>NC_135235.1:509029927-509641927 GCF_051348905.1 Ranitomeya variabilis
AATGTCCCTTATTATACTACACTAGGGTCTCTCCAGACCCAAAGTATAATAAACATAAGATATCAAAAATAAAAAATAAATAATAAATACAATTCTTGCACTCCCCTCACCGCTCACCTCTCCAGTCCCTCAGTTGCATCGTATCTCCGGCACTGCGTTTACTTGGCATGTATAGTTAACTCCAGGATCTGCTAGCAGGCCTTCATTGAAAAGCTGTTCCCTGCAATGGAGGCCCCCCTATCAAAGGGATGGTGGATTGAGGAAGAATTAAGTGCCATAGACCCCCTACAGAAACCGTGAGTACCTGGAAGTTGCAGATTGCAGACAAATGCACTCCGTCGGCAGGGGGAAGGAAGGCTCGTTCCCTCCCCCCTCCAGGGGTCCTGTGCAGAGGTCCGGAGCCCAGAAGGGATAAATCCAAGGTTCTTCTCTCCCTGCGCATCATTCCAGGGCATCACCGCTGTTTGAGCCCCAAACCCCCCGGTCCTCGTTGGAGCTGTCCCCTCTGCCATGACCACAGTGCTAGCCGCTGCTCCCCCCAGCGCTGACCGGCCGTCATCGCTGACCGCAGCTGTCTGCTCTGACCGCGGCTGCTAATTTAGGCCCTGGCTTCTGGCCGTGGTAGGCCAAGATCCCGCCCACCCGGCTGACTCCGCCCCTCTCCATTGGCGCTCACTGGCCGGCTTTCTTTTTGGGAAGCTGCATATTGTAGCTGCTTCCCTCCCATAGTTCCGACTACTCTTTCTGGCGCTTCTCGTTGGTGGCTACTTCCTAGACAACGGAAGCCTGGCTCCAGGACTCTATTCCGTGGCACGATGACCTTTTCTGGAATAATAACTGGGGGTACGGACGCAAGACCTGAGTAAGCTAGCGCACGCTGCTTTACCCTTTCCGCGGCACATAGTTAACCCTTCTGCTGCAGGCTCACTCTGCTAAACCAGGCACATCCCTACAGCTATCGGCAGCATCTGCTGTTCCCTACAAACGTCTGCAACAACACCACTAAAAAGCTCCGGCAAGTGTCCAGGGTTGCAGAGCAGCGTTGGAAGAAAACACATTCGCAAGATGACTTCACTGCATTCAAACAGGCAACACTCACTTTTAAATCTGCTCTCACCTCTGCTAAGCAGGCCTACTTCACAACCCTCATTTCTTCCCTATCCTACAACCCCAAACAGTTATTTAAAACCTTTAACTCCCTCCTCCACCCCCCACTGCCCCCTCCAACCTCCCTCATCTCTGCTGAGGAGTTTGCCACACACTTTAAAAATAAGATCGACCAGACAAGGCAAGTCTTCATTGTTCAACCACCACAACCCCTTTTGTATACCAGACCAATGCCCAAACCCCATAACCTCCCTATCCAACATCACTAAAGGGGGGCTTAACTGTTACCTCTCCAAATTGCACCTCACCACCTGTGCGCTCGACCCATCCCATCCCACCTCCTCCCCAACGTCACCACCACACTTATCCCATCCCTAACCCACCTCTTCAACCTATCACTAACTTCTGGCACCTTCCCTTCTGCTTTCAAACATGCCACAATCACGCCTATCCTTAAAAAGCCTACCGTCGATCCAACTGCTGTGTCCAGCTATTGCCCAATATCGCTGCTCCCATTCGCTTCCAAACTCCTGAAGCAGCACGCCCACGCTGAACTTTCCTCCGACCTCTCATCCAGCTTGCTCCTTGACAATCTACAATCTGGTTTCCGCCCCATAAATCAACTGAGACAGCCCTGACCAAAATCACTAACGACTACTTACAGCCAAAGCTAATGGACAATACTCTGTACTCCTCCTTCTAGACCTGTCCTCTGCTTTCGACACAGTTAACCACTGCCTCCTGCTACAGATCCTCTCTTCCTTTGGCATCAAAGACCTCGCCCTAACCTCGATCTCCTCTTACCTTTCCAACCGCACATTAAGCTTCTCCCACTCCCACACTACCTCCTCATCCCACCCTCTCTCTGTTGGAGTCCCCCAAGGCTCTGTTCTTGGACCCCTACTCTTCTCAATCTATACACTTGGCCTGGGACACCTCATAAAGTCTCATGGTTTCAAGTACCACCTTTATGCTGATGACACTCAGATCTACCTTTCTGGCCCAGATGTCACCGCTCTGCTGTCCTGAATCCCAGAGTTTCTATCAGCTATATCTTCCTTCTTCTCCTATCACTTCCTCAAACTCACTGTGGACAAATCTGAACTCATCATCTTTCCTCCATCCCATAGATCTCCCTTACCTGACCTATCTATCACAATTAACGACATCACGCTTTCCATCATACCGGAAGTCCGCTGCCTCGGAGTAACCTTTGACTCTGCCCTGTCCTTCAAACCACACATCCAAGCTCTGTCCACCTCCTGTCGCCTCCAGCTCAAAAATATCTCCAGAATCCATCCTTTCCTCAACCGTCAATCTACTAAAATGTTTGTGAATGCCCTCATCATCTCCCGCCTTGACTACTGCAACATCCTTTTCTGTGGCCTCCCTGGTAACATCCTTGCACCACTTCAGTCCATCCTTAACTCTGCTGCCTGACTAATTAATCTCTCTCCTCGCTACTCCTTCACTTCCCCCCTCTGCAAATCTCTTCACTGGCTCCCATTCCCTCAGCGTATCCAGTTCAAATTACTAATACTGACCTACAAAGCCATCCATAACCTGTCTCCTCCATATATCTCTGAACTAATCTCCTGATATCTTCCCTCACGTAATCTCCGGTCCTCCCAAGACCTCCTTCTCTCCTCCACACTTATTCGCTCCTCATCCAACCGCCTCCAAGACTTCTCCCGAATATCCCCCATCCTCTGGAATTATTTGCCCCAACACGTCCGACTATCAACCACATTTGGATCCTTCAGATGGAACCTAAAAACCCATCTCTTCAGGAAAACCTACAGCCTGCACTGACCCCGTTGCCTCCTCATCACTACCGGAGATACTGCCTCACCAACATCAGAGCTCCTGCAACCCTCAACTTATTGTCTCCTTTCCCATAATCCTGTAGAATGTAAGCCCTTAAGGGCAGGGTCCTCGCCCCTCTGTATCAGTCTGTCATTGTTAGTTTATTTACTGTAAGTGATATCTGTAATTTGTATGTAACCCATTCTCATGCACATCACCATAGATTCAATGGTGCTATATAAATAAATAATAATAAAAATTCTTAGCCTAGAATGAACACCTTCCATAGATGCGGTGTGGAGGATGCACGAAGGACAAGACAGAGGGCATTGAACAGCAAGTGTGGCCTACAGCTGGCAAAAGGTTAAAAAGAAGAAAACATACCTCAACACTCATCTTTCCGGTTGCCCCCTCTGCTCCTTGCCTGCTGTCTGGTCATCCGTGCCTCCGTCGCATCGTATCTTTGGCTTTGGCCCGGTGTTCACTCTAGGTTGGTGCTTCCAGCCCCAAGAAGGTACCAGAGTTCATTGCGAATGTTTAAGCGTCTACTCGCAGTCAGAAGTCTTAGCCTAGAATGAACACAGGTCCCTATTCTGATTTCGAATTCCAATAATCATTATTGATTTATTGCAGGTGGACAGGTTTAAACAATTAATATGAGGTGCTTAGAACCAGTGTTTTCTTCAATCTGCATGTGCATATAGCCTCTAAACTCACTCCAGATTCAGTTGGGTATAGTGCTCAGCTCTGGCAACAGAAGTATCTAAAGCAAGCACCTGAGCTGTGCAAAGAGAATACTTCCGGCAGGAGAAGGCAGAAACATTAAAGGGAACCTATCACCCCGTTTTTTTCGGTATGAGATAAAAATACTGTTAAATATGGCCTGAGCTGTGCATTACAATAGTGTAGTTTGTGGACCCCGATTCCCCACCTATGCTGCCGAAATACGTTACCAAAATAGTCATTTTCGCCTGTCAATCAGGCTGGTCAGGTCGGATGGGCGTGGCTTCTTCCCCCAGATATTGCGTAGTTTTCCGTTGGTGGCGTAGTGGTGTGCGCATGTCCAACGTCCCCAATCCTGCACGGGGGGGTAAAAATAGCAGCGATGTCCGTTATTCCATTGGTGGTCGGTTGGCGCGGCCATCTTCCTTTGGCCGCGCGTGCGCAGAAGCGGCGCTCTGCTGGCCGCGGCTTCAGGAAAATGGCCGCCGCGATCTCCATCTGCGCACGCGCGGCATCCCGCGGCCATTTTCCTGAAGCCGCGGCCAGCAGAGCGCCGCTTCTGCGCACGCGCGGCCAAAGGAAGATGGCCGCGCCCACCGACCACCAATGGAATAACGGACATCGCTGCTATTTTCACCCCCCCGTGCAGGATTGGGGACCTTGGACATGCGCACACCACTACGCCACCAACGGAAAACTACGCAATATCTGGGGGAAGAAGCCACGCCCATCCGACCTGACCAGCCTGATTGACAGGCGAAAATGACTACTTTGGTAACGTATTTCGGCAGCATAGGTGGGGAATCGGGGTCCACAAACTACACTATTGTAATGCAGAGCTCAGGCCCTATTTAACAGTATTTTTATCTCATACCGAAAAAAACGGGGTGATAGGTTCCCTTTAAGGTCACGTGCACACAATGAGTATTTGGTGAGTTTTTTACCTCAGTATTTGTAAGCCAAAACCAGGAGTGGAACAGAGGAAAAGTTTAATATAAACACGTCATCATTTCTGTATTTTTTCAGCCATTCCTGTAAGCCAAAATACGAGGTAAGAAACTGACCAAATACTGAACATGTGTACATGAACTAAAAGTAAACCATAGGCTGAACTGTTGTATGTGAGAGAATTTTTTCAGCCTAGAAAACTCAATAGCATTCTTGTATACAATTATAACATTCTGACATACAGATATTTTTCCATATGCCAGTAGATTAAATGCATTGAAAAGTAAATGTCAGAGATTTTTTCTGTACAATTATTATTAAAAATAAATACAGTTGCAAAACAATTGCAATAAGCATGAATGTATTTGGTATTGGTGTAATTGTAACAACCTGTAATACAGTAAACACATTATTTTAAGAGGTGGGTAAATGGCGGGAACAAAAATGGTATTTGGGTTTTATTTTTCTGCATTTAACTGAAATTAAAAGTTAATATAAATGTAACACGTGTGTGTGTACGGGAAAATTATGCCTAAAAAAATTACAGCTGATCTCACAAACTGAAGACCACAGCAATAGTTAATTAAATAAAAAATTATTTTATGACTTTCAATGAGGGAATGTGAAAACGAAAAAACATCATTTTGTGTATCTTAACAGTATAGCGGCTAAATTAATATCATTAACAAATTTTAAATTACAAATTTGGGGCATACATCTACCTATCTCCTGTTTAGAATATTTTCCCTCATGGCGTGTTTTTATTCATTCCCTTAGTTTAGGTATTGAAATGCAGGAAAATATATTTATGCCATTTTGTGGTATTTTTGATATATGTGTGTAAAGCACCCCCATACATATTAGATAGCTGTCTGCCAAAATATAATTTGGCTGACAGCTACAGTCATAGCAGAAAATGTTGCCACCCTCAAAATTGTTCCAGAAAATGAAGAATTTCTCCCATAAAATTATTGCAATTACAAATGTTTTGTTATACACGTGTTTATTTCCTTTTTGAGTATTGGAACAACACAAAAAAAAACAGAAAAAAAGGTGAATTGGACATAATTTCACACACAAAAAAATGCGCCAAAAATTGTTGGCATTCTCAACTTAATATTTGGTCGCTCACCCTTTGGAATCAATAGCTTCAATCAATCATTTCCTATAACCATCAATAAGCTTCTTACATCTCACAACTGGAATTTTGGACCACTCTTATTTTGCAAACTGCTCCAGGTTGCTCAAACTTGAAGGATGCCTTCTCCCAACAGCAATTTTAAGATCTCTTCACAGGTGTTTAATGTGATTTAAATCAGGACTCTTTGCTGGCCATTTCAGAACTCTCCAGCTCTTTTCTTCCATTCATTTCTGGGTACTTCTTGAAGTATGTTTGGGGTAATTGTCCTGATGGAATACCCATGACCTTGAATTCAAATCCAACTTTATGACACTGGGCACTACCCCAAATCCTTTAGTAGTCTTCAGATTTCATGATGCCTTGCACACACAGTCAAGGCACCCTGTGCCAAAGGCAGCAATACAGCCCTGAAACATCTTTGAACCTCCACCATATTTGACTGTCGGTACTGTGTTATTTTCTTTGTAGGCCTCATTCCATTTTTGGCAAACAGTAAAATGATGTGTTCTACCAAAAAGTTCTATCTTGGGCTCCACAAGAACCTTTCCAATAAGGATTTGGCTTCCTTAGTTACATTTTGGCAAAGTGCATTCTAGCTTTTTATGTCTCTGTGTGCTATGTAATATCCTCCTGGGTCTCTTGCTATAGCATTTCATTTCATTCAAATGTTGATGGATATTTTGCGCTGACACTGGTGCACACTGAACCTGCAGAACGGCTTGAATTTCTCTGTAGC
Organism: Ranitomeya variabilis; assembly: GCF_051348905.1. Taxonomy (NCBI): domain Eukaryota; kingdom Metazoa; phylum Chordata; class Amphibia; order Anura; family Dendrobatidae; genus Ranitomeya; species Ranitomeya variabilis. The sequence goes on from NC_135235.1 coordinate 509,036,389, forward strand.
TTGATTGGGGCTGCTTATCCACCATCCAGATTATCCTGCATTGCAATCTTTCATCAATTTTTCTCTGCCATCCACTTCCAGGGAGTGATTAGCTACAGTGCTGTAGGTTACAAACTTCTTGATTATGTTGTGCACCATGGTTAAAGAAGCAATAAGATCTCAGGAGATGGACTTCTAACCTTGAGATTGTTGATACTGTCCTCCAAGCGAAATACGTATCTGTATATAAAAATGTGTATTTGCAAGAATTTTCTGGGAGAAATACTTATCGTATATACTCGTGTATAGGCGGAGATTTTCAGCACACTTTTTTGTGCTGAAAACACCCCCCCTCGGCTTATACATGAGTCATTGTCCAGAAAGCTGGCATTGGAGGGGAATGGCGGATGTCATGGTTCCCAATGGCAAGGGAACGTAAGAAACATATAAATAACGAACGAGCTCTACTGTCATGGTTCCCAATGGCAAGGGAACGTAAGAAACATATAAATAACGAACGAGCTCTCGGGTGATGGAAACTCGAGTTGACCGTGAGCTAAATCTACCACACAACTAATAGTAGCCAGGGAGCATACCTACGGCTTCCTAAATGCCACGCGCCAGCCGGAGGACTAACTACGCCTGGTAGAGGAAGAAACAGACCTGGCTTACCTCTAGTGAAATTCCCCAAAGATGATAGCAGCCCCCACATATATTAACGGTGATTTCAGGGGAAAAGACATACACAGTATGAAAGTAGATTTAGCAAAGAGAGGTCCACTTACTAGATAGCAGAAGGATACAAAAGAGGACTTCACGGTCAACTGAAAACCCTTTCAAAAAACCATCCTGAAATTACTTTAAGACTCCTGTGTCAACTCATCACACAGGAGTGGCAATATCAGACCACAAGAGCTTCCAGCAACAGAAAATGACAAAACTGTACACTGGACAAAAATACAAAAACGATAAGGACAATAAGTCCACTTAGCTGATCAGCAGACTAGTAGCAGGAACATGCAACCGACTCTGGTTACAATGATGACCGGCAAGGAAATGACTGGAGAGCAAGGCTAAATAGGAAACTCCCAAACACTGATGGAAGCAGGTGAACAGAAGCAGCAAAGTGCAAACAAGTCACCAGTACCACCAGCAACCACCAGGGGAGCCCAAAAAGCGGATACACAACAGGCGGAGCAGCGGCTGGAGCCGGCAACTGTGGCAAAGTGACAGCTGCAGCTCCTGGCTAACAGAAGATATCATACTCACCCTCCTCGCACCGTCGCTGCATCTCCATCCCGGCTCTGGCAGCTCTTCCTGTGCTCAGCGGTCACATGGTGCCGCTCATTACGGAAATTAATATGCACGTGTCTCTACTCCCATAGGCGTGGAGCACATATTCATTACCTTAATGAGCGTAACCACGTGACTGCTGATCACAGGAAGAGCTGCAGCTTTGGGACAATGGAGATGCAGCGACAGCACGAGGAGGGTGAGTGTGAGCCATGCGGGACCGGGGGAAGCTGAGCCATGAGGACTGGGGGAGCTGAGCAATGTGGGACCAGGACAGCCATGTGGAATTGGGGAGCCATACATACAACAAACGGAGCCACACATAGCAGGACAGGACAGGGGGAGCCTCGCATAGCAGGACAGGGATAAGAAGACAATGCATACTCGGCTTATACTCAAGTGAATAAGCTTACCCAGTTTTCCGCAGCAAAATTAGGTGCCTCAGCTTATACTGGAGTATATACGGTAATTTTCTGGAACAATTTCAAGGGTACCAACAGTTTGGCCATGACTGTATCTCCCCTGACTTTGCCATGCACAGGAATTTTGTCTTAGCTGAGCGCACTAGAGTTCTATCTGATGGAGCCACTGCCACTTATTTCCTGGAGAAGAAAAGGAGAATCCAACATCCCAGAACCTTCTCTCCCCCAAAATCATCTTCAGGCGACCCTCATACACTTTAGACTGCTGATCTATCCAGAACCTTTAGGCTCTGCTCAGCTAATGTGTTTATGATGTGGTGTGTGTGTTTAATGTGTCTATGCATGCATCATTTGTGTATGGGATGCATATTTTATACATGGTTCTGTAAGTATATATATATATACAGTATATGTTAGGTGTCGAGTTCCTGCCACTGCACAGGGGGAATCTCGAACCATGCCCACTGCGATCTCCCATTCTCCTCCAGCCGCAGTGGAGCCTGCTCAGCGGAGACGTCGGTCCCAGCATCTGGCTCAAGCTGATACTGTGCGAATGGGTACTGCTGCCTTTCCAGGCTCTGCCTTTGTATCCAGCACTGATCAGCAGTAAGCAGGTCTTTCTGGGACTAAGTCCTGCTTTTGCCATACTGAGCATGCCCACGGGATGACCTTCCATTGGAGGTCGGGGGTCACATGCTCAGGTCCTGTTGCGGCTCTCATTGGACCATCAGGAATGTCCCGGAGCGCTACTGCTGTAAAAGGTTCACATGGCCGCTCAGCCATGCGCTAGTGTAAACTGATTTACTTGTGTGTGTGTAGATGAATGCCTGTTGATGGATGAAAGCTCCGAATCATTCCCATCCCTCGTGTTGTTGCCTGCTCGCGAATGGTGGAAGCTACCTAGTGCCAGACAGTGCTACTCTGCACATCCAGCACACAATTCAGCATCTCTCAGCAGCGACTGCCAGTGCGGCGACGTGCGCTTAGTGAGCTTTCCGGGCCCTGGTTAGGGTGGTTAGTGATGTCCGCCAGAGCGGCGTTGTACGCACTCTTGTGAGATAAATTATTATTATTAGTTCAGTTCTACCCCTGACACCACAGTAACGGTGTCAAGCGTAAGAGGTCTAGAGGAACTCTTTCCCCGTCTCTTGGGACAGAGTTCTGTGACCTTTTACTTGCGCTCTCTGTGCGGTATCGTGGCCCTGTGACGCAACAGGGTTCGCTTCCTTCATACTGGGTGAAGCTAACCCGTGTGTGTATTCACATTATATCGCCATCTTGTCCGCCATTACCGAGCAGCAGGTGTCCTTTCTGCACGGTGAACCCTGGACTGCGAGCACACCTCATATCCTGTCTAAATATTATTTGGTGCGTTCCGCCAGTCCTAACATATATATATATATATATATATATATATGTATATGTAAAGGAAAAACTTTTTGTTTCTCCAGCGATCAGTGCAATGGTAGAGTAAAATATACCTTTCATTTATCTATTAAAAAGTTCCAGATTTCTTCAGTTACAATACTGCATACATTCAATCCCTTATGGACGCTGGAGAAACAAAAAGTTTTTCTTCACATGTGTGGATTTGTCCCAATCCGTTTTCTGTGTGAACTTTAACCACAGGTTGGATATATTCCTGTTTCTTCAAAGCAGTAAGCTGGCTTTGCCAAAAATATATATATACAGTATATATATGTATATGTATATGCATCTATATATAATTGTCTAAGGGTTTTTCTGTCTGTCTGTCTGTCCCGTTTATTCATTTGCTGATTGGTCGAGGCCGCCTCGACCAATCAGCGACGGGCACTGTATCGACGTAGATGTCATAATGGTTGCCATGGTGACGATGATGTCATAAAGGTTGCCTTGACCAATCAGCGATGGGCACAGTCTGACGCGAATTCTGGAATAATCACTGTCCATATACTACGGGGACATGCATATTCTAGAATACCCGATGCATTAGAATCGGGCCACAATCTAGTATCTATATATATATATATATATATATATATATATATATATATATATATACTGTATATATAGTACAGACCAAAAGTTTGGACACACCTTCTCAATTAAAGATTTTTCTTTATTTTCATGAATATGAAAATTGTACAATTCACACTGAAGGCATCAAAAACTATGAATTAACACATGTGGAATTATATACTTAACAAAAAAGTGTGAAACAACTGAAAATATGTCTTATATTCTAGGTTCTTCAAAGTAGCCGCCTTTTGCTTTGATGACTGCTTTGCACACTCTTGGCATTCTCTTGATGAGCTTCAAGAGGTAGTTATCAGAAATGGTCTTCCAACAATCTTGAAGGAGTTCCCAGAGATGCTTAGCACTTGTTGGCCCTTTCGCCTTCACTCTGCGGTCCAGCTGGGAACCAGGCATGTAGAGTCCATCTGTTCACCTTTTCTGCGTCGCTCAAAGACACGGTGGTTGGAACCAAAGATTTCAAATTTGGACTCATCAGACCAAAGCACAGATTTCCACAGGTCTAATGTCCATTCCTTGTGTTCTTTAGCCCAAACAAGTCTCTTTTGCTTGCTGCCTGTCCTTAGCAGTGGTTTCCTAGCAGCTACTTTACCTTGAAGGCCTGCTGCACAAAGTCTCCTCTTAACAGTTGTTGTAGAGATGTGTCTGCTGCTAGAACTCTGTGTGGCATTGACCTAGTCTCTAATCTGAGCTGCTGTTAACCTGCAAGTTCTGAGGCTGGTGACTCGGATAAACTTATCCTCAGAAGCAGAGGTGACTCTTGGTCTTCCTTTCCTGGGGCGGTCCTCATGTGAGCCAGCTTCTTGTAGCGCTTGATGGTTTTTGCAACTGCACTTTGGGACACTTTCAAAGTTTTCCCAATTTTTCGGACTGACTGACCTTCACTTCTTAAAGTAATGATGGCCACTCATTTTTCTTTACTTAGCTGCTTTTTCTTGCCATAATACAAAATTTAGCAGTCTATTCAGTAGGACTATCAGCTGTGTATCCACCAGACTTCTGCACAACACAACTGAGGGTTCTAAACCCATTTATAAGGCAAGAAATCCCACTTATTAAACCTGACAGGGCACACCTGTGAAGTGAAAACCATTTCTGGTGACTACCTCTTGAAGCTCATCAAGAGAATGACAAGAGTGTGCAAAGCAGTCATCAAAGCAAAAGATGGCTACTTTAAAGAATCTAGAATATAAGACATATTTTCAGTTGTTTCACACTTTTTTGTTAAGTATATAATTCCACATGTGTTAATTCATAGTTTAGATGCCTTCAGTGTGAATTTATAATTTTCATAGTCATGAAAATACAGAAAAATCTTTAAATGAGAAGGTGTGTCCAAACTTTAGGTTTGTACTGTAGGTAGTTGACTGAAAGTAAGTGCAGTATTGGGGGTCTGAGAGCCCTAATGCTACGTGCAACACACATGAAGGAGACCCAACTTGGACTCCTCACATTTAAAAAAAATGTTTGGCACACACTAGTATAATGACTAGTGTTGAGCGATACCGTCCGATACTTGAAAGTATCGGTATCGGAAAGTATCGGCCGATACCGGCAAAGTATCGGATCCAATCCGATACCGATACCCGATACCAATACAAGTCAATGGGACTCAAGTATCGGACGGTATTCCTGATGGTTCCCAGGGTCTGAAGGAGAGGAAACTCTCCTTCAGGCCCTGGGATCCATATAAATGTGTAAAAGAAAGAATTAAAATAAAAAATATCGCTATACTCACCCTCCGACGCAGCCTGGACCTCAGCGAGGGAACCGGCAGCGTTGTTTGTTTAAAATTCGCGCTTTTACTTGGTTACGTGAAGTCCAGGCTTGTGATTGGTCAGGGCGGCCATGTTGCCGGGACGCGGACCAATCACAGCAAGCCGTGACGAAATTACGTCACGGCTTGCTGTGATTGGTCCGCGTCCCGGCAACATGGCCGCCATTAACCAATCACAAGCCGGGACGTCACGGGAGGCTGGACACGCGCCCATTTTAAAAAGCGCGCGTGTCCAGCCTCCAGTGACGTCCCGGCTTATGATTGGTCACGGCGCCATGTTGCCGGGACGCGGACCAATCACAGCAAGCCGTGACTAAATTACGTCACGGCTTGCTGTGATTGGTCCGCGTCCCGGCAACATGGCCACCATTAACCAATCACAAGCCGTGACGTCACGGGAGGCTGGACACGCGCGCTTTTTAAAATGGGCGCGTGTCCAGCCTCCCGGCTTGTGATTGGTTGATCGCGGCGCAACCAATCACAAGCCGGGACGTCACGGGAGGCTGGACACGCGCCCATTTTAAAATGCGCGCGTGTCCAGCCTCCCGTGACGTCACGGCTTGTGATTGGTTGCGTCTCCCATGTGACTGCGACGCAACCAATCACAAAGCCGGGACGTAATTTTAAAATCCTTAAGGACCTGAAATTACGTCACGGCTTGCTGTGATTGGTTTCGTCTCCCATGTGACTGCGACGCAACCAATCACAACGCCGGAACGTAATTTTAAAATCCTGAAGGACCTGAAATTACGTCACGGCTTGCTGTGATTGGTTTCGTCTCCCATGTGACTGCGACGCAACCAATCACAACGCCGGAACGTAATTTTAAAATCCTGAAGGACCTGAAATTACGTCACGGCTTGCTGTGATTGGTTGCGTGCCGGTCACATGGGCGGCACGCAACCAATCACAAGCCGGGACTCACGTAAAGGAAAGAAAAGCGCAAATTTTAAACAAAGAACGCTGCCGCTTCCCTCGGTAAGGTGCAGGCTGCGTCGGAGAGGTGAGTATAGCAATATTTTTTATTTTAATTCTCTCTTTTACACATTTTTACATTAATGTTGTTTCGATACCGATACCCGATATCACAAAAATATCGGATCTCGGTATCGGAATTCCGATACAGCAAGTATCGGCCGATACCCGATACTTGCAGTATCGGAATGCTCAACACTAATAATGACATAAATTTCCACAGAATAAAAATAGTATAAAGGGCCACTCAGACCCCTTCCACTATAGGCAACCCACTAGATCATGATCCAACTTGGATTCTCCATATTTCAAAAATTATTGCCACACACTAGTAAAGTGGCATCAATTTCCACAGAGTTGAAATAGTATAATGGCCTATCAGACCCTTTCCACTACAGGCAACCCACCAGATGGAGAACTTAAGAGCCTCCACATTTCAAAAAATTGTTTGTAACATCAGCAGTAGCAAAAGCAGGCACAGAAGCTATGACAAAGGTGTCACAGATGGCATTAATGCAAGATCAATGCATCACGCTAAAAAATACACCATGGCCTAGCCTGCCCAGTCTGCGACTGGGGTGCAAAAGTCATTGAAGATCCATGACTTGTTTATCTTGATGAAAGTTACACTTTCAGGGGACTGCTGGATGCTCTTATCTGCCAGGATACTGCCAACAGCGCTGAAGACCCGTTCTTACAGAACACTGGCTGCTGCGCATGACAGAGCCTCCAAGGTGTGACAAGTGAGCTCAGGCCACTCTACCATTTTTGAAGACCAAAATGTTAAAGGGTCCAAATTCCCCCTGATTACAGTGATATTGAGCTCAAGATACTATTGCACCATTCTCTCCAGTTGTTCACAACATGTTAGACTTGTACTCTGCTCTGCTGGTGCATGGGCTGGTCTAAAAAATGTGTGAAATGACTCACAGAAATTGCTTATGCCACTTACATTGCTGCTGCTAATGAATTTGCGATGACGCCTTGAGGTTCCGGTGTTGGAAGTCTAGAACTGCGATGCACACTGTGTGCCTTATTTCTGTCTTGGGGAAAATCACTCTTAAGATTGTCTACAAGCATGTTTCAATACTCCAGCATGCGCACATCCCTTTCCAGACGAGGAAGCATCTGGCAAAAATTTACTCTTGTACCGTGGATCTAACAGAGTGGCAACACAGTAGACAGCGCTATTTCTAATCCTAACAATATGAGCATCATGTTGAAGATAGAGCAGTAAGGAGGTGCTCATGTGTCGGGCACTTGCATGAGGTCCAAGTCCATGGTGTGTTCGTGGCGGGGTAACACTTAAGCTTGCTTCCACCAACCACGGACAACAGAGGGGATCATTATCCTCTTTATCTCCCGACTATTGCGTGCCTATTACAACTTCCTCCTCGTCCTCCTATATTTGTTTCTTGGCTCCACCACCTTTATTAACAGTTTGTCTTGTACCAGGAGCCCCCCTCAATCGCCGTAATCAACCCTCCCAAGGCACCCGCCTGTCCTACGACAGTCTGGAGCTTAGATATATTGTTTTCCCTTCTCATCCTCCTCTGCTTCCACCTCTTTCTCTGGGACCAACACCTCCTCCCGCAGACTATTCAAAGTGTGCTGCCACATGTAGATGACCAGACCAGTTATGCTGCATCATCAGAGCTAACTATTTTAGTAGCCATTTCGAAACTGTGCAGAAGGGTGAAGAGGTCCTTCATGTGTCCCCACTCCTCAAGTTTAATTTGCACCACATCCGTATTACATTGGCCCAGGCTATGCAAATGCATCATGGCTCATCAGTGCTGCCATAGTCGCAGCAACATGTGGAGAGTGGAATTCCACCTCATCAGAACATCGCATATAAAATGGTTAACTGTTAGGTCGAAAGACCTCTGTAGCGATGCAAGTTGCTAACCTTCGGGGTGTGAATGGCGCAAGGTAGAACACAGTGACTGTGCTTTCTGCAGCAGTGCATCCAGGTCAGGATAGTTTCGGAGAAATTGCTGTACCACCTGGTTGAGGATGTGAGCCATGCAAGGCACATGTGTGAGGTTGCCCTGGCGTATGGCCACCACCAGGTTCACACCGTTATTGCACATGGCCTTACATGGCTCCAGGTTCAGTGAAGAGAGCCATTGCTCAAACTCGGCCGGGATTGCTGTCCACAACTCTTGAGCTGTGTGATCTCTTTGGCATATTAATTTAAACACTGCCTGATTGTGGGGAGGTTCTACTGCACAGTACAGAGGTGGTGGGATTATCTTTGAACTGTTGGAATGCATGTCTCATTACGGAGGTAAGGTTGAGGGTGTAGGTGGAGGAACCAGAAGCAGTGAAGGAAGTGTTAGATAGGTTTGTCACATAAACTTTCTTTCTGGCCATCGTCTATAAGGTGTACTGCTGTGCGACTGCCAAAGAAAGGGAGTTGTGTAGACCATCTAGTAACAGATGTTATCAGTTGTCTTTGGATAGGACAAGACTGTGTTTGTTCAGTATAGCTCTCAGTAACGTTACCATCTAACCCACATACACTTCAAGCACCAAACCTATTCCCCCTTCCACCATGACTTCAATTTTTCCCACTCATGTTGGATGTACACTTCCCCTCTTTTTTAATCAGCTGTTTCACAACCCTATGCCCAGACATGTCAGTCACCTGTAACTAAATTATTAATCAGCCTTTATTTGCTGAGATAGTGTACTTGCACAACAATATGAGCATAAACGATTTGGGAAATTTGGACTCCTGTGTTCATTCCAATATTAGCTCGAATGATTTTGAATATGAAATGTGACCTCCTGACTGCAACACGGTGTTAGCCCAAACGATTTTGATTAGCAAATATGGACTCCAGCCTGCACAACACTATTAGCACAAACTAGTTAGATACTGGATGGTAGATTTCACACGTGATCCTATCAAACTTATGACAAGTTGCAGCAGCAGGAGGAACGTCTCTGCGCTGTTACACTGACAAAATGACGCTAGCAAAACAATATGTCCTCTTTATATATGGAGAGGGACATGTGACTTTGGCAGCCAATGACACAAGTCCTTGTGTCTGGACGTTGTATATGGTTTCTGTGCCCTGATTAGCTGCCAGATGCTACACATTAAATTAATTGTAAAAATCACTCCCCTCGTTAATAGTGTTGAGCATTCCGATACCGCAAGTATCGGGTATCGGCCGATACTTGCGATATCGGAATTCCGATACCGAGATCCGATACTTTTGTGGTATCGGGAATCGGTATCGGGATTATCAATGTGTAAAAGAAAGAATTAAAATAAAAAATAGGGATATACTCACCTCTCCGGCGGCCCCTGGACTTTACCGCCGTAACCGGGAGCCGTTGTACCTAAGAATGCGCGCTTGAAGGGCCTTAGATCACGCGACCGCTACGGACCAATCAGAGCGCTGTGACGTCATCTAAGGCCCTTCAAGCGCGCATTCTTAGGTACAACGGCTCCCGGTTATGGCGGTAAAGTCCAGGGCGCGTCAGAGGGTGAGTATATCCCTATTTTTTATTTTAATTCTTTCTTTTACACATTGATATGGATCCCAGGGCCTGAAGGAGAGTTTCCTCTCCTTCAGACCCTTGGAACCATACAGGATACCGTCCGATACTTGGTGTCCCATTGACTTGTATTGGTATCGGGTATCGGTATCGGATTAGATCTGATACTTTGCCGGTATCGGCCGATACTTTCCGATACCGATACTTTCACGTATCGGACGGTATCGCTCAACACTACTCGTTAAACATGCCCCTTCGATCAGCATACAGCACCACTATCCTAGCCAAAGTCCTAACTAAAGCATTAGTGAAAATGCGATTATTTACCAAACTGCTCCAGACTTTGATGGAAAATGGTCAGGCTTCTGTACATGAATCCAAATGATATATGTTCGTGCTAAATTTGAGATTGGTGAATGTTTTCCGAAAAAGTTTGCTCATTTCTAATTCTGAGTTCAAATCCTACCAAGGACAACATCTGCATCCTTCAAGTATTCTGATCTTTCCGACAGGCCAAAGAAATACTGATAAGGAATGATGATGATGATGATGATGTCTGTAATGTGCAATATAAACAAGAAAAAATATATAGACTGGAGAGTAATCTATTGACTCATGCTATGTCTATTAATAATATTTTCACATTTCATAGACAATTTCATTGGGCATTGCCAAATAGAAAGTTTTTGTATTATTTTCCAACAAAGAAATACAACTTATAGTCAGTGCCAGCATGCCATCTGGAAAAAGCTTTACCTCACTAAGGCATTGCTAAATGGGTTGACTAATTATATTGCGACTAGATTTATAAGAGCTGCGAGGTTAATGTTAGGTGACAACTGCTGCTTTAATTGTACATGAATGAAAATTAAAACTTGTTCATATTAAATATGTATTCTAATTTATACATTTTAATGTTTTAACATACATTTTTCCAATAAAAATTCAGACTGTTCTAAAAAAAAATTTCCAGCAATGCCCTCCTCATTAGAATTTTCACATTTGATTCTATCATATCTTGTATTGAAATCCAAACTGTAAGATATGTGTTAAGAATTTTTTTTAAACAGGCTCTATTAAAATATCAATTTCTACACATACCATAAACTGAACACTTGACTCATATTTTGCAAAAAGGCAACTGACTTCAATATGAGCCCTACACCTCTATTCTGTCTGTAATTGGAGGCTAGCCAGGCTGATTCGCCCTCTTTTAAAAGTTGAAACAGGAAGCGATAAGTTAGAAATTAATACCTGTCCTGTATGCAAAATTTTTTAAAGACTTGCAAAAAATACTGCATACTGTCAAGCATTGCAGATAAGTTCTTTGTCAAACCCTAAAGTCAGAAATGAGCCCCCCTATATTGTGGATAGTAGACCGAACATCAGTAAGGTAAACAACAGTGTGACTACTTTTACTTCAAGTGGAATCAAAGGATGAGCAGTAGAGTGAAATACTAAATAGTTGATCTAGAGAACAGTTTCCACATAATAGCGCAACAAATCAAAAAAGTAACTACTGCAATTTTCCAGACAAAATAGAACAATGTTCCTTTACACAGAATTTGTCAGCTTCTGGTAAAAATATCAAGACTTTCCTTCCACCAGACTTTGCTTCCTCCAGGGCAAAGACTTAAATGGGTATTCCCATCTCATAATAATTATATTAGCAAATACCTCCAATTAAAAATGTAGTATAGTTTTCCAGATACGCTATGTCTCTTCCTCGTGTGAAGGGATTTGCAGGACCTTAGGTATCTATGCACAACAGAGAAAAGAAACATACTATGGACCAGGGACCACCAGAAAATTATTAAAAGGTAACAAATTTTATTAGAGTCCAAAACACACCAAAGAATTTATTAAAACCATTTAAAACAGTAACACTTACTCCCTATTGGGGTGTCCCCCCGGATACCAATACCGCTATCACAAATAAGACACTTAATTGTACTTGGTCAAAATACACTCTGGGCATAAAAAGCATGGTATATCCTTATTGAATACAATAAGCATGTAAACCAGAAAGTAATCTGTTACTCGAGCTGTAGTATTGGGGATGAAATATCAAAAAACAGTATCTCAACAATGCATCAGAAATAAATAGATGTCTTGAATGAGAAAAAACCCTTATGCAAAATATATATGCTCTCCCCAAAGGCCTGAACGAAGAAAGGCCAGCACGTGGATGTAAACATAATGTATACAAGTTGAAAAATATATACAGAATTAAGTATGCTCCCCTTAAATTATAACATAGAATATAACAAGGTATAATAAATGGTAGATGTCATAAAGTAGATGTTGTATATATCCATAACCAGCTATGTTTTAGAAACCTTGTCACGGCCCACCTGTGGCGGAGGGGTTGCCCAACTGAGTAGAGTAGAAAAGATACCATGAGTGAAGCCCAGATCAGACTGTGGACCATCTTTGCCCCTGACGAAGCGACTCTTGTGGCGACATGCGTTGGGCTCAGTGCCCCCCGGCACCTCCGCTTGCATAGACTCCGGTCATGTTCTTCAGCTGAGGCTACCCTCTCTACCCACTATGGCTTTTAGTGAATGACAGTCTGATCTGGGCTTCATTCATGGTTGTAGGTATACTTTATACTATTACCTTTTGGTTTCTACAGGCATTAGACTCCCACCCTCATTAGATTATAACCTTGGGTTCTTTAAATTGGGGTAAGCCTTTCTACTTGGTGGGCTCTGGGTATGTCTTGATAGACACCTTATTTGTGCTATTTATAGCACTTTGTTTATGACATGTATCCTTATGACATGCCTCATGATAAGTTGTGCTTGAGTTCTCTCTCATGAGACATCACTGAGGCTATAACCTATCTTTTGTACTCTATTCAGTTGGGCAACCTCTCCACCACAGGTGGGCCGTGACAAGGTTTCTAAAACATAGCTGGTTGTGGATATCAAAGGGTAGTCAACTTGGGGCCATTTGGAGTGAATTCTATGCAGGATGCAACGTCTGTTCCTAACAAATTAAAAAATACATAAGAGAAACAAAAACCTGGGTCACAAATGAAATTGAATCATGTTAGTCAGTTAGAGGGACTGAATAATTTGCAATTTAATATGTTATCCCTCTACCCTTTCACAAGTTACATATTCGGGGGACAGTATGTCCTCAGAGTTGTGGTCTTACATTAATACTGTACAGGCTTCTCTATTGTCATGAATGAAACAGTTTGTCCTCCTCAGGAAAATGGGGACAGTAAGTGTGGGTACTTAGGGCAGGGGGTGACAACGGGGAACAGGGAGACATTTGGATTGCCAGTTTCCTTTGAGGGGAGGGGGTCAGGATAGTAGCTGTTGATTTTGTAGGACATTTGGCTTAACAATGTCCTTTTTTCTCTCTTTCTCACAACACCAACATTCTATTTTGGTTCCACCCTTTATTTCTTCCTCGATGGTTGCTTCCATCTCTCCCCATCCCACTGGGCTGCATGGGTCCTAATTATCTATTACTTTGACATGCTCTCTAGTTCAGCATCCTAAGAGGTAGAAAGTGTATATATAACTCATGGTCCTCATGCGGGCAGAGGCACCTTGGGCGTCATCCATGGGCATGGGTCCCATGCAAAGACAGCGTCTCCCTGATGGCATTACCGCACTAGCCCCATTGTTATCCCCTGATAAGTACAACGAAACACATCGGGAACAAAGGGGGACAAGATCCACCGCTAAGTTTGGAATGAAGGGCGTCTGTTAGAGCCACATCCACATGGGTGAGATCATTCTAATTTGCCATATACTAATGTTATGAAATCCCCTGTAAGCCTATAAGGAGATTGGTAGAAGCAGCTGGAATGCATTAGAGAGACTTGTTTTATTAATAGACTGCACTACCTGGGGATCTGGTTAATATTTTATGACCCTAAAAAAACCTGCTATACATTGGTCCTACTGGACATTTGGTTATAGGGTGGGGTCCCATGTATGACAAACAGATAGACCTGACAGATGTTGATAAAAGGTCCATGCTATATGAGTAACTCGGTGAGGCTGCAATAGCCGTGATATGTGGAGTAGAGAAAGTAAGGACAATACGAGCTGATGTAGGATTGACCATATAAATCTGACCGTGTAGAGGAAAGCCACTGAACATACAATATTTTGTATAGAAATGGATTTAAGGGTCAGTTTTTCTTGCATATAAGGGGTGAATATGAGAAGTGCCCCATCGGCAATATGCACTCCACATTTTATGTGTTGTATGTCTTATGCACCTTGCACTTTGTGGCGAATACTGGTTTTTGATACCTTTTTATCTTGTTGATTTATATTAAAAGTTATATTTTAATCCAAAACGCAGATAACAAGTTATACATCAAGTACAGGGACTACAGGGCTCTCTGTGTTTTCATACTATCATAGATTACATACACAGTTCTATGTTTATTACCTCTGATTTATTTTCACTCATTGAGAGACGCTTTGGCTACTTTTAACCAGATCCTAGCGAGCTCAAGTCTGTTCTTATCTATCTTTAAGCCATCCTTCCCTATTGCAAATACACTTTTCCCATTCCTTCTGAGTCTTTGTACTATATCGCATGCAGGTACAAGGGTGGTACCTCTGAGATTGCTTATTTCCTTTCAGTTGCCAGTCCTCTGACTGCAACTTCAATGCTAGTAATGGTAAACTGACTGAACAGAGAACTAGTCTGAACTGGTGCATAACCAAAAAACAACTTGCATAGCAACTAGATAAATGGCTGCACTGAATTGTACTAAAGCAAATGAATGTGTGATACATGAAATGTGAATAGCATAATGGCTTGTGAAATCTATAAAAAAAAGCACATGAGATGCTTAGCACAAAATTTGGCCAAAAAATGTGAGCCCATCCACCAACATCAATGTACCTGAGGAAGTGGACAGGATGTCCATGAAACGCATAGTTTTATGGCCCTGAATAAAGTATGCAACTCTTCTGAACTCTGTGGTCCCCTTGCCTGATTTTGGAGGAGCGCGGAATTGTTGGCATCTTGAATATCCTATCTAGAATTTCCTAGCAAATTAAAAAATACCTAAGAGAAACGGCAACCTAGGTCACAAATGAAATTGAATCATGCAAATAAGTTGGAGGGGCCGAGTCTTTTGTAATTTAGTAGGTCGTCCCTCTACCCTTTCCCTTAGTTACACATTTGGGGGACAGTATGTCCTCTGAAATGTGGTCTTACATTAATACTGTCCTGGCTACTCCAGTGTCATGAATGAAACAGTTTGTCCCTCCCATGGAAAATGGGGACAGTAAGTGTGGGTACTTAGGGGGTGAAAATGGGGAACAGGGAGACCCCTGAATTGCCAGTTTCCTATGGGGAGAGAGGTCAGGATAGTAGCTGTTGATTTTGTAGGACCTTTGGCTTAAAAATGTTCTGTTTTTTCTCTTGCCCACAGCACCAACATTCTACTTTTGCTGCACCCTATATTTCTTCCTTGATGAAGAAGATATTTTAAATAAGGAAAGGAAGTATTTTAATTTGGAATAACAAGGTCATAAATTATGAATTTTGCAGAATATCTTGAAACTTCTGTCCAGTTTCCCATGCCTTCTGTAACAAGCAGAACTTACTGTATGTCAGAGACAATGAACTGTGTTATTGATTTAATGAATAACACTTACAAAGCTAATTTAAAAATATTGTTATCAAAGTGATATAAAATATCTGAATTAGGGTTGAGCGAAACAGATCGGCACTTTTCAAAAGTCGCCGACTTTTAGCAAAGTCGGGTTTTGTGAAACCCGACCCGATCCCACTCTGGGATTCGGGTCGGCGGTACACGATCTGTAATCCAAAGTCGGGTTTCGTTTTTATATATATATATATATATATATATATATATATATATATATATATATATATATATATATATATATATATATATATACACTCACCGGCCACTTTATTAGGTACACCTGTCCAACTTCTTGTTAACACTTAATTTCTAATCAGCCAATCACATGGCGGCAACTCAGTGCATTTAGGCATGTAGACATGGTCAAGACAATCTCCTGCAGTTCAAACCGAGCATCAGTATGGGGAAGAAAGGTGATTTGAGTGCCTTTGAACGTGGCATGGTTGTTGGTGCCAGAAGGGCTGGTCTGAGTATTTCAGAAACTGCTGATCTACTGGGATTTTCACGCACAACCATCTCTAGGGTTTACAGAGAATGGTCCGAAAAAGAAAAAAAATCCAGTGAGCGGCAGTTCTGTGGGCGGAAATGCCTTGTTGATGCCAGAGGTCAGAGGAGAATGGGCAGACTGGTTCGAGCTGATAGAAAGGCAACAGTGACTCAAATCGCCACCCGTTACAACCAAGGTAGGCCTAAGAGCATCTCTGAACGCACAGTGCGTCGAACTT
Organism: Ranitomeya variabilis; assembly: GCF_051348905.1. Taxonomy (NCBI): domain Eukaryota; kingdom Metazoa; phylum Chordata; class Amphibia; order Anura; family Dendrobatidae; genus Ranitomeya; species Ranitomeya variabilis. Next base: position 509,052,748 of record NC_135235.1, read on the forward strand.
TGAGGCAGAATGGCTACAGCAGCAGAAGACCACACCGGGTACCACTCCTTTCAGCTAAGAACAGGAAACTGAGGCTACAATTTGTACAAGCTCATCGAAATTGGACAGTAGAAGATTGGAAAAACGTTGCTTGGTCTGATGAGTCTCGATTTCTGCTGCGACATTCGGATGTTAGGGTCAGAATTTGGCGTAAACAACATGAAAGCATGGATCCATCCTGCCTTGTATGGAGCATCTTTGGGATGTGCAGCCGACAAATCTGCGGCAACTGTGTGATGCCATCATGTCAATATGGACCAAAATCTCTGAGAAATGCTTCCAGCACCTTGTTGAATCTATGCCACGAAGAATTGAGGCAGTTCTGAAGGCAAAAGGGGGTCCAACCCGTTACTAGCATGGTGTACCTAATAAAGTGGCCGGTGAGTGTATATATATCATAGAGAGACACACATATATATATATATATTTATATTTATTTCAGCGCGATAATGTTGAAAAGCCGGTAATTCAATTGCCGGCTTTTCATTTCTCCTGCCTAAACCCGACATGATATGAGACATGGTTTACATACAGTAAACCATGTCATATCCCCCTTTTTTTTGCATATTCCACACTACTAATGTTAGTAGTGTGTATGTGCAAAATTTCGACGCTGTAGCTATTAAATTTAAGGGTTAAATCGCGGAAAAAATTGGCGTGGGCTCCCGCGCAATTTTCTCCACCAGAGTGGTAAAGCCAGTGACTGAGGGCAGATATATTAATAGCCAGGAGAGGGTCCATGGTTATTGGCCCCCCCGTGGCTAAAAACATCTGCCCCCAGCCACCCCAGAAAAGGCACATCTGGAAGATGCGCCTATTCTGGCACTTGACCACTCTCTTCCCACTCCCGTGTAGCTGTGGGATATGGGGTAATGAAGGGTTAATGACACCTTGCTATTGTAAGGTGACATTAAGCCAGATTAATAATGGAGAGGCGTCAATTATGACACCTATCCATTATTAATCCAATTGTATGAAAGGGTTAAAAAACACACACACATTATTAAAAAGTATTTTAATGAAATAAACACACAGGTTGTTTTAATATTTTATTGCTCTCTCAATCCACCTGAAGACCCTCACTTGGAAAAATAATAAACCAACAATGGGCATCACCGCGAATGAAGGAAATGTAGGTCAATGACCTATAGTTACCTTCAGTCGCGGTGATGCGCTCCCTGCTGGATATCCTCATGAACTGCAGCCTGGGAACTTTTTCCCATGCTCCAGGTCATATGAGGACAGCCACCAGCGGGTGCATCACCGCGACTGAAGGTAACTATAGGTCATTGACCTACATTTCCTTCATTCCCCGGGGTTTACAGGCACAAGCACAGCTGCATTATAGCAGAGCTGCTGCCTGTAAAATATTTTAACCCCTTCAGATGGATTTACCTCGTGGGACGTGACAGTTCATCAGAGGGTATGTATATTGTTGGTTTATTATTTTTCCAAGCGAGGGTCTTTAGGTGGATTAAGAGAGCAATAAAATATTAAAACAACCTGTGTGTTTATTTCATTAAAGTACTTTTTAATCATGTGTGTGTGTGTTTTTTAACCCTTTCATTCAATTGGATTAATAATGGATAGGTGTCATGATTGACACCTCTCCATTATTAATCTGGCTTAATGTCACCTTACAATAGCAAGGTGGCATTAACCCTTCATTACCCCATATCCCACCACTACAGGGGAGTGGGAAGAGAGTGGCCAAGTGCCAGAATTGGCGCATCTTCCAGATGTGCCTTTTCTGGGGTGGCTGGGGGCAGATGTTTGTAGCCAGGGGGGGCCAATAACCATGGACCCTCTCTAGGCTATTAATATCTGCCCTCAGTCACTGGCTTTACCACTCTGGCGGAGAAAATTGCGCAGGAGCCCACGCCAATTTTTTCCGCGATTTAACCCTTAAATTTAATAGCTACAGCGCCGAAATTTTGCACATACACACTACTAACAGTAGTGTGGAATATGCAAAAAAAAGGGGGATATGACATGGTTTACTGTATGTAAACCATGTCTCATATCATGTCGGGTTTAGGCAGGAGAAATGAAAAGCCGGCAATTGAATTACCGGCTTTTCAACATTATCGCGCTGAAGCAAATATTAAAAAAGTATGCTTCCCCATTGAATTGCATTGGGTTTCGTGTTTTGGCCGATCCCCGACCCCGACTTTTCAATAAGATCGGCCGATTTCACTCGACCCGACTTTTGAGAAAGTCGGGTTTCGTGAAACCCAACTCGATCTCAAAAAATGAAAAGTCGCTCAACCCTAATCTGAATGATAATCAAAGCAAAGTATACTGTATATATTTATCAAAACATGTCCTAGCTGTCACTTGTCAAAGCAGCTACTCTGGTGGTAGTTAGGCACATGCACACTCTTTTGAAGTCATCAATGAAGCCTTCTAATGACCTTATATGAAGAATGTCTGCTATCATCAACAGTTAATAACATTTCAAACTTGTCTTTATTTTTATTTTTTATGTTTTACTCGTTTATATAGCACCATCATTTCCAAAGATCTTTATCCTTTAATGTTGTCACCTACTGAGCGCTTAAACATACAGTTGGTGTAATATAAAGTTTACAAGATCAAAGTACTTGAGAGCAATTATCTAATCCTACACTTTGCTATAAATAACATTTCTTTATTCAAAAGCAAACATCTACATCAATATAAAGGTTCATATATGCTTCATTGGGGCGTCTGATTTCTGCTTCCTGCAGGTTAGTAAGAATTGTCATCCTACACATATATGCCCATGGTTCAACTATGAAGATTTGTCTCCATACTGCACTTATGATGCCTACCTACATAAATTTCAAGTGAAATTCTGGGAAAAGTTAGTAAAATGGATCTACAAGGTTGTTTTAACTTATCAGGACTCAGGATTGTTTAAGTGGAAATATGTCTCCAATCACCTCCACATCAAGAAATGAACAGGGCTAGATTACCTCTTTAAATATTTCCCAAGATATGAGCTGGTAAATTGGTCAGTTGTCCAGAACAAAACTCATTCCCAAAAGGCGCTGAAATTTTGGCCTTGTGGGCCAGACTCACAATAGAGCTCCACTTTCAACTATATCCAGGCTCTAAGTCTACAGAAAAGGTTGAATCTGCTTTGACAGTGTCCTACCATATGCATAGCCACATGAGCAGACTGTGCAATGACATAACTACATAAAGCTACCTGGGCCGACAAACTGACTTTACAGACCAAAGAGATCATGGCTACTCCCAGGGTTGCCAACTTGAATTGACTTTTTTTCTGGATAGCTTATCAAAAACTCATGGACAGATATATTTTTATGGACACATTGAAACACCATAATAAATCATTCTGATTTAAGTGATCCATGTCTACATCCATAATTTTGATATAAAGACATCAGCTGCATTGACTGTATGCTGTAAAATAATGTTAGCCCCCCCCCCCCCCGTCCATAATAAAGAATTATAGGGAGGGTCTCATGGACACATAGGCCCTGAATTGATGAATTTGATTTACCTCATGACAAAGGTTATGAGGTAATTTTGTTAACTGATGTTAGCTTTGGTATATTGACCAAGAGCATTTATGATTGGTTCTTTCTGGCTTTTTGCGCCCAGAATATTGTTTTCTGATTGGTGGGCTGTTGTGTGGCAGAGATTTTATGGGCTATAAATAGCCCTGTAGTTACGGTTTTACCTCATTCTGAGGTAACCTGAAGAAACCGAAGATACCTGGAGAAGAATGGAGAACTTGCTGCAGCAGATTCTGCCCAGGGCCGGCCAGGAGGACGGGGCAGACTGGCTGAAGAGCTGCCTCGCTATTAAACCTATACTGGCAGCTTCTGACGCCGTCTCCCCTAATCCGGTGCCGGGTGCTATCGTCCGTCCGTCGGGTCAAGAGGCTGAGCCATTAATGAATTTATCCAGCCGGGGCAGAAGGAAGGCGCCGAGGAGGTCTTACTCACCACCATCGCAGCCAGCGAGATCCTGTAGCCGCGCACCGGATGTGCGCAAGAAGTCCCGCCGCCCTTCTCCTCAGAAATCCGGCAGCCTGGCACGGGATTCCAGGCACGGCCACCAGGTGGCGCCGGATACTTCTAATTACAGGCCGCCCGCCTCCAGGAGCCGTAAAAGCGCTGCGGCGGCAAGAGCTGCCTGTCAGAACCCTGCCTCCACCTCAGCTACAGCCTCAATTGTGCAACAGCACCCGACGGTGGCTATCGTGCAGGATGAAGACTCTGACGCCGGGCCGGACACCTCACCGCAGACGCACACTCAGCCGTACTCGCCCTCCCCTCAGGGCTTGAGTGCTGGCTGCTCATCAGACCGGACCTCCAGAGGAGATGCTTCAGGAAGGGGTGAGATTCTTAATGTGCCCCTGTCCGTTCCTCACCACCAGTTAAAAGATATCATTAGATGTGTTTTATCAGAATCCTTGGGGGATTTAGTTACCCCTGCTCCACCACCCCTTAGTAGCCCTATAATGGTTTGTGATACCCCTCCTCAAAATCCCGTTAAGGAGGCTTTAACTTGCGAACTCTTACCCTTGGGGTTCCATTTGAGCTCAGCCACTAAAGAGCACATCTGGGGTAACAATTATATAGATTTATTTTCTCTTCTCCCCCGTAAAGACTACTTGAGTAAACCTGAAAAGAGAGATGACAAATCAGAATCTGAGGAATCTAAGCGGGGTACGCTTAAGTCTTTCAACAATTGGTTACAAGCGTTTTCGATTTACTCAGCAGTCTTGGGGGAGAAGTTCCCTAATTTATGCAGTAAGCTATTCCAACATATTGACATTATCTTGGAAGCTTACCGTAATTTTGGCGGCCTAGCATGGTTGCAGTATGATGAGGCCTTTAGGCAAAAATTGGCAGTACACCCGGATGTTAATTGGGGGGCAAAAGACGTAGGTTTGTGGATCAACCTTATGTTGCCACAAAGGCATTATTCTACTAAACAACCGGTTCCCAGTCATTCAAAGAAGGGTATATGTTTTGCGTTCAACGAGTCGGTTTGCAAGTGGGGTAATTCATGCAGATTTCACCACGATTGCTCCTGCTGTGGTAATCCCCACCCGATGTCAAAATGTTTTCGTAAACAAGCCTCTCAGCCGGGGGCCAGAGATCTTAATGCAAAAGGCCCAGACTCCGGTGAGACTGGCAGAGATGCTTTGGTGGCTAAGCATATACCCAAAGCGAGAGAGCCGTAAGCTCTTATTTAATGGTTTTGCTTCAGGTTTTGAAATCCCGCAATTTAAAGGCCCGGGTTGCGCCCCAGTTAAAAATTTGGCTTCACTAAATTGTCACACGGACGTTGCTAGAAAAAAGATAAATGAGGAACTGGAAGCGGGTAGGATAGCTGGCCCTTTTTCTTCTCCCCCCTTTTTCAATTTCCGTATTTCTCCTTTAGGTATAGTACCTAAAAAGGAGCCAGGTAGTTTTCGCATGATTCACCATTTATCCTACCCCTTTGGCTCCTCCCTCAATGACGAGGTTGATAAATCGCTGTGTTCAGTTACCTACGCATCCTTTGATATAGCCGTGGACCTCCTTCGTTCTTTTGGAAAGAACGCATTGATGGCGAAATCTGACATCAAGTCCGCATTCAGGCTCCTCCCTGTCAATCCATCGGGTTTTAATTCTTTGGGCTTCCATTTTGAGGATCAATTTTATTTTGACAAATGTCTACCCATGGGGTTTGCCTTATCATGCTTTTATTTTGAAACCTTTTCATCCTTTTTACACTGGGTGCTAGAGTATAGCGTTCCAGGTGCAAGTATTTTACATTACCTGGATGACTTTCTTTTTATCGGTCCCCCACATTCGGGTTTTTGCCTGCAAACTTTAAATAGCTTCATTGAATTATGCAACAACTTCGGCGTACCTCTAGCACAAGAAAAAACTTGTCCTCCCACAGAAGTTATCAAATTCTTGGGTATTACCTTAGATTCGATTAAAATGGAATGTAGATTGCCTGAAGAGAAAATTCTGAAACTACGTAAATCTTTGGAGCATTTTGTTCTAGAAAGAAAGTGACCTTGAAGGAGATGCAATCTCTTTTAGGTCTTTTGAATTTTGCTTTACGCATCATCCCCATGGGTAGGGTTTTTTCCAGGCGGCTCTATGATGCGACAATCGGTTTTTCATCCCCTTCATCTCACATTAGGGTGATGGCAGAGCTGAGAGAAGATGCTAAAACCTGGCTTTCATTTTTATCAGGTTTTAACGGCAAATCTTGTTGGCAATCCTCATTTGTTTTGGCTGATGATCTGAATTTTGCATTTTCAGCCATTGGCGACCTCGGTTGCGGAATTTTGTTTTCTCCACACTGGTTTGCTCACCCTTGGCCTGAAACATGGAGGTCTGAACAGTTGACTTTGAACCCATTGATTTTGGAAGTTTTTGCCGTTTTCTTAGGCCTACATCTATGGGGTCACCGAATGCGGAATGCCAGATTGTCGATTTTGTCCGTTGACAAAGGGGTTATTTTTTCAATCAATACCCTTTCTTCCAAGAATCCTAGAGCGGTGAAGATTTTGAGACGGATAGTACTGATTTGTCTAAAATTTTACATATGGCTAAAAGCCAAATTCGGCTCAAGTAGGTTGACTTCAATCACGGACTCTCTTTGTAGTCAACATTGGCAAATGTTTCACCAACAGGTGCCCAACGCAGATGTGGACGCGACGCCTTGCCCGCCAGAAATTTGGGACATAGTATTGAGCTGATACCCCATTTTATCGAGAATTCTCTGTCTGCACGATTATGGGCTGATTACTCAGCCGCATGGCAACAGTGGATTACCTTCTGTAACACTAACAATTTTGATTTCAATATATCTAGTCCTATTTCGGGCTTGAGATTTGTAGAATTTTTATGTCATAAAGGTCTTTCCTATTCGGCAGTTGCTAAGTCACTTGCCGGAGTATCATTCTTTTTGAAGTTATTTGGGAAGACCCCTCTGACGGGATTGTTCCCGATCAAGCAATTTATAAAGGGGTTTAAAAGATCCAGTTTCAAACCGGATTCTAGATGCCCTGTATCACTTCCTCTTTTGAGGGACCTATGCACATCGCTTCAGACGGTTTGTAGTAATGCATTTGAGACTCTGCTGTTTTCATCGGCTTTTTCGTTAGCATTCTTTGGTGCGTTGAGAATTGGCGAGTTGGTTTCCTTAAAAAGTCGATTCCTTCTGGGCTTATGGCCTTGGACGTAACCCTTTTTGAATCCCACTTATTTTTATTCGTTAGGCGATCAAAAACCGATCAGTTGGGGAGGGGTATTAGATTAAAAATCAATGCCATGCCAGATCAAAATGTTTGTCCGGTTCTCAACACCAAGAATTGGTTACGAGTTAGACCTTGCATCTCTGGCCCACAATTTGTACATTCAGATGGCTCCCCTGCATCTGTTTTTCAATTTAATTCGGTTTTTAAAAAATGTTTACGGGTTCTGGGGAAAGAGCATCTACGATTTACCTCCCATTCATTTAGAATAGGAGCAGCAACTGAGGCAGCAAGGTCAGGTCTTCAGGATTCGGAGATAATGAAACTGGGCAGGTGGGACTCTGGAAGATTTAAGCTTTACGTCCGTCATGAGTTATATGACAATTAACTGTTGACTTTGTTTTCAGGTCCGAGAGTGGTTTGGATTCTAGGACATTCCTTTATATTTTGGGCGCAGAAAAGAGCTTTCCAACGTTCCTACTCAGAAAATCTCTCATTCAGCCAGGAGACAGTTCAAATATTTTGGCATAGCGTTCGAGGCATGCCTTGGAGTAAACTGGTAGCTGAATTTAATAAGTGTTATATTAAGTTTCCTTACCCAGACTTAGTCGTTTTACATTTAGCCGGTAACGATCTTGGAAAAGTCGAAACGCTTGATTTAATCGCTACTCTGAGAGCTGATATTATTTTTCTTAAACAATCTTTTCCATTTACGTCCTTTGTCTTTTCTGAGATTGTTCCGAGATTGTTATGGACTAAGGGTTCTCTTTCTTTTTTGGAGAAAATAAGAAAGAGAGTTAACAGAGAGATGTTCAAATTCCTGCCAATGATTAATGGTTTCTCCTTCAGGCATGAAGATTTGGAGGGTTTTTTACCCGGGCTTTACAGGAATGATTTGATTCACCTTTCAGACATAGGCTTGGATATATTTAATTTAGACCTTCAGACAATGGTGGAGAAATGGCTGTGGTTATGTGGGGGGGCCAGGTCTCTTTGAGCCCTGGCGTGTGGGAAATCGCCATTTCTGGGTGGATTGGTCACTTTACGGTGGTTAAAATTTATGGTGGTTAACTTAAAGAGTTAAGCTTAAAGTAAACGGTTGGATTTCAAGTAACTCAAAAATAAATGACACGGCCATTTCATTCCAAACGTTGTCTGAGTCTTTATTTATTTGAATGAATGGGCCTTTGGGCCTTGTGTGGCCATGTTAGCCCCCCCCCCGTCCATAATAAAGAATTATAGGGGGGGTCTCATGGACACATAGGCCCTGAATTGATGAATTTGATTTACCTCATGACAAAGGTTATGAGGTAATTTTGTTAACTGATGTTAGCTTTGGTATATTGACCAAGAGCATTTATGATTGGTTCTTTATGGCTTTTTTGCGCCCAGAATATTGTTTTCTGATTGGTGGGCTGTTGTGTGGCAGAGATTTTATGGGCTATAAATAGCCCTGTAGTTACGGTTTTACCTCATTCTGAGGTAACCTGAAGAAACCGAAGATCCCACCCTCCCTCCCTTAATTTATGTATTTTTCCTGTCGTGTTCATTTATTTTGTGGGGAAATCGCCCTTTCTGGGTGGATTGGTCACTTTACGGTGGTTAAAATTTATGGTGGTTAACTTAAAGAGTTAAGCTTAAAGTAAACGGTTGGATTTCAAGTAACTCAAAAATAAATGACACGGCCATTTCATTCTAAACGTTGTCTGAGTCTTTATTTATTTGAATGAATGGGCCTTGTGTGGCCATGATAATTACAGTCCAAATAATCTGTATTAGTTTTTTCAGCTTAAAAAAATATCATGGACGCCTTAAAAAATGTTTTACGGACATTCAAAAAACTGCCCTATCTTTATGAACTGGCAAGGTATTTCTGGATTATTGGCAACTCTGGCTACTCCGCTTGTGGGTTTGGGGTGAGGAGAATGTTTTTTAGTTTCCATTTGATATCAGTTGGCATTACTCTTTCATTAGCTATTACTAGAAAAAATGGAAATTGGAGCATTTAGGCAGGCTGCGCTGCGGGAATGAAGAGCTGGAATCCCAAGGCTCTTCATTGCCACAGCTCAGTCCTCCTAAACGAGTCCCTGAGGTGCCAGAACAGCAGAAACCTCTCATAAGTGACATTATTTTACAAACGACACCTCCCATTGAATTTATCTTGGGGTGCAGTGAGCCTGTTGACACGACATGTGCTTCACAGAAATTTATACTATTAGACGATTAAGAAAGAATAATTATGGTACATTGTTAAAATGTTGTTTTAGCACCACATTTTTTTAATAAAGACTAATAGGAAAAAATGGACCTCTCAGTTTGTTGTGCCATTTCTCCCGATTGCATCAATATCCTACATGTAATCGGGAACTACTTTTGGGGCACAATGCAAAGCTCAGAAGTGAAGGAGCGCATTATTAAAGTGCACATTTTACTGTTATGGTTTGCAGGTGCCATGACCCACTGGGAGAGCCCCTGAGGTGCCAGAACAGCAGACCCTCCCCCCAATAAGTTACACCTCTCAATAAATTTATATAAGATTGCAGTGAATAAATTAACACCAAGTATGTGTCACAGAACCTTACACTATTGGGCAGTGAAGAAAAAATTATTACATTTTTGCCACAAACAGGTTATAGCCCCCGATTTTACATTTCCACAAAAGGAAATGTGTAAAAAAGGCACCAAATTTGTCACACAATTTTTGCTGAATATGGAAATATCTCATATGTGGCTGTACAGTACTGATTAGCCACATGGCAAGACTCGGAATGACAGGAGTGCTATTTTCCTACTTGAGCACAGATATTCTAGAATAGTTTGTGGACTCCATATACAGAGCACCTAAGTTCTAGAAGAGCAGAATACTCTCTTCAAGTTGCCCCATTTTGGAAATTATACCCCTTTGGGAATTTATCTACAGGTGTAGTAATGATCTGACTCCATGGATATTTTCCAGAAACAAGTAGCAGTGGATGTTGCTCAGTGAAAACTGCAAATCTGCTATTGGTGTACCCATACATTGTAGTGCCCAGTACATTGTTGTGCCAAATACATTATGGCCAGCTCATGCTTCTGGAGACATAGACCTGCAAACTAGCCGGGCTCTGATCGCTACAGAAATGCCAAACATGTGAATGCTAAATGTGCTTTAGGCACACTATGGGGCATAGAAGGAAGGGGGCATTTGGTTTTGGGAGTTCAGAACTAGCTGAACTTCTTTTGGTGAGGAGCCATTTTGCTTTTCCAGAACATTTGTACTACCAGTAAAATGGAAGCCCCCTATATTTCCATTGACTGATGACAGACCTTAGTGGAGACTTTTTTTGTGGATTGAATTGCAGCTTTTATTGAGAAAATTTTACATAACATTTTGGAATTACGTTTATCCTGCACTCTATGCTGAGCACTTATATCGGGGTTTCCATCTAAGGCCGGGGTCACACTTGCTAGTGCAATGCGAGAAACTTGCACGAGTCTCTCGCATCAATACCGGGCACAGCCGCCGGCACTTGTTTACTTATTTTTTTCCATAAAAATGTGTAATTTTAAAAATATATATTTTTACAATTTTTGTTTTTTTTTACTTTTTTTACTTAGTCCCTCTATGGAACTATCACTTTTTTTTTACCTTGATTGCAGGTTTAAAGAATTACAGTGCACCAGCATTATAATACACTAGCTGTTTCCAGCCAGCTAACGCTCGGCACGCTCAGGAGCCTCGTGTGGTAATGTGCGGGGAAGGAGCCTCGTGTGGTAATGTGGTGGGATGGAGCCTCATGTGGTAATGTGTGGGGACGGAGCCTCGTGTGGTAATGTGTGGGGATGGAGCCTCGTGTGGTAATGTGTTGGGATGGAGCCTCATGTGGTAATGTGGGAGGACGGAGTCTCGTGTGGTAATGTGTGGGGACGGAGCCTCGTGTGGTAATGTGTGGGGACAGAGCCTCATGTGGTAATGTGTGGGGACGGAGCCTCGTGTGGTAATGTGTGGGGAAGGAGCCTCGTGTGGTAATGTGGGGGGCGGGATTATGTGTGGTAATGTAATGGGGGCGGGATTATGTGTGGTAATGTGGTGGGGGGCGGGATTATCTGTGGTAATGTGGGGGGGGCGGGATTATGTGTGGTGATGTGGTGGCGGGCGGGATTATGTGTGGTGATAGGGCGGGATTATGTGTGGTGATGTGGTAGGGGGTGGGATTATGTGTGCTGATGTGGTGGGGGGCGGGATTATTTGTGGTGATGTGGTGGGGGTGGGATTATGTGTGGTAATGTGGTTGGGGGGTGGGATTATGTGTGGTCATGTAGTGGGGGGCGAGATTATCTGTGGTAATGTGGTGAGGGGGTGGGAATATGTGTGGTGATGTGGTGGAGGGGCGGGATAATGTGTGGTGATGTGGTGGGGGGATTATGTGTGGTGATGTGGTGGGGGGTGGGATTATGTGTGGTGATGTGCTGGGGAGGGATTATGTGTGGTGGGGAGCGGGATTATGTGTGGCGATATGGTGGGGCAGGATTATGTGTGGTGGGGGGCGGGATTATGTGTGGTGATGTGGTGGGGGGGCGGGATTATGTGTGGTGATGTTGTGGGGGGCGGGATTATGTGTGGTGATGTGGTGGAGGGGCGGGATTATGTGTGTTGATGTGGTGGGGGGCAGGATTATGTGTGGTGATGTGGTGGGGGCGGGATTATGTGTGGTGATGTGGTGGGGGGGCGGGATTATGTGTGGTGATGTGCTGGAGGGGCGGGATTATGTGTGGTGATGTGGGGGGCGGGATTATTTGTGGTGATGTGGTGGGGGGGCGGGTATATGTGTGGTAATGTGGGGGCTGGATTATGTGTAGTGATGTGGTGGGGGGAGGGATTATGTGTGGTGATGTGGTGGGGGGTGAGATTATCTGTGGTAATGTGGTGGGGGGCGGGATTATGTGTGGTGATGTGGTGGAGGGGCGGGATAATGTGTAGTGATGTGGTGGGGGGATTATGTGTGGTGATGTGGTGGGGGGCGCGATCATGTGTGGTGATGAGCGGGATTATGTGTGGTGATGTGGTGGGGGCAGGATTATGTGTGGTGGGGGGTGGGATTATGTGTGGTGATGTGGTGGGGGGGCAGGATTATGTGTGGTGATGTGGTGGGGAAGCAGGATTATGTGTGGTGATGTGGTGGGGGGCGTGTTGTGAAATTGGATTCTGGGCTCCCCCGGTGGCCACTTGTGGAATTGTACTTGTGTGCATCATCCCCTCTGTTCACCTGCTCCTATCAGGATGTGGGAGTCGCTATATAACCTTGCTCCTCTGTCAGTTTCATGCCGGTCAACAATGTAATCAGAAGCCTTCTGTGCATGTTCCTGCTACTAGACAACTCCTAGCTAAGTTGGACTTTTGTCCTTGTGTGTTTTTGCATTTTGTTCCTGTTCACAGCTGCTGTTTCGTTACTGTGTCTGGAAAGCTCTTGTGAGCGGAAATTGCCACTCTGGTGTTATTAGTTAATGCTAGAGTCTTAAAGTAATTTCTGGATGGTGTTTTGATAGGGTTTTCTGCTGACCATGAAAGTGCCCTTTCTGTCTTCATGCTATCTAGTAAGCGGACCTCGATTTTGCTAAACCTATTTTCATACTACGTTTGTCATTTCATCTAAAATCACCGCCAATATATGTGGGGGCCTCTGTCTGCCTTTTGGGAAAATTTCTCTAGAGGTGAGCCAGGACTGTCTTTTCCTCTGCTAGGATTAGGTAGTTCTCCGGCTGGCGCTAGGCATCTAGGGATAAAAAACGTAGGCATGCTACCCGGCCACTTCTAGTTGTGCGGCAGGTTTAGTTCATGGTCAGTATAGTTTCCATCTTCCAAGAGCTAGTTCTCATATATGCTGGGCTATGTTCTCTCGCCATTGAGAATCATGACAGTTTGACCGGCCCAAAAAAGGGTTAAATTACTGGCTGAGAAAGGAGAGAAAAAATGAAGTCTCGCTCTGCCGGAGACCCTGCACAGCAGGTCAGGATTGTAATTTCCTTGCTCCGGGGCGACCCTCAGGACTGGGCTTTTGCATTGGCACCAGGGGATCCTGCGTTGCTCAATGTGGATGCGTTTTTTCTGGCCTTGGGGTTGCTTTATGAGGAACCTCATTTAGAGCTTCAGGCGGAAAAGGCCTTGATGTCCTTGTCTCAGGGGCAAGATGAAGCTGAAATATACTGCCAAAAATTCCGCAAATGGTCTGTGCTTACTCAGTGGAATGAGTGCGCCCTGGCGGCGATTTTCAGAGTGCGCCCTGATGCCATTAAGGATGTTATGGTGGGGTTCCCTGTGCCTGCGAGTCTGAATGAGTCCATGACGATGGCTATTCAGATCGATAGGCGTCTGCGGGAGCGCAAACCTGTGCACCATTTGGCGGTGTCTACTGAGAAAACGCCAGAAAATATGCAATGTGATAGAATTCTGTCCAGAAGCGAGCGGCAGAATTTTAGACGAAAAAATGGGTTGTGCTTCTATTGTGGTGATTCAACTCATGTTATATCAGCATGCTTTAAGCGTACTAAGAAGCCTGACAAGTCTGTTTCAATTAGCACTTTACAGTCTAAGTTTATTCTATCTGTGACCCTGATTTGTTCTTTGTCATCTATTACCGCGGACGCCTATGTCGACTCTGGCGCTGCTTTGAGTCTTATGGATTGGTCCTTTGCCAAACGCTGTGGGTATGATTTGGAGCCATTGGAGGCTCCGATACCTCTGAAAGGGATTGGCTCCACCCCATTGGCTAGTAATAAACCACAATACTGGACACAAGTGACTATGCGTGTTAATCCGGATCACCAGGAGGTTATTCGCTTTCTGGTGCTGTATAATCTACATGATGTTTTGGTGCTGGGATTGCCATGGCTGCAATCTCATAACCCAGTCCTCGACTGGAGAGCTATGTCTGTGTTAAGCTGGGGATGTAAAGGAACTCATGGGGACGTACCTTTGGTTTCCATTTCATCATCTATTCCCTCTGAGATTCCTGAATTCTTGTCTGACTTTCGTGACGTTTTTGAAGAACCCAAGGTTGGTTCACTACCTCCGCACCGGGAGTGCGATTGTGCCATAGACTTGATTCCGGGTAGTAAATACCCTAAGGGTCGTTTATTTAATCTGTCTGTGCCTGAACACGCGGCTATGCGAGAATATATAAAGGAGTCCTTGGAAAAGGGACATATTCGTCCTTCGTCATCTCCCTTAGGAGCCGTTTTTTTCTTTGTGTCTAAGAAAGACGGCTCTTTGAGGCCGTGTATTGATTATCGACTTTTGAATAAAATCACGGTTAAATATCAATATCCGTTACCACTGCTTACTGATTTGTTTGCTCGTATAAAGGGGGCCAAGTGGTTCTCTAAGATTGATCTCCGTGGGGCGTATAATTTGGTGCGAATCAAGCAGGGGGATGAGTGAAAAACCGCATTTAATACGCCCGAGGGCCATTTTGAGTATTTGGTGATGCCTTTTGGTCTTTCAAATGCCCCTTCAGTCTTCCAGTCCTTTATGCATGACATTTTCCGCGATTATTTGGATAAATTTATGATTGTGTATCTGGATGATATTCTGATTTTTTCGGATGACTGGGACTCTCATGTCCAGCAGGTCAGGAGGGTTTTTCAGGTTTTGCGGTCTAATTCCTTGTGTGTGAAGGGTTCTAAGTGTGTTTTTGGGGTTCAAAAGATTTCCTTCTTGGGATACATTTTTTCCCCCTCTTCCATCGAGATGGATCCTGTCAAGGTTCAGGCTATTGGTGATTGGACGCAACCCTCTTCTCTTAAGAGTCTTCAGAAATTTTTGGGCTTTGCTAACTTTTATCGTCGATTTATTGCTGGTTTTTCTGATGTTGTAAAACCATTGACTGATTTGACTAAGAAGGGTGCTGATGTTGCTGATTGGTCCCCTGATGCTGTGGAGGCCTTTCGGGAGCTCAAGCGCCGCTTTTCTTCCGCCCCAGTGTTGCGTCAGCCTGATGTTGCTCTTCCTTTTCAGGTTGAGGTCGACGCTTCTGAAATCGGAGCTGGGGCGGTGTTGTCGCAGAGAAGTTCCGACTGCTCCGTGATGAGACCTTGTGCCTTTTTTTCCCGTAAATTTTCGCCCGCCGAGCGGAATTATGATATTGGGAATCGGGAGCTTTTGGCCATGAAGTGGGCTTTTGAGGAGTGGCGTCACTGGCTTGAGGGGGCCAGACATCAGGTGGTGGTATTGACTGACCACAAAAATTTAATTTACCTTGAGTCTGCCAGGCGCCTGAATCCTAGACAGGCGCGCTGGTCGTTGTTTTTCTCTCGGTTTAATTTTGTGGTGTCTTACCTACCGGGTTCTAAGAATGTTAAGGCGGATGCCCTTTCTAGGAGTTTTGAGCCTGACTCCCCTGGTAATTCTGAGCCCACAGGTATCCTTAAAGATGGAGTGATATTGTCTGCCGTTTCTCCAGACCTGCGGCGGGCCTTGCAGGAGTTTCAGGCGGATAGACCTGATCGTTGCCCACCTGGTAGACTGTTTGTTCCTGATGATTGGACCAGTAGAGTCATCTCTGAGGTTCATTCTTCTGCGTTGGCAGGTCATCCTGGAATCTTTGGTACCAGGGATTTGGTGGCAAGGTCCTTCTGGTGGCCTTCCCTGTCACGAGATGTGCGAGGCTTTGTGCAGTCTTGTGACGTTTGTGCTCGGGCCAAGCCTTGTTGTTCTCGGGCTAGTGGATTGTTGTTACCCTTGCCTATCCCGAAGAGGCCTTGGACGCACATCTCGATGGATTTTATTTCGGATCTGCCTGTTTCTCAGAAGATGTCTGTCATCTGGGTGGTGTGTGACCGTTTCTCTAAGATGGTCCATCTGGTTCCCTTGCCTAAGTTGCCTTCTTCTTCCGAGTTGGTTCCTCTGTTTTTTCAAAATGTTGTTCGTTTGCATGGTATTCCGGAGAATATCGTTTCTGACAGAGGGACCCAATTCGTGTCTAGATTTTGGCGGGCATTCTGTGCTAGGATGGGCATAAATTTGTCTTTTTCGTCTGCTTTCCATCCTCAGACTAATGGCCAGACCGAGCGGACTAATCAGACCTTGGAGACATATTTGAGGTGTTTTGTGTCTGCGGATCAGGATGATTGGGTTGCTTTTTTGCCTTTGGCGGAGTTCGCCCTCAATAATCGGGCCAGCTCTGCCACCTTGGTGTCCCCGTTTTTCTGTAATTCGGGGTTTCATCCTCGATTTTCCTCCGGTCAAGTGGAATCTTCGGATTGTCCTGGAGTGGATGCTGTGGTGGAGAGGTTGCATCAGATTTGGGGGCAGGTGGTGGACAATTTGAAGTTGTCCCAGGAGAAGACTCAGCTTTTTGCCAACCGCCGTCTTCGTGTTGGTCCTCGACTTTGTGTTGGGGACTTGGTGTGGTTGTCTTCTCGTTTTGTCCCTATGAGGGTTTCTTCTCCTAAGTTTAAGCCTCGGTTCATCGGCCCGTACAAGATATTGGAGATTCTTAACCCTGTGTCCTTCCGTTTGGACCTCCCTGCATCCTTTTCGATTCATAATGTTTTTCATCGGTCATTGTTGCGCAGGTATGAGGTACCGGCTGTGCCTTCCGTTGAGCCTCCTGCTCCGGTGTTGGTTGAGGGTGAGTTGGAGTACGTTGTGGAAAAGATCTTAGACTCTCGTGTTTCCAGACGGAAACTCCAGTATCTGGTCAAATGGAAGGGATACGGTCAGGAGGATAATTCTTGGGTCACTGCCTCTGATGTTCATGCCTCCGATCTTGTCCATGCCTTTCATAGGGCTCGTCCTGATCGCCCTGGTGGTTCTGGTGAGGGTTCGGTGCCCCCTCCTTGAGGGGGGGGTACTGTTGTGAAATTGGATTCTGGGCTCCCCCGGTGGCCACTTGTGGAATTGTACTTGTGTGCATCATCCCCTCTGTTCACCTGCTCCTATCAGGATGTGGGAGTCGCTATATAACCTTGCTCCTCTGTCAGTTTCATGCCGGTCAACAATGTAATCAGAAGCCTTCTGTGCATGTTCCTGCTACTAGACAACTCCTAGCTAAGTTGGACTTTTGTCCTTGTGTGTTTTTGCATTTTGTTCCTGTTCACAGCTGCTGTTTCGTTACTGTGTCTGGAAAGCTCTTGTGAGCGGAAATTGCCACTCTGGTGTTATTAGTTAATGCTAGAGTCTTAAAGTAATTTCTGGATGGTGTTTTGATAGGGTTTTCTGCTGACCATGAAAGTGCCCTTTCTGTCTTCATGCTATCTAGTAAGCGGACCTCGATTTTGCTAAACCTATTTTCATACTACGTTTGTCATTTCATCTAAAATCACCGCCAATATATGTGGGGGCCTCTGTCTGCCTTTTGGGAAAATTTCTCTAGAGGTGAGCCAGGACTGTCTTTTCCTCTGCTAGGATTAGGTAGTTCTCCGGCTGGCGCTAGGCATCTAGGGATAAAAAACGTAGGCATGCTACCCGGCCACTTCTAGTTGTGCGGCAGGTTTAGTTCATGGTCAGTATAGTTTCCATCTTCCAAGAGCTAGTTCTCATATATGCTGGGCTATGTTCTCTCGCCATTGAGAATCATGACAGTTTGACCGGCCCAAAAAAGGGTTAAATTACTGGCTGAGAAAGGAGAGAAAAAATGAAGTCTCGCTCTGCCGGAGACCCTGCACAGCAGGTCAGGATTGTAATTTCCTTGCTCCGGGGCGACCCTCAGGACTGGGCTTTTGCATTGGCACCAGGGGATCCTGCGTTGCTCAATGTGGATGCGTTTTTTCTGGCCTTGGGGTTGCTTTATGAGGAACCTCATTTAGAGCTTCAGGCGGAAAAGGCCTTGATGTCCTTGTCTCAGGGGCAAGATGAAGCTGAAATATACTGCCAAAAATTCCGCAAATGGTCTGTGCTTACTCAGTGGAATGAGTGCGCCCTGGCGGCGATTTTCAGAGTGCGCCCTGATGCCATTAAGGATGTTATGGTGGGGTTCCCTGTGCCTGCGAGTCTGAATGAGTCCATGACGATGGCTATTCAGATCGATAGGCGTCTGCGGGAGCGCAAACCTGTGCACCATTTGGCGGTGTCTACTGAGAAAACGCCAGAAAATATGCAATGTGATAGAATTCTGTCCAGAAGCGAGCGGCAGAATTTTAGACGAAAAAATGGGTTGTGCTTCTATTGTGGTGATTCAACTCATGTTATATCAGCATGCTTTAAGCGTACTAAGAAGCCTGACAAGTCTGTTTCAATTAGCACTTTACAGTCTAAGTTTATTCTATCTGTGACCCTGATTTGTTCTTTGTCATCTATTACCGCGGACGCCTATGTCGACTCTGGCGCTGCTTTGAGTCTTATGGATTGGTCCTTTGCCAAACGCTGTGGGTATGATTTGGAGCCATTGGAGGCTCCGATACCTCTGAAAGGGATTGGCTCCACCCCATTGGCTAGTAATAAACCACAATACTGGACACAAGTGACTATGCGTGTTAATCCGGATCACCAGGAGGTTATTCGCTTTCTGGTGCTGTATAATCTACATGATGTTTTGGTGCTGGGATTGCCATGGCTGCAATCTCATAACCCAGTCCTCGACTGGAGAGCTATGTCTGTGTTAAGCTGGGGATGTAAAGGAACTCATGGGGACGTACCTTTGGTTTCCATTTCATCATCTATTCCCTCTGAGATTCCTGAATTCTTGTCTGACTTTCGTGACGTTTTTGAAGAACCCAAGGTTGGTTCATTACCTCCGCACCGGGAGTGCGATTGTGCCATAGACTTGATTCCGGGTAGTAAATACCCTAAGGGTCGTTTATTTAATCTGTCTGTGCCTGAACACGCGGCTATGCGAGAATATATAAAGGAGTCCTTGGAAAAGGGACATATTCGTCCTTCGTCATCTCCCTTAGGAGCCGGTTTTTTCTTTGTGTCTAAGAAAGACGGCTCTTTGAGGCCGTGTATTGATTATCGACTTTTGAATAAAATCACGGTTAAATATCAATATCCGTTACCACTGCTTACTGATTTGTTTGCTCGTATAAAGGGGGCCAAGTGGTTCTCTAAGATTGATCTCCGTGGGGCGTATAATTTGGTGCGAATCAAGCAGGGGGATGAGTGGAAAACCGCATTTAATACGCCCGAGGGCCATTTTGAGTATTTGGTGATGCCTTTTGGTCTTTCAAATGCCCCTTCAGTCTTCCAGTCCTTTATGCATGACATTTTCCGCGATTATTTGGATAAATTTATGATTGTGTATCTGGATGATATTCTGATTTTTTCGGATGACTGGGACTCTCATGTCCAGCAGGTCAGGAGGGTTTTTCAGGTTTTGCGGTCTAATTCCTTGTGTGTGAAGGGTTCTAAGTGTGTTTTTGGGGTTCAAAAGATTTCCTTCTTGGGATACATTTTTTCCCCCTCTTCCATCGAGATGGATCCTGTCAAGGTTCAGGCTATTGGTGATTGGACGCAACCCTCTTCTCTTAAGAGTCTTCAGAAATTTTTGGGCTTTGCTAACTTTTATCGTCGATTTATTGCTGGTTTTTCTGATGTTGTAAAACCATTGACTGATTTGACTAAGAAGGGTGCTGATGTTGCTGATTGGTCCCCTGATGCTGTGGAGGCCTTTCGGGAGCTCAAGCGCCGCTTTTCTTCCGCCCCAGTGTTGCGTCAGCCTGATGTTGCTCTTCCTTTTCAGGTTGAGGTCGACGCTTCTGAAATCGGAGCTGGGGCGGTGTTGTCGCAGAGAAGTTCCGACTGCTCCGTGATGAGACCTTGTGCCTTTTTTTCCCGTAAATTTTCGCCCGCCGAGCGGAATTATGATATTGGGAATCGGGAGCTTTTGGCCATGAAGTGGGCTTTTGAGGAGTGGCGTCACTGGCTTGAGGGGGCCAGACATCAGGTGGTGGTATTGACTGACCACAAAAATTTAATTTACCTTGAGTCTGCCAGGCGCCTGAATCCTAGACAGGCGCGCTGGTCGTTGTTTTTCTCTCGGTTTAATTTTGTGGTGTCTTACCTACCGGGTTCTAAGAATGTTAAGGCGGATGCCCTTTCTAGGAGTTTTGAGCCTGACTCCCCTGGTAATTCTGAGCCCACAGGTATCCTTAAAGATGGAGTGATATTGTCTGCCGTTTCTCCAGACCTGCGGCGGGCCTTGCAGGAGTTTCAGGCGGATAGACCTGATCGTTGCCCACCTGGTAGACTGTTTGTTCCTGATGATTGGACCAGTAGAGTCATCTCTGAGGTTCATTCTTCTGCGTTGGCAGGTCATCCTGGAATCTTTGGTACCAGGGATTTGGTGGCAAGGTCCTTCTGGTGGCCTTCCCTGTCACGAGGTGTGCGAGGCTTTGTGCAGTCTTGTGACGTTTGTGCTCGGGCCAAGCCTTGTTGTTCTCGGGCTAGTGGATTGTTGTTACCCTTGCCTATCCCGAAGAGGCCTTGGACGCACATCTCGATGGATTTTATTTCGGATCTGCCTGTTTCTCAGAAGATGTCTGTCATCTGGGTGGTGTGTGACCGTTTCTCTAAGATGGTCCATCTGGTTCCCTTGCCTAAGTTGCCTTCTTCTTCCGAGTTGGTTCCTCTGTTTTTTCAAAATGTTGTTCGTTTGCATGGTATTCCGGAGAATATCGTTTCTGACAGAGGGACCCAATTCGTGTCTAGATTTTGGCGGGCATTCTGTGCTAGGATGGGCATAAATTTGTCTTTTTCGTCTGCTTTCCATCCTCAGACTAATGGCCAGACCGAGCGGACTAATCAGACCTTGGAGACATATTTGAGGTGTTTTGTGTCTGCGGATCAGGATGATTGGGTTGCTTTTTTGCCTTTGGCGGAGTTCGCCCTCAATAATCGGGCCAGCTCTGCCACCTTGGTGTCCCCGTTTTTCTGTAATTCGGGGTTTCATCCTCGATTTTCCTCCGGTCAAGTGGAATCTTCGGATTGTCCTGGAGTGGATGCTGTGGTGGAGAGGTTGCATCAGATTTGGGGGCAGGTGGTGGACAATTTGAAGTTGTCCCAGGAGAAGACTCAGCTTTTTGCCAACCGCCGTCGTCGTGTTGGTCCTCGACTTTGTGTTGGGGACTTGGTGTGGTTGTCTTCTCGTTTTGTCCCTATGAGGGTTTCTTCTCCTAAGTTTAAGCCTCGGTTCATCGGCCCGTACAAGATATTGGAGATTCTTAACCCTGTGTCCTTCCGTTTGGACCTCCCTGCATCCTTTTCGATTCATAATGTTTTTCATCGGTCATTGTTGCGCAGGTATGAGGTACCGGCTGTGCCTTCCGTTGAGCCTCCTGCTCCGGTGTTGGTTGAGGGTGAGTTGGAGTACGTTGTGGAAAAGATCTTAGACTCTCGTGTTTCCAGACGGAAACTCCAGTATCTGGTCAAATGGAAGGGATACGGTCAGGAGGATAATTCTTGGGTCACTGCCTCTGATGTTCATGCCTCCGATCTTGTCCATGCCTTTCATAGGGCTCGTCCTGATCGCCCTGGTGGTTCTGGTGAGGGTTCGGTGCCCCCTCCTTGAGGGGGGGGTACTGTTGTGAAATTGGATTCTGGGCTCCCCCGGTGGCCACTTGTGGAATTGTACTTGTGTGCATCATCCCCTCTGTTCACCTGCTCCTATCAGGATGTGGGAGTCGCTATATAACCTTGCTCCTCTGTCAGTTTCATGCCGGTCAACAATGTAATCAGAAGCCTTCTGTGCATGTTCCTGCTACTAGACAACTCCTAGCTAAGTTGGACTTTTGTCCTTGTGTGTTTTTGCATTTTGTTCCTGTTCACAGCTGCTGTTTCGTTACTGTGTCTGGAAAGCTCTTGTGAGCGGAAATTGCCACTCTGGTGTTATTAGTTAATGCTAGAGTCTTAAAGTAATTTCTGGATGGTGTTTTGATAGGGTTTTCTGCTGACCATGAAAGTGCCCTTTCTGTCTTCATGCTATCTAGTAAGCGGACCTCGATTTTGCTAAACCTATTTTCATACTACGTTTGTCATTTCATCTAAAATCACCGCCAATATATGTGGGGGCCTCTGTCTGCCTTTTGGGAAAATTTCTCTAGAGGTGAGCCAGGACTGTCTTTTCCTCTGCTAGGATTAGGTAGTTCTCCGGCTGGCGCTAGGCATCTAGGGATAAAAAACGTAGGCATGCTACCCGGCCACTTCTAGTTGTGCGGCAGGTTTAGTTCATGGTCAGTATAGTTTCCATCTTCCAAGAGCTAGTTCTCATATATGCTGGGCTATGTTCTCTCGCCATTGAGAATCATGACAGTTTGACCGGCCCAAAAAAGGGTTAAATTACTGGCTGAGAAAGGAGAGAAAAAATGAAGTCTCGCTCTGCCGGAGACCCTGCACAGCAGGTCAGGATTGTAATTTCCTTGCTCCGGGGCGACCCTCAGGACTGGGCTTTTGCATTGGCACCAGGGGATCCTGCGTTGCTCAATGTGGATGCGTTTTTTCTGGCCTTGGGGTTGCTTTATGAGGAACCTCATTTAGAGCTTCAGGCGGAAAAGGCCTTGATGTCCTTGTCTCAGGGGCAAGATGAAGCTGAAATATACTGCCAAAAATTCCGCAAATGGTCTGTGCTTACTCAGTGGAATGAGTGCGCCCTGGCGGCGATTTTCAGAGTGCGCCCTGATGCCATTAAGGATGTTATGGTGGGGTTCCCTGTGCCTGCGAGTCTGAATGAGTCCATGACGATGGCTATTCAGATCGATAGGCGTCTGCGGGAGCGCAAACCTGTGCACCATTTGGCGGTGTCTACTGAGAAAACGCCAGAAAATATGCAATGTGATAGAATTCTGTCCAGAAGCGAGCGGCAGAATTTTAGACGAAAAAATGGGTTGTGCTTCTATTGTGGTGATTCAACTCATGTTATATCAGCATGCTTTAAGCGTACTAAGAAGCCTGACAAGTCTGTTTCAATTAGCACTTTACAGTCTAAGTTTATTCTATCTGTGACCCTGATTTGTTCTTTGTCATCTATTACCGCGGACGCCTATGTCGACTCTGGCGCTGCTTTGAGTCTTATGGATTGGTCCTTTGCCAAACGCTGTGGGTATGATTTGGAGCCATTGGAGGCTCCGATACCTCTGAAAGGGATTGGCTCCACCCCATTGGCTAGTAATAAACCACAATACTGGACACAAGTGACTATGCGTGTTAATCCGGATCACCAGGAGGTTATTCACTTTCTGGTGCTGTATAATCTACATGATGTTTTGGTGCTGGGATTGCCATGGCTGCAATCTCATAACCCAGTCCTCGACTGGAGAGCTATGTCTGTGTTAAGCTGGGGATGTAAAGGAACTCATGGGGACGTACCTTTGGTTTCCATTTCATCATCTATTCCCTCTGAGATTCCTGAATTCTTGTCTGACTTTCGTGACGTTTTTGAAGAACCCAAGGTTGGTTCACTACCTCCGCACCGGGAGTGCGATTGTGCCATAGACTTGATTCCGGGTAGTAAATACCCTAAGGGTCGTTTATTTAATCTGTCTGTGCCTGAACACGCGGCTATGCGAGAATATATAAAGGAGTCCTTGGAAAAGGGACATATTCGTCCTTCGTCATCTCCCTTAGGAGCCGTTTTTTTCTTTGTGTCTAAGAAAGACGGCTCTTTGAGGCCGTGTATTGATTATCGACTTTTGAATAAAATCACGGTTAAATATCAATATCCGTTACCACTGCTTACTGATTTGTTTGCTCGTATAAAGGGGGCCAAGTGGTTCTCTAAGATTGATCTCCGTGGGGCGTATAATTTGGTGCGAATCAAGCAGGGGGATGAGTGGAAAACCGCATTTAATACGCCCGAGGGCCATTTTGAGTATTTGGTGATGCCTTTTGGTCTTTCAAATGCCCCTTCAGTCTTCCAGTCCTTTATGCATGACATTTTCCGCGATTATTTGGATAAATTTATGATTGTGTATCTGGATGATATTCTGATTTTTTCGGATGACTGGGACTCTCATGTCCAGCAGGTCAGGAGGGTTTTTCAGGTTTTGCGGTCTAATTCCTTGTGTGTGAAGGGTTCTAAGTGTGTTTTTGGGGTTCAAAAGATTTCCTTCTTGGGATACATTTTTTCCCCCTCTTCCATCGAGATGGATCCTGTCAAGGTTCAGGCTATTGGTGATTGGACGCAACCCTCTTCTCTTAAGAGTCTTCAGAAATTTTTGGGCTTTGCTAACTTTTATCGTCGATTTATTGCTGGTTTTTCTGATGTTGTAAAACCATTGACTGATTTGACTAAGAAGGGTGCTGATGTTGCTGATTGGTCCCCTGATGCTGTGGAGGCCTTTCGGGAGCTCAAGCGCCGCTTTTCTTCCGCCCCAGTGTTGCGTCAGCCTGATGTTGCTCTTCCTTTTCAGGTTGAGGTCGACGCTTCTGAAATCGGAGCTGGGGCGGTGTTGTCGCAGAGAAGTTCCGACTGCTCCGTGATGAGACCTTGTGCCTTTTTTTCCCGTAAATTTTCGCCCGCCGAGCGGAATTATGATATTGGGAATCGGGAGCTTTTGGCCATGAAGTGGGCTTTTGAGGAGTGGCGTCACTGGCTTGAGGGGGCCAGACATCAGGTGGTGGTATTGACTGACCACAAAAATTTAATTTACCTTGAGTCTGCCAGGTGCCTGAATCCTAGACAGGCGCGCTGGTCGTTGTTTTTCTCTCGGTTTAATTTTGTGGTGTCTTACCTACCGGGTTCTAAGAATGTTAAGGCGGATGCCCTTTCTAGGAGTTTTGAGCCTGACTCCCCTGGTAATTCTGAGCCCACAGGTATCCTTAAAGATGGAGTGATATTGTCTGCCGTTTCTCCAGACCTGCGGCGGGCCTTGCAGGAGTTTCAGGCGAATAGACCTGATCGTTGCCCACCTGGTAGACTGTTTGTTCCTGATGATTGGACCAGTAGAGTCATCTCTGAGGTTCATTCTTCTGCGTTGGCAGGTCATCCTGGAATCTTTGGTACCAGGGATTTGGTGGCAAGGTCCTTCTGGTGGCCTTCCCTGTCACGAGATGTGCGAGGCTTTGTGCAGTCTTGTGACGTTTGTGCTCGGGCCAAGCCTTGTTGTTCTCGGGCTAGTGGATTGTTGTTACCCTTGCCTATCCCGAAGAGGCCTTGGACGCACATCTCGATGGATTTTATTTCGGATCTGCCTGTTTCTCAGAAGATGTCTGTCATCTGGGTGGTGTGTGACCGTTTCTCTAAGATGGTCCATCTGGTTCCCTTGCCTAAGTTGCCTTCTTCTTCCGAGTTGGTTCCTCTGTTTTTTCAAAATGTTGTTCGTTTGCATGGTATTCCGGAGAATATCGTTTCTGACAGAGGGACCCAATTCGTGTCTAGATTTTGGCGGGCATTCTGTGCTAGGATGGGCATAGATTTGTCTTTTTCGTCTGCTTTCCATCCTCAGACTAATGGCCAGACCGAGCGGACTAATCAGACCTTGGAGACATATTTGAGGTGTTTTGTGTCTGCGGATCAGGATGATTGGGTTGCTTTTTTGCCTTTGGCGGAGTTCGCCCTCAATAATCGGGCCAGCTCTGCCACCTTGGTGTCCCCGTTTTTCTGTAATTCGGGGTTTCATCCTCGATTTTCCTCCGGTCAAGTGGAATCTTCGGATTGTCCTGGAGTGGATGCTGTGGTGGAGAGGTTGCATCAGATTTGGGGGCAGGTGGTGGACAATTTGAAGTTGTCCCAGGAGAAGACTCAGCTTTTTGCCAACCGCCGTCATCGTGTTGGTCCTCGACTTTGTGTTGGGGACTTGGTGTGGTTGTCTTCTCGTTTTGTCCCAATGAGGGTTTCTTCTCCTAAGTTTAAGCCTCGGTTCATCGGCCCGTACAAGATATTGGAGATTCTTAACCCTGTGTCCTTCCGTTTGGACCTCCCTGCATCCTTTTCGATTCATAATGTTTTTCATCGGTCATTGTTGCGCAGGTATGAGGTACCGGCTGTGCCTTCCGTTGAGCCTCCTGCTCCGGTGTTGGTTGAGGGTGAGTTGGAGTACGTTGTGGAAAAGATCTTAGACTCTCGTGTTTCCAGACGGAAACTCCAGTATCTGGTCAAATGGAAGGGATACGGTCAGGAGGATAATTCTTGGGTCACTGCCTCTGATGTTCATGCCTCCGATCTTGTCCATGCCTTTCATAGGGCTCGTCCTGATCGCCCTGCTGGTTCTGGTGAGGGTTCGGTGCCCCCTCCTTGAGGGGGGGGTACTGTTGTGAAATTGGATTCTGGGCTCCCCCGGTGGCCACTTGTGGAATTGTACTTGTGTGCATCATCCCCTCTGTTCACCTGCTCCTATCAGGATGTGGGAGTCGCTATATAACCTTGCTCCTCTGTCAGTTTCATGCCGGTCAACAATGTAATCAGAAGCCTTCTGTGCATGTTCCTGCTACTAGACAACTCCTAGCTAAGTTGGACTTTTGTCCTTGTGTGTTTTTGCATTTTGTTCCTGTTCACAGCTGCTGTTTCGTTACTGTGTCTGGAAAGCTCTTGTGAGCGGAAATTGCCACTCTGGTGTTATTAGTTAATGCTAGAGTCTTAAAGTAATTTCTGGATGGTGTTTTGATAGGGTTTTCTGCTGACCATGAAAGTGCCCTTTCTGTCTTCATGCTATCTAGTAAGCGGACCTCGATTTTGCTAAACCTATTTTCATACTACGTTTGTCATTTCATCTAAAATCACCGCCAATATATGTGGGGGCCTCTGTCTGCCTTTTGGGAAAATTTCTCTAGAGGTGAGCCAGGACTGTCTTTTCCTCTGCTAGGATTAGGTAGTTCTCCGGCTGGCGCTAGGCATCTAGGGATAAAAAACGTAGGCATGCTACCCGGCCACTTCTAGTTGTGCGGCAGGTTTAGTTCATGGTCAGTATAGTTTCCATCTTCCAAGAGCTAGTTCTCATATATGCTGGGCTATGTTCTCTCGCCATTGAGAATCATGACAGTTTGACCGGCCCAAAAAAGGGTTAAATTACTGGCTGAGAAAGGAGAGAAAAAATGAAGTCTCGCTCTGCCGGAGACCCTGCACAGCAGGTCAGGATTGTAATTTCCTTGCTCCGGGGCGACCCTCAGGACTGGGCTTTTGCATTGGCACCAGGGGATCCTGCGTTGCTCAATGTGGATGCGTTTTTTCTGGCCTTGGGGTTGCTTTATGAGGAACCTCATTAAGAGCTTCAGGCGGAAAAGGCCTTGATGTCCTTGTCTCAGGGGCAAGATGAAGCTGAAATATACTGCCAAAAATTCCGCAAATGGTCTGTGCTTACTCAGTGGAATGAGTGCGCCCTGGCGGCGATTTTCAGAGTGCGCCCTGATGCCATTAAGGATGTTATGGTGGGGTTCCCTGTGCCTGCGAGTCTGAATGAGTCCATGACGATGGCTATTCAGATCGATAGGCGTCTGCGGGAGCGCAAACCTGTGCACCATTTGGCGGTGTCTACTGAGAAAACGCCAGAAAATATGCAATGTGATAGAATTCTGTCCAGAAGCGAGCGGCAGAATTTTAGACGAAAAAATGGGTTGTGCTTCTATTGTGGTGATTCAACTCATGTTATATCAGCATGCTTTAAGCGTACTAAGAAGCCTGACAAGTCTGTTTCAATTAGCACTTTACAGTCTAAGTTTATTCTATCTGTGACCCTGATTTGTTCTTTGTCATCTATTACCGCGGACGCCTATGTCGACTCTGGCGCTGCTTTGAGTCTTATGGATTGGTCCTTTGCCAAACGCTGTGGGTATGATTTGGAGCCATTGGAGGCTCCGATACCTCTGAAAGGGATTGGCTCCACCCCATTGGCTAGTAATAAACCACAATACTGGACACAAGTGACTATGCGTGTTAATCCGGATCACCAGGAGGTTATTCGCTTTCTGGTGCTGTATAATCTACATGATGTTTTGGTGCTGGGATTGCCATGGCTGCAATCTCATAACCCAGTCCTCGACTGGAGAGCTATGTCTGTGTTAAGCTGGGGATGTAAAGGAACTCATGGGGACGTACCTTTGGTTTCCATTTCATCATCTATTCCCTCTGAGATTCCTGAATTCTTGTCTGACTTTCGTGACGTTTTTGAAGAACCCAAGGTTGGTTCACTACCTCCGCACCGGGAGTGCGATTGTGCCATAGACTTGATTCCGGGTAGTAAATACCCTAAGGGTCGTTTATTTAATCTGTCTGTGCCTGAACATGCGGCTATGCGAGAATATATAAAGGAGTCCTTGGAAAAGGGACATATTCGTCCTTCGTCATCTCCCTTAGGAGCCGGTTTTTTCTTTGTGTCTAAGAAAGACGGCTCTTTGAGGCCGTGTATTGATTATCGACTTTTGAATAAAATCACGGTTAAATATCAATATCCGTTACCACTGCTTACTGATTTGTTTGCTCGTATAAAGGGGGCCAAGTGGTTCTCTAAGATTGATCTCCGTGGGGCGTATAATTTGGTGCGAATCAAGCAGGGGGATGAGTGGAAAACCGCATTTAATACGCCCGAGGGCCATTTTGAGTATTTGGTGATGCCTTTTGGTCTTTCAAATGCCCCTTCAGTCTTCCAGTCCTTTATGCATGACATTTTCCGCGATTATTTGGATAAATTTATGATTGTGTATCTGGATGATATTCTGATTTTTTCGGATGACTGGGACTCTCATGTCCAGCAGGTCAGGAGGGTTTTTCAGGTTTTGCGGTCTAATTCCTTGTGTGTGAAGGGTTCTAAGTGTGTTTTTGGGGTTCAAAAGATTTCCTTCTTGGGATACATTTTTTCCCCCTCTTCCATCGAGATGGATCCTGTCAAGGTTCAGGCTATTGGTGATTGGACGCAACCCTCTTCTCTTAAGAGTCTTCAGAAATTTTTGGGCTTTGCTAACTTTTATCGTCGATTTATTGCTGGTTTTTCTGATGTTGTAAAACCATTGACTGATTTGACTAAGAAGGGTGCTGATGTTGCTGATTGGTCCCCTGATGCTGTGGAGGCCTTTCGGGAGCTCAAGCGCCGCTTTTCTTCCGCCCCAGTGTTGCGTCAGCCTGATGTTGCTCTTCCTTTTCAGGTTGAGGTCGACGCTTCTGAAATCGGAGCTGGGGCGGTGTTGTCGCAGAGAAGTTCCGACTGCTCCGTGATGAGACCTTGTGCCTTTTTTTCCCGTAAATTTTCGCCCGCCGAGCGGAATTATGATATTGGGAATCAGGAGCTTTTGGCCATGAAGTGGGCTTTTGAGGAGTGGCGTCACTGGCTTGAGGGGGCCAGACATCAGGTGGTGGTATTGACTGACCACAAAAATTTAATTTACCTTGAGTCTGCCAGGCGCCTGAATCCTAGACAGGCGCGCTGGTCGTTGTTTTTCTCTCGGTTTAATTTTGTGGTGTCTTACCTACCGGGTTCTAAGAATGTTAAGGCGGATGCCCTTTCTAGGAGTTTTGAGCCTGACTCCCCTGGTAATTCTGAGCCCACAGGTATCCTTAAAGACGGAGTGATATTGTCTGCCGTTTCTCCAGACCTGCGGCGGGCCTTGCAGGAGTTTCAGGCGGATAGACCTGATCGTTGCCCACCTGGTAGACTGTTTGTTCCTGATGATTGGACCAGTAGAGTCATCTCTGAGGTTCATTCTTCTGCGTTGGCAGGTCATCCTGGAATCTTTGGTACCAGGGATTTGGTGGCAAGGTCCTTCTGGTGGCCTTCCCTGTCACGAGATGTGCGAGGCTTTGTGCAGTCTTGTGACGTTTGTGCTCGGGCCAAGCCTTGTTGTTCTCGGGCTAGTGGATTGTTGTTACCCTTGCCTATCCCGAAGAGGCCTTGGACGCACATCTCGATGGATTTTATTTCGGATCTGCCTGTTTCTCAGAAGATGTCTGTCATCTGGGTGGTGTGTGACCGTTTCTCTAAGATGGTCCATCTGGTTCCCTTGCCTAAGTTGCCTTCTTCTTCCGAGTTGGTTCCTCTGTTTTTTCAAAATGTTGTTCGTTTGCATGGTATTCCGGAGAATATCGTTTCTGACAGAGGGACCCAATTCGTGTCTAGATTTTGGCGGGCATTCTGTGCTAGGATGGGCATAGATTTGTCTTTTTCGTCTGCTTTCCATCCTCAGACTAATGGCCAGACCGAGCGGACTAATCAGACCTTGGAGACATATTTGAGGTGTTTTGTGTCTGCGGATCAGGATGATTGGGTTGCTTTTTTGCCTTTGGCGGAGTTCGCCCTCAATAATCGGGCCAGCTCTGCCACCTTGGTGTCCCCGTTTTTCTGTAATTCGGGGTTTCATCCTCGATTTTCCTCCGGTCAAGTGGAATCTTCGGATTGTCCTGGAGTGGATGCTGTGGTGGAGAGGTTGCATCAGATTTGGGGGCAGGTGGTGGACAATTTGAAGTTGTCCCAGGAGAAGACTCAGCTTTTTGCCAACCGCCGTCGTCGTGTTGGTCCTCGACTTTGTGTTGGGGACTTGGTGTGGTTGTCTTCTCGTTTTGTCCCTATGAGGGTTTCTTCTCCTAAGTTTAAGCCTCGGTTCATCGGCCCGTACAAGATATTGGAGATTCTTAACCCTGTGTCCTTCCGTTTGGACCTCCCTGCATCCTTTTCGATTCATAATGTTTTTCATCGGTCATTGTTGCGCAGGTATGAGGTACCGGCTGTGCCTTCCGTTGAGCCTCCTGCTCCGGTGTTGGTTGAGGGTGAGTTGGAGTACGTTGTGGAAAAGATCTTAGACTCTCGTGTTTCCAGACGGAAACTCCAGTATCTGGTCAAATGGAAGGGATACGGTCAGGAGGATAATTCTTGGGTCACTGCCTCTGATGTTCATGCCTCCGATCTTGTCCGTGCCTTTCATAGGGCTCGTCCTGATCGCCCTGGTGGTTCTGGTGAGGGTTCGGTGCCCCCTCCTTGAGGGGGGGGTACTGTTGTGAAATTGGATTCTGGGCTCCCCCGGTGGCCACTTGTGGAATTGTACTTGTGTGCATCATCCCCTCTGTTCACCTGCTCCTATCAGGATGTGGGAGTCGCTATATAACCTTGCTCCTCTGTCAGTTTCATGCCGGTCAACAATGTAATCAGAAGCCTTCTGTGCATGTTCCTGCTACTAGACAACTCCTAGCTAAGTTGGACTTTTGTCCTTGTGTGTTTTTGCATTTTGTTCCTGTTCACAGCTGCTGTTTCGTTACTGTGTCTGGAAAGCTCTTGTGAGCGGAAATTGCCACTCTGGTGTTATTAGTTAATGCTAGAGTCTTAAAGTAATTTCTGGATGGTGTTTTGATAGGGTTTTCTGCTGACCATGAAAGTGCCCTTTCTGTCTTCATGCTATCTAGTAAGCGGACCTCGATTTTGCTAAACCTATTTTCATACTACGTTTGTCATTTCATCTAAAATCACCGCCAATATATGTGGGGGCCTCTGTCTGCCTTTTGGGAAAATTTCTCTAGAGGTGAGCCAGGACTGTCTTTTCCTCTGCTAGGATTAGGTAGTTCTCCGGCTGGCGCTGGGCATCTAGGGATAAAAAACGTAGGCATGCTACCCGGCCACTTCTAGTTGTGCGGCAGGTTTAGTTCATGGTCAGTATAGTTTCCATCTTCCAAGAGCTAGTTCTCATATATGCTGGGCTATGTTCTCTCGCCATTGAGAATCATGACAGGGGCGGGATTATGTGTGGTGATGTGGTGGAGGGGCGGGATTATGTGTGGTGATGTGGTGGGTGGCGGAATTATGTGTGGTGATGTGGTGGGGGGCAGGATTATGTGTGGTGATGTGCTGGAGGGGCGGGATTATGTGTGGTGATGTGGTGGGGGGCGGCATTATGTGTGGTGATGTGGTGGGGGGCGGCATTATGTGTAGTGATGTGTTGGAGGGGCCGGATTATGTGTGGTGATGTGGTGGGGGTGGGATTATGTGTGGTGATGTGGTGGGGGCAGGATTATGTGTGGTGGGGGGTGGGATTATGTGTGGTGATGTGGTGGGGGGGCAGGATTATGTGTGGTGATGTGGTGGGGAAGCAGGATTATGTGTGGTGATGTGGTGGGGGGCGTGTTGTGAAATTAGATTCTGGGCTCCCCCGGTGGCCACTTGTGGAATTGTACTTGTGAGCATCATCCCCTCTGTTCACCTGCTCCTATCAGGATGTGGGAGTCTGTTATGACCCCAATGGCGAGGGTCTCAGAGGAACGTGGAAGTCTGCAGAATACAAAAATCCAGCTCATAGGGCAGTGGTAACTGGGTTGACCATATATCTACTCCTAACGCCAACACTAGAAGTAGCCGGGGATCATTCCTACGTTGATTCTAGATGACACGCGCCAGCCGGAGAATCTAGCTACCCCTAGTAGAGGAAAACAAAGACCTTTCTTGCCTCCAGAGAAGGGGACCCCAAAGCTGGATAGAAGCCCCCCACAAATAATGACGGTGAGGTAAGAGGAAATGACAAACACAGAAATGAACCAGGTTTAGCACAGAGAGGCCCGCTTACTGATAGCAGAATAAAGAACGGTAACTTATATGGTCAACAAAAACCCTATCAAAATCCACACTGGAAATTCAAGAACCCCCGAACCGTCTAACGGTCCGGGGGGAGAACACCAGTCCCCTAGAGCTTCCAGCAAAGGTCAGGATATAGATTTGGAACAAGCTGGACAAAAATACAAAACCAAAACAAATAGCAAAAAGCAAAAGGCAGACTTAGCTGATATAACTGGAACCAGGATCAGTAGACAAGAGCACAGCAGACTAGCTCTGATAACTACGTTGCCAGGCATAGAACTGAAGGTCCAGGGAGCTTATATAGCAACACCCCTAACTAACGACCCAGGTGCGGATAAAAGGAATGACAGAAAAACCAGAGTCAAAAAACTAGTAACCACTAGAGGGAGCAAAAAGCAAATTCACAACAGTACCCCCCCCTTAGTGAGGGGTCACCGAACCCTCACCACGACCACCAGGGCGATCAGGATGAGCGGCATGAAAGGCACGAACTAAATCGGCCGCATGAACATCAGAGGCGACCACCCAGGAATTATCCTCCTGACCATAGCCCTTCCACTTGACCAGGTACTGAAGCCTCCGCCTGGAGAGGCGAGAATCCAAGATCTTCTCCACCACGTACTCCAACTCGCCCTCAACCAACACCGGAGCAGGAGGCCCAGCAGAAGGAACTACAGGCACAATGTACCGCCGCAACAAGGACCTATGAAATACATTGTGAATAGCAAACGACACAGGAAGATCCAGACGAAAAGATACAGGATTAAGGATTTCCAATATCTTGTAAGGCCCAATAAAACGAGGTTTAAATTTGGGAGAGGAGACCTTCATAGGAACAAAGCGGGAAGAAAGCCACACCAAATCCCCAACGCGTAGTCGGGGACCCACACCGCGGCGGCGGTTGGCAAAGCGCTGAGCCTTCTCCTGTGACAACTTCAAGTTGTCCACCACATGATTCCAGATCTGCTGCAACCTATCCACCACAGAATCCACCCCAGGACAGTCAGAAGGCTCCACATGACCCGAAGAAAAGCGAGGATGGAAACCAGAGTTGCAGAAAAAAGGCGAAACCAAGGTGGCGGAACTAGCCCGATTATTAAGGGCAAACTCAGCCAACGGCAAGAATGTCACCCAATCGTCCTGATCAGCAGAGACAAAACACCTCAAATAAGCCTCCAAAGTCTGATTGGTTCGCTCCGTCTGTCCATTAGTCTGAGGATGGAAAGCAGACGAAAACGACAAATCAATGCCCATCCTACTACAAAAGGATCGCCAGAACCTGGAAACGAACTGGGATCCTCTGTCTGACACAATATTCTCAGGGATGCCGTGCAAACGAACCACGTTCTGGAAAAACACAGGAACCAGATCGGAAGAGGAAGGCAGCTTAGGCAAAGGAACCAAATGGACCATCTTGGAGAAGCGATCACATATCACCCAGATAACGGACATGTCCTGAGATAGCGGAAGATCAGAAATGAAATCCATGGAGATATGTGTCCAAGGTCTCTTCGGGACAGGCAAGGGCAAGAGCAAACCGCTGGCACGAGAACAGCAAGGCTTAGCTCGAGCACAAGTCCCACAGGACTGCACAAATGACCGCACATCCCTTGACAAGGAAGGCCACCAAAAGGACCTGGCCACCAGATCTCTGGTGCCAAAAATTCCCGGGTGACCTGCCAACACCGAGGAATGAACCTCGGAAATAACTCTGCTGGTCCACTTATCCGGGACAAACAGTCTGTCAGGTGGACAAGACTCAGGCCTATCAGCCTGAAATCTCTGCAACACACGTCGCAGATCCGGAGAAATAGCTGACAAGATAACTCCATCTTTAAGAATACCAACAGGATCAGCGACTCCAGGAGCATCAGGCACAAAGCTCCTAGAAAGAGCATCGGCCTTCACATTCTTTGAACCTGGTAAATACGAGACAACAAAATCAAAGCGGGAGAAAAACAATGACCAGCGGGCCTGTCTCGGATTAAGGCGTTTAGCAGACTCGAGATACATCAGATTTTTGTGATCAGTCAAGACCACCACACGATGCTTAGCACCCTCGAGCCAATGACACCACTCCTCAAATGCCCATTTCATGGCCAACAACTCCCGATTGCCCACATCATAATTTCGCTCGGCAGGCGAAAACTTCCTAGAGAAAAAGGCACAAGGTTTCATAACAGAGCAACCAGGGCCTCTCTGCGACAAAACGGCCCCTGCCCCAATCTCCGAAGCATCCACCTCAACCTGAAAGGGAAGTGAGACGTCAGGCTGGCACAAAACAGGCGCCGAAGTAAACCGGCGTTTCAACTCCTGGAAAGCCTCCACGGCAGCAGGAGCCCAGTTAGCTACATCGGAGCCCTTCTTGGTCATATCCGTCAAAGGTTTCACAATACTAGAAAAATTAGCGATAAAACGACGGTAGAAGTTAGCGAAGCCCAAGAACTTCTGAAGACTCTTAACTGACGAGGGCTGAGTCCAATCAAGAATAGCTCGGACCTTGACTGGGTCCATCTCCACAACAGAAGGGGAAAAAATGAACCCCAAAAAGGGAACCTTCTGTACACCAAAGAGACACTTTGAGCCCTTGACAAACAAAGAATTTTCACGCAAAATTTTAAAGACCAACCTGACCTGCTCCACATGCGAATCCCAATTATCAGAAAAAACCAAAATATCATCCAGATAAACAATCAAAAATTTATCCAGATACTTCCGGAAAATGTCATGCATAAAGGACTGAAAAACTGAAGGCGCATTGGAAAGCCCAAAAGGCATCACCAAGTACTCAAAATGACCTTCGGGCGTATTGAATGCGGTTTTCCATTCATCACCTTGCTTAATGCGCACAAGGTTGTACGCACCACGAAGGTCTATCTTGGTGAACCACTTGGCACCCTTAATCCGGGCAAACAAGTCAGACAACAGCGGTAAAGGATACTGAAATTTGACAGTGATCTTATTTAAAAGCCGATAATCAATACAAGGTCTCAAAGATCCGTCCTTTTTTGCCACAAAAAAGAATCCCGCACCAAGAGGGGAAGAAGACGGACGAATATGTCCTTTTTCCAGAGACTCCTTGATATATGAACGCATAGCGGTATGTTCAGGTACCGACAGATTAAACAGTCTTCCCTTAGGAAATTTACTGCCTGGGATCAAATCTATAGCACAGTCACAGTCCCTATGAGGAGGCAGTGCACTGGACTCAGACTCACTGAAGACATCCTGATAATCAGACAAATACTCCGGAACTTCCGAAGGCGTAGAAGAAGCAATAGACACAGGCAGGGAATCCTCATGAATACCACGACAGCCCCAACTTGAGACTGACATAGCCTTCCAGTCCAGGACTGGATTATGGGTCTGTAACCATGGCAGCCCTAAAACGACCAAATCATGCATTTTATGTAAAACCAGGAAACGTATCACCTCGCGGTGTTCAGGAGTCATGCACATGGTAACCTGAGTCCAATACTGCGGTTTATTTGCTGCCAATGGTGTAGCATCAATACCCCTAAGAGGAATAGGATTTTCTAATGGTTCAAGAGTAAATCCACAGCGCTTAGCAAATGAGAGATCCATGAGACTCAGGGCAGCACCTGAATCTACAAACGCCATGACAGGATAAGATGACAGTGAGCAAATCAAAGTTACAGACAGAATAAATTTAGGTTGCAAATTACCAACGGTGACAGGACTAACAACCTTAGCTATACGTTTAGAGCATGCTGAGATAACATGTGTAGAATCACCACAGTAGTAGCACAAGCCATTCCGGCGTCTATGAATTTTCCGCTCATTTCTAGTCAGGATTCTATCACATTGCATTAAATCAGGTGTCTGTTCAGACAACACCATGAGGGAATTTGCGGTTTTTCTATCACATTGCACCGAATTAGGTGTCTGTTCAGACAACACCATGAGGGAATTTGCGGTTTTGCGCTCCCGCAACCGCCGGTCAATTTGAATAGCCAGTGCCATAGTATCATTCAGACCTGCGGGAATGGGAAAACCCACCATAACATTCTTAATGGCTTCAGAAAGGCCATTTCTAAAATTAGCGGCCAGTGCACACTCGTTCCAATGTGTCAGCACGGACCATTTCCGAAATTTTTGGCAATACACTTCAGCCTCGTCCTGCCCCTGAGACATAGACAGCAAGGCCTTTTCTGCCTGAATCTCAAGATTGGGTTCCTCATAAAGTAAACCGAGCGCCAGAAAAAACGCATCAAGATCAGCCAATGCCGGATCTCCTGGCGCCAGCGAAAAAGCCCAATCCTGAGGGTCGCCCCGTAAGAACGAAATAACAATTTTTACTTGCTGAGCAGAATCTCCTGATGAACAGGGTCTCAGGGACAAAAACAATTTACAATTATTCACGAAATTCCTAAACTTAAACCTGTCTCCGGAAAACAGTTCAGGAATCGGTATTTTAGGTTCTGACCTAGGATTTCTGATAACATAGTCTTGTATGCCCTGCACACGAGT
Organism: Ranitomeya variabilis; assembly: GCF_051348905.1. Lineage (NCBI taxonomy): Eukaryota > Metazoa > Chordata > Amphibia > Anura > Dendrobatidae > Ranitomeya > Ranitomeya variabilis. The sequence goes on from NC_135235.1 coordinate 509,089,889, forward strand.
AGCCAGCTGGTCCACACTTGTAATCAAGGTCTGGACATTCATGTCTGCAGCAAGCATAGCCACTCTGAGGTAAAGGGGAAGGAGAAAGAAAAAAAAAAAAAAAAAAAAAAACTCAGAATCTTCTTTCTTATAATCCCTCTTCTGCAATGCATTAAACATTTAAAGGGAACCTGTCACCACGTTTTTGGAAGATGGGATAAAAATAGCGTTAAATAGGGGCAGAGGTGGGCGTTACATTAGTGTGTGTGTTATGCGTTTATTACCCACCTAAGTTGCCGAAATAACTTTGCAAAGTCTCCGTTTTCGCCTGTCAATCAGGCTGGTCAGGTCACATGGGCGTGGTGTCTTCACCCAGATTTGGCGTAGTTTTCCGTTGGTGGCGTAGTGGTGTGCGCATGCCCAAAGTCCGGAATCCTCTTCCAGGGGATTTAAAATAGCGCGGTGTTCGTTATTGCATTGGTGATCGGTGGGCGCGGCCATCTTCCTTTGGCCGCGCGTGCGCAGAAGCGGCGCTCTGCTGGCCGCGGCTTCAGGAAAATGGCCGCGGGATGCCGCGCGTGCGCAGATGGATATCGCGGCGGCCATTTTCCTGAAGCCGCGGCCAGCAGAGCGCCGCTTCTGCGCACGCGCGGCCAAAGGAAGATGGCCGCGCCCACCGATCACCAATGCAATAACGAACACCGCGCTATTTTAAATCCCCTGGAAGAGGATTCCGGACTTTGGGCATGCGCACACCACTACGCCACCAACGGAAAACTACGCCAAATCTGGGGGAAGACAACGCCCATGCGACCTGACCAGCCTGATTGACAGGCGAAAACGGAGACTTTGCAAAGTTATTTCGGCAACTTAGGTGGGTAATAAACGCATAACACACACACTAATGTAACGCCCACCTCTGCCCCTATTTAACGCTATTTTTATCCCATCTTCCAAAAACGTGGTGACAGGTTCCCTTTAATACTGGCCTGGCAAACTGTTATGACCCCAATGGCGAGGGTCTCAGAGGAACGTGGAAGTCTTCAGAATACAAAAATCCAGCTCATAGGGCAGTGGTAACTGGGTTGACCATATATCTACTCCTAACGCCAACACTAGAAGTAGCCGGGGATCATTCCTACGTTGATTCTAGATGACACGCGCCAGCCGGAGAATCTAGCTACCCCTAGTAGAGGAAAACAAAGACCTTTCTTGCCTCCAGAGAAGGGGACCCCAAAGCTGGATAGAAGCCCCCCACAAATAATGACGGTGAGGTAAGAGGAAATGACAAACACAGAAATGAACCAGGTTTAGCACAGAGAGGCCCGCTTACTGATAGCAGAATAAAGAAAGGTAACTTATATGGTCAACAAAAACCCTATCAAAATCCACACTGGAAATTCAAGAACCCCCGAACCGTCTAACGGTCCGGGGGGAGAACACCAGTCCCCTAGAGCTTCCAGCAAAGGTCAGGATATAGATTTGGAACAAGCTGGACAAAAATACAAAACCAAAACAAATAGCAAAAAGCAAAAGGCAGACTTAGCTGATATAACTGGAACCAGGATCAGTAGACAAGAGCACAGCAGACTAGCTCTGATAACTACGTTGCCAGGCATAGAACTGAAGGTCCAGGGAGCTTATATAGCAACACCCCTAACTAACGACCCAGGTGCGGATAAAAGGAATGACAGAAAAACCAGAGTCAAAAAACTAGTAACCACTAGAGGGAGCAAAAAGCAAATTCACAACAGGAGTCGCTATATAACCTTGCTCCTCTGTCAGTTTCATGCCGGTCAACAATGTAATCAGAAGCCTTCTGTGCATGTTCCTGCTACTAGACAACTCCTAGCTAAGTTGGACTTTTGTCCTTGTGTGTTTTTGCATTTTGTTCCTGTTCACAGCTGCTGTTTCGTTACTGTGTCTGGAAAGCTCTTGTGAGCGGAAATTGCCACTCTGGTGTTATTAGTTAATGCTAGAGTCTTAAAGTAATTTCTGGATGGTGTTTTGATAGGGTTTTCTGCTGACCATGAAAGTGCCCTTTCTGTCTTCATGCTATCTAGTAAGCGGACCTCGATTTTGCTAAACCTATTTTCATACTACGTTTGTCATTTCATCTAAAATCACCGCCAATATATGTGGGGGCCTCTGTCTGCCTTTTGGGAAAATTTCTCTAGAGGTGAGCCAGGACTGTCTTTTCCTCTGCTAGGATTAGGTAGTTCTCCGGCTGGCGCTAGGCATCTAGGGATAAAAAACGTAGGCATGCTACCCGGCCACTAGGCAGGTTTAGTTCATGGTCAGTATAGTTTCCATCTTCCAAGAGCTAGTTCTCATATATGCTGGGCTATGTTCTCTCGCCATTGAGAATCATGACAGTTTGACCGGCCCAAAAAAGGGTTAAATTACTGGCTGAGAAAGGAGAGAAAAAATGAAGTCTCGGTCTGCCGGAGACCCTGCACAGCAGGTCAGGATTGTAATTTCCTTGCTCCGGGGCGACCCTCAGGACTGGGCTTTTGCATTGGCACCAGGGGATCCTGCGTTGCTCAATGTGGATGCGTTTTTTCTGGCCTTGGGGTTGCTTTATGAGGAACCTCATTAAGAGCTTCAGGCGGAAAAGGCCTTGATGTCCTTGTCTCAGGGGCAAGATGAAGCTGAAATATACTGCCAAAAATTCCGCAAATGGTCTGTGCTTACTCAGTGGAATGAGTGCGCCCTGGCGGCGATTTTCAGAGTGCGCCCTGATGCCATTAAGGATGTTATGGTGGGGTTCCCTGTGCCTGCGAGTCTGAATGAGTCCATGACGATGGCTATTCAGATCGATAGGCGTCTGCGGGAGCGCAAACCTGTGCACCATTTGGCGGTGTCTACTGAGAAAACGCCAGAAAATATGCAATGTGATAGAATTCTGTCCAGAAGCGAGCGGCAGAATTTTAGACGAAAAAATGGGTTGTGCTTCTATTGTGGTGATTCAACTCATGTTATATCAGCATGCTTTAAGCGTACTAAGAAGCCTGACAAGTCTGTTTCAATTAGCACTTTACAGTCTAAGTTTATTCTATCTGTGACCCTGATTTGTTCTTTGTCATCTATTACCGCGGACGCCTATGTCGACTCTGGCGCTGCTTTGAGTCTTATGGATTGGTCCTTTGCCAAACGCTGTGGGTATGATTTGGAGCCATTGGAGGCTCCGATACCTCTGAAAGGGATTGGCTCCACCCCATTGGCTAGTAATAAACCACAATACTGGACACAAGTGACTATGCGTGTTAATCCGGATCACCAGGAGGTTATTCGCTTTCTGGTGCTGTATAATCTACATGATGTTTTGGTGCTGGGATTGCCATGGCTGCAATCTCATAACCCAGTCCTCGACTGGAGAGCTATGTCTGTGTTAAGCTGGGGATGTAAAGGAACTCATGGGGACGTACCTTTGGTTTCCATTTCATCATCTATTCCCTCTGAGATTCCTGAATTCTTGTCTGACTTTCGTGACGTTTTTGAAGAACCCAAGGTTGGTTCACTACCTCCGCACCGGGAGTGCGATTGTGCCATAGACTTGATTCCGGGTAGTAAATACCCTAAGGGTCGTTTATTTAATCTGTCTGTGCCTGAACACGCGGCTATGCGAGAATATATAAAGGAGTCCTTGGAAAAGGGACATATTCGTCCTTCGTCATCTCCCTTAGGAGCCGGTTTTTTCTTTGTGTCTAAGAAAGACGGCTCTTTGAGGCCGTGTATTGATTATCGACTTTTGAATAAAATCACGGTTAAATATCAATATCCGTTACCACTGCTTACTGATTTGTTTGCTCGTATAAAGGGGGCCAAGTGGTTCTCTAAGATTGATCTCCGTGGGGCGTATAATTTGGTGCGAATCAAGCAGGGGGATGAGTGGAAAACCGCATTTAATACGCCCGAGGGCCATTTTGAGTATTTGGTGATGCCTTTTGGTCTTTCAAATGCCCCTTCAGTCTTCCAGTCCTTTATGCATGACATTTTCCGCGATTATTTGGATAAATTTATGATTGTGTATCTGGATGATATTCTGATTCTTTCGGATGACTGGGACTCTCATGTCCAGCAGGTCAGGAGGGTTTTTCAGGTTTTGCGGTCTAATTCCTTGTGTGTGAAGGGTTCTAAGTGTGTTTTTGGGGTTCAAAAGATTTCCTTCTTGGGATACATTTTTTCCCCCTCTTCCATCGAGATGGATCCTGTCAAGGTTCAGGCTATTGGTGATTGGACGCAACCCTCTTCTCTTAAGAGTCTTCAGAAATTTTTGGGCTTTGCTAACTTTTATCGTCGATTTATTGCTGGTTTTTCTGATGTTGTAAAACCATTGACTGATTTGACTAAGAAGGGTGCTGATGTTGCTGATTGGTCCCCTGATGCTGTGGAGGCCTTTCGGGAGCTCAAGCGCCGCTTTTCTTCCGCCCCAGTGTTGCGTCAGCCTGATGTTGCTCTTCCTTTTCAGGTTGAGGTCGACGCTTCTGAAATCGGAGCTGGGGCGGTGTTGTCGCAGAGAAGTTCCGACTGCTCCGTGATGAGACCTTGTGCCTTTTTTTCCCGTAAATTTTCGCCCGCCGAGCGGAATTATGATATTGGGAATCGGGAGCTTTTGGCCATGAAGTGGGCTTTTGAGGAGTGGCGTCACTGGCTTGAGGGGGCCAGACATCAGGTGGTGGTATTGACTGACCACAAAAATTTAATTTACCTTGAGTCTGCCAGGCGCCTGAATCCTAGACAGGCGCGCTGGTCGTTGTTTTTCTCTCGGTTTAATTTTGTGGTGTCTTACCTACCGGGTTCTAAGAATGTTAAGGCGGATGCCCTTTCTAGGAGTTTTGAGCCTGACTCCCCTGGTAATTCTGAGCCCACAGGTATCCTTAAAGATGGAGTGATATTGTCTGCCGTTTCTCCAGACCTGCGGCGGGCCTTGCAGGAGTTTCAGGCGGATAGACCTGATCGTTGCCCACCTGGTAGACTGTTTGTTCCTGATGATTGGACCAGTAGAGTCATCTCTGAGGTTCATTCTTCTGCGTTGGCAGGTCATCCTGGAATCTTTGGTACCAGGGATTTGGTGGCAAGGTCCTTCTGGTGGCCTTCCCTGTCACGAGATGTGCGATGCTTTGTGCAGTCTTGTGACGTTTGTGCTCGGGCCAAGCCTTGTTGTTCTCGGGCTAGTGGATTGTTGTTACCCTTGCCTATCCCGAAGAGGCCTTGGACGCACATCTCGATGGATTTTATTTCGGATCTGCCTGTTTCTCAGAAGATGTCTGTCATCTGGGTGGTGTGTGACCGTTTCTCTAAGATGGTCCATCTGGTTCCCTTGCCTAAGTTGCCTTCTTCTTCCGAGTTGGTTCCTCTGTTTTTTCAAAATGTTGTTCGTTTGCATGGTATTCCAGAGAATATCGTTTCTGACAGAGGGACCCAATTCGTGTCTAGATTTTGGCGGGCATTCTGTGCTAGGATGGGCATAGATTTGTCTTTTTCGTCTGCTTTCCATCCTCAGACTAATGGCCAGACCGAGCGGACTAATCAGACCTTGGAGACATATTTGAGGTGTTTTGTGTCTGCGGATCAGGATGATTGGGTTGCTTTTTTGCCTTTGGCGGAGTTCGCCCTCAATAATCGGGCCAGCTCTGCCACCTTGGTGTCCCCGTTTTTCTGTAATTCGGGGTTTCATCCTCGATTTTCCTCCGGTCAAGTGGAATCTTCGGATTGTCCTGGAGTGGATGCTGTGGTGGAGAGGTTGCATCAGATTTGGGGGCAGGTGGTGGACAATTTGAAGTTGTCCCAGGAGAAGACTCAGCTTTTTGCCAACCGCCGTCGTCGTGTTGGTCCTCGACTTTGTGTTGGGGACTTGGTGTGGTTGTCTTCTCGTTTTGTCCCTATGAGGGTTTCTTCTCCTAAGTTTAAGCCTCGGTTCATCGGCCCGTACAAGATATTGGAGATTCTTAACCCTGTGTCCTTCCGTTTGGACCTCCCTGCATCCTTTTCGATTCATAATGTTTTTCATCGGTCATTGTTGCGCAGGTATGAGGTACCGGCTGTGCCTTCCGTTGAGCCTCCTGCTCCGGTGTTGGTTGAGGGTGAGTTGGAGTACGTTGTGGAAAAGATCTTAGACTCTCGTGTTTCCAGACGGAAACTCCAGTATCTGGTCAAATGGAAGGGATACGGTCAGGAGGATAATTCTTGGGTCACTGCCTCTGATGTTCATGCCTCCGATCTTGTCCGTGCCTTTCATAGGGCTCGTCCTGATCGCCCTGGTGGTTCTGGTGAGGGTTCGGTGCCCCCTCCTTGAGGGGGGGGTACTGTTGTGAAATTGGATTCTGGGCTCCCCCGGTGGCCACTTGTGGAATTGTACTTGTGTGCATCATCCCCTCTGTTCACCTGCTCCTATCAGGATGTGGGAGTCGCTATATAACCTTGCTCCTCTGTCAGTTTCATGCCGGTCAACAATGTAATCAGAAGCCTTCTGTGCATGTTCCTGCTACTAGACAACTCCTAGCTAAGTTGGACTTTTGTCCTTGTGTGTTTTTGCATTTTGTTCCTGTTCACAGCTGCTGTTTCGTTACTGTGTCTGGAAAGCTCTTGTGAGCGGAAATTGCCACTCTGGTGTTATTAGTTAATGCTAGAGTCTTAAAGTAATTTCTGGATGGTGTTTTGATAGGGTTTTCTGCTGACCATGAAAGTGCCCTTTCTGTCTTCATGCTATCTAGTAAGCGGACCTCGATTTTGCTAAACCTATTTTCATACTACGTTTGTCATTTCATCTAAAATCACCGCCAATATATGTGGGGGCCTCTGTCTGCCTTTTGGGAAAATTTCTCTAGAGGTGAGCCAGGACTGTCTTTTCCTCTGCTAGGATTAGGTAGTTCTCCGGCTGGCGCTGGGCATCTAGGGATAAAAAACGTAGGCATGCTACCCGGCCACTTCTAGTTGTGCGGCAGGTTTAGTTCATGGTCAGTATAGTTTCCATCTTCCAAGAGCTAGTTCTCATATATGCTGGGCTATGTTCTCTCGCCATTGAGAATCATGACAGGGGCGGGATTATGTGTGGTGATGTGGTGGAGGGGCGGGATTATGTGTGGTGATGTGGTGGGTGGCGGAATTATGTGTGGTGATGTGGTGGGGGGCAGGATTATGTGTGGTGATGTGCTGGAGGGGCGGGATTATGTGTGGTGATGTGGTGGGGGGCGGCATTATGTGTGGTGATGTGGTGGGGGGCGGCATTATGTGTAGTGATGTGTTGGAGGGGCCGGATTATGTGTGGTGATGTGGTGGGGGTGGGATTATGTGTGGTGATGTGGTGGGGGGCGGGATTATTTGTGGTGATGTGGTGGGGGGGCAGGTATATGTGTGGTAATGTGGTGGGGGGCGGGATTATGTGTGGTAATGTGATGGGGGCGAGATTATCTGTGGTAATGTGGTGGGGGCGGGATTATGTGTGGTGATGTGGTGGAGGGGCGGGATTATGTGTGGTGATGTGGTGGGGGCGGGATTATGTGTGGTGATGTGGTGGGGGGCGGGATTATTTGTGGTGGTGTGGTGGGGGGCGGGTATATGTGTGGTAATGTGGTGGGGGGAGGGATAATGTGTGGTAATGTGATGGGGCGAGATTATCTGTGGTAATGTGGTGGTGGGGCGGGATTATGTGTGGTGATGTGGTGGAGGGTCAGGATTATGTGTGGTGATGTGGTGGAGGGGTGGGATTATGTGTGGCGATGTGGTGGGGGGCGGGATTATGTGTGGTGATGTGGTGGGGGGGCGGGATGATGCATGATGATGTGGTGGAGGAGCGGGATTATGTGTGGTGATGTGGTGGGGGGCGGGATTCTGTGTGGCGATGTGGTGGGGGCGGGATTATGTGTGGTGATGTGGTGGGGGGCGGGATTATGTGTGGTGATGTGGTGGAGGGTCGGGATTATGTGTGGTGATGTGTTGGGGGGCGGGATTATGTGTGGTGATGTGGTGGGTGGCTGGATTATGTGTGGTGATGTGGTGGAGGGTCGGGATTATGTGTGGTGATGTGGTGGAGGGGTCGGATTATGTGTGGTAATGTGATGGGGATGAGATTATCTATGGTAATGTGGTGGGGGGCGGGATTATGCATGGTGATGTGGTGGAGGGGCGGGATTATGTGTGGTGATGTGGTGGGGGGGCGGGATTATGTGTGGTGATGTGGTGGGGGGCGGGATTATTTGTGGTGATGTGGTGGGGGGCGGGTATATGTGTGGTAATGTGGTGGGGGGGTGGGATTATGTGTGGTAATGTGATGGGGTCGAGATTATCTGTGGTAATGTGGTGGGGGGGTGGGATTATGTGTGGTGATGTGGTGGAGGGGTGGGATTATGTGTGGTGATGTGGTGGAGGGGTGGGATTATGTGTGGTGATGTGGTGGGGGGCGGGATTATGTGTGGTGATGTGGTGGAGGGGCGGGATTATGTGTGGTGATGTGGTGGGGGCGGGATTATGTGTGGTGATGTGGTGGGGGCAGGAATATGTGTGGTGATGATTTGAGGGGTGGGATTATGTGTGGTAATGTGGTGGGGGGTGGGATTATGTGTGGTAATGTGATGGGGGCGAGATTATCAGTGGTAATGTGGTGGGGGATTATGTGTGGTGATGTGGTGGAGGGGTGGGATTATGTGTGGTGATGTGGTGGGGGGCGGGATTATGTGTGGTGATGTGGTGGGGGTGGGATTATGTGTGGTGATGTGGTGGGGGGCGGGATTATGTGTGGTGATGTGGTGGGGTGGGATTATGTGTGGTAATGTGGTTGGGGGCGGGATTATGTGTGGTGATGTGGTGGGGGTGGGATTATGTGTGGTGATGTGGTGGGGGGCAGGATTATGTGTGTTGATGTGGTGGGGGGTGAGATTATGTGTGGTGATGTGGTGGGGGTGGGATTATGTGTGGTGATGGGGTGAGGGGGAGGGATTATGTGTGGTGATGTATTGGGGGGCGGGATTAGGTGTGGTGATGTGTTGGGGGCGGGATTAAGTGTGGTGATGTGGTGGGGGGCGGGATTGTGTGTGGCAATGTGGTGTGGGTGGGATTGTGTGTGGTAATGTGGTGGGGGGTGGGATTATGTGTGGTAATGTGATGGGGGCGAGATTATCAGTGGTAATGTGGTGGGGGATTATGTGTGGTGATGTGGTGGAGGGGTGGGATTATGTGTGGTGATGTGGTGGGGGGCGGGATTATGTGTGGTGATGTGGTGGGGGTGGGATTATGTGTGGTGATGTGGTGGGGGGCGGGATTATGTGTGGTGATGTGGTGGGGTGGGATTATGTGTGGTAATGTGGTTGGGGGTGGGATTATGTGTGGTGATGTGGTGGGGGGCAGGATTATGTGTGTTGATGTGGTGGGGGGTGAGATTATGTGTGGTGATGTGGTGGGGGTGGGATTATGTGTGGTGATGGGGTGAGGGGGAGGGATTATGTGTGGTGATGTATTGGGGGGCGGGATTAGGTGTGGTGATGTGTTGGGGGCGGGATTAAGTGTGGTGATGTGGTGGGGGGCGGGATTGTGTGTGGCAATGTGGTGTGGGTGGGATTGTGTGTGGTAATATGGTGGGGGGCGGGATTGTGTGTGGCAATGTGGTGTGGGTGGTATTGTGTGTGGTAATATGGTGGGGGGCGGGATTGTGTGTGGTAATTTGATGGGGTGGGATTATGTGGTAATGGGGTGGGGGGCAGGATTATGTGTGGTGTTGTGTTGGGGGCAGGATTATGTGTGGTGATGTGGTGGGGGGCGGGATTGTGTGTGGTGATGTGGTGGGGGGCGGGATTGTGTGTGGTAATTTGATGGGGCGGGATTATGTGGTAATGGGGTGGGGGGCAGGATTATGTGTGGTGTGTTGGGGGCAGGATTATGTGTGGTGATGTGGTGGGGGGGCGGGATTGTGTGTGGTGATGTGGTGAGGGGCGGGATTGTGTGTGGAGATGTGGTGGGGCGGGATTGTGTGTGGTGATGTGGTGGGGGGTGGAGCTACTGTGCAGGGGGCGGGATTAGCGAGTAATCACGTTGCCTCTTATATATATAGATTATACCTACACATAAGCATCTTAGACCATTTAAGACTTTGAGCATGGTCCAAGATGCTTTCCCGTGATGGTGGGAGCATCAATCTGAAGGTAAAGCCCCCTTCCTCTTCCTCTAAATGTTGTGATCAACTGCATTTACAGGGTTAAACAGCCTGGCTTTCACAATAGGAGCTTGGCCACTAGCGGCGTTGAGCTCCTGCTGTGATTGGGCAGGAGGCGGTGATATTTTGCCGATTGACTGACTGATCGCAGCACCCTGAGTGCAGAGACCAAGTGCATGGGTCCCTGAACCTCTTCTCATGCTGCTCAGCTGCCAGTTACAGCCATCTGCACTGAACAAATAAAAGTCAAGACCGACACAGCACGTTATGTTGCTGGAACTGACACCCACTCAGAACGTGCTATGTATGTCATTCATAGTTAAGGGGTTAAAAATAAAAATAACAAACAGATGTTTGTTTACATCTAGTGACAATGATAATTGTCTTATATAGTCTGTTGTCTCATGTGCTATATACATCTGCTGTCCTTACGCTGAAGTCACTGCAATTTAATTCTGGATGCATTCAGTATTTACAATTTGTATGGAAAGTGGATTTGGTTATTCATGGCTGAACTACTTAGTGAATATTGTTTTTCTTACTCAGGTTTGTGCATTTTTGAAGTGTCATTTTCTGCCAAGTATTTAAGGGAAAACATAAAAGTTCCTTTAGGTACAACAGCATATTTATCAACCTAATGCTGGCTTCAAAAAAATGTCTTGCATAATTCTTCTAGAAAAATGTAGAGGGTTGTATGGAGATTGTTCCTTAATTGTTGGAGACCATGGATTTATTATAGGAATCTGGCCTTCACTGTGTGTTATGGATCTAAGAATTAAATGGATTTTCCCACTAACAAAAATTCATTTTGATCAATAGATCTTGGAATAATAATAATTTCCACAATTGGATGTGTTTAAATTAGAAGTGATTAAACTAAATGTTCCTGTGTTGAGATAATCTTTTAAATGTACCCCTGCTGTATACTGGCTGTGTCTAACTGTACAGAGACGTGGTATGATCATATCACATCTCCTGGGTGGAGGTCGAGAAAAATAAGTGTACAGACATTACAGCAGTGGATTGCAAATGATTCTTTCTTTGAAGTAAAACATTGTTTAACCCTTTTACGACATTGGACGCATGGATACGTCATGGCGATTTTGCGTGCACATAGGCACTCGGTGCTAGAATGGTGCCTGTGCCACTCCCAGCACTTTAACCCCCTAAATAATGCGATGGCTATCGGCAGGCATGCAGACAGAGGGAGCACCCTCTGCACTCCGATATGTGCCCCAGCGATGTAGTTGCGGGGGCCCGATCGTTGCTATGTTGATTTGATGCCGTCATGACATCATTCAGGTCACCAGGCACTAGCAAAATGGTTAGATCATGTGCAGTGCATGATCTAGCTAATGTGTGTCTGCTAGTCTGACTGTTCTAATGCATTGCAAACAGTATTGTGCACCTCTGAAATGAAGGATAATGCTGAACAGAGGCCAGATGGATCGTAGAGTAACTCTGCTGTCTTATTATAGTGAGTAGATCATTTGGGGGTTTCATCTGAATCATGGTACACATAGATTTAAATGGAAACCCCAGTGCAAGTGCTCAGCGTAGAGCGCCGTTTAAATGTGATCCAAAATGTTCCTAACAAAAGATTCAAATGGAAGTGTGCAGAGACGAGCCGTGGCTGTGAATAGTCATCATGGCATCTGGATAAGATGAAGAAAAGAAAGAGAACAACTCCAATAAGAGACAACATCATCTGTAAGGTACCTGGATGTAAATGTTTATTTGTGATACTGACTAATTCTCATCATTACTATGGTTCCTGTATGGTCCACAGTCTGATAATAACCAATAACAACTCCCAGCATCTTCATTCCATTTGTTATGGACATGCTGGAATTGTAAATTCATCTGATACAAATGTATATGGAAATGACTGGTTATTACTGATGTACCAGGTATTGTTTATTCTGGTAATGTATTTCTGCACTGCTGGCAGTCCTGATGATGTATTTCTGTACTCCTGGTGAATCTGGTAATATTTCTGTACTGCTGGGGGTTCCAGTTGATAATTTAGTATGGCCCTCTAAGTAAGTTATACATATCCAAATAGCCCTTGGCAAAAAAAAGTTTCCCCACTCTTGGTCTAGCACAAGCTGATTTAATGGTCTCTAGCAGTACAGGAAGAAATGACATCCATTCTTTGGTCACCTAACCAATAAGACCTCAGGTGACTGGAACAAAACATTAACAGATGTGCTTCTGCCGATGCCCTGTTACAGGCCTCAATAGTCAAGTGGCCAAAGAATGAGACATTATTGCTTTCTGTCTAGCGGAGACCACCTGAGTGACTTCCAGTGGAGGAAAGAGGTATTTGATCCCTTGCTGATTTTGTAAGTTTGCCCACTGACAAAGACATGAACAGTCTATAATTTTAAAGGTAGGTTAATTTTAACATTGAGAGATAGAATATAAAAAATAATATCCAGAAAATCACATTGTATAAATTATATAAATGTATTTGCATTTTGCATTGAGAAATAAGTATTTGATCCCTCTGGCAAACAAGACTTAATACTTAATAGCAAAACCCTTGTTGGCAAGCACGGCAGTCAGATGTTTTTTGTAGTTGATGAGGAGGTTTGCGCACATGTCAGGAGGATTATTGGTCAACTCCTTTTTGCAGATCATCTCTAAATCATTAAGATTTTGAGGCTGTCGCTTGGCAACTCGGAGCCTCATCACCCTCCATTAGTTTTCTATGGGATTTAGGTCTGGAGACTGGGTAGGCCACTCCATGACCTTAAGGTGCTTCCTTTTGAACCACTTCCTTTGTTGCCCTGGCTGTATGTTTTGGGTCATTGTCTTGCTGGAAGACCCAGCCATGACTCATTTTGAATGTCCTGGCTGAAGGAAGGGGGTTGTTACTCAGGATTTTATAATACATGGCTCCATCCATTCTCCCATTGATTCGGTGAAGTAGTTCTGTGCCCTTAGCAGAGAAACACCCCCCAAAAATAATGTTTCCACCTCCATGCTTGACAGTGGTGATGGTCTTTTTTGGGTCATAGGCAGCATTTCTCTTCCTCCAAACACGGCGAGTTGAGTGAATGCCAAAGACCTCAAATTTTGTCTCATCTGACCACAGCACCTTCCAGTCACTCACAGAATCATCAGCACTGCAGGATTTTAAACCTTTATGGCGTAATATGTTATCAATGGTTTTCTTGGTGACTGTGGTCCCAGCTGCCTTGAGATCATTAACGAGTCCCCCCCCCCGTGTAGTTTTAGGCTGATCTCTTACATTCCTCATAATCAAGGATACCCCACTAGGTGAGATTTTGCATGGTGCCCCAGATCGATGCTGATTGACAGTCATTTTGTATTTCTTCCATTTTCTTACTATTTCACCAAGAGTTGTCTACTTCTCACCCAGCATCTATTGGTTTTGGAGCCCATTGCAGCTTTATGCAGGTCTATGATCTTGTCCCTGACATCCTTTTAAAGCTCTTAGGTCTTGCACATGTTGTGGAGGTTATTGTGTGAATGATTAATTGAGTTTGTGGACAGAAGTCTTTTATAAAGGTGACTATGTAAGACAGCTGTCTTTAATGCAGGTAACGAGTTGATTAGGAGCGTCTAACTGGTCTGTAGGAGCCAGAACTCTTAATGATTGATAGAGGATCAAATACTAATTTCTCACTGCAAAATGCAAATAAATGTATACAATGTGATTTTATGGATTTTATTTTTGATTTTCTGTGTTTCAATATTAAAATTAACCTACACTTAAAATTATAGACTGTTCATGCCTTTGTCAGTGGGCAATCTTACAAAATTAGCAAGGGATCAAATACTTATTTCCCCCACTGCAGGCTGAAACCAAGGAGTCAGAATACAGTGCCTTCTGAAAAGTACCCATAACACAAAAGTCATAAAACATCATATTAATTAGTAGATTAAAACATGAAAGGGAAAATTAAAAAAAAACATGATAACGGTCACCGTTTTTCGAGCTACACTAGCTCTTACTCATGATTAAGAACTAGTGTAGCTCAAAACGCAGCGACCGTTATCATGTTTTTTAAACTTTTTACTTTCATGTTTTAATCTACTAATAAATGTGATGCTTTATGACTTTTGTGGTTGCTGGATTTTTCCATTTTTTTCATCTTTCACTTACTCAGGAAACCAGCCTGAAATCTCTGTGCGCCGCACGCCTATTCTAGGATTTTCTCAACCCAGTGAGCTGATGGTTGCTCCATTGTATTTTTCTTTCTGAATAGTACCTATGACTTTTCATAGAAGCATGCCAAATTCAATCTTTTACCTATCAATAAAAAGTTGTTTGTATCATTGAAAGCTCTGTAATTGTGTTTTTCATTTAAGACAAAAAAATATGTTAATGTATGAGTTGTTTTTATAAGCTAAAACCTTATTAATCAGGTTAGATTGCTGTGTTGGCACTTTGAGATAAATAAGTGGGTTTTGTATTTGGGCCCTCGGTCTCTTAAAGGTTCGCCATCACTGGACTAAAGGATACTAAAAGTGTCTCTTTGGTATTCATTGGGCCGATATGCATTGATATACTTTTTGTTTTTCTGTATAAATTTGTGATGTATCACATGCTTCTGTTTGGAGCATACTGTAAGCAGATGCCTCAAATCCAGTTCAAGATTTTACCATATGTTACTTGGGCATGCACAAATTAGTCTTATGAGCTCATCATATACATATTTAATGCTTGCTTTTGCACATTGATAACTGTTTGAAATTTAATTAAAGGGCTAATGATATAATAAAGCAGAAATCACTTTTTAATTTTACTTGCTCATGCTCATCCTAAAACAAACCAAATGCAAAAATATTTCACAGCATTAGTCTTCCCTGAAAGAAAATTGTATAGGTCATTGGTCTACCTCTTAATATTAAGGGGTTTGTAGTGCTGGCAACATTAATTATCGTGTTTTACTTTAGGAACCAACTGACCTAAGTGTTGTGAAAAAAAAATGTGAAAATTATAGTCGTCATTATAGTTCTCTTACTGACATATACTGTACCTCTACTGGATCATGACATGTTGTCTCCTCGCATTTTACAAACTGTACATGGCCAGACCTGGCCTGTGACCAGGGGTTTAACTACAACAGGTGCAGGGGTTGCAATTGCACCCGGGCCCTGGAGCCTAGGGGGCCCCCAAAAGTCCATTTGGCTTATGGAAAGACTATTAAAGATTTAAAATATTTGGGGGCCCCGTTGGAGGTTTTGCATCGGGGCCCATGAGTTTCAAGTTACGCAACTGTCTGTGACCCTAAGTAGATTTGAACTAAAATAATCTGTGAGCTAGAAATGTTTTGACCCTCTATATTTTCTTTTGACTATAGAACATATAACCTGTTCTTTCTCTTTGCCCCATGATTAAGAATTTATTAGTAGTGTAGTCCCTTACCAACTAATGGCATGGGCATTGAATACAAAATTTTGATTCATCAAAAAGCATTCACTAGGGTGATGACAGGCAAATGAAACTATAGCCTAGAAATCAACTTGTCCCCAGTCTTGGGTCCAAAGGTAGATTGTGATTTACTATTTAGTTTCCACTGTTTTAAGATTTTCTCATTGAAAAAACCTACAGTAACCATTAATCCATACTAAAATGTTTATTATAATGGTTATCCTAATATATGACATGGTGGGGTTATGGAGGACTGTATTTAAAGATGTTAAGGCAAATACAGTGCCTTGCAAAAGTATTTTGCTCCCCGGAATTTTCAACCTTTTCCCACATATCATGCTTCAAACATAAAGATACCAAATGTAAATATTTGGTGAAGAATCAACAACAAGTGGAACACAGATGTAAAGTTGAACTAAATTTATTGGTTATTTTAAATTTTTGTGGAAATTTAAAAACTCAAAAGTGGAGAGTGCAATATTATTCGGCCCCTTTAACTTAATACTTTGTTGCACCACCTTTTGCTGCGATTCCAGCTGCAAGTTGCTTGGGGTATGTCTGTATCAGTTTTGTACATCGAGAGACTGAAATTCTTGCCTATTCTTCTTTGGCAAACAGCTCGAGCTCAGGGAGGTATGATGGAGATCGTTTGTGAGCAGCAGTTTTCAGCTCTTTCCACAGATTCTCGATTGGATTGAGGTCAGGACTTTGACTTGGCCATTCTAACACATTGATATGTTTATTTGTGAACCATTCCATTGTAGATTTTGCTCCGTCCCAGTATCAAGTCTTTTGCAGACTCCAATAGGTTTTCTTCAAGAATCGTCCTGTATTTGGCTCCATCCATCTTACCATCAATTTTAACCATCTTCCCTTTCCCTGCTGAAGAAAAGCATGCCCAAACCATGATGCTGCCACCACCATGTTTGACAGTGGGGATGGTGTGTTCAGGGTGATGAGCTGTGTTGCCTTTGCGCCAAACATATCGTTTGGTATTGTTGCCAAAAAGTTCGATTTTGGTTTCATCTGACCAGAGCACCTTCTTCCACATGTTTGGTGTGTCTCCCAGGTGGCTTGTTGCAAACTTTAAATGACACTTTTTATGGATATCTTTGAGAAATGGCTTTCTTCTTGCCACTCTTCCATAAAGGCCAGATTTGTGCAGTGTACGACTGATTGTTGTCGTATGGACAGACTGTCCCACCTCAGCTGTAGATCTCTGCAGTTTATCCAGAGTGATCATGGGCTTCTTGGCTGCATCTCTGGTCAGTCTTCTCCTTGTTTGAGATGAAAGTTTAGAGGGATGGCCGGGTCTTGGTAGATTTGCAGTGGTATGATACTTCTTCTGTTTCAATGTGATCGTTTGCACAGGGCTCTTTGGGATGTTTAAAGTTTTGGAAATCATTTTGTATCCAAATCCAGCTTTAAACTGCTCCACAACAGTATCACGGACCAGCCTGTTGTGTTCCTTGGTCTTCATGATGCTCTGTGCTTCAAACAGAACCCTGAGACTATCACAGAGCAGGTGCATTTATACGGAGACTTGATAACACACAGGTGGATAATATTTATCATCATTAGGCATTTAGGACAACATTGGATCATTCAGAGATCCACAATGAACTTCTAGAGTGAGTTTGCTGCACTGAAAGTAAAGGGGCCGAATAATATTGCACGCCCCACTTTTCAGTTTTTGAATTTCCACAAAAATGTAAAATAACCAATACATTTCGTTCAACTGCACAATTG
This sequence comes from Ranitomeya variabilis, assembly GCF_051348905.1. NCBI lineage: Eukaryota > Metazoa > Chordata > Amphibia > Anura > Dendrobatidae > Ranitomeya > Ranitomeya variabilis. The sequence continues at coordinate 509,107,171 of NC_135235.1, forward strand.
TGTTCCACTTGTTGTTGATTTTTCACCAAAAATTTACAATTGGTATCTTTATGTTTGGAGCATGATATGTGGGAAAAGTTTGAAAAGTTCCATGGAGCTGAATAACTTTCGCAAGGCACTGTACAATGACTTGTCTGTTTCTCTTAAGTCTGTTAAATAGACTGTAGTAATTGAAAGTTTAAACCTCAAACTTCCCATCTGAGCTTTGAGCTCGTGCAGCTCTTTGCAGTACAGTATGGTATAGACATAATTTAAGAGGTTGATCACTCTACATGCTATGTCACTTTTTTATTAAGTTTGATGAATGAGTTCCTTCTACAAAACTCGTACATATCACCTTGCATTAATACAGTGCTTTGCACTTCTTCTAATTTGTTTCAGATAATAGGATAATTCATTTAAGTCAATAAACTTTTAATGAATATCTAAAACATTTGCTTTTTCTGAGCAGAGTACTGTGTGCATTTCAATTTATTTTTATTATTAGATCTGGAAAATCAGTCATCTTCTACACATTTCTCTGTACATTTACTGAAAGATCAGGTTCAACTTCATAAAGTTAAATTGAAACTTATACATCTGCTTCCATTTTATAATGTTACTACCCCTGTACCCTGCTATAAACTCTAAAATCGCCCATGCACATTAGACCAACGCCTATCAAACAACAATTTCAACTGAACTGAGAATTGAATGTGCAAGGCCTTCGTCACACGTCCATTTTTTATGTCTGTATGCGGTAAGTTTGTTAAGGACTACAAATAGGGACATATGCACACCTATTGTATTCAATGGTAGTGCGCACATGTCAGGTTTTTCATACGGATCATGTATCCATGTGAAACACGTCAGTTTTTTTGCGCAGTAAGGACAAAGTAAGTGCTGCATTTTGACATCCATTGTCATTAGCGTGATGCGTTCCCACACCTGGGAACAAGCTGTACAGTTTGCACTGTTCCCTGGCACTGGCTGGCTGCTGAAGGCAGCTCTCATCATTGTCTCCTGGTCACGCTGAGATCAGCACAACAAGAAGACAATGATGTGAGTTGTATTCGGCAGCAGCTATGTCCTTCCTGTGTAAAATAAATAATTAAATAGAAAAATGCGGTCATACATGATTTTCATAACCAGCAAAGGGAAAGCCCACAACTGGGGGCTAATTGTAATAACCTGGGAAAAAGTTTGATATTAATAGCCTGGGAATGGGTCAGCGATATTGCACCCCCCAGGCTACATCAGCCCTCAGCTACCCCAGAAATGGCACATCCAATTTTCTCATAGTGCTTGCGATGATCTCATTGAGGTCATGTGTAAGGATTCCGGACTTTCCTTCGTGCCTGTTTGCCCCGATCCAAGATGGAGTCTCGTATCTCGCCCTGTCATGGAACTTCCTGTCTGCGCTGATTATTTAAGTCCAGGTCATGTGCTCCTCCTTGCCTGAGTATTTTGTTGCTGTTTGCTCCTGAGCTCCTGCCGATCTGCTGGTGGTCTCCCTGCTGCTGCTGATCGTTACTTGGTGCTCTGCCTCTCCACATTCTGCTGGCTACAGTCCTCTTTGTGTCTCCCTGATGCTGCCTGTGCTCAACTACTGCCTGGACTTCTGGTGTGAAGCTAATTGCCCCTGAAACTGCTGTGGCTAGTAAGGAATCCTGACATCACCATGTCCTCTAGGTCTGTGTTTGTTTGGGCTGCGTTGCTGGACTTGTGCGGTACTTTAAGCCCAAAAGGTACATATAGCAACCTTTTCCTGATTATGCCGCTCCTCTATTATGCTGGACTTCTACGTTTAAGTGCCGTGTCCATTTCAACCCTTGTGATTGCTGGACTTCTACACTTTTATGCTAAGTGCGTGCTCATTCATTACATCACGGGACAGCCTCATTAAATGGGGTGTGCTTACTCTCTTTCTTTCTGTTGGACTCCTATGTTTAGTACCTTGTACACACCTGCATCATATTACTGTTGGACTGGTTAATATTAGCGGTTGCATCCACTCTTCAGTCACTCTGGACATTCTATATTGTGCTGTGATTTAGTTACAGTTGCTGGAAGTGCTCTGCCAGCTTTGCTTTACTTGCATGATTCCATATTGTGCTGAGTTTTCGTTACTATTGCAGGAAGTGCTTTGTTTAGTTTTGTCACATTTCTTAAATATACTTATTTGCATCAACTTTGGTCTCAGTTTCATATTGTCCCACGCAATCAGATTCCGTAGTACCCATATAATTATTACATCATGACAGTTCATCGGGTTGCTCACAATGTCACTGACACTGCACTCTCAGCATCTCATTCTCCAGTGGTTTTCAGCGTGCGCTGTTCAGGTTGAAAGCCACATGTCGCACAGATGGATTACGGCACGGTACAGTAAGGCTTATCTGCACTTCTGACAGGTGAGGGATATTGTTGTTTATTTATATATTTTTTCAGGCAACATGGGCATCGGTGGATTAGGCGTAAGGTGAGAAATTTTGTTTATTATTTTCTGTTTTTCTTACAGGGCTCAAGGACTTCAATGGAATAGGCGTAGCGTGAGCATAACTGTGTTTTTGTAAGTAAATGTCTAAAACGGGGTGTTTTTTCCTGTTTCAAATAAAGGACTTTATTCTCGCTGTGTATTTTTTACAATATGACTATGGGGTTTGTAATGGATAAGCGTCTTATAGACACCTCTCCATTTCTAAGCCCTGGGCTTGAAATGGTGACATCAACCACAACCCTATCACCCCACTTGCCATCATCATAGAGCAAGTGGGAAAAGTGAGGCTAAGTGCTAGATTTGGCAAATTTTATGGATGCGCCATTTTTGGGGCGGCTGAAGGCTGATGTTGGTAGCCTGGGGGGGCAATATTTCTGACCCCTTGCCAGCCTATAAATATCAACCCAAAGCTGTCTATTTAGCCTTTGCTGGTTTATCTTTACAGGGGGACCCTATGTCTTTTTTTTCTGTGGTAAATTCACCAGAAAACGCTAAGTAAACAGCAGTGAGCTGTTATTAATAGCCTGGGAACTTTATGGGGTATTGACTCTTGTCCCAGATATTGTCCCTTGTCCCAGGTTATTGAAATCAGCCCCCAGCCATGGGCTTTCCCTTTGCTGGCTATAAAAATTGTATGGGACCCACGCCACTTTTTTTTTGTATATATTTTACACAGAAGGTACACAGCTGCAGCTGAATACTACTCTCATCAATGTATAGTGGTCATGCTGATCTCAGTACGAGCAAGAGACAATAATGAGAGCTGCCTTCAGCAGCCGGTCAGCACCAGGGATCATCGCAAACTTTACAGCTTCTTCCCAGGTGCCGGTACTTGTCACACTGATGACAACTTTCATCATTGTCTTATAGTCGCATTGATTTCAGCATGAGCAGAAGACAATGATGAGAGTTGCGTTCAGCAGCCAGTGCTTGTATCAGAGCTAACTGTACTGCTTTTCCCATGCTCCGGTATGTGTCACACAGACAAAAGGATGGAACATGGACAGCAAACAAGGACACATGGCTGGCACACTAATATCAAATATGGATACGGACTGCAGAACTCACCAGTACTGTTTTTTCCTGTACAGGAATCACCAGGATGTGTGAAGGAGGTCTAAGGGACTTTCTCTCGATGACAGCTGTTGAGAGAAAGATAGAAAATAGCCCTCATACACGTTAGATAATTGTTGGCCAAACAAGCTGACTTTTATAAGATTTGTCCGGCATCTAATGTGTGTGAGACTTTGTGATTGTCCCCTGACATATGATATTGGAGGAAAGAAGGATCTAGCCTGTTGAAATTCAATGGCAGATCCTTTTATTTGGCATGGAAATAACATTGGCCATGGCATTCACGTGTGTCTGAAGAACACAGATACTTTAGGCAAAGCCTAATCCTGTGCTTGAGGGAGTCAGAGAAGACATCTCTCTGCTGAAAAGCTATAATTCAGCCAACAGATATGTAATGTGTGGTACAAGCCACAGTCTATTCATATGGCACAATTACTGTGAACTAGTATTCCTAGGAATGCTCATTTCACCTTAATCTTGCAGTGTAAACCATCTGCTGATCAAACAAAGAAAAAGCAATTTTTTTGTTAACCTGGTGAAATTGTCTTTTGACCGCACAGAAGCTCAATGTTCTCGGCAGCAGATCATCCTCTGTAGACAGGACTTGTGCTGCCGAGAAAAATAGCAACCTATGGGCATTGAACAATCTATTATTGATCATTCAGTGTGCATCTGAAGTGGGGTCAGATGGATCTTTATCGTCATACAAAATGTTCTCCTTATCAGGGGTGAAACCGACACCTAAGATATGCACTAAAAGAAAAGGAAATCCCAGACTAAGATTAGCATATATCAATCTTTATTTATATACAGTACAGACCAAAAGTTTGAAAACACATTCTCATTTAAAGATTTTGCTGTATTTTCATGACTATGAAAATTGTACATTCACACTGAAGGCATCAAAACTATGAATTAACACATGTGGAATTATATACTTAACAAAGAAGTGTGAAACAACTGTGATGCAGTGGTATGACCATACACAGTGAAACGTCAGTGACCCAAACAAGTTCAAACAAAACGTTCTTTTATTGTGTTACTTCACACAGTCAATATAGTATATGGCTTCTTCATACAGTCCATTAATAATGCATGGCTATATGATGCAGTCAATACACAGGCCAAACTTCCCTCTGTCCAGTTTCCCTGGGTGACCGCATGCCGGTAACAAAGTCTCTGTACTCAGCGCACTGCACTCTTTATCCTCTGGAGGGCAGCCGGGTACAAATAAGACAGCCCAAGACGCAGGGTGTCAGTCTCTCTGGTTCCTTTAGCCTCTGTGCTGCTCCACACAGAGAGCTCTGCAGACAACTGCCCTGTCTGCTTCCAAGAACACACTGACACACCTCCCCCACTACTACAGGGCTTTTTAATCAGTCACTGCTTCATCATTCTAGTTACAGCCACACCTGTGTCTGTAGTACGGCCTCATGGCCTCACTACGCTTCCATGCACATTCTGCAGAGCACATACAGCGCCCCCTAGCTGTAACAGGGGTCATTGCCTCACATATCCTCCCCCCCTGTTCATACCTGTGGGGTAGAACATTTGTTATCCCGTAAGGGCGAAAGACAGGGCATCGGTATGCCCCCCTGACATCCTTGCTCACTACATTAAGAAACCAAAGTAGGGACCGGAACCATCGATCAATGCACGCATCCCTCCCCTTTGCGTTTCTCCTCCATATTTCACTACGGGACCACCCACCCTGATCTCTATTGCAGAAGCCAAACCCTCTTTTCTGATTAACCGCAGATTTGGGCCAGTTTTGGGTGTTCTTTACTTTGTTTACTTCAGGTTCACTAACCCCACGGGTCATCCTGTCACCTAAGTATCTGCTTTTGAGCCCCTGGTACCGTTTCCTCTGTACCCTTACCCGTGCCTCAGTGACTATATCACGCTGAAACTCCACAGACCGCGCTGGCAACTCTGAGCATATATCTGTACTACGCTGCACCCGAACCGGAGCCACCCGACACTGCTGTCTAGCGAGCGCTCTATCTAATTTACCTTGACCTCCGGCCCCAACCTTGACCGGTGCCATAGAGTTCCTCGTGCGCACGTCCCCAGTCGCCTCTGCGATCATACACTCTCGGCTCTTCTCATACCTGTGTCTTTTATATCTGCGTCTCCGAAAGGGACCCTGGATCTGAGCTGTCCCAACCTTACCAGGGAACACCTCCAGCTCAGGGTTCAATGGGGTCCCCACAACCTCTACTGCCACCACCTCTAGAGGGAGCCTATTGGGATTACACTCTAATCCTAAATTGGCGACCCCTGTGGCATACCTCTTAGGATCTTCAGGTTCTACGCCCGAAACAACATATTTAGCTTCTCCTGCCGCTACCTCTAGGGGGAGCCTATCGGGATTACACTCTGTCCCCAGGTTGGCAACTCCTATGGCAGGTATTTCAATATCTTTGGGTTCTGCACCCGGTATTACTTTTTCCATGAGAGGGTTTACCCTGGTGTCCCACAGGGACCAAAACAGGGGAAAATCTCTTCCCAACACAGTCCCACCTCATGTCTAGTGTCTCCGAATGGTGTAGAAACATTGACCTCCGCGGTCGGGTACTCCCGGATTTCCCCATGGATATCCATCACCTCCACTTTTTGTCCGTTGATGTTGTCCCCAGCAACAAGGGACCTATGGACCAGAGTCACTTTTCTCCCCGTGTCCAGGAGAGCCTCTGTTCGGCACCCATTCACAAGTACCTGGCACAATTTTGGTTCGCCGCCAGCTGTGCCCGTAGTGGTGATACAGACAGGCTGGGCACACATAGACTCCTGACCAGTGTTTCCACAGTCCATGGGCTTAGATGTTACCAAACAGTTAGTAGCCCCATGCCCGGGCTCTGTTGAAACATCCTGAGTGGACTTATACCGCTCAATCAATTCTATCAGCAGTTCCAGGTGGCCTAGGTCCCTCTGCCCGACCCAAAGCTGCATGGCGGCCGGCAGAGCCCTCGCCATCCGATCAGCCACGATTCTCTCCATCATCTCATACGGAGAACAGAACTCAGGCTGGAGCCACTCCTCCACCAATTGCAACAAGTCACTTGCTTGAGACCTTGCAGATCGAGACTCTACATAGGACCACTGGTACACCCAATGATCCCCCTTACCTTTGGGGTCTCTTTAGGACTCTGCTGTTCACCCCTCACATTAGGGGTCTCCACTTTATATCGTTGAAGCTCTGCTAGCTCCCTCTGCAGTGTCTCCTGCTGCCGCTGCTGCTGCTGCAAAATCTCTTGCTGGGAATGTTGAAACTGCAGCGTCTCTTGTTGAAGCCTTTGCTGACTGAGCACAACCTGCTCCAAAAGTTCCTCCATTTTTCCAGCAGACTCGCACAACAATCTGCAGCACTCTCTGATGGTATGCCTTAGGCTACGTTCACATTTGCGTTGTGCGGTGCAGCGTCGGCGACGCAACACACAACGCAAGTGTACACGCATGCACAACGCAGCATTTTGTGACGCATGCGTCCACTTTTGCATGGTTTTTGGTGCAGAAAAAACTGCAACATGAAGCGTCCTCTGCGCCCTGACGCATGCACCACAGTGACGCATGCATCACAAAACGCAAGTGCAACGCATGTCCATGCGCCCCCCATGTTAAATATAGGGGTGCATGACGCATGCGTCGCCGCGGCTGCGCCTGACGCAATGCTAATGTGAACGTAGCCTTAGTTCACTGCCCGCATTCTCCACCATATGTGATGCAGCGGTATGACCATACACAGTGAAACGGCAGTGACCCAAACAAGTTCAAACAAAACGTTCTTTTATTGTGTTACTTCACACAGTCAATATAGTATACGGCTTCTTCATACAGTCCATTAATAATGCATGGCTATATGATGCAGTCAATACACAGGCCGAACTTCCCTCTGTCCAGTTTCCCTGGGTGACCGCACGCCGGTAACAAAGTCTCTGTACTCACTCAGCGCACTGCACTCTTTATCCTTTGGAGTGCAGCCGGGTACAAATAAGACAGCCCAAGATGCATGGTGTCAGTCTCTCTGGTTCCTTGAGCCTCTGTGCTGCTCCACACAGAGAGCTCTGCAGACAACTGCCCTGTCTGCTTCCAAGAACACACTGACACACCTCCCCCACTACTACAGGGCTTTTTAATCAGTCACTGCTTCATCATTCTATTTACAGCCACACCTGTGTCTGTAGTACGGCCTCATGGCCTCACTACGCTTCCATGCACATTCTGCAGAGCGCATACAGCGCCCCCTAGCTGTAACAGGGGTCACTGCCTCACACAACTGAAAAAATGTTTTATATTCTAGGTTCTTCAAAGTAGCCACCTTTTGCTTTGATGACTGCTTTGCACCCTCTTGGCATTCTCTTGATGAGCTTCAAGAGGTAGTCACCGGAAATGGTCGTCCAACAATCTTGAAGGAGTTCCCAGAGATGCTTAGCACTTGTTGGCCCTTTTGCCTTCACTCTGCGGTCCAGCTCACCCCAAACCATCTCGATTGTGTTCAGGTCTGGTGACTGTAGAGACCATGTCATGGTGTAGCACTCCATCACTCTCCTTCTTAGTCAAATAGCCCTTACACAGCCTGGAGGTGTGTTTGGGGTCATTGTCCTGTTGAAAAGTAAATGATGGTCCAACTAAATGCAAACCGGATGGAATAGCATGCCGCTGCAAGATGCTGTGGTAGCCAGGCTGGTTCAGTATGCTTTCAATTTTGAATAAATCCCCAACAGTGTCACCAGCAAAGCACCCCCACACCATCACACCTCCTCCTCCATGCTTCATGGTGGGAACCAGGCATGTAGAGTCCATCCGTTGACCTTTTCTGCATCGCACAAAGACACGGTGGTTGGAACCAAAGATCTCAAATTTGGACTTATCAGACCAAAGCACAGATTTCCACTGGTCTAATGTCCATTCCTTGTGTTCATTAGCCCAAACAAGTATCTTCTGCTTGTTGCCTGTCCTTAGCAGTGGTTTCCTAACAGCTATTTTACCATGAAGGCCTGCCGCACCAAGTCTCCTCTTAAAAGTTGTTGTAGAGATGTGTCTGCTGCTAGAACTCTGTGTGGCATTGACCTGGTCTCTAATCTGAGCTGCTGTTAACCTGCGATTTCTGAGGCTGGTGACTCGGATAAACATCCTCAGAAGCATAGGTGGCTATTGGTCTTCCTTTCCTGGGGCGGTCCTCATGTGAGCCAGTTTCTTTGTAGCGCTTGATGGTTTTTTTGCAACTGCACTTGGGGACACTTTCAAAGTTTTCCCAATTTTTCGGACTGACTGACCTTCATTTCTTAAAGTAATGATGGCCACTCGTTTTTCTTTACTTAGCTGCTTTTTTCTTGCCATAATACAAATCCTAACAGTCTATTCACTAGGACTATCAACTGTCTATCCACCAGACTTCTACTCAACATAACTGATGGTCTCAACCCCATTTATAAGGCAAGAAATCCCACTTATTAAACCTGACAGGGCACACCTGTGAAGTGAAAACCATTTCCGGTGACTACCTCTTGAAGCTCATCAAGAGAATGCCAAGAGTGTGCAAATCAGTCCTCAAAGCAAAAGGTGGCTACTTTGAAGAACCTAGAATATAAGACATGTTTTCAGTTGTTTCACACTTTTTTGTTAAGTATATAATTCCACATGTGCTAATTCATAGTTTTGATGCCGTCAGTGTGAATGTACAATTTTCATAGTCATGAAAATACTGAAAAATTTTTAAATGAGAAAGTGTGTCCAAACTTTTGGTCTGTACTATATATATATATATATATATATATATATATATATATATATATATATATATATATATATATGTATATATATATATATAGCAAATTACAAATTAATAATTAAAAACAGAGAAAAATGTGCACACCGGGATATATATAACAAATAGATAAATCCATAAATATATCCTCAATATGGTATTTGGAAATCCTGTTACTTGAATAGAAAATAAGCGACCGTGAAATGGTGAAAATATATATCAATATAATCACAAATTTTTTAAAAAAATGTATATATAGAAGTGTATCAACCATAAAAAAGTAAAATGGTGCCTAAATGAATAAAGTGCACAAGTGCAGCAACAAACGGAGATCAACACCGTTCATACATGAATAAAGTGCACAAGTTGTCAGTATTCCGTGTTTTCCAAGTCACCTTGTGAATGATTTTGCCCTTTGTTAAGATGGAGTTTGCTGTTTTTGTCTGCCCTACTTCCTGTTCATTTGTTTAAAACCCGGGTCAGGTGTCAGCCTCTTTGCTGGAGTGTTATGATCCGGTGGTAGGATCACAAAACTGACCTGACCTGTAAACCAGAATATTAGGACAAGTTCTGGGGATGTGGAAGCTATACTGACCGCAATCCTGATCCTATCCACACACACTAAAGGCAGCCGTGGAGCGTTACCTAAAAACCTAGACGCCTCTTCACAGCCTGAGAAACTGGCTACCCCTAGAGAGAAAGCAAAGACCTCACTTGCCTCAGAGAAATAACCCCAAAGTTTTAGACAGCCCCCCACAAATAATAACGGTGAGATAAGGGGAAAATACAAACGTAGAAATGAAACAGGTTTAGCAAATGAGGCCCGCTAACACTAGACAGACTGAAGATAGCTAGGAATCTGTGCGGTCAGTACAAAAACTATCAAAAACAAACCACGCAGAGAATACAAGAACCCCCACACCGACTCACGATGTGAGGGGCGCACTCTGCACCCCAGAACTAACCAGCAAGCGAAAAATCACATTAAAGCAAGCTGGACTGAACTCATCATATACTGAGAAACGTTTTCAAGGAAATAATGAGCAAAATGAACAAGCAAGACTTAGCTTCTCCAGTAGGAGACAGGTCACAAGGAAGATCCAGGAGTGATCAGAATCAGGACTGAATACAACGACAGCAGGCAACAAGTGAAGGTCCAGGTAAGTTAAATAGGAACAGCAAAGCAGGAAATGAAGCAGCTGAACCCAGCCACAGACCAGCCATATCGCTGAAGGCCACCATAGGGAGCCCAAGAACAAACTCACACAGTACCACTCATGACCACAGGAGGGAGCCCGAGAACGGAATTCACAACAGTACCCCCCCTTGAGGAGGGGTCACCGAACCCTCACCAGAGCTCCCAGGCTGATCAGGACGAGCCGAATGAAAGGCACGAACCAAATCTGCCGCATGGACATCGGAGGCGACAACCCAGGAATTATCCTCCTGACCATAGCCCTTCCATTTAACTAAGTACTGAAGCTTCCATCTCGAAATACGAGAATCCAAGATCTTCTCCACCACATACTCCAACTCCCCCTCGACCAAGACCGGAGCAGGAGGATCAACAGAAGGGACCACAGGCACCACATATCTCCGCAACAATGACCTATGGAACACATTATGAATGGCAAACGATGTTGGGAGGTCCAAACGAAATGAGACAGGGTTGAGGATTTCCAAAATCTTATAAGGACCGATGAAACGAGGCTTGAACTTAGGAGAGGAAACCTTCATCGGGACATAACGAGAAGACAACCATACCAAATCCCCCACACGAAGTCGGGGACCCACACAGCGACGGCGGTTAGCAAAGCGCTGAGCCTTCTCTTGTGACAATGTCAAATTGTCCACCACGTGGTTCCAAATCTGCTGCAACCTATCCACCACAGAATCCACCCCAGGACAGTCAGAGGGCTCAACCTGACCCGAGGAAAAACGAGGATGAAAACCAGAATTGCAAAAGAAAGGTGAAACCAAAGTAGCAGAACTAGCCCGATTATTGAGGGCGAACTCAGCCAATGGCAAAAAAGTCACCCAATCATCCTGATCAGCAGAAACAAAACATCTCAAACAAGTTTCCAAGGTCTGATTAGTTCGTTCGGTTTGGCCATTCGTCTGAGGATGGAAGGCCAACGAAAAAGACAATTCAATGCCCATCTTAGCACAAAAGGACAGCCAAAATCTGTACACAAACTGGGATCCTCTGTCAGACACAATGTTCTCCGGAATACCATGCAAACGAACTACATTCTGAAAAAACAGTGGCACCAAATTGGAGGAGGAAGGCAGCTTAGGCCAGGGCACCAAATGGACCATTTTAGAAAAACGATCACAAACCACCCAGATGACAGACATCCTCTGAGAGACAGGAAGATCCGAAATAAAATCCATGGAAATATGCATCCAAGGCCTCATTGGGACAGGCAAAGGCAAAAGCAATCCACTGGCACGAGAACAGCAAGGCTTGGCCTGAGCACAAATCCCACAGGACTGCACAAAGGAACGCACATCCCGCGACAAGGAAGGAAACCAAAAGGACCTCGCCACCAAATCCCTGGTACCAAAAATCCCAGGATGACCCGCCAACACCGAAGAATGAACCTCGGAAATAACTCTACTGGTCCATCTATCCAGGACAAACAGTCTCTCCGGTGGACAACGGTCAGGTCTATTGGCCTGAAACTCCTGCAACATCCGTCGCAGATCAGGAGAGATGGCAGACAAAATCACCCCCTCTTTGAGGACACCAGCCAGTCCAGAAACTTCCGGGGAGTCAGGTACAAAACTCCTAGAAAGGGCATCAGCCTTCACGTTTTTCGAACCCGGAAGATCTGAAACCACGAAATCGAAACGAGAGAAAAACAGCGACCATCGAGCCTGTCTAGGATTTAACCGTTTGGCAGACTTGAGATAAGTCAAATTCTTGTGATCCGTCAAGACCACCACACGATGCTTGGCTCCCTCAAGCCAATGTCGCCACTCCTCAAATGCCCACTTCATTGCCAACAACTCTCGATTACCAACATCATAATTCCGCTCGGCAGGCGAAACTTTCTTGAAAAGAAAGCACATGGTCTCATCACAGAGCCATCAGAGCTTTTCTGCGACAAGACAGCCCCTGCTCCAATCTCAGAAGCATCAACCTCGACCTGAAAGGGAAGAGAGACATCGGGCTGGTGCAAGACAGGAGCCAAAGAAAACCGACGTTTCAGCTCCTGAAAGGTCTCCACGGCCGCAGGAGACCAATTCGTCACATCAGAACCCTTCTTGGTCAAATCCGTCAAAGGCTTAACCACACTAGAAAAATTAGTGATGAAGCGACGGTAAAAATTAGCAAAACCCAAGAACTTCTGAAGACTCTTCACAGATGTAGGTTGAGTCCAGTCATGAATAGCCTGGACCTTGACTGGATCCATCTCAATAGTAGAAGGAAAAAAAATAAAGCCCAAAAAGGAAACCTTCTGGACTCCGAAGAGACATTTAGAGCCCTTCACAAACAAGGCATTGGCACTCAGGACCTGAAATACCAGCCTGACCTGCTTCACATGAGATTCCCAATCATCAGAAAAGACCAAAATATCGTCCAGGTACACAATCATAAATCTATCCAGATACTCTCGGAAGATGTCGTGCATGAAGGACTGAAACACAGAGGGGGCATTAGAAAGCCCAAAAGGCATCACCAAGTACTCAAAATGGCCTTCGGGCGTATTAAATGCTGTTTTCCATTCATCGCCCTGCTTTATGCGCACAAGATTATACGCTCCTCGAAGATCTATCTTGGTGAACCAACTGGCCCCCCTAATCCGGGCAAACAGATCGGACAACAGTGGCAAGGGGTACTGAAATTTGACCGTGTTTTTATTTAGAAGGCGATAAGCTATACAGGGTCTCAGAGAACCATCCTTCTTGGCCACAAAAAAGAACCCCGCACCCAAAGGGGACGAGGATGGGCGAATATGCCCCTTCTCCAAAGACTCCTTTATATAACTCCGCATAGCGGCATGTTCTGGTACAGATAAATTAAAAAGTCGTCCCTTAGGGAACTTACTACCAGGAATCAAATTTATAGCACAATCACAATCCCTATGAGGAGGTAGGGCACTGGATTTGGGCTCATCAAATACATCCTGGTAGTCCGACAAAAATTCAGGGACTTCAGAAGGAGTAGAAGAAGCAATTGACACCAAAGGAGCATCACCATGAATCCCCTGGCAACCCCAACTTGACACAGACATTGCTTTCCAATCCAGGACTGGATTATGAGCCTGCAGCCATGGCAGACCCAACACGACAACATCATGCAAATTATGTAGCACAAGAAAGCGAATCACCTCCTGATGTGCAGGAGCCATGCACATAGTCACTTGAGTCCAGTACTGAGGCTTATTCTTGGCCAATGGCGTAGCATCAATTCCCTTTAGTGGGATAGGGAATTGTAAAGGCTCCAAGACAAAACCACAGCGCCTGGCAAATGACAAATCCATCAAATTCAGGGCAGCACCTGAATCCACAAAAGCCATAACTGAGTAGGATGACAGAGAGCAAATCAAAGTAACAGACAAAATGAATTTAGGTTGTACAGTACCAATGGTGACAGACCTGGCGAACCTTTTTGTGCGCTTAGAACACTCTGAGATAACATGAGCAGAATCACCACAGTAAAAGCACAACCCATTCTGACGTCTGTGATTTTGCCGTTCAATTCTGATCAGAATCCTGTCACATTGCATAGGCTCAGGCTTCTGCTCAGAAAACACCGCCAGATGGTGCACAGGTTTGCGCTCCCGCAAACGCCGATCAATCCGAATGGCCAAAGACATTGACTCATTCAGACCCGCAGGCGTGGGGAACCCCACCATAACATCCTTAAGGGCTTCAGAAAGACCCTTTCTGAAAATCGCTGCCAGGGCGCACTCATTCCATTGAGTGAGCACAGACCACTTCCTAAACTTCTGACAGTAAACCTCTGCTTCATCCTGACCCTGAGAGAGAGCCAGCAAAATCTTTTCTGCCTGGTCTACTAAATTAGGTTCCTCATAAAGCAATCCAAGCGCCAGAAAAAACGCATCCACATTTAGCAATGCAGGATCTTCTGGCGCCAGAGAGAATGCCCAATCTTGAGGGTCACCACGTAACAAAGAAATAACAATTTTAACTTGCTGAACAGAGTCACCAGAGGAGCGAGGTCTCAGAGAAAGAAATAACTTGCAATTATTCTTAAAGTTCAAAAACCTAGATCTATCTCCGGAGAACAGCTCAGGAATTGGTATTTTAGGCTCTGACATAGGACTGCGGACTACATAATAGTGAATGCCCTGTACCCTTGCAGTGAGATGATCCACACTAGAAGACAGACTCTGAATGTCCATATCTGCAGCTGAATTCAGAACCACCCAGAGATTAAGGGGAGGAGAGAGGCTAAACACAGTGCAGAGGAAAAAAAAAATGACCTCAGGACTTCTCTTCTCCCTCTTCTGCTGCATTAACACTTTGTGGGCCTGCTGTACTGTTATGATCCGGTGGTAGGATCACAAAACTGACCTGACCTGTAAACCAGAATATTAGGACAAGTTCTGGGGATGTGGAAGCTATACTGACCGCAATCCTGATCCTATCCACACACACTAAAGGCAGCCGTGGAGCGTTACCTAAAAACCTAGACGCCTCTTCACAGCCTGAGAAACTGGCTACCCCTAGAGAGAAAGCAAAGACCTCACTTGCCTCAGAGAAATAACCCCAAAGTTTTAGACAGCCCCCCACAAATAATAACGGTGAGATAAGGGGAAAATACAAACGTAGAAATGAAACAGGTTTAGCAAATGAGGCCCGCTAACACTAGACAGACTGAAGATAGCTAGGAATCTGTGCGGTCAGTACAAAAACTATCAAAAACAAACCACGCAGAGAATACAAGAACCCCCACACCGACTCACGATGTGAGGGGCGCACTCTGCACCCCAGAACTAACCAGCAAGCGAAAAATCACATTAAAGCAAGCTGGACTGAACTCATCATATACTGAGAAACGTTTTCAAGGAAATAATGAGCAAAATGAACAAGCAAGACTTAGCTTCTCCAGTAGGAGACAGGTCACAAGGAAGATCCAGGAGTGATCAGAATCAGGACTGAATACAACGACAGCAGGCAACAAGTGAAGGTCCAGGTGAGTTAAATAGGAACAGCAAAGCAGGAAATGAAGCAGCTGAACCCAGCCACAGACCAGCCATATCGCTGAAGGCCACCAGAGGGAGCCCAAGAACAAACTCACACAGTACCACTCATGACCACAGGAGGGAGCCCGAGAACGGAATTCACAACACTGGAGTATTCTGATTCTGTTCTCCTTCAGCTCAGCTGCTGGTTCTGAGTGTGTCTCTACCTCTGGCTCTGGACATTCCCTGCATATGTAAGCTATACTCTCGATGTTATCATTAGTCTGCTGACTTGGAACTTAACCCTTGGTTCATTCCTCCTGGTAAGAACTGTGTTTTTGGAACTTTGTTTCTGGACTTGTTTCTGGACTGTGTGTTACTCCCCCCGGTGGGAGCTGTTGGAAACAACACCAGTAAAATACTTATGTGAACCTGTTTCTGAACTTACCTGTGTTTATGCCAAATCTGGGATCAACTTGTGAACGAGTTTCTGAACTTACCCGTGTTCATGCCACACCTGGGATGAACTTGTGGACTTGTTCTGGACTTCCCTGTGTTTACTTCATACCTAGATTTGACTCTTTCTGCACCGGCAGTGTTTGGATCTGGACCATGTCACCTGTCACACTCACCTTTTGATCACCTTGCTGAGGACTCTGTCTTAAGAACTCTGCCAATTTGCTGTATATGTTTCAAGGACTTGTTTCATTCCAGGACACTGTGGGTTATCAGTATATTGTTTTGGGTGTTATTGCTGTTGTACAAATACACTATTTTGCACTAAAGAAACCGGTCTCTGTCTGTTCATTGCCCCATGCTATCAGAATCCTTGAGTTCTTACAATAGTATTACACAAGTGCAGCAACAAATGGAGATCAACACCGGTCATACATAAATAGCCGGGGCAGATACTAAATAAAAAAAATAGTGGGTAAGAGAATAAAAAATCCGAATATACAGGATACCTTGAGGGGTAAATATCCGTGAACACACACGCCCCGACGCATGTTTCGGTAAAGTTTCCTTCGTCCCCTGACATGTCTGACTTGATTTGCTCCAAAATTACTTAGTTTGTTCTTCTTGCCATCCATGGTATTGATAACATCCTTCTCCAGCACCATATTTAGAAAATGTTGATTCTTCTGTTTTGTCTCTTTATTGTTCAAGTTTTGCATTTGTATGTCACTACAGAAAAGACCACTGTCACGATCCATTTTTGGATTCGTGGCAGCTCTGGTTCCACTCTGTTTTAAATGTTGCTTTTTCCTTTCAGGACCATTGGGGGTTAATGTCAATTTTTCACCCCGCTGGCAATCTGGTGTAACTGCAGTGCTGTTGGGTCAGCCGATGTTGTGACCACGGCCACCATCCTTTAAATGGTCACTTGTTGCATCAGCTGACTGTTGGTGATAGAGTTTCTCTAAGGAGACCAGCCTGGCAGTGGCAGCTTTTTGGTGTCTGCAGTTTCTGGAGTTTGGAGTCTGGCTTCTGTGTCATCTGCGGTGTGGAGCTTGGCAGCAGAGTTTGAAAGCTAAGAGTGGTGTTTTCTCCTTGTCCCTTTCGTGTTTGTCACTGTCCCATGTGTGATACTATCTGCAGTGGTGAGGCTAGCCCTTCTTGCCAGCCAGTGCACTAGCAGAGAAGTGTGAGGTGACAGTGAGGGGTGAGGTTCTTCACGGTGGTGGGGAAAGGACCCACTTAGGTCATTAGGGGAGTGCAGGGTCAGGCTCAGGTTTGAGCAGCAGGTGACCATTTCTTCATTTCCCTATTGATAGGGCCCTCCTCCCCCTTTTCCATCAAGTTGTGAGTTTGATGTGCTATCTGCTGACTGCCCCCCCCAGTGGGCTCGCTTTATATATCGTGACATTAACCCCCGACGGTCCTGAAAGGAAAAAGCAACATTTAAAATAGAGTGGAACAAGAGCTGCCACTAATCCAAAAATGGATCGTGACAACCACATAATTTACGAGCAGTGTCTTTGTCGCCAGTGAAATGATCCTTGATTGGAAGACAATGTCCAGTGGCTACATTGTTAATTTGTGCAAAATTGACGCCATTCTAAAAACTGCACCCCTGAAGGTGCTCAAAACCACATTCAAGAAGTTAATTAACCTTTTAGGTGCTTCACAGGAACTGAAGCAATGTGGAAGGAAAAAAATAAACATTTAACTTTTTGTCACCTAAATTTTGATTTAGACCCTATTGTTTTTATTTTCACAAGGGTAACAGGAGAAAATGGACCACAAAATTTGTTGTGAAATTTCTTCTGAGCAAGTTGGTACCCCATAAGTGAAGAAAAACTACTGTTTGGACACACGGCAGGGTTCGGAAAGGAAAGAGCACCATTTGACTTTTTGAATGCAAAATTGGCTGGAATTGAGAGCCCATGTCAGGATTGGAGAACCATGATGTGCCTAAACAGTGGAAACGCCCCACAAGTGACCCCATTTTGTAAACTATATCCCTCAATGAACTTTTCTAGAGTTGTGGTGAGCACCTCTAACCCCTAGGTACTTCACAGAAATGTATAACATTGAGCCGTGAAAATACAAAATAACAGTTTTTCCACAAAAATGCTCTTTTAGCCCCAATTTTTTATTTTTACAAGGGTAACAGAAGAAAATGGCCCCCAAAATTGTAGTACAGCAATACCCTTTATATGGTGGAAAACTACTGTTTGGATGCACAGCAGGGCTTGTAAGGGAAGGCACAATGTTTGACTTTTTAAATGCAAAATTGTCAAGAATCATTACTGAATGTTATGTCACGTATGGAAAGCCCTTGATGTGCCTAAACAGTGGAAACTCCCCATAAGTGATGCCATTTTGGAAAGTAGACCCCTCAAGGAATGTATCAAGATTTGCAGTGAGCACAGTGAACCCCCATGTGTTTCACAAAAGTTTTTAACATTGAGCAGTGAAAATAAAAAAAATTGAATTTTTCACACAAAAATGTTATTTTAGCCCCAATTTTTTATTTTCACAAGAAATTGCACCATACAATTTGTTGTGCAATTTCTGCTGAGGTACCCCATGTGTGGTCAAAAACTACTTTTGAGGCACAGTGCAAAGTTCGGGAGGGAAGAAGTGCCATATTGGCGTTCAGATTTTAATTGAATAGTTTGACGGTGCCATGTCACATTGGCAGAGCCTCTGAGGTTCCAGAATAGCAGAAACCACCCATGAGTTACCTAATTTTACAAACTAAACCTCTCAATGAATTCATTTAAGGGTGTAGTGAGCATATTAGATGACATGTGCCTCGCAAAAATTTATACCATTGGACCGTGAAGATAGAATAATTATATTTTTACCGCTAAAATAATGTTTTAGTACAATTTTTTTTTTATTTTTATAAGAGCTAATGAGAAAAAACAGGCCTCTCATTTTGTTGTGCAATTTCTTCTGAGTACGCCAATATCCTAAATGTAGTCGTGAACTACTTTTGAGGCACAGTGCAAAACTTAGAAGGGAAGGAGCGCCATGATTTAGTGCAGTTTTTACTGTTATTGGTTGTGGGTGCTATGACCTAGTGGGAGAGCCCCTGGTGTGCCACAGAAAAGCAGAACTCCTGGTAAGTGACCCCATTTTACAAACTACACCTCTTGATGAATTAATCTAGGGTTGCAGTGATCATATTGACGCAACCAGTTTGTCACAGAAGTTTATACCATTGGGCAATGAAGAAAAAAATGATTACCGTATTTTCCGCTTTGTAAGACGCACTTTATTTCCCCCAATTTTGGGGGGGAAATGGTGGTGCGTCTTACAAAGCGGATATACCACTTACCGTTACAGGCTGGGATGAGGGGGTGTCCGCCGCCGTGGTTGTCCACCACCGCTGACGCCCGCCATCGCTGCCACGGTTGTCCACGTTGGGGCAACGGTGTGGATCTGCTTTGATGCCAGTGTATGGGTAAGAACCTGGGGTGGGCTTAAATGATGAATGGAATGATATAGTAGCCTGTGTACAGGGCTTAGTCATCTTCCCATACGGTTATACTATACCCCCGGACTTCTGCCTATTTACATTGCACTATGCACTTTAATTGTTTATATGGCATCAGCTGCTTTCCACATGTTTTTTTGGTCTGTGCTACCTGTCTCTTTCTCTTATGTCTGAACTTAATAATTTAATATGTGTATTTAGTTCTATGTGCTTTTGTTGTTAATTGATTAATTAATAAACCTGTATTTATATCTTGAAGGACTTGTACTCCTGTGTTTTTTGCTATATGCACTTGGATTATGTCAGGACTCTGAACATTTTTTACCTTTTGTGTTTTACTGCCCTTTTCCAAGATGGCGTCTTTGGTCTCATGTGCACTGTGTCTTCCTGCTATAAAACTCCACCCCAGCCTTCAGTCTGTGCTAGAGTATTCTGCCTTGCACCCAGCTCCTGACCACTGATTACTCCCTGGCTATATACCTGCTCCTGTGAACCTGTGTGGTGATCCTGCTACTCTGCTCTGAGTTCCTGCTGCATACACCAGTTCCAGTAATCCTCCTTCATCTGCTTCTCGTATTTACTTCCATCTGCATTTGCTGGACATGTAAGCGTTTGCTGCTCTGCAAAAACCTGAGACTGTTAACCAGGCCTCCCTGGTTGAGCTAAGATATTATTTTAACTGCCTTATAAGCTTATCTATCTGTGTTGGACTAAGACAAGGATTTATTTGTGTCAAGTATCCTCAAGAATAACTGTGCTTCATAGACTTTCTGCGTGATTGCATTTTCCTCTGAAGTTTCCTATAGACTGCTAAGCTGCGTTTAATATTTACACCAAGTGTTGTGGACTTGAGTTTCTCTCTGCACCTGTTTGAATCACCGTGTGATAATATAGACTTTACCACTTATAAAACTGTGTCCTGTAGTTGTCTTGTTCCACGCAAAGAGTCTCCTGAGTTATCCTCTATAATTATTACAGATTAATTCAATTTTTAAATTACAAATGTAAGACAACAATAACACGTATAATGAATAGTGTTGAGCGATACCGTCCGATACTTGAAAGTATCGGTATCGGAAAGTATCGGCCGATACCGGCAAAATATCGGATCCAATCCGATACCGATACCCGATACCAATACAAGTCAATGGGACTCAGGTATCGGACGGTATTCCTGATGGTTCCCAGGGTCTGAAGGAGAGGAAACTCTCCTTCAGGCCCTGGGAACCATATAAATGTGTAAAATAAAGAATTAAAATAAAAAATATCGCTATACTCACCTGTCCGACGCAGCCGGGACCTCGGCGATTGTAAGCGGCAGCGTTGTTTCTTTAAAATTCGCGCTTTTACTTGCTTACGTGAATTCCCGGCTTCTGATTGGTCAGGGCGGCCATGTTGCCGGGACTCGGACCAATCACAGCAAGCCGTGACGAAATTACGTCACGGCTTGCTGTGATTGGTCCGCGTCCCGGCAATATGGCGCCGTGACCAATCACAAGCCGTGACGTCACGGGAGGCTGGACACGCGCGCTTTTCAAAATAAGCGCGTGTCCAGCCTCCCGTGACGTCACGGCTTGTGATTGGTTAATGGCGGCCATGTTCCTGGGACGCGGACCAATCACAGCAAGCCGTGACGTAATTTCGTCACGGCTTGCTGTGATTGGTCCGCATCCCGGCAATATGGCGCCGTGACCAATCACAAGCCGTGACGTCACGGGAGGCTGGACACGCGCGCTTTTCAAAATAAGCGCGTGTCCAGCCTCCCGTGACGTCACGGCTTGTGATTGGTTAATGGCGGCCATGTTGCCGGGACGCGGACCAATCACAGCAAGCCGTGACGTAATTTCGTCACGGCTTGCTGTGATTGGTCCGAGTCCCGGCAACATGGCCGCCCTGACCAATCAGAAGCCGGGAATTCACGTAAGCAAGTAAAAGCGCGAATTTTAAAGAAACAACGCTGCCGCTTACAATCGCCGAGGTCCCGGCTGCGTCGGACAGGTGAGTATAGCGATTTTTTTTATTTTAATTCTTTCTTTTACACCTTTTTACATTAATGTTGTTTCGATACCGATATCCGATATTACAAAAATATCGGATCTCGGTATCGGAAATTCCGATACAGCAAGTATCGGCCGATACCCGATACTTGCAGCATCGGAATGCTCAACACTAATAATGAATAATAAAGTGTGAAGTACATTTAAAGTGCAAAAATGTGGCCGATAATAAGAGTGACACTTCTGTGGGTAATGATGTCTTATTACATACTCTTTGAGCCCAATTAGATAGAGGGGTTGTGTCACGATTCACTCCGTGACGGTCACCAATTGTCAAGATCCCTTAGCCGCTGCCCACAATATGTTACGGATTGGGGTGACTTTAGACCAACAGCCGGCTATCACATGTGCAGGGGGGCTTGTCATGATCTCAATGGCAAGAGAACATAGCATAAGCATATATAGGAACTAGCTCTTGGAAGATGGGAACTGAGCTGACCATGAACTAAACCTAACGCACAACTAGCAGTGGCCGGGTAGCATGCCTACGTTGATTCTAGATGCCCAGCCCAGCCGGAGGACTAAATAAAGCTAGCAGAGGAAAATATTAGTCCTAGCTCACCTCTAGAGAAATACCCCGAAAGGAGACAGAGGCCCCCCACATGTATTGGCGGTGAGTTGAGATGAAATAACAAACGTAGTATGAAAATAGGTTTAGCAAATTTGAGGTCCACTTACTACATAGCAGAAGACAGAAAGGACACTTTCATGGTCAGCTGAAAACCCTATCAAAAAACACCATCCAGAAATTACTTTAAAACTCTGGCATTAACTCATAACACCAGAGTGGCAATTCCCGTTCTCAAGAGCTTTCCAGACACAGTAACGAAACTACAGCTGTGAACTGGAACAAAATGCAAAAACAAACATGGACAAGAGTCCAACTTATCTAGTAGTTGTCTAGGAGCAGGAACAAGCACAGAGAGGCTTCTGATAACATTGTTGACCGGCAAGCAACTAACAGAGCAGCAAGGTTATATAGCGACTCCCACATCTTGATGGGAACAGGTGAACAGAGAAGATGAAGACACCAGTTCAATTCCACCAGTAGCCACCGGGGGAGCCCAGAATCCAAATTCACAACAGTACCCCCCCCTCAAGGAGGGGGCACCGAACCCTCACCAGAACCACCAGGGCGATCAGGATGGGCCCTATGAAAGGCACGAACCAGATCGGAGGCATGAACATCAGATGCATTCACCCAAGAATTATCCTCCTGGCCGTATCCCTTCCACTTGACCAGATACTGGAGTCTCCGTCTGGAAACACGAGAGTCCAAGATTTTCTCCACAACGTACTCCAACTCACCCTCAACCAACACCGGAGCAGGAGGCTCAACGGAAGGCACAACCGGTACCTCATACCTGCGCAATAATGACCGATGAAAAACGTTATGAATAGAAAAGGATGCAGGGAGGTCCAAACGGAAGGAAACAGGGTTAAGAATCTCCAATATCTTATACGGGCCGATAAACCGAGGCTTAAACTTAGGAGAAGAGACCCTCATAGGGACAAAACGAGAAGACAACCACACCAAATCCCCAACAGAAAGCCGAGGACCAACACGACGGTGGCGGTTGGCAAAAAGCTGAGTCTTCTCCTGGGACAACCTCAAATTGTCCACCACCTGCCCCCAGATCTGATGCAATCTCTCCACCAGAGCATCCACTCCAGGACAATCCGAAGATTCCACCTGACCAGAGGAAAATCGAGGATGAAACCCCGAATTACAGAAAAACGGGGACACCAAAGTGGCAGAGCTGGCCCGATTATTGAGAGCGAACTCCGCCAATGGCAAAAAAGCAACCCAATCATCCTGGTCAGCAGACACAAAACACCTCAGATATGTCTCCAGGGTCTGATTAATCCGCTCGGTCTGGCCATTCGTCTGAGGATGGAAAGCGGACGAAAAAGATAAATCTATGCCCATCCTAGCACAGAATGCCCGCCAAAATCTAGACACGAATTGGGTCCCTCTGTCCGAAACGATATTCTCAGGAATACCATGCAAACGAACAACATTTTGAAAAAACAGAGGAACCAACTCGGAAGAAGAAGGTAACTTGGGCAGAGGAACCAAATGGACCATCTTAGAAAAACGGTCACACACCACCCAGATGACAGACATCTTCTGAGAAACAGGCAGATCTGAAATAAAATCCATCGAGATGTGCGTCCAAGGCCTCTTAGGAATAGGCAAGGGCAACAATAATCCACTAGCCCGAGAACAACAAGGCTTGGCCCGAGCACAAACGTCACAAGACTGCACAAAGCCTCGCACATCTCGTGACAGGGAAGGCCACCAGAAGGACCTTGCCACCAAATCCCTGGTACCAAAAATGCCAGGATGACCTGCCAACGCAGAAGAATGAACCTCAGAGATGACTCTACTGGTCCAATCATCAGGAACAAACAGTTTATCAGGTGGGCAACGATCAGGTCTCTCCGCCTGAAACTCCTGCAAGGCCCGCCGCAGGTCTGGAGAAACGGCTGACAATACCACTCCATCCTTAAGGATACCTGTGGGCTCAGAGTTACCAGGCGAGTCAGGCTCAAAACTCCTAGAAAGGGCATCCGCCTTAACATTCTTAGAACCCGGTAGGTATGACACCACAAAATTAAACCGAGAGAAAAATAATGACCAGCGCGCCTGTCTAGGATTCAGGCGCCTGGCGGTCTCAAGATAAATCAAATTTTTGTGGTCAGTCAATACCACCACCTGATGTCTGGCCCCCTCGAGCCAATGGCGCCACTCCTCAAAAGCCCACTTCATGGCCAAAAGCTCCCGATTCCCAACATCATAATTCCGCTCAGCGGGCGAAAATTTACGGGAAAAGAAGGCACAAGGCCTCATCACGGAGCAGTCAGAACTTTTCTGCGACAACACTGCCCCAGCTCCGATCTCAGAAGCGTCGACCTCAACCTGAAAAGGTAGAGCAACATCAGGCTGACGCAACACAGGGGCAGAGGAAAAACGGCGCTTAAGCTCCCGAAAGGCCTCCACAGCATCAGGGGACCAATCAGCAACATCAGCACCCTTCTTAGTCAAATCGGTCAATGGCTTAGCAATATCCGAAAAACCAGCAATAAATCGACGATAAAAGTTAGCAAAGCCCAAAAATTTCTGAAGACTCTTAAGAGAAGAGGGCTGCGTCCAATCACAAATAGCTTGAACCTTGACAGGATCCATTTCAATGGAAGAGGGGGAAAAAATATATCCCAAAAAGGAAATCCTCTGTACCCCAAAAACACACTTAGAACCCTTCACACACAAAGAATTAGACCGCAAAACCTGAAAAACCCTCCTGACTTGCTGGACATGAGAGTCCCAGTCATCCGAAAAAATCAGAATATCATCCAGATACACAATCATAAATTTATCCAAATAATCGCGAAAAATATCATGCATAAAGGACTGGAAAACCAACGGAGCATTAGAAAGACCAAAAGGCATCACTAAATACTCAAAGTGGCCCTCGGGCGTATTAAATGCGGTTTTCCACTCATCCCCCTGCCTGATTCGCACCAAATTATACGCCCCACGAAGGTCAATCTTAGAGAACCACTTGGCCCCCTTTATGCGAGCAAACAAATCAGTCAGCAACGGCAATGGGTATTGATATTTAACAGTGATTTTATTCAAAAGCCGATAATCAATACATGGTCTCAAAGAGCCGTCTTTTTTTGACACAAAGAAAAAACCGGCTCCTAAGGGAGATGACGATGGACGAATATGTCCCTTTTCCAAGGACTCCTTTATATATTCTCGCATAGCAGCATGTTCAGGCACAGACAGATTAAATAAACGACCCTTTGGGTATTTACTACCCGGGATTAAATCTATGGCACAATCGCACTCTCGGTGCGGAGGTAACGAACCAAGCTTGGATTCTTCAAAGACGTCACGATAGTCAGACAGGAACTCAGGAATTTCAGAGGGAATGGATGATGAAACGGAAACCACAGGTACATCCCCATGAGCCCCCTTACATCCCCAGCTCAACACAGACATAGCTCTCCAGTCGAGGACTGGGTTGTGAGATTGCAGCCAAGGCAATCCTAGCACCAAATCATCATGTAGATTATACAGCACCAGAAAGCGAATAATCTCCTGGTGATCCGGATTAATACGCATAGTTACTTGTGTCCAGTATTGTGGTTTATTATTAGCCAATGGGGTGGAGTCAATCCCCTTCAGAGGAATAGAAGTCTCCAAAGGCTCTAAATCATACCCACAGCGTTTGGCAAAGGACCAATCCATAAGACTCAAAGCGGCGCCAGAGTCGACATAGGCGTCCGTGGTAATAGATGACAAAGAGCAAATCAGGGTCACAGATAGAATAAATTTAGACGGTAAGGTGCAAATGGAAACAGATTTACCAAGCTTTTTAGTGCGCTTAGAGCATGCTGATATAACATGAGTAGAATCACCACAATAGAAACACAACCCATTTTTCCGTCTAAAATTCTGCCGCTCGCTTCGGGACAGAATTCTATCACACTGCATACTCTCTGGCGACTTCTCAGTGGACACCGCCAGATGGTGCACTGGTTTGCGCTCCCGCAAACGCCTATCGATCTGAATAGCCATTGTCATGGACTCATTCAGACCCGCAGGCACAGGGAACCCCACCATAACATCCTTAATGGCATCAGAGAGACCCTCTCTGAAAGTCGCCGCCAGGGCGCACTCATTCCACTGAGTAAGCACAGACCATTTACGGAATCTTTGGCAGTAAATTTCCGCTTCATCTTGCCCCTGAGATAGGGACATCAAAGTTTTTTCTGCCTGAAGCTCCAAATGAGGTTCGTCATAAAGCAACCCCAAGGCCAGAAAAAACGCATCCACATTGAGCAACGCAGGATCCCCTGGTGTCAATGAAAAAGCCCAGTCTTGAGGGTCGCCCCGGAGCAAGGAAATCACAATCCTGACCTGCTGTGCAGGGTCTCCGGCAGAGCGAGATTTCAGAGACAAAAATAATTTGCAATTATTTCGAAAATTCTGAAACCCGGATCTATTCCCCGAGAAAAATTCCGGCAAAGGAATTCTCGGCTCAGATACAGGTGCATGACAAACAAAATCTTGCAAATTTTGTACCTTCGTGGCGAGATTATTCAAACCTGCAGTTACACTCTGAAGATCCATTACAAACAGGTGGACACAGAGCCATTCAAGGGTTAAGAGGAGGTAAGAAGCAGCTAGACAGCAATTAAGGGCTAGGCAGCCAAACTCTGAGGGGAAAAAAAAAAAAAAAATTTCCCTTCAACACTTCTTTTTCTCCTGCTTCAGCCCAAACAATTAACACTTTGCGGGCCGGTCAAACTGTCATGATCTCAATGGCAAGAGAACATAGCATAAGCATATATAGGAACTAGCTCTTGGAAGATGGGAACTGAGCTGACCATGAACTAAACCTAACGCACAACTAGCAGTGGCCGGGTAGCATGCCTACGTTGATTCTAGATGCCCAGCCCAGCCGGAGGACTAAATAAAGCTAGCAGAGGAAAATATTAGTCCTAGCTCACCTCTAGAGAAATACCCCGAAAGGAGACAGAGGCCCCCCACATGTATTGGCGGTGAGTTGAGATGAAATAACAAACGTAGTATGAAAATAGGTTTAGCAAATTTGAGGTCCACTTACTACATAGCAGAAGACAGAAAGGACACTTTCATGGTCAGCTGAAAACCCTATCAAAAAACACCATCCAGAAATTACTTTAAAACTCTGGCATTAACTCATAACACCAGAGTGGCAATTCCCGTTCTCAAGAGCTTTCCAGACACAGTAACGAAACTACAGCTGTGAACTGGAACAAAATGCAAAAACAAACATGGACAAGAGTCCAACTTATCTAGTAGTTGTCTAGGAGCAGGAACAAGCACAGAGAGGCTTCTGATAACATTGTTGACCGGCAAGCAACTAACAGAGCAGCAAGGTTATATAGCGACTCCCACATCTTGATGGGAACAGGTGAACAGAGAAGATGAAGACACCAGTTCAATTCCACCAGTAGCCACCGGGGGAGCCCAGAATCCAAATTCACAACAGGGGCTTATCCTAGTTATCCCTCCACTGCCACAATGTGATGGAAAAAACACACACGAGGCTATTGACCTCTTAGTTTACAGCAGGGGCTTATTTTAGGTATCCCACTGCTCTTCCGTATACCATGAACTGCAGGGATTTGTGTCTATCCCGCTTACAGTTCCACTTAACACTTGCAGCTCTCTGGCGCCCCCCTTACTCTCAGGTCAGATTAGGTACTGCACCTGGGGTAATTAGTCGCCAGAAAGGCTGCCTGCTATGTACTGGCTATTGGGCGCACTACAGCAACGCGATAACTACTCCCACTCAGGCAGGAACAATAATTATCAAGCCGCAGTCGCTACAGTGACCCCCCAACAGCCTGCACACGGTAAGCTGCCACCAGCGCCGATTAAACGGGTTCGGCTGCTAACCCAAAACAGTAGCGTAAATTCCCTTCAAAGACAGGGTACGTTTTTAGAGCATGGAGAACGAACTAGTAATAAATATTATACCCCATAAATGATTTTTAGGCAGTGTTTATAAAATATTTTACAAAGATGTTACAAATGAGACAATTGCAAATATGTACAAGGTAATTATGAAAATAAAAGGATTAAATGAAGAAAAGATAACACTCACATATTCTCAGATCATTGCATTGCAGGCAACAGGCTAGGAGCTTTCCATCTATCCCAGTGCATTGGCACTCGCAGTCTGGTCGCTTCAGGTAAAAACTCACAACAACCCCCCCTGGAAACCTGCCAGCAACTTTATAACCTACAGCCTGTGACCTCACAGAAAGGGCTGGTTTTTCCAACCCCTCCTACTTCTTCAGTATTGCTCACTGGGCATTAAATATATCTGATGCCCGTAACTTCGCTACAGAACATAAAATAATCGCACCCTACCCATCGTTCATCTCATAGTATCGTGGGCATTCCGATGAGATCAAATATGTCCTATTTGTCACGCACACTGACAGAGAAATCCCTACCTCTGTACCAGATGGAGCTACAAGCCTGTGATTAGAGTGATGCGTAGATCCTCCGAGTGTGATTATGACGATATATTTTGGTGTTCGTAACTTAACCGGTTTGCATAATATCTTCCAAAAACAGAACAAAAGACTTTCATTTTCTGGAAGGTTCTAATCTAGTTAAAGCTGGGCACTTTCCCCCCACAAGAAATACTGGTCGTAAATACCTTTCGTCAATAAAACTCCCCCACAAGGCAAGCTCTTCTACACAGTTAGAAACACAGGGAAGGGAAGAGAACCAGAGAGAAGGGGGGTTTCTTAGCCCACATCCTGGGCTGACAAGAGAAACTAAACTTATATGATATTTCCTACCATATCGTGACACCTCCCCCTTTTAGCGTGCGCTACGGCGGCAGAACCTCTCGGTATGCCTCCATGCGCACCTCCGTGGGTTCACCCTGGCGGGACAGTCCATCTGCATTCCCATGCTCTTTGCCCGCTTTGTGTTTAATGGTGAAGTCAAATTGCTGAAGGGCAAGGCTCCAGCGTAGCAACCTGCCATTGGTTCCACACATGGTGCTTAGCCAGCGCAGAGGGTCGTGGTCGGTCACCACAGTGAAGGTGCGCCCGTACAAGTAGGGCTGCAAGCGCTGCAGGGCCCAGACTATGGCCAGGCACTCCTTCTCAATGGTGGAGTAGGCCACTTCCCTCGGCAAAAGTTTCCGGCTCAGGTACAACACGGGGTGCTCTTGGTCCTCCGAGTCAACCTGGCTGAGCACAGCACCAAGGCCAAACTCGCTGGCGTCGGTCTGTACCAAGAACGGTCGACTGCTGTCGACTGCTTTCAACACAGGGGCGTTGCACAGTGCGGTCTTCAACGCCTGGAAGGCCCCCTCACAGCCATCTGTCCAGTTGACGATGTGGGGTATGTTGTGAAATTGGATTTTGGGCTCCCCCGGTGGCCACTGGTGGAATTGAACTTGTGTGCATCATCCCCTCTGTTCACCTGTTCCCATCAGGATGTGGGAGTCGCTATTTAACCTTGCTCCTCTGTCACTTCCATGCCGGTCAACATTGTAATCAGAAGCCTTTCTGTGCATGTTCCTGCTACCAGACAACTTCCAGCTAAGTCGGACTTTTGTCCTTGTTTGTTTTTTGCATTTTGTTCCAGTTCACAGCTGCAGTTTCGTTTCTGTGTCTGGAAAGCTCTTGTGATCTGAAATTGCCACTCTGATGTTATGAGTTAATACTAGAGTCTTAAAGTAATTTCAGGATGGTGTATTGATAGGGTTTTCAGCTGACCATGAAAGTACCCTTTCTGTCTTCCTGCTATCTAGTAAGCGGACCTCGATTTTGCTAAACCTATTTTCATACTACGTTTGTCATTTTCATCTTAAATCACCGCCAATATATGTGGGGGCCTCTGTCTGCCTTTCGGGGAAATTTCTCTAGAGGTGAGCCAGGACTATATTTTCCTCTGCCAGGATTAGTTAGTCCTCCGGCCGGCGCTGGGCGTCTAGGGATAAAACGCAGGCTACGCTACCCGGCTACTGTTAGTTGTGCGGCAGGTTTAGTTCATGGTCAGTTTAAGTTTCCATCCTTCCAAGAGCTAGTTCCTATGTATGCTGGGCTATGTTCTCTTGCCATTGAGAACCATAACAGTTTGACCGGCCCACAAAGGGTTAAATTAATTGGCAGAGAAAGGAGAGAAAAAAGAAGTCTGCTGAAAATTTTTTTTTTTTTTTTTCTCCTTCAGTTCTGAGTGTGCTTTCAATTGAATCACTTGCAAGTCTGCCTATATTGCAGCCTTCCTCTCTCTCTCTCCTTCTAATCCTGGAATGGCTCTGTGTTCACCTGTTTAAAATGGATATTCAGAGTTTAGCTGCAGGTTTGAATAATCTCACCACGAAAGTTCAAAATTTACAAGATTTTGTTGTTCATGTTCCTATATCTGAACCTAGAATTCCTTTGCCTGAATTTTTCTCGGGGAATAGATCTTGCTTTCAAAATTTCAAAAATAATTGCAAGTTGTTTTTGTCCCTGAAATCTCGCTCTGCTGGAGATCCTGCTCAGCAGGTCAGGATTGTGATTTCCTTGCTCTGGGGCGACCCTCAAGATTGGGCTTTTGCATTGGCTCCAGGGGATCCTGCGTTGCTCAATGTGGATGCGTTTTTTCTGGCCTTGGGGTTGCTTTATGAGGAACCTCATTTAGAGCTTCAGGCGGAAAAAGCCTTGATGTCCCTATCTCAGGGGCAAGATGAAGTTGAAATATACTGCCAAAAATTCCGTAAATGGTCTGTGCTTACTCAGTGGAATGAGTGCGCCCTGGCGGCGAATTTCAGAGAGGGTCTCTCTGATGCCGTTAAGGATGTTATGGTGGGGTTCCCTGTGCCTGCGGGTCTGAATGAGTCCATGACAATGGCTATCCAGATCGATAGACGTCTGCGGGAGCGCAAACCTGTGCACCATTTGGCGGTGTCTACTGAGAAGACGCCAGAGAATATGCAATGTGATAGAATTCTGTCCAGAAGCGAACGGCAGAATTTTAGACGAAAAAATGGGTTGTGCTTTTATTGTGGTGATTCAACTCATGTTATATCAGCATGCTCTAAGCGTACTAAGAAGCTTGATAAGTCAGTTTCAATTGGCACTTTTCAGTCTAAGTTTATTCTATCTGTGACCCTGATTTGTTCTTTATCATCTATTACCGCGGATGCCTATGTCGACTCTGGCGCCGCTTTGAGTCTTATGGATTGGTCCTTTGCCAAACGCTGTGGGTATGATTTAGAGCCTCTTGAAACTCCTATACCTCTGAAGGGGATTGACTCCACCCCATTGGCTAGTAATAAACCACAATACTGGACACAAGTAACTATGCGAATTAATCCGGATCATCAGGAGATTATTCGCTTTCTTGTGCTGTATAATCTACATGATGTGTTGGTGCTTGGATTGCCATGGCTGCAATCTCATAACCCAGTCCTCGACTGGAACGCTATGTCTGTGTTAAGCTGGGGATGTAAGGGGATGCATGGGGACGTACCTTTGGTTTCCATTTCGTCATCTATTCCCTCTGAGATTCCTGAATTCTTGTCTGACTATCGTGACGTTTTTGAAGAACCTAAGCTTGGTTCATTACCTCCGCACCGGGAGTGCGATTGTGCCATAGATTTGATTCCGGGTAGTAAATACCCTAAGGGTCGTTTATTTAATCTGTCTGTGCCTGAACATGCTGCTATGCGAGAATATATAAAGGAGTCCTTGGAAAAGGGACATATTCATCCTTCGTCATCTCCCTTAGGAGCCGGTTTTTTCTTTGTGTCTAAGAAAGATGGCTCTTTGAGGCCGTGTATTGATTATCGGCTTTTGAATAAAATCACGGTTAAATATCAATATCCGTTGCCACTGCTGACTGATTTGTTTGCTCGCATAAAAGGGGGCCAAGTGGTTCTCTAAGATAGATCTCCGTGGGGCGTATAATTTGGTGCGAATTAAGCAGGGGGATGAGTGGAAAACCGCATTTAATACGCCCGAGGGCCACTTTGAGTATTTGGTGATGCCTTTTGGCCTTTCAAATGCCCCTTCAGTCTTTCAGTCCTTTATGCATGACATTTTCCGTGATTATTTGGATAAATTTATGATCGTGTATCTGGATGATATTCTGATTTTTTCGGATGACTGGGACTCTCATGTCCAGCAGGTCAGGAGGGTTTTTCAGGTTTTGCGGTCTAATTCCTTGTGTGTGAAGGGTTCTAAGTGCGTTTTTGGGGTTCAAAAGATTTCCTTCTTGGGATACATTTTTTCCCCCTCTTCCATCGAGATGGATCCTGTCAAGGTTCGGGCTATTTGTGATTGGACGCAACCCTCTTCTCTTAAGAGTCTTCAGAAATTTTTGGGCTTTGCTAACTTTTATCGTCGATTTATTGCTGGTTTTTCTGATGTTGTTAAACCATTGACTGATTTGACTAAGAAGGGTGCTGATGTTGCTGATTGGTCCCCTGCTGCTGTGGAGGCCTTTCGGGAGCTTAAGCGCCGCTTTTCTTCCGCCCCTGTGTTGCGTCAGCCTGATGTTGCTCTTCCTTTTCAGGTTGAGGTCGACGCTTCTGAAATCGGAGCTGGGGCGGTTTTGTCGCAAAGAAGTTCTGACTGCTCCGTGATGAAACCTTGTGCTTTTTTTTCTCGTAAATTTTCGCCCGCCGAGCGGAATTATGATATTGGGAATCGGGAGCTTTTGGCCATGAAGTGGGCTTTTGAGGAGTGGCGTCATTGGCTTGAGGGGGCAAGACATCAGGTGGTGGTATTGACCGACCACAAAAATTTAATTTATCTTGAGTCCGCCAGACGCCTGAATCCTAGACAGGCGCGCTGGTCGTTGTTTTTCTCTCGGTTTAATTTTGTGGTGTCATACCTACCGGGTTCTAAGAATGTTAAGGCGGATGCCCTTTCTAGGAGTTTTGAGCCTGACTCCCCTGGTAATTCTGAACCTACAGGTATCCTTAAGGATGGAGTGATATTGTCTGCCATTTCTCCAGACCTGCGGCGGGCCTTGCAGGATTTTCAGGCGGATAGACCTGATCGTTGCCCACCTGGTAGACTGTTTGTTCCTGATGATTGGACCAGTAAAGTCATTTCTGAGGTTCATTCTTCTGCGTTGGCAGGTCATCCTGGAATCTTTGGTACCAGGGATTTGGTGGCAAGGTCCTTCTGGTGGCCTTCCCTGTCACGAGATGTACGAGGCTTTGTGCAGTCTTGTGACGTTTGTGCTCGGGCCAAGCCTTGTTGTTCTCGGGCTAGTGGATTGTTGTTGCCCTTGCCTATCCCGAAGAGGCCTTGGACGCACATCTCGATGGATTTTATTTCGGATCTTCCTGTTTCTCAGAAGATGTCTGTCATCTGGGTGGTGTGTGACCGTTTCTCTAAGATGGTCCATTTGGTTCCCCTGCCTAAGTTGCCTTCTTCTTCCGAGTTGGTTCCTCTGTTTTTTCAAAATGTGGTTCGTTTGCATGGTATTCCGGAGAATATCGTTTCTGACAGAGGAACCCAATTCGTGTCTAGATTTTGGCGGGCATTCTGTGCTAGGATGGGCATAGATTTGTCTTTCTCGTCTGCTTTCCATCCTCAGACTAATGGCCAGACCGAGCGGACGAATCAGACTTTGGAGACATATTTGAGGTGTTTTGTGTCTGCAGATCAGGATGATTGGGTTGCTTTTTTGCCTTTAGCGGAGTTTGCCCTCAATAATCGGGCCAGCTCTGCCACCTTGGTGTCTCCTTTTTTCTGTAATTCGGGGTTTCATCCTCGATTTTCCTCCGGTCAGGTGGAATCTTCGGATTGTCCTGGAGTGGATGCTGTGGTGGAGAGGTTGCATCAGATTTGGGGGCAGGTGGTGGACAATTTGAAGTTGTCCCAGGAGAAGACTCAGCTTTTTGCCAACCGCCGGCGTCGGGTTGGTCCTCGGCTTTGTGTCGGGGACTTGGTGTGGTTGTCTTCTCGTTTTGTCCCTATGAGGGTTTCTTCTCCTAAGTTTAAGCCTCGGTTCATCGGCCCGTACAAGATATTGGAGATTCTTAACCCTGTGTCCTTCCGTTTGGACCTCCCTGCATCTTTTTCTATTCATAATGTTTTTCATCGGTCATTGTTGCGCAGGTATGAGGTACCGGTTGTGCCTTCCGTTGAGCCTCCTGCTCCGGTGTTGGTTGAGGGCGAGTTGGAGTACGTTGTGGAAAAAATCTTGGACTCCCGTGTTTCCTGACGGAAACTCCAGTATCTGGTCAAATGGAAGGGATACGGTCAGGAGGATAATTCTTGGGTGACTGCCTCTGATGTTCATGCCTCCGATCTGGTCCGTGCCTTTCATAGGGCTCATCCTGATCGCCCTGGTGGTTCTGGTGAGGGTTCGGTGCCCCCTCCTTGAGGGGGGGGTACTGTTGTGAAATTGGATTTTGGGCTCCCCCGGTGGCCACTGGTGGAATTGAACTTGTGTGCATCATCCCCTCTGTTCACCTGTTCCCATCAGGATGTGGGAGTCGCTATTTAACCTTGCTCCTCTGTCACTTCCATGCCGGTCAACATTGTAATCAGAAGCCTTTCTGTGCATGTTCCTGCTACCAGACAACTTCCAGCTAAGTCGGACTTTTGTCCTTGTTTGTTTTTTGCATTTTGTTCCAGTTCACAGCTGCAGTTTCGTTTCTGTGTCTGGAAAGCTCTTGTGATCTGAAATTGCCACTCTGATGTTATGAGTTAATACTAGAGTCTTAAAGTAATTTCAGGATGGTGTATTGATAGGGTTTTCAGCTGACCATGAAAGTACCCTTTCTGTCTTCCTGCTATCTAGTAAGCGGACCTCGATTTTGCTAAACCTATTTTCATACTACGTTTGTCATTTTCATCTTAAATCACCGCCAATATATGTGGGGGCCTCTGTCTGCCTTTCGGGGAAATTTCTCTAGAGGTGAGCCAGGACTATATTTTCCTCTGCCAGGATTAGTTAGTCCTCCGGCCGGCGCTGGGCGTCTAGGGATAAAACGCAGGCTACGCTACCCGGCTACTGTTAGTTGTGCGGCAGGTTTAGTTCATGGTCAGTTTAAGTTTCCATCCTTCCAAGAGCTAGTTCCTATGTATGCTGGGCTATGTTCTCTTGCCATTGAGAACCATAACAGGGGTAGCTTCTTCCTGGTGAGGTCCGTCAAAGGTTTTGCCAGGCTACTATAGTGCTGCACGAAGCGCCTATAGTACCCTGCAGTGCCCAGGAAGGACATCACCTGTTTCTTGTTCCTGGGAGTGGGCCAGTTCACGATCACGCCCACTTTGTCAGGCTCCGGTTTCAGGGTGCCTCCGCCTACCCGGTGTCCCAGGTAGTGAACCTCCCTCATGCCCATCTGGCACTTTCCGGGCTTGATAGTCAGGCCTGCTTGGTGAATTCGCCCGAGCACCTCCTCGAGATGCTGCAGGTGTTCATCCCAGCAGGGACTGAAGATGGCAATGTCATCTAAGTACGCCACAGCGTACTTCTCCAGTCCCTGAAGCAGGAGATTGACCATCCGCTGGAAAGTGGCAGGGGCATTCTTCATGCCGAAGGGCATGACCGTGGACTCGTACAGTCCAAAGGGGGTGATAAAGGCGGACTTCTCCTGCGCCTCGGGGCTCAGGGGAATCTGCCAGTATCCGCGACTCAGATCCATTATTGTCAGGTATTCTGCGCCAGCTAACTTCTCAAGCAGCTCCTCGATGCGCGGCATTGGGTGCGCGTCAGAGGCTGTAATGGCGTTGAGCCCCCTGTAGTCCACGCAGAACCGAGTGGTCCGGTCCTTCTTTGGCACGAGAACTACAGGTGAGGCCCACGCGCTCTTTGACCGTCGAATCACCCCCAGCTGCAACATCTCATCGATCTCCTGGCGCATAATCTGCTGCACCTGGTCAGAGATTCGATAGGGTGTTCGCCGTAGTGGGGCGTGATTCCCGGTGTCCACCTCGTGGATGGCTAACTCAGTCCTTCCAGGCCGGTTGGAGAACACGACCCGGAAGGGTTCCAGTGTGGTTTGCAACTGCAACCGCTGTGGTTCATCTAGCGAGGCGCTCACCTCCACGTCCTCAATGGACCCACGGGCCTTGGCTTGGGCCAGCATGTCCAGGAGGGTGTCTTCCTCCCCGTCTTCGGGTAAGCTGCAGACCGGTAGGACGAAAGGTTCACGTTCGTGATGAGCCTTCATCATGTTGACGTGAAAGGCCTTTCGCCTACCCCGAGCGTGGTCAAGCGTGACCACGTAGGTGACCGGGTTGAGCTGTTGGTGGACGACATACGGGCCCTCCCAGGCTGCCTGAAGCTTATCCGTTGGTACAGGAACCAGCACCCACACCTTTTGACCCACATGGTAGGTCCGCTCCCGGGCGTTCTGGTCGTACCAGTGCTTCTGATCAGCCTGAGCCTGCGTCATGTTGTCATGCACCAACTGCGTCAAGGTCTGCATCTTGTCACGGAAGCGCATGACATACTCCACTATGGACACTTCAGAAGGGTTCGGCTCCTCTTCCCAGGATTCTCTTACCAACCCAAGGGGTCCCCGGACTCGCCTGCCGTACAGGAGCTCGAAGGGGGAGAACCCCGTCGAGGCCTGCGGAACCTCTCTGTAAGCGAATAGCAGGTGTGGGAGGTACCGCTCCCAGTCGCGCCCTTGTGTCTCAACCAGCATGCGTAGCATCTGTTTGAGGGTACCATTGAAGCGTTCACACAAGCCATTGGTCTGTGGGTGATACGCACTCGATACCAGGTGCTTCACCTGCATTTTCTTACAGAGAGCCTCCATTAGGTGAGACATAAATTGGGTCCCTCGATCAGTAAGCATTTCCCTGGGAAATCCTACCCGTGAAAAGATGGCCAACAGGGCATCCGACACCTTATCTGCCCTAGTTGACGACAGAGCTACTGCCTCTGGGTACCGGGTAGCGTAGTCTACCACAGTAAGAATAAATCGCTTTCCAGAGCTGCTGGAGACGGCCAGCGGGCCCACAATGTCCACCGCAATCCTCTGGAAAGGCTCCTCTATCACTGGCAAAGGGATCAGGGGAGCCTTAAGAGCAGGCCCCGCCTTCCCCACTCTTTGACAGGTGACACAGGAGCGGCAGTAGTTTGACACATCTGTCCCCATCTTAGGCCAATAGAAGTGTTGAGACAGCCGGGCCTTAGTTTTGCTGATCCCCAAGTGTCCAGCTAGCGGGATCTCATGGGCAATCCGCAACAACTCACCCCGGAATTGCTGCGGGACGACCAGCTGTCTTTCCCTCAACCACTCCTTTTGGGATTCTCCGGGTACTGTCTCCCGGTACAACCTTCCTCCTTCCCAGAACACCTTCTCCTTGTCAGTCTCGGAGAAGCGCGTCCCGGCGAGTTGTCTCAAACTCTCTAGGCTCGCATCTGTGTGCAGAGCGGCCTGAAACTCCTGGCTAGGGGAAGCCAGAAGCGACGTCAGGGTCCCTTCCCCACGGGAGCCCTCTGGGACCTGCTCTGGGTCCACCTCTGGTTCAGTCATACTGATGACTGAGGAGGGTCCGGAAGGCAGACAGTTATCTGCGTTCCGGGCACTCTGACTGCGGGTGACAGCAGCTACGTAGGCTGTCTCCCCGGGAATTTCTACAGACCCAACAGCCGACGCTGCTATGGGCTCTACCTCCCCATCCACCCCCATTACCTCAGGAGCATTGCTACTTATGGGCCAGTTACCTTCCTCGGTGGCACTGGTCAATTGCATGGCATCACCTTCCTCACGGTTCCCATGTATTTCCCCATTTCCGGTAGCACCGACACTTGCCCCTGCTAGGGGTTCCTCAGCCGTCTCACTCCGCAGAGCGACGTGGCTGAGCACTCCTGTACCTACGGACACATCAACTTTCACAGAAACATCATTATCAGATACAGTTGGCACAGGTACAACATTTCCACCATCAATCCTAGGGAAAAAATGGTTAACAGATGCATCATTACAAGATAAAGCATGGTCAGGTAACACATGCGATTTCCCATCATCATCATCATCATCATCAGGGTTAACGTTACCCTCATTAGTAGATTGGGGAGGGGTGTCAGGGACGTAGTATGCAAACAACCTCCCCAAATCAGTCCCCAACAAAACATCAGTGGGCAAATTATCAGACAGCCCCACTTCCTTCACCCCTCTCCCGGCACCCCAATCAATAAAAACCCGGGCCATCGGTAAGGGACAGCTGATGCCCCCAATCCCAGTGACAGTTAGGGTTTTCCCCGGAATGATTTCTTCAGGGGCCGCCAGTTCGGGTCGGATGAGGGTTCATTCAGCCCCGGTGTCCTTGAGGCCTGTAGCAACACGACCTCCCACAGTGACGGGCTGTACGTTGTCACACACCCTCCCAACCACACCACCCACCAAAAGAACAGCTGCATTAGGCCCTGGGGCCTGGGATGAGGGGTTCTTCTGCTTGGCTGGACATTGGTGACTGAGGTGTCCAGTCTGCCTGCAGTGGTAACACTGGCGAAGTTCGGTGGTAGGTCTGGTGCTGTTGGCCACGGGGACAGGACCTCTGGGGTGTTGGCTGGCAGGGGTACTGGCGTTGGATGCAGGCTTACCCCCTCTCCAGCTGGAGGTGACTGGCTTCCGCACTTCCGATCTACGGTTGGCCTCATAGGCATCGGCAATCTGCGCTGCTTTCGTCACGTCTTTGGGTTCTCTGTCCATCACGAACTGTCGCACCTCAGTTGGGCAAAGACGGAAGAACTGGTCTTTGATCATCAGGTCTCGCAGCTGTGCAAAGGTGGTCACTGACAGTCCTTGGGTCCACTGGTCAAAGTGGGTCCCCAGTCCATGCACCACATCACTGTAACTGTCGTGTGGGCCACGTTGGAGGGTCCGAAACTTTTTGCGGTACACCTCGGGCGTAAGCTGGTACTTGGCTATGAGAGCCTGCTTGATGGCCTCATAGTCACCATCTTGTTCTTGAGGGAGTGCAGCAAACGCCTCCAGAGCTTTTCCTCTCAGCCCTGGTGTCAGGTACCGTGCCCATTCTTGTGTAGGCAGCTGGTACTGTCTGCAGGCTTTCTCAAAGGCCCGCAGAAAAGTGTCCAAGTCCCCACCCTTTTCCATAACCGGAAAGTGGTCGGGCCGGGGCTTTGGTGTCTGAGCGCTGCTGGGCTCACGGCTCTGAGGCGACCCCTGCATTTGCAGTTGGGCCATCTGCAGCTGGTACTCCCGCTGCGCTTGGGCCTCTCGCTCGGCTCGCTCTTGGTATTGCTGGATCAGCTGCAGACGTCTCTCTAGGTCATCTGCGGGGCATTGTTGCAGAGCCAGCTGCAGGAGGAGGTCTGCGCCCCCTTGGTTGCCAGTAGGGCCCGTATTCAGTGGTTGGACTTCTGCGGCAGCACCATGCTCGCTTGTGCCTGCTTCTGCGGCCTCTGGGCTCTGTGGCCTGGCTTGGTCTGCTTCAAATTGCACCAGTTCAGCGACCATTTGAGCCTTGGACTTGTCCTGGGGTTTCAGGCCATGGTACATGCATATCCCAGCAAGAGTGTCTTTCTTCTGCTGGGTGTACCAGGCTTCTCCTTTCGCAGCCATGGTTGCCAAATAAAAGATAGAATAGAAAAACGAAGAGAAAGGGAAGGGATAATTACCAGTACACAATTGTCTCAAGACTAATAAACACTGAGTTCGTTCTCCAAACTTATTTGCGCAGAGTTCTCGCAAGAACTTTCTGCAAGTTTTTAGTGAGAGGAATGATTGCTCAAACCAAATCACTAATGCTCTAATATCCCACCGCCTTGCCACCAATTTGTCACGATTCACTCCGTGACGGTCACCAATTGTCAAGATCCCTTAGCCGCTGCCCACAATATGTCACGGATTGGGGTGACTTTAGACCAACAGCCGGCTATCACATGTGCAGGGGGGCTTATCCTAGTTATCCCTCCACTGCCACAATGTGATGGAAAAAACACACACGAGGCTATTGACCTCTTAGTTTACAGCAGGGGCTTATTTTAGGTATCCCACTGCTCTTCAGTATACCATGAACTGCAGGGATTTGTGTCTATCCCGCTTACAGTTCCACTTAACACTTGCAGCTCTCTGGCACCCCCCTTACTCTCAGGTCAGATTAGGTACTGCACCTGGGGTAATTAGTCGCCAGAAAGGCTGCCTGCTATGTACTGGCTATTGGGCGCACTACAGCAACGCGATAACTACTCCCACTCAGGCAGGAACAATAATTATCAAGCCGCAGTCGCTACAGTGACCCCCCAACAGCCTGCACACGGTAAGCTGCCACCAGCGCCGATTAAACGGGTTCGGCTGCTAACCCAAAACAGTAGCGTAAATTCCCTTCAAAGACAGGGTACGTTTTTAGAGCATGGAGAACGAACTAGTAATAAATATTATACCCCATAAATGATTTTTAGGCAGTGTTTATAAAATATTTTACAAAGATGTTACAAATGAGACAATTGCAAATATGTACAAGGTAATTATGAAAATAAAAGGATTAAATGAAGAAAAGATAACACTCACAT
Organism: Ranitomeya variabilis; assembly: GCF_051348905.1. Classification (NCBI taxonomy): domain Eukaryota; kingdom Metazoa; phylum Chordata; class Amphibia; order Anura; family Dendrobatidae; genus Ranitomeya; species Ranitomeya variabilis. Next base: position 509,147,688 of record NC_135235.1, read on the forward strand.
ATTCTCAGATCATTGCATTGCAGGCAACAGGCTAGGAGCTTTCCATCTATCCCAGTGCATTGGCACTCGCAGTCTGGTCGCTTCAGGTAAAAACTCACAACAACCCCCCCTGGAAACCTGCCAGCAACTTTATAACCTACAGCCTGTGACCTCACAGAAAGGGCTGGTTTTTCCAACCCCTCCTACTTCTTCAGTATTGCTCACTGGGCATTAAATATATCTGATGCCCGTAACTTCGCTACAGAACATAAAATAATCGCACCCTACCCATCGTTCATCTCATAGTATCGTGGGCATTCCGATGAGATCAAATATGTCCTATTTGTCACGCACACTGACAGAGAAATCCCTACCTCTGTACCAGATGGAGCTACAAGCCTGTGATTAGAGTGATGCGTAGATCCTCCGAGTGTGATTATGACGATATATTTTGGTGTTCGTAACTTAACCGGTTTGCATAATATCTTCCAAAAACAGAACAAAAGACTTTCATTTTCTGGAAGGTTCTAATCTAGTTAAAGCTGGGCACTTTCCCCCCACAAGAAATACTGGTCGTAAATACCTTTCGTCAATAAAACTCCCCCACAAGGCAAGCTCTTCTACACAGTTAGAAACACAGGGAAGGGAAGAGAACCAGAGAGAAGGGGGGTTTCTTAGCCCACATCCTGGGCTGACAAGAGAAACTAAACTTATATGATATTTCCTACCATATCGTGACAGGTTGGACCTCTACTTGTCTGAAATAAAGTCCATAAGTCTATTAAAGGTGCAAATTTCCTTCTATTTCCAGGAGTGATCCAAGAGCCGGAGTAAGTACCACAACATAAGGACTGAATCAGAATAGGCGTCGTCCAAAGAAAATGATACCTCGCCGACATGACGTTATCACTAAAATGAGCAGCGGAAAGAGACTTAAATTAGCATATGATACACAGAGGTAAGTAAATAAAACAAGAAAACATGGATTATTAAAAAAGTAGATAATGAAGAAGATAATAAATACACATTAAAATCCTTAAAACCTAGACCAAGGAAAATCACACTAAAAAAAGAACTAAAACCAAGACTTTCGTTGAGGCCAGTTGGAGTCATTGTATTTAGCCAATAGATCTACCTACTCTCCTGTTGACCCAAAATTTTACTTAAGTCATCTTCTCCAAATTATAACTGCGTATCCCTCCATGATGGCAAAAGGGAGTCGATACCTTAGGGACATATTAGTACATAGCCACTACGATCGTACATATATGCTATAATTATAAGTTTTAAGAATTTTGGACTTTCTTAAGAAATCAAAAAGATCAAAAATTCTTAAAACTTATAATTATACGTAGATCAAGTAGCTGTTACTGCTTTGAATCGTTATAGCAACTTGATAAAGAAAGAAAGTTTCTGGATCTTTAAATTGGGCAATTTGAGTCCTGAGGGTCTGAATTTAACCATTGAGAATGTGGCTAAGTAACAGTACTAAGGATAAAAAAATGCACTGTATGGTAATAATTAGATAAGGATAGGAGTAAAGGACTGAATGTGCATTTCCTTGTCAGATTGCAGATGCTAAGCAGGTTGAGGCTGGGTCAGCTCTAGTTTGGGAGACTGGCTGGGAATCCCTGGTTATGACATTAGTAAATAAAGAAAAGATAAAAGGGATGAATTCATATTTTCTTTGTGTTCTTACAGTTTTTAAATAAGAATTTCATATGCTACAGTATAATCTGTTATTAGTATTTTTAGATTGTGTATGATAAATATTTTATAAAAAAAACATTTGGAAGGGGATTAGGTGGTTTAATCACTTTGAAATATATTATCTTTAGGTTAAAATTTATATTTTATTTTATCATGATATTGCTATATTTTATATTTTATATCAATTTATCTTTTGATCATTTTTTGACTATTTATTGATTTTTATTTTTTTATTTTTTCTTGGTTTTATTGCTGCATTTCTGACAGCTCACCACTTGTATACCAAGGGTTAATCGACATCATTGAAAGCTTCCATCCCATTGGTCACTACCCCTATTTAATGTGTCACTTCCTACACAGCACAAATCTCCAGAGCGTCCACCTGTGTAATGAGTTATATATGGACATTATTGGGGGTAACTCAAGCTTGTAAGTCCCCGGGCTGAGAATGGCCGACACCCAATATGGCCCGATTACCCTCAAACTCCAGATTCTAGTGCCACACTTCCATCTGATGTTCTTGGTGGACATCCATATGTATTCATTCACACACAGGTCCGGACCAGAACGTTTATTTTCATGCCTGCGTCTGCCACAAGATGGTGAACTCTTTACAGAACCGACAACAGAGGTGTCCCCCTGTGTCACCAAACTCACGCCTCCACTATGCACAGAGGGAACCACCACCCTCCTCTGACCCCTCCTTCTAAGAGGTCTCTGACACACCGGGTTAGCATGCAGTGAGGGTAGGGTCTTGCCCCTACTCCCTGTCAGCACCTCTGCTGCCCCCACTGGAGAAGAAGGGGTATGTTGTAGAAGGACGGCAGAGATTGTAGCTCCCGGACAGCAGTCCTTACATGACTGACCCCAGCTGACTACTTCCCTGGACCACCAATCTATGACCGGGTTGTGTTTTTTCAACCAAGGGAGTCCTAAGACTAACGGAGTTGACATACACTCCAAGACGTAGCACAACAGAGACTCTTCATGACAAGTCCCTATACGCAGATGTATATTGTCTACAACAATGGAAATGGAGGAAAAATACACACCCTGGTCTCCTCCCTCCACACGACCAGGGGGCTTGTTAGATGGTGCAGATACTTTGGCGCGCGCTGGGCAGACATTGATAAAATGACCATTTGCCCACAGTAAAAACATGCCCCCACTCCACGGCGAACAGCAGGCAACCCCTTTTTGGGAACTGACTCCTTCCACCTGCATGGGTTCATCCGCCTGCTCAGGTGTGTCCTCCTCCCTAGCAAGGACTACAGGGGGCACATTTGATGAATGCCTCTTCCTCAATTGTCTATCCCCCGGATGGCACGGGACATGGCGGCCTTCAATGACCTGAGGACGGCGTACTGCACAAGAGTATCCTGCAACCTTGGAGACAGACCCTGCATAAAATGGCTCCTAAGGGCAGGGTCGTTCCACTGAGTGTTAGTGGCCCACCTCGTGAACTCTGAACAGTACTCCTCAGCCGGCTGCCCCCCCGCTTGATCTTACAGAATCGTGATTCCACCAAGGAGGCGCCATCAGGATAACCATACACCAGCGCCGAAGCCGCAAAAAACTCGTCCAGTGACCATAGAGATGGAGAACTGGTCGGCAGGGAGAAGGCCTTGGATTGGGGATCACCCTTAACTGCTTCATGACCTTGGGACTTTCCGTTTTTCCGTGTTCGTTTTTCGCTCCCCTCCTTCCCAGAGCCATAACTTTTTTAATTTTCTGTCAATATGGCCATGTGAGGGCTTATTTTTTGCAAAACAAGTTGTACTTTTAAACGACATAATTGATTTTAGCATGTCGTGTACTTGAAAACGGTGCAAAAGTGCAATCCCACACTTGTTTTTTGTTTGGCTTTTTTGCTAGGTTCAAGAAATGCTAAAACTGACCTGCCATTATGATTCTCCAGGTCATTATGAGTTCATAGACACCAAACATGACTAGGTTATGTTTTATCTAAGTGGTGAAAAAAATTCCAAACTTTGCTAAAAAAAATAATAATAAAAAAAAATTGCGCCATTTTCCGATACCCGTAGCGTCTCCATTTTTCATGATCTGGGGTCAGTTGAGGGCTAATTTTTGTGTGCCGAGCTGGCGTTTTTAATGATACCATTTTGGTGCAGATATGTTCTTTTGATCTCCCGTTATTGCATTTTAATGCAATGTTGCGACGACCCAAAAAACCTAATTCTGGCGTTTCAAATTTTTTTCTCGCTACACTGTTTAGCGATCAGGTTAATGCTTTTTATTATTAATAGATCGGGCGATTCTGAACGCGGCAATACCAAATATGTGTAGGTTTGATTTTTTTTTTATTGATTTATTTTGAATAGGGCGAAAAGGGGGTGATTTAAACTTTTATATTTTTTTATTTTTTTCACATTTTTTTTACTTTTTTTTTTTTACTTTTGCCATGCTTCAATAGCCTCCATAGGAGGCTAGAAGCTGGCACAATGCGATCGGCTCTGCTACATAGCAGCGATCATTAGATCACTGCTATGCAGCAAAAATACAGGTGTGCTATGAGCGCCGACCACAGGGTGGCGCTCACAGCTACCGGGGGTCAGTAACCATAGAGGTTTCAAGGACTTCTATGGTTACTATACAGAAGCATCGCTGACCCCCGATCATGTGACGGAGGTCAGCGATGCGCTCATTTCCGGCAGCCCGGCCGGAAGCGCCGGTTAAATGCCACTGTCTGCGTTTGACAGCGGCATTTAACTAGTTAATAGCGGTGGGTGAATTGCAATTTCACCCACCGCTATTGCGAGAACATGTCAGCTGTTCAAAACAGCTGACATGTCCTGGCTTTGATGCGGGCTCACCGCCGGAGCCCGCATCAAAGCGGGGGTTCTGACCTCGGACGTACTATCCCGTCCGAGGTCAGAAAGGGGTTAAAAAGGGGAAACTTCTTCACTCCCTGAAGAACGAGGGCGGAGCCTGAAGTATAACTTGCAGGCATCCTTAAAAACCAACAATTTATCTCTCCCTCGAGAGAACCTGTCAGGGAGAGATATCTTTGGTTCTGATTGAGCCTGTACCTGAGCCGAGACCCAGAACCCCAACAACTGCTGCAGCTGCTGCACCACCTCCCCACGTAGCTCCTTAATCTCAGTGGAGAGTGCCTGGAACAGTTGGGCAAAGGCCTGCATTTTGGCCATGGCTCACCTGAAAAAATGTGATGGTCGGTGTTAATGTCATGATGTGACCGCAGCGGTGTGACATGACCTCACGATAGGTTGGTCACCAACAGCACAACAAACAAGGGAACACCATTGACCCAATTACAATGGTGGGCCCTACGATAGGGAATGGGGAAATGGATACCTCCTGCACTATCCTAAGAATGTGCCCTGATCTCCCTATACTGGTTTTTTCAACTTGTCGCTGAGCAGGATACCTAATCCCTCTCTTGCCCTGCACCTTAGGTTGGGAATTGGCGGACACTGGTCCCACCGCTGCACTAATACAACACAAAGGGAAGGCATGACAGACAAGGTAAAGGAAAACAACACTTAGATCACTGCTGCAAAGCACAGTACAGCAGGAATGAAACACCAGACTCAGCTGACGAACAACTGCTCCTAGCAAGCTCCTTTTCCCAGCTTGGTCTCTGCAGAATGAACTCTAACACCGACAGTCAGCTGATGCATCAGGTGACCTCTTGAAGGATGGTTGGAGTGGTCGCCACCCACATCAGCTGACCCAACAGCAATGCAATTACACCAGCAGGCCACCGGGGAAGCTGCATTAATCCCCGATGACCTGAAAGGAAAAAAGTTTTAATTTGAGGGAAAACAGATTTGTCACAAATCCAAAAATAGATCGTGACAGGAGGAGTACTGGTATTGGAGGCCTACTGCTACAGGCAACACTCATGAAAGAGACCCAACCAGGAATCTACACATTTACAAAAATTTATTGTCAGACACCAATAAAGTGACATCAATTTTACCACAGTAGAAATAGTCTAATAAGCACCGACAGTTCTTCCATTACACCCAACCTACCAGATGAACACCCAACCAGGAGTGTTCACATTTAAAAAAATTAGTGGCAGACACAAACAAAGTGGCATCAATTTTGCCACAGTATATATAGTATAATAGGGACCAACAGGTCTTCAACTGCACCCAAACCAGCAGATGGACTCCCAACCAGGAGTGTTCGCATTTCCAAAAATTATTGGCAGATACCAACAAAAGTGGCATAAATTTAACCACAGTAGAAATAGTATATAGGGAGTCCCTTGATTGGATTTTCACTTGTTGCAGTCTGATTGCTTTATAAAACAATGCAGTGCATACACATTGCAAAGCTTTATAAACTGTCAGTGCTGCACTGACATAAACTTGATAGACCATGCACTGTACATTATCTAACCAAGTTTGCTCACCCTGGTAACCCGGATGTCGTCATGATGACATCGGGTCACAATGACAACGATCAGTCCTTCATGATGAAGTTGCGAAGGCGCCAGTCGGAGGGAAGATGGAACCTCCTCCCTCTCCCTGCTTTCTAAATGCTGCAATAATTATCGATCGCAGCATTTAGAGGGTTAAAATACTGGGAGCGGATTCGGGCACTGCTCATGGCAGTGAGTGCTGGGTGTCAGCTGTCATTTCAGCTTCTGTGTGCGAAAAATCGCCAGGACGTATCCATACGATCAAGGTCGGGATGTAGTTCCCAACCTGGACTATTGGATATGTCTAAGGTTGTGGAGGCAGAATATACATCATCTGGAAGGCTTTGTCTTAATCACATTTCCGGTTTAGGAGTATTCATCCAAATGTTGTGCAATCTGTCCTGTAGAGACCTGTAGTTCCACAAGTGGTCAAAAGTTTCTCTTAGGCTACTTTCACACATAAGGTTTTCAGTGTCAGGCTAAATCCAGCTAATTTAAAAAAAAAACGGATCAGGCGAATGTTGCCGCCGGATCAGGTTTTTTTCCCATAGACTTGTATTAGTGCCGGATTGCACCGGATGACATTGTGTTTCGTCCGGTTTTCGCCGGATCCGGCAAATATGCCGCTTCCGGTTTCTTGAAAAAAGTCCATTGCAACGTTTTTTGTCTCCAGGGGAAAAGCCTGAAGCGCCGGATCTGGCGCTTCCGGCTGTTTGCTAGAATGGAATCCTATGGGAGCCGGAAGGTGCCGGATCTGGAAAAAGGCGGATCCGGCGGCCTGATCCGGTTTTTTAAACTGAGCATGCTCCAAATTTTTTTTTATCCAATAATCTAGATAGGCTAGCTAGATAGTTTTTCACAATCTGCGCCGGATCCAGTTTTTCCAACATTCGCCGGATTTAGCCTGACACTGAAAACCTGATGTGTGAAAGTAGCCTTAGAGAACAATGGGACACACAGCAACAGTACGGGACAATTTACTTGCTTTTGGGTTATTATTATACTTAAAAAAATAGAAGTGGCATGCTAGTTTCTAATTCATTGGGTTGAATCAGGCATTCCGCTTGTGTAATATACTCTTTATGGCTTTTTAACAAATTATTTTGTGAGTATTAAAAAAGAAAACAATTGGTAGGAAATTGTCCGACACTGCTGGTGTAAATTACCCCATACATATTAGACTAATGTTGGCTGAACAGACAGATATGGATGAATTCATACGACGCTCTGATGTGTGTGGGGGCCTGGACAACTGAAGGTCAGAGCAGTTTAGGATCCTTTTGTTCTTGTTTTATTCTTCCAGAAATAAGTCACTGTCAGACATGTCTGGCGGTGGCTTTCTCATAGAGAACACAGGCCAATGTTTGGGTAAACCAGTGTGCCAAAATGGATTTTTCATTTTTCAAGCAGAATATTGATAACATCAGAGACAGTTTTGGTCTACAACCCCCAGAGCCCTTCCTCCCAACTGCCCAGCCCTCCACCTCCAAAAACAACTTCTCCACCATTACAGAAGATCAACTCTCCACTCTACTCTCAAGATCGTATCTCATCATCTGTGCACTTGACCCGATCCCTTCCCACTTCATCCCAAACCTCGCCACAGTCTTCATCTCAACCCTAACCCATCTCTTCAACCTATCACTAACAACTGGTGTTTACCCCTCAAGCTTTAAACATGCCTCAATAACACCTATCCTCAAAAAGCCCTTTCGACCCATTTTCTGTATCTAGCTATCGCCTTATATCACTTCTCCCCATGCCTCAAAACTACTGGAACAACATGTCCATCTTGAACTGTCCTCCCATCTCTTTTCCTGCTCCCTCTTCGACCGCTTACAATCTGGCTTCCGGTCACACCACTCCACTGAAACTGCCCTAACTAAGGTCACCAATTAACCTATTAACCGCCAAGAGCAAGCAACGCTACTCTATCCTCCTCCTCCTGGACCTGTCCTCTGCCTTTGACACAGTGGACCATTCCCTATTATTACAGACCCTCTCATCCCTTGGCATCACAGACTAGGCCCTATCCTGGATCTCATCATACCTAACAGACCGGACATTCAGCATCTCCCACTCACACACCACCTCCTCAACTTGCCCCCTATCTGTCGAAGTCCCGCAAGGTTCAGTCCTAGGGCCACTGCTCTTCTCCATTTAAACCTTTGGCCTGGGACAGCTCACAGAATCTCATGGCTTTCAGTATCACCTCTATGCTGATGACAGATCTACATCTCCGGACCAGATATCACCACCCTACTAAACAGAATTCCTCAATGTCTGTCCACTATTTCATCCATCTTCTCCGCTAGATTTCTAAAACTTAACATGAACAAAACAGAATTCATCATCTTTCCCCCATTTCGCGCGACACCCCTAACGAACCTATCAGTTACAGTAAATGGCTGCCCACTTTCCCCAGTCCCACAAGCTCTCTGCCTCCGGGCGATCTCTCCTTCAAACCACATATCCAAGCCCTTTCCACTTCCTGCCGCCTTCAACTCAAAAATATTTCACGGATCCGTACATTCCCAAACTAAGGATCTGCAAAAACCCTTGTCCATGCTCTCATCATCTCCTGCCTTGACTACTGCAACCTCCTGCTCTGTGGCCTCCCCTCGAACACTCTCGCACCCCTCCAAACTAATCTAAACTCTTCTGCCCGACTAATCCACCTGTCCTGCCGCTATTCCCTAGCCTTTCCCCTCTGTCAATCCCTTCACTGGCTCCCCATTGCCCAGAGACTCTAGTACAAAACCCTAACCATGACATACAAAGCCATCCACAACGTGTCTCCTCCATACATCTGTGACCTCGTCTCCCGGTACTTACCTGCATGCAACCTCCAATCCTCATAAGATCTCCTTCTCTACTCCCCTCTGATCTCCTTTTCCCACAATTGCATACAAAAATTCTCTCGCGCATCACCCCTACTCTAGAACTCTCTACCACAACATATCAGACTCTCGCCTACCATCAAAACCTTCAAAAAGAACCTGAAGACCTACTTCTTCTGACAAGCCTACAACCTGCAGTAACCACTGATCAACTACACTGCTGCATGACAGGCTTTACCCTCACCTATTGTATCCTCACCTATCCCTTGCAGATTGTGAACCCTCGCGGGTAGGGTCCTCTCTCCTACTGTGCCAGTCGTGACTTGCATTATTTAAGATTATTGTACTTGTTTTTATTATGTATACCCCTCCTCACATGTAAAGCGCAATGGAATAAATGGCGCTATAATAATAAATAATAATAATTTTTTAGATATGCTTTCTAATGACAAGCAGCAGATTGTCAGATGAAGATATTGGTGCTTAAAACCATCAGCAGGATCAGTGTGAATATTGAATACTATGATCTGAACATGCGTGCTTGGACACCCTGTCAATTATTGAAAGACAACTCTGCACCCATCACTGAAGAGCTAGTCTCATTTTGTTCAATTCTGGTACCCACATCAGAAGTAATAGACAGGAAGCAGTGCCTGCATGACAACATACGCTCATAGAAGCAGCGCAGGTATTAAAAGTATAAGAGTTAGGACAAACGAAAGAGGGTCAAATAGTAGCCAAAAAAACTCTTTTAAGCTGACACCTCTTGGGATGAAAGTTTTTTTTTACAGCATACTCTGCATCTGCAACCATTGCTGTTGGGGTACATCAATCCCCACTAAGTGCTCCTCAGTAGATCAGATAAGCATAGGTGTAGCTATAGGAAGTCCAATGATAGCAATCTTAACTGTAATCTGAAATGGTCAAAAGGCCCCCTATGCTACACAAACATTCACCAGTATTATTAGGAGCACACGCTTTATGGGGCCTTGTTACATATTTTGCATTAAGGTCCAAAATCCATAGTCCATAGTGTTACACCATTCTCCTCAGTGTTATAGAGGCATAGGAAAAATGAAAAATAAAAACTCCAAATATCCCCATGGCTTTACTCAAGCATTAATGCAAATCAGCTTTGTTATAAGTCTGAAATCCTCTTATAGTAAACATTTTGTACATTTGCTCTGCTGGTAACATAAAAGCGTGTTTGTCTTGGTCACATTTGCTTCATTCAGATTGTAATTGGTTATTATTGTTCATATTTAGTAATTCCATCTAAGTAATTATACAGCTATCATTTGCAAATAGTGGGATTCAAAGAAAGGAAGCATATATGAATTTCAAGCAGTTTGCAAATAATGTCATTAACATAATCATAACAAGAACGTTGAAGAAATCTTAAAGGGAACCTGTCAGCAGATTTTGCCGCTATAAGATGCGGCCACTGCCTTTCAGGGCTTATCTAAAGCATTATTAAAGTACTGCAGTGTGCAGGTGCTGGGAAAGGTCAGAGAGGCCCAGCGCCTGCGTATTGCAGTACCTTACTCTGCCCTCAACAGGGAAGAGAAGTACGCGTGCGTAGGAGCTCCGATGCCGGGGAGCGATGAAGAAGCAGGAGGGCGTAGTCGCAAGAAGATGGGAGGTGCCAGACCCGGACCTGCGACACCCATCGGACTGGACCGCCCCATAGGGTGAGTATAATAAAACTTTTTTTTTCACTTCCAGGTCGGACCGGGGACTTATCTACAGCATTATAGAATGCTGTAGATAAGCCCTGAAAGGCAGTGGCCGCATCTTATAGCGGCCAAAACAGGTCACAGGTTCCCTTTAACAAGGTATTTGTCACTGTGGAGTTTTCTAAATAGTAGAGATAAAATCATCATTTTACCTAAAAAAGGGAACAATAGAAAACTATATTCTGAAAGACAAGTTAATGGCGATGCTCCAAGCATGCTCAAAGCACACTCCATTACATTAATGTTCAATGTGTTGTCTAAAGGAGTATGGCATTACATAGCATATTACTAAAGAAACCTTAAACGTACCCTTATCCAAAGATACCTAATAAATAGCCAGAAACACTTTGACCTAGTGGACGTTGACTTATTAAAATCTTTAATACATAGATTGTAAAACAAATAATGTAATAATCTTACAACCAAAACCGTGGATTAGCCAAAGCTCAAGTCCGTTTGTCTTTTACAATACATGTTGTCCATTCAGTTCCCTGAAGGACTGACCCAAGACTGTGACAACACTAAATCAATGGGGTGGAAGGGGGGCGCAGCACTTGTGATCTGGCAATGACGAGGACAGACAAAGCCCCTCGGCACTGCCTTCTTTTATCACTCAAGCTCCTGAAGACCAACCAAAATAATGACTAAGGTCTAATATTTCACAAAAAACCAAAAAAGACTAACAAAGACCTAAAAAGATAATTTTAATGTAGTAATTAAAACAAGAAGTAGACCAAATAATATATATAAATACCAAAAGTAGAGAGCCTGTAGGGTCTCTGGTACCTAATATGAAATACCAATATATATATGAGGAATGACTAGGGAGGATAGGAGTGCCTTATCCCTACATAAATTCCCTTCCTTGCAGCGGAGGTTGGCACCCTGGGATACGATATGGCGCCCCCGCTCAACGTAGACTGACCCTGGAGACCCTAGCAGGTTTCCCTACCAAAAGCCACCACCAAAAACACCAAAAAAAAAACACAAAGAAAACTAAGTGATGATATACACTAAAACAGTGCTACCAATGCTGTCTGTTGGTGCAAGACAATAGCATAAGCAAGCTTGTATTCACTAGACTCTGGCTTAAAGTGTAAGCTAAAGATAATAATTAATAAAAAGATAAGAAACAATAATATATTCAAATCTAGTATTTGGTAGAAAAACTAGAGCCAGTATTTTGGTTATAACATATAGTGTAAACTAAAAAAGGTTTGAGAGAGATTGAATAAATAGATATGTCCAAATGTTACACTTAAATTCAGATGTTGCACAAAACTAGTCTCTTATATCTGGTATGTTGCACAAAACCGATCTCTTATCTGGTATCAGTAATGAAAGAAGCAAATGATATCCCAGATGTATTAACCTAAATAGTCAAGGACACAGATATCTCTACAAAAAACTTAGTTAGACACCATGGTGTCCTCTATAGAGAGGCACCCTTGCCAGAGAATAGATGAAAAGAGATGCTCAATAGCATCAACGCCAAAAACAAAAAGAGCCCTACTGGTAACATATTTGTCAGGCAGAATGATTCCAGCACCTAAGGACAAAGTCACCTCAAGTCTCGTTACTCAATACCAGTAGGATCTCTGCTGGAACGAAAATGCGCTCCATATACCAATGTACATATGGTTAAGCAACATTTGCATTAAACTTAATGATCAACATAATGTCAAAAAATGGCGTAATCACAAGCCACCAGCATAGCAGCACGTGTATATGATAAAAATACACTTATCTCAGAGAGACAAATGTCTCATCCCGACGCGTTTCGCCCCATAAGGAGGTCCAGAGGGGCTCATCAGGGGATGCCGGAGATAGGCAGGGGCAGCGAATAATGTGAACGCTGCACGTGGTCCAAAAGCGGTGATCATGAGAGCGATCTCACCGTATAAGTGTGTTCAACCCGGAAGTGACTAAAACTCTTCCGGTATACGATCAAGGTAGTGAGTGCGCATGCCCCAGCTACTGAATGCGCAGTGCCGCACTGCGCAGCCAATAGCAACGGTAACTATAATCAACAACTATCTGAAGCGCTGTTATTGTGTAGGATACTTATTGCACGATAACAGTCCTACGGTGGCTGTCATATATAGCGCTTCATACATTATTATACTTGGGGCAATAGATGCGTATACCCCCGAAAGTTCCTGCGCAGAATCATATTGCGCTAATGGTAGCAACAGTAACTGCCGGACATGCCTAGAACACTATAGCCATAAATGCTCAAGATCATAATGTCACAAAATCATTCCTCAATGTGGCAATATTATCTGCCACTATACATATCCATAATCCTTAATACACTATAGAACAGTAAAGGTGAACGTTTTTTATGCGTCCAACCATATAGACAATAACCTATTGGGCCCAATAGTAAAGAACAATAAATACTGAAGAATGATGACCTATTGTGCCCAATAGTAAAGAACAATACAATGTGGTGTATAGGGTAATACAGAAGCACCCAGATAAATAATAGTCTATTGGCAGCTCTCTATGCCATTTAGAGATACATATGATAGGAGATCTAAAGTCATACATCAATACTTGTGGTAAAATCAGGATATAACGTTAGGATATAGCTATATAAGGGAACCCCCTTTTTTTTAGGGGCCCCCATAATATATCCAAGTCCGGCATGTCCAAAAAGCAGCAAAAGATGTAAACACACTCAAACACTATATCTTAATGTGGTGTGAACCACGTACAGTGAATGGTCCACTAATATTTTAGAAAGAATAACAAAAAGTAACTCAATCTTGAGTAACTAATCAATATGTGACGTCATGGTCTGTAGGGAACAATATAACGTTAGCAAGAAACAGTCCTAACGGAATAACCAGACTAAAGAAAGCATCCGAAGTTTAATTGCTCGTTTAGACCCCCCGGACTAACAGATCCCATAAGGAAAATCCATCTGGTCTCCCTCTGGATGATCTTTCTATCCCAATCCCCCTGTCTCTCAGATTGGGGTACCGTCTCAATAGCTTTAAATGAAATGCAACTTATATCCCCAGCATGGACCTCATTCACATGTCGTGCCACAGGGGTATCACGCTGGTGTGTGATATCCCCCAGGTGTTCCCCTATCCTCACCTTGAATTGTCTTTTTGTTTTACCTATGTAATTGAGGGGACACGTGCACGTACACAGGTAAATGACCCCCACTGTTCTACAGTTGGCGAAAGACCTATTATGGAAGACTCTACCCGTGACAACACTAGTGAAAGTTTTGCTAGTTGTAATAAACCGGCAAAATTTACATGAGCCACATCTAAAGGTTCCCTGCTCCCGATGATCGAGCCAGGTACCAGTTGGTTTTGGTGGACTGAAGTGGCTATGTGATACAAAGTCACGAACAGATCTTCCTCTCCTAAACGTAACAGAGGGTCGAGGTGAAATTTTGCTGCCAATGTCAGGGTCTGCTTTCAGAATGCCCCAGAACCTTTTGAGGATCCCCATGACCTTATGGTTTTGATCATCAAATGTTCCAATAAGCCGTGTCATTTCATTGCCCTCATCCCGGACTCTCGGTACGAGAAGTTCCGTCCGGTTACAGGCACTCGCCTGCCTACACCCCTCATCAATGATCCGCGATGGATAGCCTCGATCTCTGAATCTTTTTTTGAGGTTATTGGCCTTAGACTCAAAATCCCTCAAGGAAGAGCAGTTTCTTCTTAATCTCAGGAATTGTCCCTTGGGGATTCCTTTTTTGAGGTTGGGGGGATGATAGCTTTCCCAACGTAGCAAGCTGTTTGATGCTGTGGGCTTCCGATATATTGATGTACCTAGGTGCCCATCAGAACATCTTGATATATACAGATCAAGAAAGGAAATTCTATCTCCCCCCACCTCACACGTAAACCTGAGACCTAGATCATTAGTATTGAGGTGTAGGACAAAGTTCTTGAAGGAAGGACCATCCCCTGCCCATAGGACGAGGATGTCATCAATATAGCGCCCCCAGAATAAAATTCTTGGGCACCATGTGACATCCTCGTCCCGAAAGATGACGGTGTCCTCCCACCAGCCCAGGAACAGATTAGCATAAGTGGGGGCACAGGGGCTCCCCATCGCTGTGCCCCTGAGCTGGTGGAAGAATTTGCCATTGAACAAGAAATAATTATGTTCAAGAATAAATTGTAGTAAATTAAGCACCAAGCTGTTATGGGCCCGAAGGTGAGTACCCCTCGTTTTGAGGAAGTACTCAACTGCTTGGATGCCCTTGTTGTGCGGAATACTACTATACAAAGATTCAACATCAATAGATGCAATGATGGTCTCTGAGTCAATTCGTATATCTTCAATCTTGTTCAGTAAATCAGTTGTATCCCTGAGATACGACGGCAAGGCCGTAACAAAAGGACGTAGTATATGGTCCAAGTAGACACTGACATTCTGGCAGAGGGCATCAATGCCCGATACTATGGGACGGCCTTTAAGGGGAGTATACCCCTTATGAATCTTTGGGAGCGAATAAAATGTCGCAATGGTGGGAAACTTTGGAAACATAAAATCAAATTCATTTTTTGAAATTAAATGATCATCTAGGGCTCTGGTCAGAATATCCAGCAAAATCTTAGAGTATCCTACTGTTGGATCATTTCTCAGAATCTCATAGGTCATAGGGTCGGATAAGATTGACTTGCAGAGTGTGACATATTTGTCCGTGTCAAGAACAACTACGTTTCCACCCTTATCGGATTGTTTAATTGTAATATTGGTGTTCTTTTCAAGAGAGCTAAGGGCTTCTATTTCAGAAGGAGCCAAATTGGAATCTATGCACCTATTCCTTGGATTGATCTTTTTTATTTCATCCATAACCAATTTAGAAAAGATTTCAATGTTTTTATAATCCCCTGCAGGTGGCATCCGGGTACTCTTGTTTTTTAACGTTGAAAAGGGGCCCTCACCTATACCCCTAGCACCTTCCTCCTGCAGTTCTACCAAAAGATTCAAATCCGATAAGGAATCAGGAGAAATGCCTAACTGTTCACATCTGTTAGCGTCATTGTTGATAAAAAATTTCCTCCATTTCAGTTTCCTTAGAAACAGATCAATATCCTTTGCCCAAGAAAAACAATCAAATCTAGTAGTTGGTACAAATGACATGCCTGAAGCTAAAACCGATTTTTCGTCAAAAGACAATGTATGGGCAGAAAGATTGATGATATGTTCCTTATCACTCATAAAGCTTATCTTTTTTGGCCCGTTTGCGCCTTGGTTCTCAGAAAATATGGTGGAAATTCCCTGTTCTCTAAAAAAGAGGCTGAGGGTAAAGAGGAAGGTTGTGATGTAGGTGCCCCATCTCCGTCGTGAATCGGCCCACCTATGTTCTTTTGATATCTTCTTCCCCTGTAACCGTTGTCTTGCCATCTTCTATTGTATCCCCTCCTAGGGTTTCCCCCTCCTCTATAATAGTTTTTGGGTCGTGCCCCTAGAGATCTAGACTCAGTGTCAGAAATATCGATATCAGAGGATGAAATATCCCCCGGGGGGTTAGTATCTCTGGTAAAGACAAACGCTCTTTTTTCTTTAAAGTCTGCCAGATCTCTCACAAAATGTCTGTGTTTACGATCCTTCAAATTAATCTGATACCTTTCCACTGAAGTTTTGAGAGTCGCTTCTCTGTTAGAGAACTCCGGATCTGTTTTATGTTTTAAAGCCTCCTCTATTAGATCCTGTAGGATCTTAGTTGTCCGTTCTAGGGTGCTTTTTTCCTCGTCCAGTAGTATGCTCATAAACCGTACAGAGGACTGAATTGATTCTTTTTCCCACCTCTCAATCAGTGCGTCTGATCTAGATCTATAAGCTGGTGTAATCTGTATCCTTAATCCCCTGGGTATTATGTTTTGTTTGATGTAATGTTCCAAAGATTGTACCTCCCACCAGGATTTAATGTTATTCTTATAGGCCACAAAGAGCTCTGAGAAGATGGATTTCAGGGATGGTGTATCAGTCGAGCTAACAGTCGGATTATGTTCAGAGAAAACTTCTCTGGCATCATTGAGCCATTTGCTGGTATTCACTGGTCCCGCCAGGAAACTTGCCATAACTAGCAATTGAAGACCAACCAAAATAATGACTAAGGTCTAATATTTCACAAAAAAACAAAAAAGACTAACAAAGACCTAAAAAGATAATTTTAATGTAGTAATTAAAACAAGAAGTAGACCAAATAATATATATAAATACCAAAAGTAGAGAGCCTGTAGGGTCTCTGGTACCTAATATGAAATACCAATATATATATGAGGAATGACTAGGGAGGATAGGAGTGCCTTATCCCTACATAAATTCCCTTCCTTGCAGCGGAGGTTGGCACCCTGGGATACGATATGGCGCCCCCGCTCAACGTAGACTGACCCTGGAGACCCTAGCAGGTTTCCCTACCAAAAGCCACCACCAAAAACACCAAAAAAAAACACAAAGAAAACTAAGTGATGATATACACTAAAACAGTGCTATCAATGCTGTCTGTTGGTGCAAGACAATAGCATAAGCAAGCTTGTATTCACTAGACTCTGGCTTAAAGTGTAAGCTAAAGATAATAATTAATAAAAAGATAAGAAACAATAATATATTCAAATCTAGTATTTGGTAGAAAAACTAGAGCCAGTATTTTGGTTATAACATATAGTGTAAACTAAAAAAGGTTTGAGAGAGATTGAATAAATAGATATGTCCAAATGTTACACTTAAATTCAGATGTTGCACAAAACTAGTCTCTTATATCTGGTATGTTGCACAAAACCGATCTCTTATCTGGTATCAGTAATGAAAGAAGCAAATGATATCCCAGATGTATTAACCTAAATAGTCAAGGACACAGATATCTCTACAAAAAACTTAGTTAGACACCATGGTGTCCTCTATAGAGAGGCACCCTTGCCAGAGAATAGATGAAAAGAGATGCTCAATAGCATCAACGCCAAAAACAAAAAGAGCCCTACTGGTAACATATTTGTCAGGCAGAATGATTCCAGCACCTAAGGACAAAGTCACCTCAAGTCTCGTTACTCAATACCAGTAGGATCTCTGCTGGAACGAAAATGCGCTCCATATACCAATGTACATATGGTTAAGCAACATTTGCATTAAACTTAATGATCAACATAATGTAGGATCTTAGTTGTCCGTTCTAGGGTGCTTTTTTCCTCGTCCAGTAGTATGCTCATAAACCGTACAGAGGACTGAATTGATTCTTTTTCCCACCTCTCAATCAGTGCGTCTGATCTAGATCTATAAGCTGGTGTAATCTGTATCCTTAATCCCCTGGGTATTATGTTTTGTTTGATGTAATGTTCCAAAGATTGTACCTCCCACCAGGATTTAATGTTATTCTTATAGGCCACAAAGAGCTCTGAGAAGATGGATTTCAGGGATGGTGTATCAGTCGAGCTAACAGTCGGATTATGTTCAGAGAAAACTTCTCTGGCATCATTGAGCCATTTGCTGGTATTCACTGGTCCCGCCAGGAAACTTGCCATAACTAGCAATTGAAGACCAACCAAAATAATGACTAAGGTCTAATATTTCACAAAAAACCAAAAAAGACTAACAAAGACCTAAAAAGATAATTTTAATGTAGTAATTAAAACAAGAAGTAGACCAAATAATATATATAAATACCAAAAGTAGAGAGCCTGTAGGGTCTCTGGTACCTAATATGAAATACCAATATATATATGAGGAATGACTAGGGAGGATAGGAGTGCCTTATCCCTACATAAATTCCCTTCCTTGCAGCGGAGGTTGGCACCCTGGGATACGATATGGCGCCCCCGCTCAACGTAGACTGACCCTGGAGACCCTAGCAGGTTTCCCTACCAAAAGCCACCACCAAAAACACCAAAAAAAAACACAAAGAAAACTAAGTGATGATATACACTACCTTGATCGTATACCGGAAGAGTTTTAGTCACTTCCGGGTTGAACACACTTATACGGTGAGATCGCTCTCATGATCACCGCTTTTGGACCACGTGCAGCGTTCACATTATTCGCTGCCCCTGCCTATCTCCGGCATCCCCTGATGAGCCCCTCTGGACCTCCTTATGGGGCGAAACGCGTCGGGATGAGACATTTGTCTCTCTGAGATAAGTGTATTTTTATCATATACACGTGCTGCTATGCTGGTGGCTTGTGATTACGCCATTTTTTGACATTATGTTGATCATTAAGTTTAATGCAAATGTTGCTTAACCATATGTACATTGGTATATGGAGCGCATTTTCGTTCCAGCAGAGATCCTACTGGTATTGAGTAACGAGACTTGAGGTGACTTTGTCCTTAGGTGCTGGAATCATTCTGCCTGACAAATATGTTACCAGTAGGGCTCTTTTTGTTTTTGGCGTTGATGCTATTGAGCATCTCTTTTCATCTATTCTCTGGCAAGGGTGCCTCTCTATAGAGGACACCATGGTGTCTAACTAAGTTTTTTGTAGAGATATCTGTGTCCTTGACTATTTAGGTTAATACATCTGGGATATCATTTGCTTCTTTCATTACTGATACCAGATAAGAGATCGGTTTTGTGCAACATACCAGATATAAGAGACTAGTTTTGTGCAACATCTGAATTTAAGTGTAACATTTGGACATATCTATTTATTCAATCTCTCTCAAACCTTTTTTAGTTTACACTATATGTTATAACCAAAATACTGGCTCTAGTTTTTCTACCAAATACTAGATTTGAATATATTATTGTTTCTTATCTTTTTATTAATTATTATCTTTAGCTTACACTTTAAGCCAGAGTCTAGTGAATACAAGCTTGCTTATGCTATTGTCTTGCACCAACAGACAGCATTGGTAGCACTGTTTTAGTGTATATCATCACTTAGTTTTCTTTGTGTTTTTTTTTGGTGTTTTTGGTGGTGGCTTTTGGTAGGGAAACCTGCTAGGGTCTCCAGGGTCAGTCTACGTTGAGCGGGGGCGCCATATCGTATCCCAGGGTGCCAACCTCCGCTGCAAGGAAGGGAATTTATGTAGGGATAAGGCACTCCTATCCTCCCTAGTCATTCCTCATATATATATTGGTATTTCATATTAGGTACCAGAGACCCTACAGGCTCTCTACTTTTGGTATTTATATATATTATTTGGTCTACTTCTTGTTTTAATTACTACATTAAAATTATCTTTTTAGGTCTTTGTTAGTCTTTTTTGGTTTTTTATCACTCAAGCTCCCCATATTTGCAAATACTTTGCCGTATTAGCTGGCGGCACAGAGGGAAAAACACAATCTTTCCCTGCTATGTGCCACTTACTGGCTAATAGCTATAGCCAATCCATAACTTTTATTTCCCCCATGCAATAGCAGGAAAGACTTGTCGCAAACCTTTCCCACCATTTAATCCTTTAGGAGAGGAGTACAAATGCATTGTAATGCCATGTATTCCCCTCCTGATGGTTCTGGTTTTGCCATGGCATTACACAGCCTATTCCGAAATAAACCTTGAATGTACCCATTTCCAAAGATAACTAATAATTAGATAGAAACACTTGGCCTCGACCTTTATTAAGATCTTTTATACATAGATGCGATAAGATACATTTTATTGACCACAGGGGAAATTACGGATAATTGTAAAACAATTCACATAACAATCTACTTATAACCAAAATTGCGAAAGGTCAAGCCTGTTTACCTTTTACAATACCTGCTGTCCATTAAGTTTTCTGAATGACTGACCCACCCAGCCATCATGCCTAAGTCATTATTCATGCATGGCCCCACACCACCAAAGGTCATTTCTATAATTCCTTGCAAATTAAGATAAAATATGTCATTGTCTATCTCAGATAAATGGACCCAATCAGTCTGAAAAAAGGCCTGGCAAGTCAAAATGTCTGAAAGAAAAAACACCAATTATCAGCACGAACTTGTAAGGAGGAAGACCGGGCTGCGGGTATCTGCGTTGTGCTGGAGACCCCACCAATGTTGGGGAATTGCAGATACACTTGTTCAGCGATGTCCAAACAGAGGGGGAGTCAGTGACGCAATATGTTAATGCATTACAAGAGATACACGTGCATATTGCCCGGCGGGATGATGTGGAGGTAATAGGAATGCGACCCCCTGATGTCATAGTGAGGGACCAGTTCGTGGCGGGCCTGAGAGACACATCGCTTAAGCATGCTTTGCGGGAGCGCCTGCGTGCTAGGCTGCACATGATCTTCTTAAAAGCTATGGCAGATGTGGGCAAAAGAGAGCAAGGGACAACAGCCTTGGCAAGGATGGTCCAGAGCAATGGGGTACCTGCCTCGCCTGCAGCAGACCCATAATGGGCCAGAAAGATCCAAAAGGAAATATGGGGCATGCGAGAAGAATGGCCCAGCCTAACAGGAACCCCCACTGCAGCCCCAAATGTGCCTAGCGACAAGAGTAACTCCGATCCCCGCTTGCTAGTTGAACAGTGCCATGAAATGAGCCAACCCCACACAGAGAGAAATCTGACTCTGGAGTCGTGCTAGTCGCCGGAGACACTGGCAACATTTCTGCGGTGACTCTGGGAATGAACGTGCCGAAGGAACTTGGAACCCTCTTGATCAGTGAGCTGCAGGATGTTTTTCTGGACCAATGGAACCAACACACCCCCAGGGGAAGGTGTTTCAACAATTGATCCGGGATGCACAAGTGCAGGAAATGTCAAGCGAAGGGAAGGTTCTAGGAAATGTGATAGTCCCTGCAGCAACTAAACTCATTCTATTGCCTGGTCAGACTTTGCTCACATTGCCAGTACAGGCATGTATGCCTCTCAAAGTCGTGGAAGTGCAGATCGAGCTAACCATGGTAGATCAGATACTCTCGGGACTCCTCGTCGCTCGGACATTAGCCACAGTCCATGATGGTAACGTAGTAGTGCGGTGCATCAATCTGGGGGAAAAAGACCTCACCCTCTTGCCTAATTGTGACGTGGCTCAGGTGCTAGGGATGCCAGAAGAGCTACCCACAACAGGGGTGTCTTCCTGGGTTTGAGAACACTGACATCGGCTGCAGACTCTTTACCGGCTGGTGCAGACTAAGTTTCAGGAACTCCAACATCATGAGACACCAATTCTTCGAGGGACTACTCTCAAGGCCGGAGATTGAGTGCTGGTTCGAGACATGCAACCCCAGGCAAGCTGGAGCCTTGATGGGAATAAACCTACCCGAATAGTCCACCATAGCATGTTGCGTCCTTGCTTGTCACAGGGTCCTGAAGAAGGAGAGTGCCAGGCATCACCGAAGTGTTCATCCCAATGGTTCTCGACAGTGATGAGGAAGAGACACTCACCCCATTCTCAGACTTAGATAGTCCTTTGCCCGCCAGTCCCAGGGAAGTGCGTAGACCTGACACTCCAGAGATGGCCGTTTCATCAGATTAAGATATGCTCCCATCTTCTACCACTCAACCTGAAATACGCTGTACGGAGCGGATGACAGCTGGAATACCTCTCACTCGTTATGAACAAGACCATTTTATTTGGCAACGAATAATTCAAGAAATGAAGGAGTGTGAATGTCTGATGAAGGAATTCTTCCCCGTGGAATGGCGAGTTAATGAAGGGCGGGAATGTAAGGAGGAAGACCGAGCTGCGGGCACCTGCGTTGTGCTGAGGAGAGGGGGCATGGCTAAGCCAGGCAGTAAACAGAATGCGCGGGAAAGAGGAGCAGATTATCTTCACCCTTTTGTTAAAATTAAATAATGTTGTTATACAGCATTGTTCTGCAATCCCTGCGTTACTGCATTTCCACACCTGCTTACAAATTTACACAATGACCTGTTCAACATCTTCTGGATCTTCTTGCAAAATTTTAAATCTGCTGACTTTACCCAGATTAGATGGGCATTACCTCAGAAAATATGATTTTGACCCCATGAAACAGTTTCTTTAACTCCAACAAACCTTTTTTTTCATCTGGAATAACAACTTAATTGTACCCAGCATTCCAATGTTGTTTCCTCTTAGGTGCACGATGAAGATATCAGGGGCTGATGCTTTATCGTACATCAGAGTCACTTTATCTATCAGGCCGTCCCATCTTTGTCCTCTACAGTAATCCTGAACCAAAAATCCTTACTTTAGCAGAAGATAATGATAACATAACATTGCTGTTGATCTTTCAATTCTGCCCGGTGAATAAAAGTGTACCTTACTATGACACCTATGAAATCGATAAATAAATGTTAATTCCGTTTACTTTCTAATGTCCAATTGATAACATCTCAACCCCCATCTCCCTAATTTCTTTATCACCGCTTCGCTTAGACCCAGTCTGACAGCCACTGTCACAGCGCCAATGCTAAAAGAATGAGTGGAAAAATATGTCTGCGAATTGAGATACTGATTTGGCTCTTATTCTAAGTCATATTGCAAGACTCGTTAAAGGGTTGATTGTGACTTGTAGGATCGTTACTTCCAACAGGTGGCGCTATAGAGTTCAAGTCCTCTTTTTCTCGAAGAGGCAATTTGCATATTAAATTTCCCAGAGGAGCATTACATGGTGAATAAGCCTCCTTACCTTGACAAGCCAGAGCTGGTATGTCACTCTCCACAAGGAGTAACCTTACCCCTTAGACCTTAGTCCAGACCCTCTCACCTAGCCAAATCAGTTCTCCTGCTTCGCACTGGAGAGGGCCAACAGCCCGAAACACCATGTCTGCGAATTGAGATACTGATTTGGCTTTTATCCTAAGGCTACTTTCACACTAGCGTTTTTTGCAATACGTCGCAATGCGTCGTTTTGGCGAAAAAAAGCATCCTGAAAAAGTGCTTGCAGGATGCGTTTTTTCCCCATTGACTAACATTAGCGACGCATTGACACACGTCGCAACCGTCGTGCGACGGTTGCGTCGTGCTGTGGCGGACCGTCGGATGCAAAAAACGTTACATGTAAAGTTTTTTGCTGCCGACGGACTGCCATTTCCGACCGCGCATGTGTGGCCGGAACTCCGCCCCCACCTCCCCGCACCTCACAATGGGGCAGCGGATGCGTGGAAAAACAGCATCCGCTGCACCCGTTGGCGGCGCAAACAACGCTAGCGTCAGTACGTCAGCCCGACGCTCTGCGACGGGCCGAGTACGACGCTAGTGTGAAAGAAGCCTAAAGGTACCTTCACACTAAGCGACGCTGCAGCGATACAGACAACGATGCTGATCGCTGCAGTGTCACTGTTTAGTCGTTGTGTGGTCGCTGGAGAGCTGTCACACAGACGGCTCTCCAGCGATAAACGATGCCGAAGTCCCCGGGTAACCAGGGTAAACATCGGGTTACTAAGCGCAGGGCCGCGCTTAGTAACCCGATGTTTACCCTGGTTACCATTGTAAAAGTAAAAAAAAAAAACACATACTCACATTCTGGTGCCCGGCGTCCGCTTCCCTGCACTCCTCCTGCATCCTGTGTCAGCGCCGAACATCTCCGGCATCTCCCACAGAGCAGAGCGGTGACGTCACCGCTCTGCTTTACGGCCGGCACTTACACAGGATGCAGGAGGAGTGCAGGGAAGCGGACGCCGGGCACCGGAATGTGAGTATGTGTTTTTTTTTTTTACTTTTACAATGGTAACCAGGGTAAACATCGGGTTACTAAGCGCGGCCCTGCGCTTAGTAACCCGATGTTTACCCTGGGAACCAGTGAAGACATCGCTGGATCGGTGTCACACACACCGATTCAGTGATGTCAGCGGGAGATCCAGCGACGAAATAAAGTTCTGGACTTTCAGCAACGACCAGCGATCTCACAGCGGGATCCTGATCGCTGCTGCGTGTCAAACACAACGATATCGCTAGCCAGGACGCTGCAACGTCACAGATCGCTATCGTTATCGTTGTAAAGTCGCTTAGTGTGAAGGTACCTTAAGTCATATTGCAAGACTCGTTAAAGGGTTGATTGTGACTTGTGGTGCTAAAGAGTTCAAGTACTCTTCCTCTTCCTCTGAAGAGGCAATTTGCATGGAAAAATATTTATCGCCTAAACTTAGCTTGGATAAGGATTTATTTAAGACGTTTCTGAACTGGAATTGCATCAGAGTCTCACCACACAGATATAATAAAAGAAATTCTCCATTCGCAGGACGTAGGCTCATAAAATTCCTAACTAAGCACACTGGACAAATGTTATCCTCTGATAGACAAATTCGTTTTAAACTATTAGCTTTACCAGCTTGGTTTTGTTTTAGACTTAGCTATATAAGCTATATAAAGTGTCACTGAATCTGTTCTAAGTGTGATCTGATCAAATGCAAGATCACCTATACCTTTTTTGCCTCTTGATAACAACTCCCTATGCACAGTACCTGAAAAAACATTAATGCTGCTCCTGTGGAAATTAATATTGCTTCAAAATCATCATAACTGCATGAAAAGGAAACTGGCACAAGTCTTTTAATATATTAGGAGAAATAGGGCATATACCATCGCCAACAAAGTGCTCCTTCTTATACCCTTTCAAAACTTGTTTAACCAAAAACTAACTATTCAGAGGTCGTTGACCAAATATTTTCATAAAAAATTAGATGCCACCTTAATCTTTTGCTACTGTCGAATATACAAGCCCTTTATCAAAAAATAACAATGCAATACAAAATTTGATCCATAGCTCCCAAGCTGCCAAGTAACCTCTCCAGGTTGAACCAGTGAGACACAATTGTAAAAGCTCCATTATTATGACCAAATTAGTCCTATAGGTATTCCGGATAATCCTCTCCTATTTTCTGGTCGCCGGGTGCACGATGGAAGAAATTCCTGAACTGAAAATGAGAGTTATTCAGCGATTACGTTGCTATGCGCTCGACTTGCACTGCTTTCAACCAGATATTCCATTTTAGACATAATAGCACAAATGCCTGAGCAGCTTGACCACTAACTTACATTTACTCAACAAATGGTTTGCAGCAAACACAACACCTTTGTTGCTTGATCTAATCAGAATACTTTTGTTTGCCATATTCCTACCTCAAATAATTATTGCTACTAAGATAGGAAACAAAGTCAGTAAAAAGAAATTGTTTGTAACACCATTCTCTATCCATGCCTGATGACATCTCTCTGCACACCATTTCCCATAGTAGAAAGCACCAAAATCTTCTGTTAAGGCTACATCTGTAAAGAAATTCAATACATCATCCACAATAATAGGGTCGCCTTAAGGCTTGGCCATTAAAAAATTCCAAAAATTCTACCATACTTCTAAATTCTCCTTTATTTCTCTAGATATACAAACATTGAAACGCAAAACGCATTATCCTAGATGCAAAAGCCAACTAACCCAGTAATGACTCCACTTCTTTTACTCTAGCTTATTTCTTACTACCCAAAGATAACAGAGCCTTTTTGCATTTATCTATTTTAGCTAACTGCAGGCAAAACTCATCCCTACTTATATCAATGACTATCCCTAAGTATTCAATACAACTAGCCAGAGTGACTGTCTTATATTTCGCTAAAAGGATACCAAAATCTCTGAAAATTAAATGGAAAGTATACAGCATCTCACTACAAGCTTCAGAATTCTTAGGGCCAACAAAAAGAAAGTTATCTAGCTAACGTGCTTTCCCACCTTTCATACATTGAACTGCTGTTACCCATTCAATAAATGATGCGAATGCTTCAAAGTAAAAAAAAGATTCAGGGAAGCTCATTAGTAAACATTTATCAACATAGAAAAAAAACACCAAACTGAAAACCTAAAGAATTGAAACAGGATGAATTGGCAACAAACTGAATGCCGATTCAATAGTGGCCTTGGCCATCAGCACCCCAGGCCCAAAACTTTTAACTATCTCCACTGCCTTATCAAAGGTTGTATATGTTACTAATGTCAAACTATTATTAGTGATGGGCGAGCACTAAAATGCTCAGGTCGAGCAAATTAGAATGCTCAGGTGCTCGACCCGAGCAATGAGCCAAATGTAAGTCTATGGGAAACTCAAGCATTTTTCCCGGCGACCCCGCCCACAGCTGTCTACAGAGGGACTAGAAATTGTGGAAATCGAAGGGAACAGTGCTCAAATGACATGGTAACAGCATGGGGAAGACCCCTGGAAGCATTTCTGACTCCCAGGTCACTACTGTGAATAATGTTGTCAGAGTCTTACGCCACTTACAATAAAACATACAAAAAAGAAACCAAAATGGATTTTCCAGGGAAATATGTTAAGGAACATCCTTTCCAGGGTAATGACTTGTATATAAGGCAAAATAAATAACCAAACTCAAAATTGCTCCTCCACACCTTGCATTTTTTATGCGCTTTTCAACTTTAGCTTTGCTTTCAACCAAGACAAATGCATTCACTAGGAAATGTCTTTTAACATTTTACAACCTTATCTGGCCATGTGGTGTGTGACACATCATCAAACAGATCCTGTTTCATTTATGAAGGAGGGAATCTGAAAGTCACAAAGTCTATTTTTATAGGGCCACTAGGCGGCCTTTACTATTCTTAAACGGCCAGCAGTCGGCCCTCACTATTCTTAGAGATCCATTAGCCGGTTATGCTTTGTTGTTTCCATTATTAAACAGTGGGTTTCTTATACTATTATTGTGTACTAGATGGTGGACCGATTCTAACGCATCGGGTATTCTAGAACATGTATGTCCACATAGTGTATTGCCCAGCCACGTAGTATATTGCCCAGCCACGCAGTATATTGCCCAGCCACATAGTATATTGCCCAGCCACATAGTATATTGCCCAGCCACATAGTATATTGCCCAGCCACGTAGTATATTGCCCAGCGACGTAGTATATTGCTCAGCCACGTAGTATATTGCCGAGCGACGTAGTATATTGCGCAGCGACGTAGTATATTGCCCAACGATGCAGTATGTTGCCCAGCGCCGTAGTATATTGCCCAGCGACGTAGTATACAGCACAGAGCCATGTAGTATATTGCACAGCGACGTAGTATACAGCACAAAGCCACGTAGTATATTGCCCAGTGATGTAGTATACAGCACAGAGCCACGTAGTATATTGCCCAGTGACGTAGTATACAGCACAGAGCCACGTAGTATATTGCCCAGCCACGTAGTATATTGGGCAGTCACGTATGTCACAGGTTAAAAAAATAAAAAATAAACATATACTCACCTTCCGCCGGCGCGTTGTAGTTCTGTCGCCTGTGTGGGGTGCAGGCGGCTGCTTCCGGTCCCAGGGTGTGATGATGTCGCGGTCACGTGACCGTGATGTCATGGCAGGTCCTTTTCGCACAGGCACGCAGGACCTGTGATGACGTTGCAGATACATGACCGTGTCGCGGTCACATGACCGTGATGTCACGGCAGGTCCTGCTCCTGCAGGACTTGTGATGATGTTGCGGTCACATGACCGTGACGTCATGGCAGGTCCTTCTCCCAGACCATCCTTGCCACTGGAACGTGCCGCTTGCATGGGCCGGCCGGAGCGGGAAAGGCGGCGGAAGGTGAGTATCTAATGATTTTATTTTTTTTTTTATTATTTTTAACTTTAGATGTTTTTACTATTGCTTCTGCATAGGCTGCATCAATAGTAAAAACTTCACACAGGGTTAATAGCGGCGGTAACGGAGTGCTTTATCCGTGGCATAACGCTGTCCATTACCGCCAGCATTAACCCTGTGTGAGCGGTGACCGGAGGGGTGTATGCGGGTGCCGGGCACTGAGTGCCGGGAGTAAGGAGTGGCCATTTTCTTCCGGACTGTGTGCGTCGCTGATTGGTCGTGGCAAAACGCCCACAACCAATCAGCGACTTGGATTTCCATGACAGGCAGAGGCTGCGACCAATGAATATCCGTGACAGACAGACAGAAGGACAGATGGAAGTGACCCTTAGACAATTATATAGTAGATGCAGTGAGTGGCAGGGCTGCCAAAAATTTGGATGCACCCAATACCCCTTATACGAGAGATACAGAAGAGCCTCATGAAAAAATGTTCCCAGTATTAGGAAGTGAGTCTCCCATAGTTTTGGCTATGCAGTGAATGACAGTGCTGCCCAAAATTTGGACGCACCTCAATACCCCTTTGAAGAGACGTACAGGAGGGCCTCCTGAAAACAATAGTAGAAGAAAACACGGCACTTAATAGAAAAAAGTTTTTTGTAGGTGCTCAAGTAGGGTCTCCAACCCATAGAATAATAATAGAAAAATCTTGGCACTCAGTAGTGAGGAAAATTATTTTGCTTCTTTTTATTATTAATGCATCCAGACAAAATTAACGAATAAACGTTTTTGGTCCGGCAAAGGACCTTCATCAGACAATTCTTTAGTGTGAACTGGATGTAGAAGCAATCTAAGAAGGTATAAGGAGCGTCCACAGATTATATAACAGCCTGCTGCAATAGGTATAATCTGCTGCAATAGGTATAATCTGCTGCAATAGGTATGATCTGAGATATGGAACACCAATCACACAGGGAGGATAAAGCGCCGGGGCATGTGGCAACATCAGTTGCAAAGGCAAAGCTCTGTGTCCGTATGAGTGAGGAGGAAGCGTGGCAACATGCCGTGCAGCAGGAGGGACGCTCATATACCTTATACCTATTGTTATATAATCTGTGGACGCTCCTTATACCTTCTTAGATTGCTTCTACATCCAGTTCACACTAAAGAATTGTCTGATGAAGGTCCTTTGCCGGACCGAAAACGTTTATTCGTTAATTTTGTCTGGATGCATTAATAATAAATAGAAGCAAAATAATTTTCCTCACTACTGAGTGCCAAGTTTTTTCCTCCTGAAAACAATGTTCCCATTATTAGGAATTGGGTCTCCCATATTGATTGCCTATGCAGTGAATGCAAGTGATGCAAAAAACTGGGACGCAAACCAATACCTCTTGGAAGAGATGTGTAGGAGGGCCTCATACTTGTAATGCCCATGCACTAAGTGTATGGGCTGACAAACATTTACCCTGGGGGGTATAAATGAACATCCTGTGTAAAAAAAATTTTTTTAAGGGCATTTTAAACAACCTTTTAAAAAATTCTGTGGGTGTTGCATCACAGACCACAGTCACCCTGGTCATATTGTGGTGGAGGATGAGGAGAAGTAGGAGTACAAAAGCAAATAGCCAAAATCAGGAAGCGTATACCCATGTGTGGGTGTAAAGAAGTGCATGGGAATAAAATCTCCCAAAAAAAGACACTGGATTTGAGTTTATGTTACGCTGCTATGATGAGAAGTCTGTCCCAATCCAACCCTTGTTAATTTTTATGAGTCAGCCTGTCAGCATTTTCAGTTGACAGGCGGAAGCGCTTATCAGTTATAATTCCACCAGCGGTACAAAAAACCCACTCTGAAAAAATGCTAGTGGCAGGGCAGGACAGGATCTGCAAGGTGTAGAGAGCAAGTTCATGCCACATGTCCAGCTTGAATATCCAATAATTATAAGGCACAAAGGAATCACGGAGGACATTGGTACGGTCAGCAAGGTAATCCCTCAGTATTTTCCAAAACATTTTGTCACGCTGCAGCTATGTAGGACAGATTATATAACAGCCTGCTGCAATAGGTATAATCTGCTGCAATAGGTATGATCTGAGATATGGAACACCAATCACACAGGGAGGATAAAGCGCCGGGGCATGTGGCAACATCAGTTGCAAAGGCAAAGCGCTGTGTCCGGATCAGTGAGGAGGAAGCGTGGCAACATGCCGTGCAGCAGGAGGGACGCTCATATACCTTATACCTATTGCAGCAGGCTGTTATATAATCTGTGGACGCTCCTTATACCTTCTTAGATTGCTTCTACATCCAGTTCACACTAAAGAATTGTCTGATGAAGGTCCTTTGCCGGACCAAAAACGTTTATTCGTTAATTTTGTCTGGATGCATTAATAATAAAAAGAAGCAAAATAATTTTCCTCACTACTGAGTGCCAAGTTTTTTCCTCCTGAAAACAATGTTCCCATTATTAGGAATTGGGTCTCCCATATTGTTTGCCTATGCAGTGAATGCAAGTGATGCAAAAAACTGGGACGCAAACCAATACCTCTTGGAAGAGATATGTAGGAGGGCCTCATAAAAAATGTTCCTATTAGAAAGGAGCGGGTCTTCTATACTTGTAATGCCCATGCACTAAGTGTATGGGCTGACAAACATTTACCCTGGGGGGTATAAATGAACATCCTGTGTAAAAAAAAATGTTTTAAGGGCATTATAAACAACCTTTTAAAAAATTCTGTGGGTGTTGCATCACAGACCACAGTCACCCTGGTCATATTGTGGTGGAGGATGAGGAGAAGTAGGAGTACAAAAGCAAATAGCCAAAATCAGGAAGCGTATACCCATGTGTGTAATTATAAGGCACAAAGGAATCACGGAGGACATTGGTACGATCAGCAAGGTAATCCCTCAGTATCTTCCAAAACATTTTGTCACGCTGCAGCTATGTAGGTAGATGCAGCTCCACTAGATGGCAATAGAGTGGAGGGAGGACTGCACACAGCAGGAGCAGACCTGCAGCGCAGCAGCAAGGCCACAACCAGGTGGGAGCAGAATAGTAAAACAAGCCGGGTCGATATTATTATGTAGCACAGTACAAAAAGAATAAACAAGCACAGAGTCAGAAAATAGCCAAATGAGTCAATACCGGTCAGGAACAGATATGACAAAGACAAGAAACAAAACAGCAAGTCAGAATCCAAGCCAAGTCAAGTACCAGGGATTCAAAACATGAAATGGGAACACAGAGTCGAGTCGGGAAGAAGGGAATAAACAGACACGGGTACAATAAGCAAAAGAAGCAGGATGAATCAGGGTTCACAGAGTCAGCTACCCATGCCGTAGGCGGAAACTATAACTGACACCACCTGCAGGATGCAGTGGTGAGAAAAAGCCGACTTGATGCCAGAATGAGGCAGAGAAAAGTTAACCGCTGACATGATCAGACCAGGAAAGAGAGACAGGATACACAACCCGGTCTGGATCATGACACTTTGCACTCCTTGTGAGAGTACCCTGCGCTTCAGGGCCTATGCGATGGGAGGGTCTGAGAAAGCTCTTCCAGAACTTTGACAGTGTTCCCCTACCTCTGCTGGATTGGAGTTGTCTCTCTCACCTGTACTCCTTGGCTGTCCAAAGAACTGTGACCTTTGCCGCCAGCATTTTCATTTGCGAATATTTTTAATATTTCCGCAACAAGGGCCCTCTGGTACTGCCCCATTTTAGTAGACCTGTTCACCTCGGGAATAAGAGATAGAACATTCTCCTTGTAGTGTGGGTCTAGAATTGTCACCAACCAGTAATGACTGTCACCCAAAATTTGGAGAACGCGAGGGTCACGAAAAAAGCAGCGTAACATAAACTCAGCCATGTGTCAGGACTCTGAACATTTTTTATTACCTTTTGTGCATTACTGCCCTTTTTCAAGATGGCATCTTTGGTCTCATGTGCACTTGTCTTCCTGCTATAAAACTCCACCCCAGCCTTCAGTCTGTGCTAGAGTATTCTGCTTTGCATCCAGCTCCTGATTACTCCCTGGCCTTGCACCTGCACCTGCTCCTGTGAACCTGTGTTGGAGATCCTGCCACTCTGCTCTGAGTTCCTGCTGCATACACCAGTGTTCAGTAATCCTCCTTCATCTGCTGCTTGTGTTACTTCCATCTGCATTTGCTGGACATGTAAGCTGTTTGCTGCTCTGCAGAACCTGAGACTATTAATCAGGCCTCCCTGGTTGAGCTAAGTTATGATTTGAATTTCCTTATAAGCATATCTATCTGTGTCTGGACTAAAGACAAGGATTTATTTGTGTCAAGTATCCTCAAGAATAACTGTGCTTCATAGACTTTCTGTTTGTTTGCATTTTCCTCTGAAGTTTCCTATTGACTGCTAAACTGCATTTAATATTTACACCAAGTGTTGTGGACTTGAGTTTCTCGCTGCACCTGTTTGAATGACCGCGTTATAATATAAACTTTACCACTTATAAACTGTGTCCTGTTGTCTTGTTCCATGCAAAGAGTCTCCTGAGTTATCCCCTATAATTATTACAGGATACTCTAGCCTAAAAAAAAAAGGAGACTGCTGGAACAATGACTGCAGAGAGCAGATTAGAGCAGGTGTTTTCCATAATTAGATCACTGCAGAAAGATGTGGAAGGTCTGCAAAAGAAGTTTAGAAGCTTTGAACACAATCAACAAGTGTTTGGACAATATTTGCAGGACTTAAGCAATCGCATGGCAGCCCAGGAAAACAAACTTGCTGGCATAGAGTCCCAGTATAGATGGGCTTTTCAGGACATAAGCACGCAAATAGCTGCACAAGTGACTTTACCCTCAGGGCAACCGCCACCAGCTAGCCCACCTAAGTTGCCTCCATTCAGATTTAATGGTGATCGCGACAAATTTTGTGGCTTTGTGAATCAATGTATGCTATATTTTGATGTGCATGCTGACCGTTTTCCTACTGATAGATCTAAAGTATTGTGATTTGTGTGTAATAATGCTACTGACCTCTCACGAGTGCTCGCCTGGGCGAATCCGATGATTGAGTCTCGTGATCCACGGTTAAATGACTTGGATGATTTCTTGGCCGCTATGGCATTAATGTTTGATGACCCTAATCACCATGCAACCACTGAATCTGCTTTGTTGTCTTTACGTCAGGCTAAATGTTCTGTAATTGAGTATGCCACTGAATTCAGGAGATTAGCGGTAGAAACCAATTGGGACAGTTATGCACAATTTCCTATTTTTAAAAGGGGTCTGTCTAGTATTATAAAAGATGAACTAGCTCGCTCTGAGTCACCTCAAGAACTAGAGACATTTATACAGCATTGTGTGCGCATTGACATTCGCCTTACTGAGCGTAGGCAGGAGAAATTTGCTGCATATAACCGTATTTCTAACTTTTCCCTTCCTTCCAAAGAGCCTGCAGGTAAAACATCTCACGAGGTGGAGGAGGTGCCCATGCAAATTGATTCCGTTCAGAGACGCGAGATCAATGAGCGCTGGGAGCATCGCCTTCGTGAAAGTCTATGTTTCTACTGCGGCCAGTCTGACCACTTCTTGATCAATTGTCCTAAGTGTCCTAGACGGCCTAACAAGGTGCTAGCAGCAGTAGGGGAGTATGATAACTGTGATGATGAATCTGACATCTCTGAATATAGCCTGCCTTTAAACGCTGTATTCCATTCACTTTCTATGACTTCACCCCCCAAGGAGCTGAAGGAAAAGAACTCTCACTGTTCTCTCCCTATTAAGATCCTGTGTTCAGGACAGTGGATTTCCAGTGCAGCTATGATTGACTCTGGTGCAGGTGGCAATTTCATGGATATCGTATTTGCCAAGGAACAGCAAAGAGCCTCTCCAATTACCATGGAAACAGTGGATGGGTCACCTTTAATCTCTGGGCCTGTGGATCAGGAGACCGTATCCCTTGAAATTTTGTTGGAGCCTAATCATCAGGAGCAACTTTCTTTCTTGCTAATTTCTTCTCCTCATTTTCCTGTGATTTTAGGCATTCCTTGGTTGCGTTCTCAGAACCCAATAATCAACTGGGAGACAAAGGAGATTATCTTTACAACAAGGAGCAACTCAGCGTTAACAGAAGCTGTCCCTGAGTCCACGGCTACGGAACCACATGTACAGGTATTTTCTTTACCTCCAGCATATAAAGAGTTCTCTGACCTCTGTGACAAGAAGAATGCAGATCAGCTTCCTCCACACAGGCATTATGACTGTTCCATTGAGTTGCTTCCTGGGGCAGATATTCCTTTTGGTCACGTATACCTTTTGGCGGCACCTGAGCTTCAAGCCTTAAAGGAGTATATTGATGAAAATCTGGCCAAAGGCTTCATACGTCCTTCTTCCTCACCAGCAGGGGCACCCATTTTTTTTGTAAAGAAGATGGATGGGACCCTGAGACCCTGTGTTGACTATCGGGAACTCAATAAGGTAACCATATGAAACCATTACCCTTTGCCTCTGATTCCCAAATTACTGGAAAGAGTCCGCCATGCTAAGGTGTTCTCTAAACTGGATCTTCGTGGGGCTTATAATTTGGTGCATATTCGTCCAGGGGATGAGTGGAAGACAGCATTCAGATGCCGGTATGGACACTTTGAATCTCTTGTGATGCCCTTCGGGTTTTGTAACGCCCCTGCAGCATTTCAACACCTTGTTAATGACATCTTCAGAGATTTGTTGGACCAGTTTGTGGTGATCTATTTGGACGATATACTAATCTTTTCTGACTCTCTACAGGAACATGAAGAACATGTCAAAACTGTTTTAAGACGTCTGAAAGAGAACCAACTGTATATCAAGCCGGAGAAATGCGAGTTCCATCGTTCTGAGATACAGTTCTTGGGTTATATCATCTCTCTCCAGGGGCTGAACATGGAATCTGGTAAGATTCAGGCTATCCTTGACTGGCCGGTACCAAAGAACGTCAAGGAGGTCCAACGTTTTATTGGTTTTGCAAATTTCTACAGACGCTTCATTCGAAATTTTTCTGATATTGTCCGTCCCATTACTTCCTTGACAAAGAAGGAAAAGCCCTTTAAGTGGTCATCACAGGCTCAAGAAGCTTTTGATTGGCTTAAGATCTGTTTCACATCAGCACCGCTGTTGATACACCCAGATCCAACACTTTCTTTCATTGTGGAGGTGGACGCTTCTGATAACGCTTTGGGGGCTGTTCTCTCCCAAAGAACTGGAGAGAAGGGTCTGCTACATCCTTGTGCTTTCTTTTCCCATAGACTAACCTCAGCAGAGAAGAATTATGACGTGGGAGACAAGGAATTGCTGGCTATTATTGCGGCTTTCAAAGAATGGAGGCATCATCTGCAAGGAGCTGCACAGCAGATCATAGTGCTAACTGACCATCGCAATTTAGAGTTCCTTAGATCCGCTAGATGTCTTTCTCCTCATCAGGCTCATTGGAACTTATTGCTAAATCAATTTAACTTTGTTATCTTGTACCGTCCAGGTTCTCGTAATGGGAAGGCTGATGCTTTATCCCAAATCCATGCTGCGGATTCCGTACCTGGAGCCCCGTCCAAGACCATTCTATCTGATGCCAATTTCATCGGAGTTATCCACGATCAGGACTTGTGGAAGGAGTGCAGGGAGGCCTATGAGGGTGATGTATTTCTGGCCAACCCACCTGTGGATATTAATCTTGTCTTTAAGGGTGGCATGTGGTTCAGAGATCGACGTATCTACGTCCCTGAGGTCATCCGTCTGCAGATCCTCAAGTTGGTACATGACTCCAAGTTGGCTGGTCACAGGGGGGTACAGAAGACACAAGAGTTCCTGAGCCGATTCTTCTGGTGGCCAACTTGCCTGAAGGACACCAAGCACTATGTTCTCTCTTGCGAGGTATGTGCTCATTACAAAACTCCTCATGTGGCACCTACAGGTCTTCTACAACCGTTACCTGTTCCGTCCCGCCCTTGGGGGTCTATATCGATGGACTTTATTGTGGAGCTGCCTACATCAGGGGGCATGAATACTATCATGGTGGTAGTTGATCGCCTGACTAAAGCTGCTCATTTTGTCTCGTGCACCGGCCTCCCCTCAGCTAAAGATACAGTGAACTTGGTTATACAGAATGTCTTTCGGTTGCATGGGGTTCCGGATGAGATCATCTCTGACCGTGGAGTACAGTTCACTTCAAGATTCTGGAAGGGGTTTTGCTCTGCACTCAATATTAATGTCTGTCTCTCTTCCGCTTACCATCCCCAGACAAATGGTCAGACTGAGCGTGCCAAGCAGATGCTGGAACAATATCTAAGATGCTATGTCAGCCATCTCCAGGATGATTGGTTGGAGTTGCTGCAGTTAGCCGAATTTTCATATAACAATTCTCAGAGCGCCTCCACTAAATTTACACCTTTCTTTGCCAATCTGGGTTATCATACGTGTGTCTTACCTAGGTCTCCAATTAATTCTCCAGTTCCGGCAGTGGAGGAAAGGCTGACTGCGATGAGTCAAAATCTGGAGGTTCTGAAGGAATCCCTGACCACAGCTCAAGAACGTTACAAGAGATCGGCTGATAGATTCCGTAAACCTGCACCCATGTACAAGGTAGGAGATTCCGTGTGGTTAGCAATTAAGAATCTGAAGTTAAACGTTCCTTCACAAAAACTTGGACAGAAATTCATTGGCCCCTTCAAGATCAACCGTATTGTGAGCTCTGTGGCCTGCTGGCTGAAGCTCCCTAGGACTATGAAGGTACACCCAGTCTTTCATGTATCTTTACTAAAGCCTGTATCTCCTAATAC
The DNA here is from genome assembly GCF_051348905.1 of Ranitomeya variabilis. Taxonomy (NCBI): domain Eukaryota; kingdom Metazoa; phylum Chordata; class Amphibia; order Anura; family Dendrobatidae; genus Ranitomeya; species Ranitomeya variabilis. Next base: position 509,184,580 of record NC_135235.1, read on the forward strand.
CTTCCAGGGACGTGTTGTGCCACCTCCGCAGCCTGTGGTGATTGATGGGAAAGAACAATTTGTGGTGGAGGAAATTATTGATTCCAGGATTCGCAGGAATCGGCTCCAATATCTGATAAGATGGCAGGGATATCTCCCTGAGGAAGACTCTTGGCAACTTGTGGAAAACATCAATGCCCAACAGAAGATTTCTCATTTTGATCAGAGATTCCCTGAGAAACCAGGTCCAGGATCATCCTGAGGCCACTTCTAAGGAGGGAGTAATGTCAGGACTCTGAACATTTTTTATTACCTTTTGTGCATTACTGCCCTTTTTCAAGATGGCGTCTTTGGTCTCATGTGCACTTGTCTTCCTGCTGTAAAACTCCACCTCAGCCTTCAGTCTGTGCTAGAGTATTCTGCTTTGCATCCAGCTCCTGATTACTCCTTGGCCTTGCACCTGCACCTGCTCCTGTGAACCTGTGTTGGAGATCCTGCCACTCTGCTCTGAGTTCCTGCTGCATACACCAGTGTTCAGTAATCCTCCTTCATCTGCTGCTCGTGTTACTTCCATCTGCAATTGCTGGACATGTAAGCTGTTTGCTGCTCTGCAAAACCTGAGACTATTAATCAGGCCTCCCTGGTTGAGCTAATTTATGATTTGAACTTCCTTATAAGCATATCTATCTGTGTCTGGACTAAAGACAAGGATTTATTCGTGTCAAGTATCCTCAAGAATAACTGTGCTTCATAGACTTTCTGCTTGTTTGCATTTTCCTCTGAAGTTTCCTATTGACTGCTAAACTGCATTTTATATTTATACCAAGTGTTGTGGACTTGAGTTTCTCTCTGCACCTGTTTGAATGACCGTGTTATAATATAAACTTTGCCACTTATAAACTGTGTCCTGTTGTCTTGTTCCACGCAAAGAGCCTCCTGAGTTATCCCCTATAATTATTACACCATGCGTGCCAGACTGCTAGCAGGCAAGACTTCCGTGTCCTCACCAAGAGAATGACTGGCCATGCTCTCCTCCTCATCCTCTTCCTCCTCCTCCTTGTCCTCAGGCCATCCACGCTGAACAGGCAGTATGACAGTTGTGCAGGTAACGTCTATAGCACATGAAACTAGCTCCTGTTCTTCCTCCTCCTTCTCCTCCTCCTCATTGTCACCCAATCCACATTGGGATGAGATGAGGCTGGGCTGTGTGTAATCACCCTGTATGGTTCCTTGCTCCATCTCATCGTGCTTCGCATCCAATGCATCCTGTTTGATTCCTCTTTGATTGTGAGCAGAGAGCATTTCAGAACACAGTGAAGCGGGATAGTGATGCTAATTATGGCATCATCACTGCTCACCATCTTGGTGGTGTCCTCAAAGTTTTGGAGGATGGTACATATGTCTGACATCCACGCCCACTCCTGAGGTCTTATGTGTGGAGTCTAAACTGAATAACAATGGCCTTGTTGATGCTGGTAGTCAACTGCCCTCTTCTGCTCACAAATCCTTTCCAACATCTGTAGTGTAGACTTCCAATGCTTGGGGACATCATACACCAGTCAGTGAGCCGGAAGCTGCAAGCACTGCTGAAGCATGGCAAGGGCAGCGGAAACTGTAGCTGACTATCTAAAATGGGCAGACAGGCGGTATACTTTCACCAGCAGATCTGGCAGCTCCGGGTTGGTTTTGAGAAATTGCTGAACCATAAGGCTAAGCACATGGGCCAGGCATAGTACATGTGTGACCTCAGAGCCGCCACCAGGCTCCAGCCATTGTCACACATGACAATGTCTGGCTGTAGGTTCAGCGGTGTCAGCCACAGATCTGCCAACTCTTACAGAGGTTCCGCATTGTGCAGTTTGCCACCTAACCATATTAGCTTCAGCACAGCCTGTTGCCGCTTGGCTGAGGCAGTGCTGCAGTGCTTCCAGCTTCTGACTGATGTGGTCATTTCGGAGATAGAGGCTGAAGAGGAGGAGGAGGTACAGGAGCTGTAGACTGTGGGGGCAACCCTGATTGACCTAGGGCCCAAAATCCTCAGCATCAGGAGGACGTGTTCCATCCCAAGGTCTAACTGGGTCCCGGTTTCCACTATGTGAACCCAGTGTGCCGTCAGCGAGATGTACCATCCCTGCCCATAAGCACTTGTCTACGTGTCCATGGTTAGGTGGACTTTCCCAGTAACTGCACTGTTAAGGACATGGCTAATGTTGTGGGACACGTGGTTGTGTAATGCGAGGATGGCACACCGGGAGAAATAGTGGTGGCTGGGGAACGAGTGCCGAGGGATGGCTGCCACCATCAGGTTGCAACATTTTGAGCGCAAGCAGTTGCAAAATGTGTGAATTAGTAATGTGGCCTGTGGGGCGCTGGCTGCTTATTTGCGCGTGCGTTCTAAAGACTGGGGTATGGACAACTGAACACTGCACTGGGACAAGGATACGGATGTGCTTTCTGATGGTGCTACTTGAGTGTGTGCAATGACAGGTGCAGGGTAGGAAGCATCTTTGCATGCACCATGGACAGGGGATTGGCTTGCACGCACAGCAGCAGAAGAAGCAATTGTGCCACCCACAGACACTGTTCCTGGTCCCTGGTGTTTGGCCCACAAAGTCGGGTGCTTTCCTGCCATGTGCCTCATCATGCTGGTAGTGATCAGGCTGGTAGTTTTGCTACCCCTGCTGATGCTAGCTTGGCATGTGGTTCAAATGGCATTTTTGGGGTTATCTGCAGATTCTTTAAAAACCAACCAGGCTCGGGAAGATCTAACAGTTACACTGCCAACTTCCGTCGTGTTGGTGTTACGGGGATCAGTTGCCCACATTCTGTCTGCGGCTACCACACTGCTTCTTCCTGCCTGTTGGGGTGCTACACCTCCCTCCCCCTGTGTGCCGCTGTCCTCACTCTATATGCCCTCCTGCCTGGTTGTGTCAGTTCCTATATCATACACCTCCTCAAATTCTACTTCCGCACCCTGGTCCTCCTCCTAACTTTCTGGTAATTGTCTTATCATCGTCCACCTTTCGTGACACTTTCCCACCATCACCATCATGTGACCGTGGCTGCTCAAATATTTGGGCATCGCTACATGCGATCTCCTCTTGCCCTGCTTCAAGTACTGGCCAAGAGGCCCGAATCTATAAATGGAAAAGTGAACAGCTCTTTGTAGTGTCCAAGTGTGGAATCAGTTGTCTCTGGGCACTCAGCATGGTGGGAGGAAGGAAGACCAGAGATTGTGTACCCTTGGAGAGAGGCAAATAACACAGAATGAAGTCTCACTTGCCACTGCAGGAGACTTATAATCATATTTTGAACTACTTCCCCTGACGAACCCCCTGAACAGGGGGAGAAACGCGTTGGGAAGCAATTTTCAGGACACCCAGGGAAGCTATACGTACCATGGGTATTAGAAGGTAGTTCCATACTTGGGTACTTCCCTTGTCAGGGCGGGAGTCTCGCACAGTGGGCACGACAGGGAAGTCAGACCCTAGTACTCTCCCCCTGTATGTTCTCTCATTACCATGGTCTCAGAAACTTGAGCTTGATCTCAGGAAACAAGAATCAACAATTGGGTGAGACTAAACCGTTTTTTATATGCACTGGTGTTTTTGAGCACTTTATATTTATATTTTGTTTGTTGTCAACAGAATTTTAGAATAATAGGAAGTAAAAGCTAAAGGTACCGTCACACTAAACGACTTTGCAACGATAACGATAGTGATCCGTGACTTTGCAGCGTCCTGGATAGCGATATCGTTGTGTTTGACATGCAGCAGCGATCTGGATCCTGCTGTGATATCGCTGGTCGTTGCTGAAAGTCCAGAACTTTATTTGGTCATCAGATCGGCGTGTATCGTTGTGTTTGACAGCAAAAGCAACGATGCCAGCAATGTTTTACAATGGTAACCAGGGTAAATATCGGGTTACTAAGCGCAGGGCCGCGCTTAGTAACCCGATATTGTGCGGGATATTGTGCGGGAAGCAGATGGCCAGGGACCTGACGGACATCAGAAGGTGAGTATGTACTGTTTTTTTTTTACATTTACAATGGTAACCAGGGTAAACATCGGGTTACTAAGCGCAGCCCTGCGCTTAGTAACCCGATGTTTACCCTGGTTACCCGGGGACTTCGGCATCGTTGGTCACTGGAGAGCTGTCTGTGTGACAGCTCTCCAGCGACCACACAGCTATGCTGCAGTGATCGGCATCGTTGTCGATATCGCTGCAGCGTCGCTTAATGTGACGGTTAGTGTTGAGCGATACCGTCCGATACTTGAAAGTATCGGTATCGGAAAGTATCGGCCGATACCGGCAAAGTATCGGATCCAATCCGATACCGATACCCGATACCAATACAAGTCAATGGGACTCATGTATCGGACGGTATTCCTGATGGTTCCCAGGGTCTGAAGGAGAGGAAACTCTCCTTCAGGCCCTGGGATCCATATAAATGTGTAAAAGAAAGAATTAAAATAAAAAATATCGCTATACTCACCCTCCGACGCAGCCTGGACCTCAGCGAGGGAACCGGCAGCGTTGTTTGTTTAAAATTCGCGCTTTTACTTGGTTACGTGAAGTCCCGGCTTGTGATTGGTCAGGGCGGCCATGTTGCCGGGACGCAGACCAATCACAGCAAGCCATGACGAAATTACGTCACGGCTTGCTGTGATTGGTCCGCGTCCCGGCAACATGGCCGCCATTACCCAATCACAAGCCGGGACGTCACGGGAGGCTGGACACGCGCGCTTTTTAAAATGGGCGCGTGTCCAGCCTCCCGTGACGTCCCGGCTTGTGATTGGTTGCGCCGCGGTCAACCAATCACAAGCCGGGAGGCTGGACACGCGCGCATTTTAAAATTTTAAAATGCGCGCGTGTCCAGCCTCCCGGCTTGTGATTGGTTGATCGCGGCGCAACCAATCACAAGCCGGGACGTCACGGGAGGCTGGACACGCGCCCATTTTAAAATGCACGCGTGTCCAGCCTCCCGTGACGTCACGGCTTGTGATTGGTTGCGTCTCCCATGTGACTGCGACGCAACCAATCACAAAGCCGGGACGTAATTTTATAATCCTTAAGGACCTGAAATTACGTCACGGCTTTGCTGTGATTGGTTGCGTCGCCCATGTGACTGCGACGCAACCAATCACAACGCCGGAACGTAATTTTAAAATCCTGAAGGACCTGAAATTACGTCACGGCTTGCTGTGATTGGTTGCGTCCCGGTCACATGGGCGGCACGCAACCAATCACAAGCCGGGACTCACGTAAAGGAAAGAAAAGCGCGAATTTTAAACAAAGAACGCTGCCGCTTCCCTCGGTAAGGTGCAGGCTGCGTCGGAGAGGTGAGTATAGCAATATTTTTTATTTTAATTCTCTCTTTTACACATTTTTACATTAATGTTGTTTCGATACCGATACCCGATATCACAAAAATATCGGATCTCGGTATCGGAATTCCGATACAGCAAGTATCGGCCGATACCCGATACTTGCAGTATCGGAATGCTCAACACTAGTGACGGTACCTTATGTTTTAATTTGAGTTGACTATGCTGTATTGGTTTAATATATCTTGGTCAATAGTCTGGAGTGTATAACTCAGTCTGAATTTTGCTAGAATATGGAATATAAGGTCCAGACTCACGGCTACTAACACTTGACCATGTGGAAGACAGGGTGGTGGTGGTGGCGGCAAAGTGACTGGAAGCATTATTCACTATCCAACCAACATTTTTTTGACACTGCTCTGGGTTCAATAGTGGTGTGCTGTGGTCCCCTATTAATTGGGACAGGAAGGTTGGAAGAGAAGATGTGGGTATTTGTTGTGGCACAATTTCAGCTTGCCCACAGCCATGGCCTTGGCCTCTGCATGCACTATCACAATCACGTCCAGTTCCCCGTCCCTTGCCATGTGCCTTGCCCATTTTAAACGGAGGACAATATTTTCCATGCTCACTACAAATTACAATCTAATATGTGATCCGTGTGATGGACAAACCACAGTTTGAAATTGCTGTCCTGTAGGTAACTATTTTTCGAGCAAACTGGTGTCAATAACTTCACTAATACACTGCGACAAAATTTAAAGGGAGGGCAAAAATGGTAGAATTTTTAGTGCAGTTATATGTGATCCATGTGACGGACAAACCACAGTTTTCAATAGCTGACTTGTAAAAAAAAAATATTCCTGGCCCCTGATACCTGGGGCTATGTCTACAAATATCTGTTATAGCAGCAGCAGAAAGAACTGGAATGGACCCACTTGCTATATGCACTGCAGTCTGCCACATACACTCCCTGACAGAAGTTATGTCGCTTATCCATGTTATGTAAATAAAAGCTTATAACCTGACTTTAAATTCATCCATTGGTTGTATAAATTATTCTTTTGAAAGCTGAAACCCTTCGAAATGTGGTTTAGGTTAGGAAAATAAATTGGCATCAATGCAGAAATATTGATCAGTTAATGGACACAGAATGGTGAGATTTTGGCAAGACAAAAGTTTTATCACCCACAGAAAGTAATGTGATATTCAAACAAATAATTAACTTAAAATACAAATATATGTTGCCTAACATTGGTAAGTGAAGTTGTGGTGCTATCAGTCATATTTAATATTTTGTGTGACCTCCATGAGCTTGAAGGACTGCATCCATGCGGTTCAACAATGATTCATACAATTTATTAATAATATAATAAATATAAGTCATCAGGAATAGCAAATAATGCAGTCTTACATGCCTCCCAGAGTTCATCTAGATTCTTTGGTTTTGTCTTCCAAGCTTCCTCTTTCATCCTACCCCAAACATTCTCAATGATGTTCATGTCTGGTGACTGGGCTGGCCAGTCCTTGAGCACCTTGATCTTTTTTGCATGGAGGAACTTTGTTGTAGAGATGGATGTATAAGATGGAGCACCATCCTGCTGCAGAATTTGACCCCTTTTATGATTTGGAATATAAGAGGTAACTAATACTTCTTGATATTTTAGGCTATTGATATTGCCTTCCACCTTGCAAATGTTTTGCACACCCCATACTGAATGTAACCCAAGACCATGATCTTTCCACCACCAAATTTAACAGCTTTCTGGATGTATTTTGGATCCAGTAGTATTTTGACTCCAGTAGGTCTCCTGCAGTATTTGCGGTGGCTGTGGTGTAATTCTACTGAAGATTCATCAGAGAAATCCACCTTCGGCCACTTTTCCAGCGTCCATCTGTTTAGCAGGCTGTGGGACTTTGCAAATGCCACACATTTTTTTATTTGCTTTTTGTTTAGTGCTGGCTTCTGGGCGCTGATTCGACCATGGAGGCAATTTCAAGACAGAATCCTACAAATTGTTCTAGTTGACACAGGGACTTGAGGTGACCAGGCCTGTTGGAGCTCTGCTGCAGTGGAAGAGGGGATTGCTTTGGATTTTCTAACCAACAAACATTCCTCCTGAGCAGTTGTCTTGCAGGGTCTGCCGGACCTGGGCTTGTCAAACACATCTCCAGTCTCATCAAATGTTTTTTTAATTCTTTGTACTTGATGCTGAGACACATTAAAGGTGCCAGCCACCTCTGCAGTGGATCTGGTCTTCAGCCTCTTGATAATCCAGGCTTTGGTCGCAGGGTGGATTTTTGGCATGTTATCAGAGCTCAAGTTGCAGTTCAAGCGAAGGTCTGGGGTGCTGGGTTTCTTTTTATACACACACACTAATTAACCGATCATTTACTGAGCACAGGTGAGGATGTAAACTAGGATTGGGTTCATTATATGACCAGGCGACAAAACTTTTGTCTTGCCAAAATCTGACCATTCTGTGTCCATTAACTGATCAATATATCTGCATTGATGCCAATTTATTTTCTTAACCTAAACCACATTTCAGAGGGTTTCAGTTTTTAAAAGAATAATTTATACAACCAATGAATAAATGTAACATCAGGTTATAAGCTTTTATTTACATAACATGGATAAGTGACATAACTTCTGTTAGGGAGTGTACACTGCCTGCCTGCCTAGCACTTATATCTATGCAGCTTTATTAGTACTCAGAAGGACTGTTAGTTGAGATTGATATGTGTATATAATATTTTACACCCACACTAAGAACCAAGCAAATCTCTCCCTAGCTCAGCAGCAACTCTCCCTACACTGCCTGATTCGGGAGCAGAGTGACAAGCATGTTGGTGCCAGGTCTGATATAGACCTGATGACGCTGTGCGGCCTGCCAATCTCTGTAATGCTACAGCCAACATGGCTGCGGCATTACAGTGTGTGGCAAACAATCCCTGCATGTTCATTGGCTCTCTAAAGAGCGTCAAACATGCAGTGCAGGGACCCGAGCTCCCGACGATCAACCCCGGAAATACTAGGCGAGCTCCGAGCATCTCGAGCAGTGAGATGCTCGGGCGAGTAATGAGTAGTAGCGATCATGCTCACTCATCACTAGGCATAAGCCCTGAGCATAGAAAAAAGTGCTATGTGAATCCAGACTTAGTGGTTTGGCATTGCAAAATCTTTAATTTTTGATCATATAAAAGAAGTGCATTTAGCAACACAAAATAGTAATGAATAGAGCAAATTTTTTAACTGTGTCTCTCATCTTTTTTCTTCACAAGAGCATGACTACTCTGCCTCCTGGCTTCCTACTTGCCAGGGACAGAGGAGCATAGAGGCACTGAGTCTAGTTGGATCCAGCGATCCGGCCACCGTCAAGGCTGCGCTTGCATGCTCTAAAACTTGGTACCTGCAAGCAGCTTCAGCTCCTTATCTAGGTAACTTGCCATTCTGAGACTTTAGAATGCCTGGGAACCTATGCAGTAGAATTAAAAATCCATCCATTCTTGGGAACAGGGAGGACTTTTAATTAGGTAAATTCCAAAGTTGCTTGCTTTTGCAAGAACTTTGCAATCTTTCCCATTAATGAAGATGAGACAAGACTCTTAATAAAGTCTTGATTTTAACAAGTTGTTGTAAAGTGATAGTCTTTATCTAAGAATAGACACCTGTTGATTGGAAGTGCAAATAACGCACATTTTGGATCCCATACAATGCCACAAATTACTATGTTCAAATAATATAACAGTTTAATCCTAGTTAGTGTTGAGCATTCCGATACCGCAAGTATCGGGTATCGGCCGATATTTGCTGTATCGGAATTCCGATACCGAGTTCCGATATTTTTGTGCTATCGGAAATCGGAATCGGAAGTTCCCAGTGAATGGTTCCCGGGGTCTGGAGGAGAGGAGACTCTCCTTCAGGCCCTGGGATCCATATTCATGTAAAAAATAAAGAATAAAAATAAAAAATATGGATATACTTACCCCTCCGGCGGACCCTGGACCTTAGCGATGTAACTGGCAGCCTCCGTTCCTAAGAATGCAGTGAGTGTAGGACCTGCCATGACGTCGTGGCTTGTGATTGGTCGCGTGAGCGGTCACATGAGCGGTCACGCGACCAATCACAAGCCGCGACGTCATCGGAGGTCCTTCACTCTGCATTCTTAGGAACGGAGGCTGCCGGTTACATCGCTAAGGTCCAGGGGCCGTCCAAGGGTGAGCATATCCATATTTTTTATTTTTATTCTTTATTTTTTACATGAATATGGATCCCAGGGCCTGAAGGGGAGTTTCCTCTCCTTCAGACATTGGGAACCATTCCGATATTTTGTGTCCCATTGATATGCATTGGTATCGGGTATCAGTATCGGCGATATCTGATATTTTTTGGATATCGGCCGATCCAATCCGATACCGATACCTTTGCATATCGGAAGGTATCGCTCAACACTAATCCTAGTAAGTGCTAATCTCACAGAGATACACAACTGGCGCGAGGTGTTTAACATCAAAATCATATGAAAATCCTCATTATTAAAACCACATTTTTATTAATTAAACGCAAGGCACCTAAACCCACCTATAGTGACAAATACAACATAAACCAACAAAAACAAAATGTGCTCAAACCAAAACTGGATAAAACTTATGGGAAAATGCTATGTCGCCCTAGCTAAGGCCACTATATATGCCCCTGCCTGGCTGCGGAGGTAGACGCCCTAGGGGGGCACGTTATGGCGCCCCCGCTCCATGATGGCTCACCCTATGGGCCCTAATATGCCCTACAGCCACTAGTGGTAGCCTCTACCCACACACTAGAGGATCCTCTACCACTATACAATGTGCTGCTAAGCTAGGGAAGACCTAGATCCCCAAAAGAAACAATTTTTGACTGAGCACATATGGCGATATGTATAATGCAAAGACAGGATAATAATTCCTTCCTATTGGACCGAACACGTTCTCATAGACTCAATTCCTTATATGGGTTAACACACCAATCATGTGCTCCCCTATGACAATCCGGTCCACATATGCAGCCTCAGCAGCATGAATAGCTTCCTATATGCAAGTGCAAATTGAAGCCATAGTTACTCATCTGTGCCACTGTGCTGTGTCCATCGCCCCACACATGATGGACACAGCACAGTGGCACAGATGAGTATCTATGGCTTCAATTTGCACTTGCATATAGGAAGCTATTCATGCTGCTGAGGCTGCATATGTGGACCGGATTGTCATAGGGGAGCACATGATTGGTGTGTTAACCCATATAAGGAATTGAGTCTATGAGAAAGTGTTCGGTCCAATAGGAAGGAATTATTATCCAGTCTTTGCATTATACATATCGCCATATGTGCTCAGTCACAAATTGTTTCTTTTGGGGATCTAGGTCTTCCCTAGCTTAGCAGCACATTGTATAGTGGTAGAGGATCCTCTGGTGTGTGGGTAGAGGCTACCACTAGTGGCTGTAGGGCATATTAGGGCCCATAGGGTGAGCCATCGTGGAGCGGGGGTGCCATAACTTTCCCCCTAGGGCATCTACCTCCGCAGCCAGGCAGGGGCATATATAGGTGCCTTAGCTAGGGCGACATAGCATTTTCCCATCACTTTTATCCAGTTTTGGTTTGAGCACATTTTGTTTTTGTTGGTTTATGTTGTATTTGTCACTATAGGTGTGTTTAGGTGCCTTGTTTTAATTAATAAAAATGTGGTTTTAATAATGAGGATTTTCATATGATTTTGATGTTAATCCTAGTAAGTGGACAGACAAGAAGAAGCTGTGATCATTATGTTTGTCTTGTAATAGATGCTGATCAACAATCCTTGGCTTTCTTTTACCCAGTGAAGTGAGCTAAAAGGACTTAGCAGGACTCCCAGACATGGCAATAAACAAATATTTTTGTTGTCACAGACACTTAGTACAATAGCCAGAGGACACTAAAAGCTGCCTATATTCATCTCTGAAGAATTTCAACAATTCCTCCCACTGCCATTCTCTGCAGTATTTGTTGGCATGCAAACTATTTTGAAGTAGACATACTGGGGTTATATGGACCGTGTTGACACCCTAGGGTCAGCCAACTCCAGCTGAGTAGTTCTGATCTCTTCACTTGTGACTTAACAGCCAGTTGTCTCTATTAAAACTATATGTTAAAATTGTGACATATGGGTAATTTGACAAAGTTCTTAGGTAATATATTAACACATTGATGGAGTAGAAGATGCCATAAATGAAAATAACTGTGACTCTAGAAGCAACAAGGACTGGATTGTAATCCAACCAAGGCGACATCTTGATGGGGTTTGTACATTCTTCCCATGTGATGACCATTGACCACAAAACATGCAAACAATGTTAACACTTTCAAACTTTCCACAGACTACATGGAGAAATCTGACAAAGACTCAGGACTGTAGAGGCGCTAGAATCCTACATCAGACACAAATGAGAAAACAATCCTTTCCCAATACTCCTAGATCTTTTCATACTATTTTACAAAGAAAGGTTTCTACACAATGATAGACATGGCCCTGTTCAAATTTTTTTTAGATGTGTTGCTGTTATCAACTCCTAAATGAGTTTTTTTTTTACAAATAAAATGAAACATTTCAAACTTTTAACTGTTTGTGTGTGTTCTATGTTCTGTTGTGAATAAAATATGGCTACAAGAGATTTCCAAATTATTGTATTCCTGTTTGTTTACATTTTACACAGTCCTATTTTTTTTGCAAATGGAGTTGTATATACAGCGGATAAAATAAGTATTGAAAACGTGACCAATTTTTTTAAATAAATAGATTACTATCGGTGTATTGACATAAAATTCTCACCAGATGTCGGTAACAACTAGTGATGAGCGAAGTGCTCCGATGATGTGTTATCTGAGCATGCTCAGATGTTAGCCGAGTATCTTGGGCATGCTTGAATAATATGTTTGAGTCCCCAAAGCTGTATGATTCTCAGCTGTTAGACAGCTGCAACACATGCGAAGAGTGATTGTTTGTTAGGCAATCCCAGCATTTGTTGCAGCTGTCTAGCAGTCGCAAAACATGCAACCGCAGAGACTCAAACATATTATTTAAGCATGCCCAAGATACTCGGATAGCACCTGAGCGTGCTTGGATAACACGTTATCCAAACACATTCACTCAACGCTAATAACAACCCATCCAATGCACACAGGCAAATAAATCAAATTATAGCTGTCAATAAGTTATGCGTAATATGAGAAATGACAAAGGGAAAAAGTATTGAACACGCTTATTGAAATGTATTTAATACTTTGTGTAAAAAGTAGTGTTGAGCATTCCGATACCGCAAGTATCGGGTATCGGCCGATACTTGCGGTATCGGAATTCCGATACCGAGATCCGATACTTTTGTGGTATCGGGAATCGGTATCGGATCCATATTACTGTGTAAAATAAAGAATTAAAATAAAAAATATTGATATACTCACCTCTCCGGAGGCCCCTGGACATCACCGCTGGTAACCGGCAGCCTTCCATGATGTCACGGCTTCTGATTGGTCGCGTGCAGCTCATGTGACCGCCACGTGACCAATCACAAGCCGTGACGTCATTCTCAGGCCCTAAACTCCTCATTCTAGGAATTTAGGACCTGAGAATGACGTCGCGGCTTGTGATTGGTCGCGTGGCGGTCACATGAGCGTCACGCGACCAATCAGATGCGTGATGTCATGGAAGGCCCTAAACGTGCTCATTTTAAGCAAAGAAGGCTGCCGGTTACCAGCGGTGATGTCCAGGGGCCTCCGGAGAGGTGAGTATATCAATATTTTTTATTTTAATTCTTTATTTTACACAGTAATATGGATCCCAGGGCCTGAACGAGAGTTTCCTCTCCTTCAGACGCTGGGAACCATCAGGATACCTTCCGATACTTGGTGTCCCATTGACTTGTATTGGTATCGGGTATCGGTATTGGCGATATCCGATACTTTTCGGGTATCGGCCGATACTATCCGATACCGATACTTTCAAGTATCGGACGGTATCGCTCAACACTAGTAAAAAGCCTTTTTTGGTGATGACAGCTTCAAGATTTTTATCAAGAGTGTCTCCGTACATTTGGATACAGGAAAGATATATATCTTTGTACCGTGTAGATACTAGTAGATAGAAAAATATTTAGAATTGAATTGAATTCTAAATATTTTTCAGTACATTTGTCTATTCATCCTTTCTTCAATCACATGACATTTGCCAGTGCCATATGCTGAAAAACAGCCCTACAGCATGATGTTCCCACCTCCAATTTTAGTGTTGGTTTGGCCTCCAAATGTGGTGTGTATTATGACATCAAAAGAGTTCAACTTTGGGTTCATCTGACCAGACTATACAGTATCTCCCAGTATTTCACAGGCTTGTCTAAATGTTAAGCAAAATTTAAATGTACTTGAAAATTCTTTTTGTTCAGTAATGAAGTTTTACAGGGTGATCATGCATACAGGCCATGGAGGTTGATTTAATTACTTACAGTTTAAAAAAAAAAAAATTACACCTGCTAATCCCAGGTCTTTCTGTAGCTCTCCACAGGTGGACCCTGGCTCTTAGACAACTTTTTTGATAATTCTTTTTACTCTTCAGTCTGAAATCTTGCGGGGGGCACCTGGTCAGGGCTGGCTTATCATGAAATTATGTTTTTTCCACTTTTGGATTATGGCTCCAACATTGTTAATGCAGCGCCCCAGAGTCCTGGTCGTTGCAGTACTGTTGCTCCGCCACTAAGGGGAGTGATGGTATGTTCCATGGCACTTAAGGAGTTCACCTGACCAGGTATCACAGTCACCAATACACTTCACATTCTGGCCACCAGGGGGAGCAAAGGGTTCTATGTACTAGGCCACTTCTCACAATCTGGTAAAACTGGGGGCTGGATAGGAAGTTAGTTAGAAGCTGACTGGGTTGGAACCAGGCAACATCCTGTGGCAGAGGGTGTTGCGGAGGAAGATACAGGGGGGTCCCTGTCAGGGGTAGGATCCTGACAGAGGCCTAGTGAACAAGACAGAAAGTTAAGGAACCGCGCCTGCACTACATTGCGGCGGTATCTCAAGAAAGGACAAGAAGCGAGGTTTATTGTGGAGAAGTGAGAAACGAGATCGCAGCAAAAAGGAGATAAAGCCAGTAGGAGTCGTGCCGTAAGATCGAGGCAACATCCTACTGAGGCGCGTAGCCGGTGGCCGGAACGCCGAGGAAGTATTAGGCTCCAAGTAATACTTCGAACAGCAGCAGGACAGTTAATTTTAGCTTGGTTGTCTCACCTAAATCACCTAAGCAGACATAGGGGGCAACTGTGGGAGAGGGGCGACGCTAGGGTCCCAGAAGAACTCCAGGCCTACCCGTCATACGGGTGCATCCTATCCATATCATCTGGGGGACGGAGAAGAACATCAGAATAGATACGAGTTGTGAGAAAGAAGAACATCAGAAACAGACACAACAGTTGTGAGGACTATCCCGTGGTGCTCAGCAGGGAGGTACTACAACACACAGGCGCTAGAAGGTAGGCATTGATTTCCACCTGCAAAGGGAACTCTGGAGTTGCCTTCGGACTGGCCGGTCTCAGCCAGCCCTGTTAGCAGTACTCTGGATTGAGGATCCTGAAGCCTTCAGTAAAGAGGTAAAGAGACTGCAACCCTGTGTCCTTGTTATTCATCGCGACCTGCACCACGCACCACCATCACACCTTTCATTGGACGCCCCTTAGCAGGGTCATGGACCGAGCCTAGCCACCGTGACAACCCTAGGACTGAGACAGAGAGGCCCGGTACCGAGTACCCCGCGGCCCTGCATCTGGGTGCGCTCCAAACTTGGCGTCACAAACAGGATCTACTTAAACCTGAAGAATCAGTTCATGTGTGCCTTGGAACTGTGTCTGAATTGTGCTTGAACCGTAATTTATTGCAAAGACTGTGTATTGCCATTTGCCGCCAAAAGTTCCCGCCAAAACCGCCGCCATTACAGCACTAAGAGGAGCGCAAAAGAAGAAGAAGGGCATAAATTTGTGGGCGTACACAAGCTGGAGAGCGCGAAAGACAATGGCCGCCCAGTCTAAGTATTTCTGCCCCTTGAGGACATGTCCGTCAGCAGCCGAGATCCGCTTCCTGATTCTCAATGGAGGGCGGAGACAAAGAAAGCGAAACCGCCCACGAAGGAGAGAGCGGGAAAAGGATGAAGAAGAATTCAGCCACGTGGAGGACGCCATGACTAGCCACCCGGAGCCGGAGCATGGGGTCGGAGCAGAGGACTCCCCCAGCTTCCCGGAGGGGCACCGCTACCGGGCCTCCACCGCTGATTCTGATTTCCTGCAGGCCGGTGTGGAAGGGCTCAGCAACCAACTCCTGCAGACGCAGCTGAGCACTGAGGCCGGATGGAAGGAGACCTTCATCGGGAGCCTCACCAGACGCCTGTCGGCAGCCTCGTCTGGTCCGGAGCAGGAAAGAAGTTCCAGCGCTCCGAAGCCGGAAAGCAAGGCCCTGCCGGAAAGTGGGATGCTGCAAGCAGAGATGACAACGTCACAGCACAAGGCCCCGCAACCAGCGTTCCAGACCCCAGCGGAGGCAGAGCTGACTGGCACCGGAGGGACCGCATCTGAAGCAGGTATGAAGAACGACCCTGCCCTGATGACCGACACCACTCCAGCGACTCCTAGTGCCACAGCTGCTGACTCCGTTCCAGTGACTGATCTTGCAGCAGCCGCTACCTCTGCTGCAGCAAATGCCCATACTCAAGCTGCGCAGACCTCCATCGCTGCGCATGATTTAACCGTACATGAAAGACGGATTAACGGCGTTTGTCCAGCACTGGGTGTAACCCTGGACCTCACTTTTCCCAGGCCAAGAAGGGTTAAGTGCCAGGTGCAGCCCTGGAAGCCGTCCAATTAAACCTCAGAACCATGAGCATGTAAATAGTTAACTGTTTGTTTCCCTGCTTTTTGCTGCTAATACCCGACCCGGGTTATTCTTAAAGGGATCCCTTTGTTTACCCGGGATCCCTATTGCTTTTATTTTGGCTTTTATTTTCCTTTTGCTCCTTGTTCACCCATGTTATAAAGACTGCCGAATCATGGACGGTGAATGGTTCACAAACTGCATTGTAAATAGTTTGCACCTTATTAAGGGTGCCCCCTACTGGTTTTACAAGAAAAGGAACTCTTTTCGAAGAAACTGTTCCTGGAAACAGTACAGGAGTTCCTGCTGTAAACGGATTGCGACTTGAGAAGTTGCGCTACCTCAAAGAGACTCGGTTCCCTCTTAAAGGGGATGTTCACTAGTTGCACTTAATGTATAATGTTGCCTTAAAAGAAAGTGAATAGTAATAATGTTTTACATAGCAAGTAATATGTAGCCAGTTAGATAGTTATAGAAAATGTTTAATGATGTTATTAAAAGACTGAGGACAGGAAAAGAACTGAAAGCTGAATTTCAGGGAAAAGTGAACCTGTTGAGGTTAGTGAGTCCTCCTAGGAGCCATAGAGAGATGACTCAGTGATCCTGTACTAAGAAAAGAGGCAGTAGGCCTGGGCAGATAGACAGGCGGTCCTGCATATGAACAATCAGAGAGTAAAAAGAAGAGTGTTGCACTTAGAAGAGAAAAATAAAGAAAAAGTTAATTTATATTTTAGAAGTTTTATAGTAAGCCTTTAGTGGGTTCAGCTTATACGCCCTTAAAGAAAAAGTTAAATTATTGTTCGGAATTTGCACTAAGTAGAATACCTGGCTGGGTAATAGAAGTTATTTATAGTATGTTATTTAAAATATTTAACCATGTTTTTTTTGTAACGTTCAAGAGTCCTCACCTCCCATAAAGGGAAGCACTGTTATTATTACTTACTACTTGTTCATTGCATTTCAAAAATTTGTATGTCTTTTGCTGACATGTATTGTTGTTTTCTTCCCCGTACGGGAGTACTGGATTTAACCGGGGGGGAGTAACATAGTAACATATTAACATAGTAACATAGTTAGTAAGGCCGAAAAAAGACATTTGTCCATCCAGTTCAGCCTATATTCCATCATAATAAATCCCCAGATCTACGTCCTTCTACAGAACCTAATAATTGTATGATACAATATGCTCCAGGAAGACATCCAGGCATCCAGGCCTCTCTTGAACCCCTCGACTGAGTTCGCCATCACCACCTCCTCAGGCAAGCAATTCCAGATTCTCACTGCCCTAACAGTAAAGAATCCTCTTCTATGTTGGTGGAAAAACCTTCTCTCCTCCAGACGCAAAGAATGCCCCCTTGTGCCCGGCACCTTCCTTGGTATGAACAGATCCTCAGCGAGATTTTTGTATTGTCCCCTTATATACTTATACATGGTTATTAGATCGCCCCTCAGTCGTCTTTTTTCTAGACTAAATAATCCTAATTTCGCTAATCTATCTGGGTATTGTAGTTCTCCCATCCCCTTTATTAATTTTGTTGCCCTCCTTTGTACTCTCTCTAGTTCCATTATATCCTTCCTGAGCACCAGTGCCCAAAACTGGACACAGTACTCCATGTGCGGTCTAACTAGAGGTTTGTTAATGAAAAGATACACCGCACTCACGGATGGAATATATTGCAAACCATATAACAGACGTTTCGAACCCAACTGGGTTCTTACTCATATACAGCTGTGGAAAAAATAGGAAAAACACAAACAAATCATACATAACTTATACAATGATAACAATATGCACACAAAAAGGCACCAAGCCTATAAAGGTAACCCCAAGTAGAGAAAGGAATGGAATATACCTAAACCAAAAAAGGAAGGTGAGAAAAACCACCAAAACTAAATAAATGAACCACCAGAATATACCCGGATACACCAAAAAACACTGGAGTGAGGCAAGGGAAGTCAGTCATTACCTTGTAATGATATGTAGTTGCTTAATCAGGACTGTCTCAGCCGAGACAGAATATTGCATTCAGCAGTTATGCTGTGGGGAATAGCGTGACAATCAGGAGGATATCAATGATAAGAAAAAAGGGGGGGGGGTTGATGGGGGCCACAACCATAATATCATAACTACCTATATATGTTGTAGGAGGAATCCAGCTGGGGGCTAGCTATCGCTAGGTAGGAAGACCTGTGGGCATGAACAGGTGGGCATGAGCAAGCGGTAAACATTTAGAAGTCCCTGTCTAATCACTCCATACTGAGAGATGCGCGCTATAATGCTTTACCTGTAGGCAGAGTGTTGAAGAGCGGCGCTCCAGCGCCCTGCTGTGCTGTGTGTGTGGGAGGCAATAATAGCTGCTAGATAAAGGGAGCTGTTGTGGATTCTGTTTGTGGGCTCCCTCTGGTGGTTACTGCTGGTACTGGGTGACTTTGGTGGGTTGCGGCCTTTGGTTTCCACCTGTCCATCAGTGGCTGGGTTGTCATGGTTCTCAATGGCAAGAGAACATAGTAAAGCATACAAAAAGGACTAGCTCTTGGAAGATGGGAACTCGAGCTGACTGTGAGCTAAACCTACCGCACAACTAACAGTGGCCGGGTAGCGTGCCTACGTTTTATCCCTAGACGCCCAGCGCCAGCCGGAGAACTGACTGACCCTGGCAGAGGAAAATACAGACCTGGCTTACCTCTAGAGAAATTTTCCCCAAAAGGCAGACAGTAGCCCCCACATATATTGTCGGTGATTTCAGAGGAAATTGACATACGAAGTATGAAGATAGGTTTAGCAAATTGAGGTCCGCTTACTAGATAGTAGGAAGACAGAAAAGGGAACTTCACAGTCAGCTGAAAACCCTTTCAAAACACCATCCTGAAATTACTTTAAGACTCTAATATCAACTCATGACACCAGAGTGGCAATTTCAGCTCACAAGAGCTTCCAGCCTCAGAAATAATCAATCACAGAGAACTGGAACAAAAATGCAAAACAAACTTAGGACTACAAGTCCAACTTAGCTGATAGTAGTCTAGGAGCAGGAACATGCAACAGAAAGGCTTCTGGTAACATTGTTGGCCGGCATAGAAATGACTGAGGAGCCAGGTTAAATAGAAAACTCCCACATCCTGATGGAAACAGGTGAACAGAGGAGATGAAGCACACAAGTGCAGTACCACCAGAAACCACCGGGGGAGCCCAGAAACCAAATTCACAACAGTACCCCCCCCTCAAGGAGGGGGCACCGAACCCTCACCAGAACCACCAGGGCGATCAGGATGAGCCCTATGAAAGGCACGGACCAAATCGGAGGCATGAACATCAGAGGCTGTCACCCAAGAGTTATCCTCCTGACCGTAGCCCTTCCACTTAACCAGATACTGAAGTCTCCGTCTGGAAACACGGGAGTCCAAGATCTTCTCGACAACGTACTCCAACTCACCCTCAACCAACACCGGAGCAGGAGGCTCAACGGAAGGCACAACCGGTACCTCATACCTGCGCAACAATGACCGATGGAAGACATTATGAATAGAAAAAGATGCAGGGAGGTCCAAACGAAAGGACACAGGGTTAAGAATCTCCAATATCTTGTACGGGCCGATGAACCGAGGCTTAAACTTAGGAGAAGAAACCTTCATAGGGAAAAAACGAGAAGATAACCACACCAAGTCCCCAACACAAAGACGAGGACCAATACGACGACGGCGGTTGGCAAAATGCTGAGTCTTCTCCTGGGACAACTTCAAATTGTCCACCACATGCCCCCAAATCTGATGCAACCTCTCCACCACAGCATCCACTCCAGGACAATCCGAAGACTCCACCTGACCGGAAGAGAAACGAGGATGAAACCCCGAATTACAGAAGAAAGGAGAAACCAAGGTGGTAGAACTAGCCCGATTATTGAGGGCAAACTCCGCCAAGGGCAAAAAGGCAACCCAATCATCCTGATCCGCAGACACAAAACACCTCAAATAAGTCTCCAAGGTCTGATTAGTTCGCTCGGTCTGGCCATTAGTCTGAGGGTGGAAAGCAGACGAAAAAGACAAATCAATGCCCATCCTAGCACAGAACGCTCGCCAAAATCTAGACACGAATTGGGTTCCCCTGTCAGAAACGATATTCTCCGGAATACCATGCAACCGCACCACATTTTGAAAAAACAGAGGAACCAGCTCGGATGAAGAAGGCAATTTAGGCAAGGGAACCAAATGAACCATCTTAGAGAAACGGTCACACACCACCCAGATGACAGACATCTTCTGAGAAACAGGGAGATCAGAAATAAAATCCATGGAGATGTGAGTCCAAGGCCTCTTCGGAATAGGCAAGGATAACAACAATCCACTAGCCCGAGAACAACAAGGCTTGGCCCGAGCACAAACATCACAAGACTGCACAAAACCTCGCACATCTCGCGACAGGGAAGGCCACCAGAAGGACCTAGCCACCAAATCCCTGGTACCAAAGATTCCAGGATGACCTGCTAACGCAGAAGAATGGACCTCCGAGATGACTCTACTGGTCCAATCATCAGGAACAAACAATCTACCAGGCGGGCAACGATCAGGTCTATCCACCTGAAACTCCTGCAAGACCCGTCGCAAATCTGGGGAAACAGCAGATAATATCACTCCATCCTTAAGGATACCTGTAGGTTCAGAATTACCAGGGGAATCAGGCTCAAAACTCCTAGAAAGGGCATCCGCCTTCACATTTTTAGAACCCGGTAGGTAAGAAACCACAAAATTAAACCGAGAGAAAAATAACGACCAGCGCGCCTGTCTAGGATTCAGACGCCTGGCGGACTCAAGATAAATCAAATTCTTGTGGTCGGTCAATACCACCACCTGATGTCTAGCCCCCTCAAGCCAATGACGCCACTCCTCAAAAGCCCACTTCATAGCCAAGAGCTCCCGATTACCAATATCATAATTTCGCTCAGCGGGCGAAAACTTACGAGAAAAGAATGCACAAGGTCTCATCACGGAGCAGTCGGAACTTTTCTGCGACAAAACCGCCCCAGCTCCGATTTCTGAAGCGTCGACCTCAACCTGAAAAGGAAGAGTAACATCAGGCTGACGCAATACAGGGGCGGAAGAAAAGCGGCGCTTAAGCTCCCGAAAGGCCTCCACAGCAGCAGGGGACCACTCAGCAACATCAGCACCCTTCTTAGTCAAATCAGTCAACGGTTTAGCGACATCAGAAAAACCAGTTATAAATCGACGATAAAAATTAGCAAAGCCCAAAAACTTCTGAAGGCTCTTAAGAGAAGAGGGTTGCGTCCAATCACAAATAGCCTGAACCTTGACAGGGTCCATCTCAATGGAAGAGGGGGAAAAAATGTACCCCAAAAACGAAATCTTTTGAACCCCAAAAACGCACTTAGAACCCTTTACACACAAGGAATTAGAGCGCAAAACCTGAAAAACCCTCCTGACCTGTTGGACATGAGAGTCCCAGTCATCCGAAAAAATCAAAATATCATCCAGATACACAATCAAAAATTTATCCAAATATTCACGGAAAATGTCATGCATAAAGGACTGAAAGACTGAAGGGGCATTTGAAAGACCAAAAGGCATTACTAAATACTCAAAATGGCCCTCAGGCGTATTAAATGCGGTTTTCCACTCATCCCCCTGCTTAATTCGCACTAAATTATACGCCCCACGAAGATCAATCTTAGAGAACCACTTGGCCCCCTTTATTCGAGCAAACAAATCAGTAAGCAGTGGCAAAGGATACTGATATTTAACCGTGATTTTATTCAAAAGCCGATAATCAATACACGGCCTCAAAGAGCCATCTTTTTTAGATACAAAGAAAAAACCGGCTCCTAAGGGAGATGACGAAGGACGAATATGTCCCTTTTCCAAGGACTCCTTAATATATTCCCGCATAGCAGCATGTTCAGGCACAGATAGATTAAATAAACGACCCTTTGGAAACTTACTGCCCGGAATCAGATCTATAGTACAATCGCACTCTCTGTGCGGAGGTAGTGAACCAATTTTAGGCTCCTCAAAAACGTCACGATAATCAGATAAAAATTCCGGAATCTCAGAGGGAATAGATGACGAAATGGAAACCAAAGGTACGTCCCCATGAGTCCCCTGACATCCCCAGCTTAACACAGACATTGCTTTCCAGTCGAGGACTGGGTTATGAGATTGCAGCCATGGCAATCCAAGCACCAACACATCATGTAGATTATACAACACAAGGAAGCGAATAATCTCCTGGTGATCCGGATTAATACGCATATTTACTTGTGTCCAGTATTGTGGTTTATTACTAGCCAATGGCGTGGAGTCAATACCCTTCAGAGGTATAGGAACTTCCAGAGGCTCTAAATCAAACCCACAGCGTTTGGCAAAGGACCAATCCATAAGACTCAAAGCGGCGCCAGAGTCGACATAGGCGTCCGCGGTAATAGACGATAAAGAGCAAATCAGGGTCACAGATAGAATAAACTTAGACTGTAAAGTGCCAATTGAAACAGACTTATCAACCTTCTTAGTACGTTTAGAGCATGCTGATATAACATGAGTTGAATCACCACAATAGAAGCATAACCCATTTTTTCGCCTAAAATTCTGTCGTTCGCTTCTGGACAGAATTCTATCACATTGCATAATCTCTGGCGCCTTCTCAGTAGACACTGCCAAATGGTGCACAGGTTTGCGCTCCCGCAAACGCCGATCAATCTGAATAGCCATTGTCATGGACTCATTCAGACCTGTAGGCACAGGGAACCCCACCATAACATCCTTAATGGCATCAGAGAGACCCTCTCTGAAATTCGCCGCCAGGGCGCACTCATTCCACTGAGTAAGCACAGACCACTTACGAAATTTTTGGCAGTATATTTCAGCCTCATCCTGCCCTTGAGACAGGGCCATTAAGGCTTTTTCAGCCTGAATCTCCAAATGAGGTTCCTCATAAAGCAACCCCAAAGCCAGGAAAAACGCATCCACATTGAGCAACGCAGGATCCCCTGGTGCCAAAGCAAATGCCCAGTCCTGAGGGTCGCCCCGGAGCAAGGAAATTACAATCCTGACCTGCTGTGCAGGATCTCCAGTGGAGCGAGATCTCAGAGACAAAAATAATTTACAATTATGTTTGAAATTCTGGAAGCGAGATCTATCCCCGGAGAAAAATTCAGGTAAAGGAATTCTAGGTTCAGATATAGGAGCATGAATAACAAAATCCTGTAAACTTTGAACCTTCACAGCGAGATTATCCAAACCTGTAGCTAAACTCTGAGGATCTATATTAATCAGGTGAAATCAGAACCATTCAAGGATTAGAAGGAGAGAGAGACGAAGCCTGCAGTAAGCAGAGATGCAAGTGAATCAACTAATGAGCAAACTCAGGAAAAAAAAAAAAAATTATCTGCAGGGTTCTTTTCTCTCCTTTCTTCTGCCAATTATTTTAACCCTTGGCCGGCCAAACTGTCATGGTTCTCAATGGCAAGAGAACATAGTAAAGCATACAAAAAGGACTAGCTCTTGGAAGATGGGAACTCGAGCTGACTGTGAGCTAAACCTACCGCACAACTAACAGTGGCCGGGTAGCGTGCCTACGTTTTATCCCTAGACGCCCAGCGCCAGCCGGAGAACTGACTGACCCTGGCAGAGGAAAATACAGACCTGGCTTACCTCTAGAGAAATTTTCCCCAAAAGGCAGACAGTAGCCCCCACATATATTGTCGGTGATTTCAGAGGAAATTGACATACGAAGTATGAAGATAGGTTTAGCAAATTGAGGTCCGCTTACTAGATAGTAGGAAGACAGAAAAGGGAACTTCACAGTCAGCTGAAAACCCTTTCAAAACACCATCCTGAAATTACTTTAAGACTCTAATATCAACTCATGACACCAGAGTGGCAATTTCAGCTCACAAGAGCTTCCAGCCTCAGAAATAATCAATCACAGAGAACTGGAACAAAAATGCAAAACAAACTTAGGACTACAAGTCCAACTTAGCTGATAGTAGTCTAGGAGCAGGAACATGCAACAGAAAGGCTTCTGGTAACATTGTTGGCCGGCATAGAAATGACTGAGGAGCCAGGTTAAATAGAAAACTCCCACATCCTGATGGAAACAGGTGAACAGAGGAGATGAAGCACACAAGTGCAGTACCACCAGAAACCACCGGGGGAGCCCAGAAACCAAATTCACAACACTGGGTGTTTCCTATTTTACCTGGCCTTTCTGTCATTTCCCTTGCTGGCTATCAATGTATTCAGATGTGCTCTGTTTGGTTCCTGCCTACCTGCTCCCAGATCTTTCAGGATAAGCTAAGTGCTGATTTTCAGTTGTTTGGTTTTTTGTCCAGCTTGCTTATTATGTCTCTATGCTAGCTGGTAGCTCTAGTGGACTGAGGTTCTCCCCATGTGCCATGAGTTGGCACATGGGTTCTTGTAATCTCAGGATGGTTTTTTTGATTAGGGTTTTTTGCTGACCGCTCAGTCCCCTTTTGTATCGTTCTGCTTTCTAGTTTACAGCGGGCCTCAATTTGCTAAAACTATATATATCATCTCTATGTGTGTGCCTTCCTCTCATTTCACCGTCAATACATGTGGGGGGCAACTATATCTTTTGGGGTTCATTCCGCTGGAGGCAAGTGAGGTCTTTATTTTCTCTGCAGTGCTAGTTAGCTCTTAGGCTGGTGCGTGGCGTCTAGAACCAACGTAGGCACGCTCCCTGGCTATCTCTAGTTGCGTTTGTCAGGCGTAGGGCAGCGGTCAGCCCAGGTTCCATCACCCTAGAGCTCGTCCGTAATATATTTGTACTTTGCTTGTCCTGTGCTATCCCTAGCCATTGGGATTCATGACAGTATAGCCGGCCCACAAAGTGTTAATTGTTTGGGCTGAAGCAGGAGAAAGAGAAGTGTTTAAGGGAATTTTTTTTTTTTTTTCCCTTCAGAGTTTTGCTGCCTAGCCCTTAATTGCTGTCTAGCTGCTTCTTACCTCCTCTTAACCCTTGAATGGCTCTGATCTTAGCTGTTTAACATGGATGTCCAGAGTTTGGCTTCCAGCCTGAGTAATCTCGCGGCAAAAGTTCAAAACATACAGGATTTTGTTGTTCACACCCCCATGTCTGAACCTAGAATTCCTATTCCAGAGTTCTTTTCTGGAGATAGATCTACCTTCCTGAATTTCAGGAACAATTGTAAATTGTTTCTTTCTTTAAAATCTCGCTCCTCTGGAGACCCTGCTCAACAGGTCAAGATTGTAATATCTTTCCTGCGGGGCGACCCTCAGAATTGGGCATTTGCATTGGCACCAGGGGATCCTGCATTGCTCAGTGTGGATGCGTTTTTTCTGGCATTGGGATTGCTCTATGAGGAACCTAACCTGGAGATTCAGGCTGAAAAGGCTTTATTAGCCCTCTCTCAGGGGCATGATGAAGCGGAGATATATTGTCAGAAGTTTCGGAAATGGTCGGTGCTTACTCAGTGGAATGAGTGCGCCCTGGCTGCAAACTTCAGAAATGGTCTTTCTGAGGCCATTAAGGATATTATGGTGGGGTTCCCTACGCCTACAGGTCTGAATGAGTCTATGGCTATGGCCATTCAGATTGATCGGCGTTTACGGGAGCGCGAACCCGTGCACCAGTTGGCGGTGTCTTGTGAACAGGCACCTGAGACTATGCAATGTGATAGAATTCAGTCCAGAAGTGAACGGCAAAATTATAGGCGGAAAAATGGATTGTGTTTCTATTGTGGTGATTCAGCTCATGTTATATCAGCATGCTCTAAACGCACAAAAAGGGTTGATAAATCTTTTGCCATTGGTACTCTGCAGCCTAAGTTCATTTTGTCTGTGACTCTGATTTTTTCACTGTCTTCCATTTCCGTCGATGCCTATGTGGATTCGGGCGCTGCCCTGAGTCTTATGGATTGGTCATTTGCTAAACGCTGCGGTTTTAGTCTGGAACCTCTGGAAGTTCCTATTCCTCTGAAGGGAATTGACTCTACACCATTGGCTATGAATAAACCGCAGTATTGGACACAAGTGACCATGCGCATGACTCCCGTTCATCAGGAGGTGATTCGCTTCCTTGTACTTTATAATTTACATGATGTACTAGTGCTTGGTCTGCCATGGTTACAAACTCATAATCCTGTCCTGGACTGGAAAACAATGTCTGTGTTAAGCTGGGGATGTCAGGGGGTTCATGATGATGCACCTCCGATTTCAATCGCTTCATCTACTCCTTCTGAGATCCCTGCATTTTTGTCTGACTATAGGGATGTTTTTGAGGAGCCTAAGCTCAATTCGCTCCCTCCGCATAGAGATTGTGACTGTGCTATAGAATTGATTCCTGGCAGTAAGTTCCCTAAGGGTCGTTTATTTAATCTGTCACTGCCAGAGCATACTGCTATGCGGAATTATATTAAGGAGTCCTTGGAAAAGGGACATATTCGTCCATCTTCGTCCCCTCTGGGAGCAGGTTTTTTTTTTGTGGCAAAAAAAGATGGTTCCCTGAGGCCTTGTATAGATTATCGCCTTCTGAATAAGATTACAGTCAAGTATCAGTATCCATTGCCATTATTGACTGATTTGTTTGCTCGCATTAAGGGGGCTAGGTGGTTCACTAAGATAGATCTTCGCGGTGCGTATAATCTGGTGCGGATAAAACAGGGTGATGAGTGGAAAACCGCATTTAATACGCCTGAGGGCCATTTTGAGTATTTGGTAATGCCTTTTGGACTCTCCAATGCTCCGTCAGTCTTTCAGTCCTTTATGCACAATATTTTCCGTGAATATCTGGATAAGTTTATGATTGTGTATTTGGATGATATTTTGGTGTTTTCTGATGACTGGGAGTCTCATGTTCTACAGGTCAGGAAGGTGTTTCAGGTTCTGCGGGCCAATTCTCTGTTTGTGAAGGGCTCAAAGTGTCTCTTCGGAGTCCAGAAGATTTCTTTTTTGGGGTACATTTTTTCTCCTTCTACTATTGAGATGGATCCCGTCAAGGTTCAGGCGATTTGTGACTGGACACAACCTACATCTGTTAAGAGCCTTCAGAAGTTCTTGGGGTTTGCTAATTTTTATCGTCGGTTCATTGCTAATTTTTCCAGTATTGTTAAACCTTTGACTGATTTGACTAAAAAGGGTGCTGATGTTGCTGATTGGTCTCCTGCGGCCGTGGAGGCCTTTCAGGAACTTAAGCACCGGTTTTCTTCTGCTCCTGTGTTGTGTCAACCAGATGTTTCACTTCCTTTTCAGGTTGAGGTTGATGCTTCCGAGATTGGAGCGGGGGCGGTTTTGTCACAGAGAAGTTCTAATGGCTCGGTGATGAAGCCATGTGCATTCTTCTCTAGAAAATTCTCGCCCTCCGAGCGCAATTATGATGTGGGTAATCGGGAGCTTTTGGCCATGAAGTGGGCATTTGAGGAGTGGCGTCATTGGCTTGAGGGTGCTAAACATCGTGTGGTGGTCTTGACTGATCACAAGAATCTCATTTACCTTGAGTCTGCCAGGCGTTTGAATCCTAGACAGGCTCGTTGGTCGTTGTTTTTTTCCCGTTTCAATTTCGTGGTTTCATACCTGCCAGGTTCAAAGAATGTGAAGGCAGATGCTCTTTCCAGGAGTTTTGTGCCTGACTCTCCTGGAGACTCTGGGCCTACTGGTATCCTTAGGGATGGGGTAATATTGTCCGCCGTATCCCCAGACTTGCGACGTGCATTGCAGGAGTTTCAGGTGGATAAACCGGATCGTTGTCCACCAGAAAGACTGTTTGTTCCGGATGATTGGACCAGTAGAGTCATCTCCGAGGTCCATTCTTCTGTGTTGGCTGGTCATCCTGGAATATTTGGTACTAGAGACTTGGTGGCCAGGTCTTTTTGGTGGCCTTCCTTGTCTTGGGATGTGCGTACCTTTGTGCAGTCTTGTGAAGTGTGTGCTCGAGCTAAGCCTTGCTGTTCTCGGGCCAGTGGGTTGTTGTTATCCTTGCCCATCCCGAAGAGGCCTTGGACGCACATTTCCATGGATTTTATTTCTGATCTCCCGGTTTCACAGAAAATGTCCGTTATCTGGGTTGTGTGTGACCGCTTTTCTAAGATGGTTCATTTGGTGCCCTTGCCTAAGTTGCCTTCCTCCTCTGAGTTGGTCCCTTTATTTTTTCAGAACGTGGTTCGTTTGCATGGGATTCCGGAGAATATCGTTTCTGACAGGGGATCCCAGTTTGTGTCTAGATTTTGGCGGACGTTTTGTGCCAAGATGGGCATTGATTTGTCTTTCTCGTCTGCATTCCATCCTCAGACGAATGGCCAGACGGAGCGAACTAATCAGACCTTGGAAACTTATTTGAGGTGTTTTGTTTCTGCTGATCAAGATGACTGGGTTGCTTTTTTGCCACTGGCCGAATTTGCTCTCAATAATCGGGCTAGTTCGGCCACGTTGGTCTCTCCTTTTTTTTGTAATTCGGGGTTTCATCCTCGTTTTTCCTCTGGTCAGGTGGAGCCTTCGGATTGTCCTGGAGTGGACGTGGTGGTGGACAGGCTACATCAGATTTGGAATCAGGTGGTGGACAATTTGAAGTTATCTCAGGAGAAGACTCAGCAGTTTGCTAATCGCCGTCGCCGCGTGGGTCCCCGACTTCTTGTTGGGGATTTGGTGTGGTTGTCTTCTCGTTTTGTCCCTATGAAGGTCTCTTCTCCTAAGTTCAAGCCTCGGTTCATCGGTCCTTATAGGATCTCGGAGATTCTTAACCCTGTATCTTTTCGTTTGGATCTCCCAGCATCGTTTGCTATTCATAATGTGTTCCATCGGTCGTTGTTGCGGAGGTATGAGGTGCCCGTTGTTCCTTCGGTTGAGCCTCCTGCTCCGGTGCTGGTGGAGGGAGAATTGGAGTATGTTGTTGAGAAGATCTTGGATTCTCGTGTTTCCAGACGCAAACTCCAGTATTTGGTTAAGTGGAAGGGTTATGGTCAGGAGGATAATTCCTGGGTGGTCGCCTCCGATGTTCATGCGACTGATTTGGTCCGCGCCTTCCATAGAGCTCACCCTGATCGCCCTGGGGGTTCTCGTGAGGGTTCGGTGACCCCTCCTCAAGGGGGGGGTACTGTTGTGGATTCTGTTTGTGGGTTCCCTCTGGTGGTTACTGCTGGTACTGGGTGACTTTGGTGGGTTGCGGCCTTTGGTTTCCACCTGTCCATCAGTGGCTGGGTGTTTCCTATTTTACCTGGCCTTTCTGTCATTTCCCTTGCCGGCTATCAATGTATTCAGATGTGCTCTGTTTGGTTCCTGCCTACCTGCTCCCAGATCTTTCAGGATAAGCTAAGTGCTGATTTTCAGTTGTTTGGTTTTTTGTCCAGCTTGCTTATTATGTCTCTATGCTAGCTGGTAGCTCTAGTGGACTGAGGTTCTCCCCATGTGCCATGAGTTGGCACATGGGTTCTTGTAATCTCAGGATGGTTTTTTTGATTAGGGTTTTTTGCTGACCGCTCAGTCCCCTTTTGTATCGTTCTGCTTTCTAGTTTACAGCGGGCCTCAATTTGCTAAAACTATATATATCATCTCTATGTGTGTGCCTTCCTCTCATTTCACCGTCAATACATGTGGGGGGCAACTATATCTTTTGGGGTTCATTCCGCTGGAGGCAAGTGAGGTCTTTATTTTCTCTGCAGTGCTAGTTAGCTCTTAGGCTGGTGCGTGGCGTCTAGAACCAACGTAGGCACGCTCCCTGGCTATCTCTAGTTGCGTTTGTCAGGCGTAGGGCAGCGGTCAGCCCAGGTTCCATCACCCTAGAGCTCGTCCGTAATATATTTGTACTTTGCTTGTCCTGTGCTATCCCTAGCCATTGGGATTCATGACAGGGAGCCGGGACGTGGCGCTAACCGGAAGTGTCCAGTATGAGAGCGGATGTGACGTTGCGCAGGACCGCCGATGTACGGAGCATGCGCAAGGGTTGCTATGGACGCTTGGTAGCGATCAGTGTCATTAGAGCACTTGGCACCTGCGCAGTGGTAAAGGAGTCGTCAGAGCTGTGTAATATACGTATCTGCAGACTGACAAGATGCAATACTATAGCCCACAAGTCGGTATTCTATAGACCTAGTGTGTGCGATTATAGTAGCCGACCAATGGCCCTTTAAAGCTGATGTGAAGGAATATCCACAAAAAGATTGGATAAGACATACTGTATCTGATGTTGATATAAAGGACAAAACTAGATAACTGGTTAAGGGTAACCAAGAATACTGGATAAGGAGATGAATTACTGAAAAAAATAAAATTGAAATGAACTGAACCCAAATGGAAAAGGTGAGATGATAAAATGGAATGAAAATAAGAGGAAATAAAGAACAAAAAATAAAATAAAATTTAGAAAAATAAGGAAAAAAATAATAATAATAAAAAATAAAAAAATAAATAATAAAAATAAAAAATAAAAAATAAAATAAAAAATAAAAAATAAAAAATAAAGAAAAATAAAAAATAAAAAATAAAAAATTAAAATTAAAAATTAAAATAAAACATAAACCAAATAATTGTAACCTAGGTTGACCGAGAGCCCTGGAAGATGTGACATGGGACCCAAAAGGGGGGGAGGGAAAAATTATTTTGAAAAAGCAATGCAACTAAAAGACCATAACGAAAAAAACGAAAAGAAGGGGGGGAAGTAAAAATTATAATAAAATTAATAATAAGAATAAAAATAAAAATAAAAATGAAAATAAATAAATAAAAAAAATAATAAATAATAAATAATAAAATGAAAAAATAAAATGAAAAAATAAAAAAATAAATGAATATAAAATGAAAACTAGCAGTAGCCAGGGCAAAATTTGCCAATTGGACTCACCCACAGGGCCTCCAGGTCAACGTGTCTGGGAGAAATGGAAAAAAGAATAAATTATTAGCAAATGCGAAAATTTATGGATGCCAATCTATCTCCCTATTCAAACCCCTGGGTTCCAGGGTGTCCAGTGTATAGATCCAGTAGGCCTCTCTCTGTTTTAAAAACCTAATACGATCCCCACCTCTTCTGGGGCGACCCACCTGTTCCATAATTTGGAAACGTAGTTGTGCGACTGTGTGCCTAAATTTAGTGAAGTGATCTGGTAACGGAAGCCAATTTCTATTGCATCTAATTGTAGACTTGTGGCTTGCTATGCGATCACGAATACACTGTGTGGTCTCTCCCACGTAAAGGAGGCCACATGGACACTTCACTACATAGACCACAAAGTTTGAACTGCATGTAAAATAACCACGGATAGGGTAGCTTTTGCCAGTTCTAGGGTGAGTGATATTCTCAGCCTTGGTGACATTGGAGCAGGCCGCACAACAAAGGCACGGGAATGTGCCTCGACGTTGTGTGCTGAGGAACCTCTGGGTAGTGCCTGGATGCGAACTGCCTACGTCAGCTCTAACGACTGTATCTTTAATGTTAGTTGGTCTCCGGGTGCAAATTAATGCAGGTGTGGAAAATGACTCAATCTTAGGATATGCCTTAGAGAGGAGTGACCAATGCTTCCTGATAATTGAATAGACTTTGGGCATACACGGATGGTATGTATGGACAAATGGTATCCTGTCCATTTTCCGGGATAATGGAGCTGGCGAAAGTGGGGTGGTGGCCCGTATTTTTTCTCTCTCCAGTAGTCTGATAGGATATTGTCTCTCTTTAAACTTATCACTCATTGCATTGAGTCTGATGTCTCGCTTTGTGGGATCTGTGACTATTCGCGACACCCTGGTAAACTGTGACCGTGGTAAGCTGTTTCTTGTGGCTCTAGGATGACAACTAGAGTAATGGAGTAGATTATTACGATCAGTGGGTTTACCATATAGATCAAGGGAAAGTAATCCTGTATCGTCCTTCATCACCAGTGTATCTAGAAAAGGTATCTCCTTCATGTTGGATTGCATGGTGAAAGTCAGCTCTGGTATAATGGAATTGAGGTATTCATGAAATGTTTTGAGGGAATCAAGGGATCCAGACCAAATACAAAATATATCGTCGATATAACGGTGATAACATTTGGCATATTGTATGAATAGACTGTTTTGGAAGATGTGTTTGGTCTCAAGTTCATTCATATATGCATTTGCATACGCGGGCGCCACATGTGACCCCATAGCGGTCCCTTGTTTTTGAATGTAAAAGTTGTCTTCATAGAGAAAGAAATTCTCATATAAAACGAGTTTTAGTAGGTCCATACAAAGTTGTATAGAACCCTCAGGTAGGTCCGACGTGATCAGAAGGGACTTGGCAGCTTCCAGACCCCTAGTGTGTGAAATTGAAGTGTACAGGCTGTTGACGTCAAATGTGACTAGCCAACAGGTGGGGGGTATACTCCTTATGCCCTTAATAATCCGTATGAAATGACCTGTGTCCAGAATGAATGATTTTGTTGTTTTGATGAGAGGTGTTAATATTTTATCGAGAAATATAGACAGAGGGGACAAGATCGAGTCAGTAGACACCACGATCGGTCTACCCGGTGGGTTCACAAGTGACTTATGTATTTTGGGTAATACATAGAACACAGGTGTTATGGGATGGGAATTCACCAAGAACGTGGCCGTTTTTTTGTCAATTATATGTCTATCCAAATATTGTGTTACCACTCTGTCTATTTTGGTTTTAATCTCTGTGGTAGGGTCCCTCTTGACGATCATATATGTCTCATGGTCAGAGAGTTGACGTAAGACTTCCTGAGAGTAGGATGACCGGTCCATCACTACTACTGCTCCGCCCTTGTCGGCCGGTTTTATCATGATCAGTTTGTTGTCTCGGAGAGACCTAAGTGCTATTCTTTCGCTCTGTGATAAATTCAAGTGAGTCGGAAAGAAGCCCAATTTGTGATCATCTGAAAGTTGTTTCACTTCTTGGTCAACCAGATCTATAAACGTCTCAATCGCGTGATAAGTACGTGGTGGTTGAAAGTGACTAGGTGTGCGGAGGCCGAGTGATGAGATAGAAAGTTCAGATTGAACCCCTGTAGGGGGTGCCCTCTGTTCCCCTGTGATGGGTGATACACCGAAATGGGTCTTAAGCCTTAGAGAGTGATAAAACATTTGCAAATCTCTCTCAAGTTGAAATGCATTCCAGCCTGGAGTCGGGCAAAAGGATAAGCCCTTCTCTAATACAGAAAGTTCCGCAGGGGCAAGCAGGTGGCTGGATATATTGATCACCAGGCTGGATGGCCTACCTAAGAACGTGTTGTCATGCGTTCTCCTGGATCTTCTCGTGGGCCTGCTTGATGTGCTCCTCCCCTGCGGTTCCTTGGTAAAAAACGTTGTCGTCCTGTTCCTGTCGAAGAGTCTCCACTTGAACTGAAAGAACCGAATCTTCTCTGAGAGGAAGGTTGACGCCAGGTAGATGATTCGTTCCATCTGTACACTCTATTGTTGGCGTAGTCCTCGTTGTCACGATAGAACTTTTGTCTTTTCCGTTCCTGTAATAATTTCTCGTGCTCGGCCAAACTTTTGTCAGTTTTAGTTTTAAGAGCCGTCCATTCACCAGATGAAAGAGTTGCACTCAGTTGTGTCTCAATGGCTTAAATTTTAGATTTTGTCTCAACAATACTTTTTTGCAGATATTCCACCGTGAGTACAATGATATCAAGGGAGCATTTGTTTAATATTTTCCTGTATTTGTCACAAAATTCCTCATTGTCAGCAAATAGGGTTGGGCGCAGATTGCTTCTAAGACCTCTCGGTATCTTGCTCTGGCGGTGGTATTCCGCCAGTGTGGTGCAATGTAAATCGTGAGAGACTAAACGTTTTCTCTCTCTTTCATAGTCCCTTGTCCTTAACTCCTGTGTTGTAGTTTTTAGGAAGTCACTTGAACTAGTGACCTGTGCAAGTATACTGGAACTAGTAGCCGTGTCATAGGCAAATGTATTCAACGACATGGGGAGAGCAGGTGCAATGACTAAGAAGTAATACTATATATAGAAAATTAGTCTGCACTCTGCTATATAGAAGAGGGTGCTTGTGTAACAGACAGAAAGTCCTCAATAACGTTAATGAAAAGATACACCGCACTCACGGATGGAATATATTGCAAACCATATAACAGACGTTTCTAACCCAACCGGGTTCTTACTCATATACCGCTGTGGAAAAAATAGGAAAAACACAAACAAATCATACATAACTTATACAATGATAACAATATGCACACAAAAAGGCACCAAGCCTATAAAGGTAACCCCAAGTAGAGAAAGGAATGGAATATACCTAAACCAAAAAAGGAAGGTGAGAAAAACCACCAAAACTAAATAAATGAATATATCAATGGTAAGAAAAAAAGGGGGGGGGTTGATGGGGGCCACAAACATAATATCATAACTACCTATATATGCTGAAGGAGGAATCCAGCTGGGGGCTAGCTATCGCTAGGTAGGAAGACCTGTGGGCATGAACAGGCGGGCATGAGCAAGCGGTAAACATTTAGAAGTCCCTGTCTAATCACTCCATACTGAGAGATGCGCGCTATAATGCTTTACCTGTAGGCAGAGTGTTGAAGAGCGGCGCTCCCGCGCCCTGCTGTGCTGTGTGTGTGGGAGGCAATAATAGCTGCTAGATAAAGGGAGCCGGGACGTGGCGCTAACCGGAAGTGTCCAGTATGAGAGCGGATGTGACGTTGCGCAGGACCGCCGATGTACGGAGCATGCGCAAGGGTTGCTATGGACGCTTGGTAGAGATCAGTGTCATTAGAGCATTCTAAATTTTATTTTATTTTTTATTCTTTATTTCCTCTTATTTTCATTCCATTTTATCATCTTACCTTTTCCATTTGGGTTCAGTTCATTTCAATTTTATTTTTTTCAGTAATTCATCTCCTTATCCAGTATTCTTGGTTACCCTTAACCAGTTATCTAGTTTTGTCCTTTATATCAACATCAGATATGTCTTATCCAATCTTTTTGTGGATATTCCTTCACATCAGCTTTAAAGGGCCATTGGTCGGCTACTATAATCGCAAACACTAGGTCTATAGAATACCGACTTGTGGGCTATAGTATTGCATCTTGTCAGTCTGCAGATACGTATATTACACAGCTCTGACGACTCCTTTACCACTGCGCAGGCGCCAAGTGCTCTAATGACACTGATCGCTACCAAGCGTCCATAGCAACCCTTGCGCATGCTCCGTACATCGGCGGTCCTGCGCAACGTCACATCCGCTCTCATACTGGACACTTCCGGTTAGCGCCACGTCCCGGCTCCCTTTATCTAGCAGCTATTATTGCCTCCCACACACACAGCACAGCAGGGCGCTGGAGCGCCGCTCTTCAACACTCTGCCTACAGGTAAAGCATTATAGCGCGCATCTCTCAGTATGGAGTGATTAGACAGGGACTTCTAAATGTTTACCGCTTGCTCATGCCCGCCTGTTCATGCCCACAGGTCTTCCTACCTAGCGATAGCTAGCCCCCAGCTGGATTCCTCCTACAGCATATATAGGTAGTTATGATATTATGGTTGTGGCCCCCATCAACCCCCCCCCCTTTTTTTCTTACCATTGATATCCTCCTGATTGTCACGCTATTCCCCACAGCATAACTGCTGAATGCAATATTCTGTCTCGGCTGAGACAGTCCTGATTAAGCAACTACATATCATTACAAGGTAATGACTGACTTCCCTTGCCTCACTCCAGTGTTTTTTGGTGTATCCGGGTATATTCTGGTGGTTCATTTATTTAGTTTTGGTGGTTTTTCTCACCTTCCTTTTTTGGTTTAGGTATATTCCATTCCTTTCTCTACTTGGGGTTACCTTTATAGGCTTGGTGCCTTTTTGTGTGCATATTGTTATCATTGTATAAGTTATGTATGATTTGTTTGTGTTTTTCCTATTTTTTCCACAGCGGTATATGAGTAAGAACCCGGTTGGGTTCGAAACGTCTTTTATATGGTTTGCAATATATTCCATCCGTGAGTGCAGTGTATCTTTTCACTAATGTTATTGAGGACTTTCTGTCCGTTACACCAGCACCCTCTTCTATATAGCAGAGTGCAGACTAATTTTCTACATATAGTATTACTTCTTAGTCATTGCACCTGCTCTCCCCATGTCGTTGAATACATTTGCCTATGACACGGCTACTAGTTCCAGTATACTTGCACAGGTCACTAGTTCAAGTGACTTCCTAAAAACTCCAACACAGGAGTTAAGGACAAGGGACTATGAAAGAGAGAGAAAACGTTTAGTCTCTCACGATTTACATTGCACCACACTGGCGGAATACCACCGCCAGAGCAAGATACCGAGAGGTCTTAGAAGCAATCTGCGCCCAACCCTATTTGCTGACAATGAGGAATTTTGTGACAAATACAGGAAAATATTAAACAAATGCTCCCTTGATATCATTGTACTCACGGTGGAATATCTGCAAAAAAGTATTGTTGAGACAAAATCTAAAATTGAAGCCATTGAGACACAACTGAGTGCAACTCTTTCATCTGGTGAATGGACGGCTCTTAAAACTAAAACTGACAAAAGTTTGGCCGAGCACGAGAAATTATTACAGGAACGGAAAAGACAAAAGTTCTATCGTGACAACGAGGACCTCGCCAACAATAGAGTGTACAGATGGAACGAATCATCTACCTGGCGTCAACCTTCCTCTCAGAGAAGATTCGGTTCTTTCAGTTAAAGTGGAGACTCTTCGACAGGAACAGGATGACAACGTTTTTTACCAAGGAACCGCAGGGGAGGAGCACATCAAGCAGGCCCACGAGAAGATCCAGGAGAACGCATGACAACACGTTCTCAGGTAGGCCATCCAGCCTGGTGATCAATATATCCAGCCACCTGCTTGCCCCTGCGGAACTTTCTGTATTAGAGAAGGGCTTATCCTTTTGCCCGACTCCAGGCTGGAATGCATTTCAACTTGAGAGAGATTTACAAATGTTTTATCACTCTCTAAGGCTTAAGACCCATTTCGGTGTATCACCCATCACAGGGGAACAGAGGGCACCCCCTACAGGGGTTCAATCTGAACTTTCTATCTCATCACTCGGCCTCCGCACACCTAGTCACTTTCAACCACCACGTACTTATCACGCGATTGAGACGTTTATAGATCTGGTTGACCAAGAAGTGAAACAACTTTCACATGATCACAAATTGGGCTTCTTTCCGACTCACTCGAATCTATCACAGAGCGAAAGAATAGCACTTAGGTCTCTCCGAGACAACAAACTGATCATGATAAAACCGGCCGACAAGGGCGGAGCAGTAGTAGTGATGGACCGGTCATCCTACTCTCAGGAAGTCTTACGTCAACTCTCTGACCATGAGACATATATGATCGTCAAGAGGGACCCTACCACAGAGATTAAAACCAAAATAGACAGAGTGGTAACACAATATTTGGATAGACATATAATTGACAAAAAAACGGCCACGTTCTTGGTGAATTCCCATCCCATAACACCTGTGTTCTATGTATTACCCAAAATACATAAGTCACTTGTGAACCCACCGGGTAGACCGATCGTGGCGTCTACTGACTCGATCTTGTCCCCTCTGTCTATATTTCTCGATAAAATATTAACACCTCTCATCAAAACAACAAAATCATTCATTCTGGACACAGGTCATTTCATACGGATTATTAAGGGCATAAGGAGTATACCCCCCACCTGTTGGCTAGTCACATTTGACGTCAACAGCCTGTACACTTCAATTTCACACACTAGGGGTCTGGAAGCTGCCAAGTCCCTTCTGATCACGTCGGACCTACCTGAGGGTTCTATACAACTTTGTATGGACCTACTAAAACTCGTTTTATATGAGAATTTCTTTTTCTATGAAGACAACTTTTATATTAAAAAACAAGGGACCGCTATGGGGTCACATGTGGCGCCCGCGTATGCAAATGCATATATGACTGAACTTGAGACCAAACACATCTTCCAAAACAGTCTATTCATACAATATGCCAAATGTTATCACCGTTATATCGACGATATATTTTGTATTTGGTCTGGATCCCTTGATTCCCTCAAAACATTTCATGAATACCTCAATTCCATTATACCAGAGCTGACTTTCACCATGCAATCCAACATGAAGGAGATACCTTTTCTAGATACACTGGTGATGAAGGACGATACAGGATTACTTTCCCTTGATCTATATGGTAAACCCACTGATCGTAATAATCTACTCCATTACTCTAGTTGTCATCCTAGAGCCACAAGAAACAGCTTACCACGGTCACAGTTTACCAGGGTGTCGCGAATAGTCACAGATCCCACAAAGCGAGACATCAGACTCAATGCAATGAGTGATAAGTTTAAAGAGAGACAATATCCTATCAGACTACTGGAGAGAGAAAAAATACGGGCCACCACCCCACTTTCGCCAGCTCCATTATCCCGGAAAATGGACAGGATACCATTTGTCCATACATACCATCCGTGTATGCCCAAAGTCTATTCAATTATCAGGAAGCATTGGTCACTCCTCTCTAAGGCATATCCTAAGATTGAGTCATTTTCCACACCTGCATTAATTTGCACCCGGAGACCAACTAACATTAAAGATACAGTCGTTAGAGCTGACGTAGGCAGTTCGCATCCAGGCACTACCCAGAGGTTCCTCAGCACACAACGTCGAGGCACATTCCCGTGCCTTTGTTGTGCGGCCTGCTCCAATGTCACCAAGGCTGAGAATATCACTCACCCTAGAAGAGAAGTGTCCATGTGGCATCCTTTACGTGGGAGAGACCACACAGTGTATTCGTGATCGCATAGCAAGCCACAAGTCTACAATTAGATGCAATAGAAATTGGCTTCCGTTACCAGATCACTTCACTAAATTTAGGCACACAGTCGCACAACTATGTTTCCAAATTATGGAACAGGTGGGTCGCCCCAGAAGAGGTGGGGATCGTATTAGGTTTTTAAAACAGAGAGAGGCCTACTGGATCTATACACTGGACACCCTGGAACCCAGGGGTTTGAATAGGGAGATAGATTGGCATCTATAAATTTTCGCATTTGCTAATAATTTATTCTTTTTTCCATTTCTCCCAGACACGTTGACCTGGAGGCCCTGTGGGTGAGTCCAATTGGCAAATTTTGCCCTGGCTACTGCTAGTTTTCATTTTATATTCATTTATTTTTTTATTTTTTCATTTTATTTTTTCATTTTATTATTTATTATTTATTATTTTTTATTTTTATTTATTTTCATTTTTATTTTTATTTTTATTCTTATTATTAATTTTATTATAATTTTTACTTCCCCCCCTTCTTTTCGTTTTTTTCGTTATGGTCTTTTAGTTGCATTGCTTTTTCAAAATAATTTTTCCCTCCCCCCCTTTTGGGTCCCATGTCACATCTTCCAGGGCTCTCGGTCAACCTAGGTTACAATTATTTGGTTTATGTTTTATTTTAAGTTTTTTTTTTTTTTTTTTTTTTTTTTCCTTATTTTTCTAAATTTTATTTTATTTTTTATTCTTTATTTCCTCTTATTTTCATTCCATTTTATCATCTCACCTTTTCCATTTGGGTTCAGTTCATTTCAATTTTATTTTTTTCAGTAATTCATCTCCTTATCCAGTATTCGTGGTTACCCTTAACCAGTTATCTAGTTTTGTCCTTTATATCAACGTCAGATATGTCTTATCCAATCTTTTTGTGGATATTCCTTCACATCAGCTTTAAAGGGCCATTGGTCGGCTACTATAATCGCACACACTAGGTCTATAGAATACCGACTTGTGGGCTATAGAATTGCATCTTGTCAGTCTGCAGATACGTATATTACACAGCTCTGACGACTCCTTTACCACTGCGCAGGCGCCAAGTGCTCTAATGACACTGATCGCTACCAAGCTTCCATAGCAACCCTTGCGCATGCTCCGTACATCGGCGGTCCTGCGCAACGTCACATCCGCTCTCATACTGGACACTTCCGGTTAGCGCCACATCCCGGCTACCTTTATCTAGCAGCTATTATTGCCTCCCACACACACAGCACAGCAGGGCGCGGGGGCGCCGCTCTTCAACACTCTGCCTACAGGTAAAGCATTATAGCGCGCATCTCTCAGTATGGAGTGATTAGACAGGGACTTCTAAATGTTTACCGCTTGCTCATGCCCACCTGTTCATGCCCACAGGTCTTCCTACCTAGCGATAGCTAGCCCCCAGCTGGATTCCTCCTACAGCATATATAGGTAGTTATGATATTATGGTTGTGGCCCCCATCAACCCCCCCCCCCTTTTTTTCTTACCATTGATATCCTCCTGATTGTCACGCTATTCCCCACAGCATAACTGCTGAATGCAATATTCTGTCTCGGCTGAGACAGTCCTGATTAAGCAACTACATATCATTACAAGGTAATGACTGACTTCCCTTGCCTCACTCCAGTGTTTTTTGGTGTATCCGGGTATATTCTGGTGGTTCATTTATTTAGTTTTGGTGGTTTTTCTCACCTTCTTTTTTGGTTTAGGTATATTCCATTCCTTTCTCTACTTGGGGTTACCTTTATAGGCTTGGTGCCTTTTTGTGTGCATATTGTTATCATTGTATAAGTTATGTATGATTTGTTTGTGTTTTTCCTATTTTTTCCACAGCGGTATATGAGTAAGAACCCCGGTTGGGTTAGAAACGTCTGTTATATGGTTTGCAATATATTCCATCCGTGAGTGCGGTGTATCTTTTCATTAATGTTATTGAGGACTTTCTGTCCGTTACACCAGCACCCTCTCCTATATAGCAGAGTGCAGACTAATTTTCTATAACTAGAGATTTGTACAGAGGCAGTATAATGCTCTCATCATGTGTATCCAGACCTCTTTTAATGCACCCCATGATTCTGTTTGCCTTGGCAGCTGCTGCCTGGCACTGGCTGCTCCAGGTAAGTTTATCATTATCTAGGATCCCCAAGTCCTTCTCCCTGTCAGATTTACCCAGTGGTTTCCCGTTCAGTGTGTAATGGTGATATTGATTCCTTCTTCCCATGTGTATAACCTTACATTTATCATTGTTAAACCTCATCTGCCACCTTTCAGCCCAAGTTTCCAACTTATCCAGATCCATCTGTAGCAGAATACTATCTTCTCTTGTATTAACTGCTTTACATAGTTTTGTATCATCTGCAAATATCAATATTTTACTGTGTAAACCTTCTACCAGATCATTAATGAATATGTTGAAGAGAACAGGCCCCAATACCAACCCCTGCGGTACCCCACTGGTCACAGCGACCCAGTTAGAGACTATACCATTTATAACCACCCTCTGCTTTCTATCACTAAGCCAGTTACTAACCCATTTACACACATTTTCCCCCAGACCAAGCAGCGCCCCAGAGTCCTGGTCATTGCAGTACTGTTGCTCCGCCACTAAGGGGAGTGATGGTATGTCCGATGGCACTTAAGGAGTTCACCTGACCAGGTATCACAGGCACCAATACACTTCACATTCTGGCCACCAGGGGGAGCAAAGGGTTCTATGTACTAGGCCACTCCTCACAATTTGGTAAAACTGGGGGCTGGATAGGAAGTTAGTTAGAAGCTGACTGGGTTGGAACCAGGCAACATCCTGTGGCAGAGGGTGTTGCGGGAGGAAGATTCAGGGGAGTCCCTGTCAGGGGTGGGATCCTGACAGAGGCCTAGCGAACAAGACAGAAAGTTAAGGAACCACGCCTGCACTACATTGCGGCGGTATCTCAAGAAAGGACAAGAAGTGAGTTTTATTGTGGAGAAGTGAGAAACGAGATCGTAGCAAAAAGGAGATAAAGCCAGTAGGAGTCGTGCCGTAAGATCGAGGCAACATCCTACTGAGGCGCGTAGCCGGTGGCCGGAATGCTGAGGAAGTATTAGGCTCCAAGTAATACTTGGACAGCGGCAGGACAGTTAATTATAGGTTGGCTGTCTCACCTAAATCACCTAAGCAGACATAGGGGGCAATTGTGGGAGAGGGGCGACGCTAGGGTCCCGGAAGAACTCCAGGCCTACCCGTCATACGGGTGCGTCCTATCCATATCATCTGGGGGACGGAGAAGAACATCAGAATAGATACGACTTGTGAGAAAGAAGAACATCAGAAACAGACACAACAGTTGTGAGGACTATCCCGTGGTGCTCAGCAGGGAGGTACTACAACACACAGGCGCTGGAAGGTAGGCACTGATTTCCACCTGCAAAGGGAACTCTGGAGGTGCCTTCGGACTGGCCGGTCTCAGCCAGCCCTGTTAGCAGTACTCTGGATTGAGGATCCTGAAGCCTTCAGTAAAGAGGTAAAGAGACTGCAACCCTGTGTCCTCGTTATTCATCGCGACCTGCACCACGCACCACCATCACACCTTTCATTGGACGCCCCTTAGCAGGGTCACGGACCGAGCCTAGCCACCGTGACAACCCTAGGACCGAGACAGAGAGGCCCGGTACCGAGTACACCGTGGCCCTGCGTCTGGGGGCTCTCCATTAACTTGTACCTCCAGGAGTGTAAAATTTGTTCTATAGGCAATGCCATCAGTATATTTTGTAACAATAAGGTTGCAAAATTCTTGAGACAGCTCACTGGTTTTACCCATCATGAGATGTTTCTTGTCTGGCACTTTGGTAATGAGACATCTTTTTATAGGCCATTTTTCACTAAGTGGCAAGATTGCTTTTTAATTACTGGTAGAGTTCAACTGATGTAATGATTTTCCATGACTATTTGCACCCCTTCATGTGTTCAACTCTTTTTCCCTGTCTCATTTTTCATTATTATGCATAACTCAATTTATGGACATCTATGGTTTGATTTCT
Organism: Ranitomeya variabilis; assembly: GCF_051348905.1. Taxonomy (NCBI): domain Eukaryota; kingdom Metazoa; phylum Chordata; class Amphibia; order Anura; family Dendrobatidae; genus Ranitomeya; species Ranitomeya variabilis. The sequence goes on from NC_135235.1 coordinate 509,227,552, forward strand.
TTGCCTGCGTGGATCGGATGGGTTGTTACCAACATCTGGTGAGAATTTCATGTCAATAGCAGCTTTAGAAATTTGATTACCATATTTTCTGGTGTATAAGACAACTGGGCGTATAAGACGACCCCCAACTTTTCCACATAAAAAATGGAATTTGGGATATACCCGCCGTATAAGACGGGGGTCATCTTATACGCCCAGTCATCTTATACGGCGTGTGGTTCCCAGGGTCTGGAGGAGAGGAGACTCTCCTTCAGGCCCTGGGATCCATATTCATGTAAAAAATAAAGAATAAAAATAAAAAATATGGATATACTCACCCCTCCGACGGACCCTGGACCTCAGCGGTGCAAGCGTCTGCCTCCGTTCCTAAGAATGCAGTGAGTGAAGGACCTGCGATGATGAAACTTTTTTTGCTGTATTGAAGGCAATGGGTTGTCACTTCAAATATTTTCTTTCGTTTTCTCTGTTGCTTATTCACTTTGCATTTTGTTAATTGTAAGAAATAATAATTTTTTTTGTTTAAACATTCTTACTTTGCAGTATTTTTTCCACACCTGCCTAAAAGTTTTGCACAGCACTGTATATATTGTGATGTACCAATTAGTGATCTACTGAGAGACAGGTATGTATTGTACAGACAGAGGTCTGCGGCGATCTGAATCCAGGACAGGTTGATGGGTCTTGTAGTTCCACAAACCTGTATTTTAGTAAAGGGCTGGATTTAAGGGTTAACCAGAAAGTGGTGGGTGGGACTGGTTAACCACATACCTCTCCAAGGGGTGTGCTCCTATGACATCAGGAGAGTCCTATATGCTTCCTGGTTGCACCACATGGGGGAGATGGCCATGTGTGAGACTGGAGCTACCTGAAGTCCAGGAAGCACTGAGGGTGTGGGTTACTGACAGGCTCTATATGAAGCCAGGCTGGGAAACCTGTGTTTGTTTGGCTTCAGACCGAGCCTGAATACTAGACACTAACCAAGCCTGAGTTACCACAGGCCTGACGGGGCAGAGCCCTGTTATGGACATTGTTGTATTCTTTTGCCTGATCTAAAGGCTGTTTACAGTCTGTTTGTGCTTCTGGGGTTTATGAAGCAATAATAAATAAACCAAGGAAGACATTTTTGATGTACGCTTTATCGCTGCCAAGTAAGTGTACCCCAACCCGTTTAGCGATCGCTACGGCACAATATAAACAACTTTTTATTTCAACCAATAAAATCAAGTTTAATCCCATCCCATTAAATTCTGGCTTACTCTCAATGCCGGCATGTCTTGAAGTTGGTTTATATTTATAAAAATACATTCCAGACATTTTATCTTCTCAGTAATTGCTAAATAACTTTCCACAATATATTCTTATTTTTACAATGTAACTGTTCTCATCTTCAAAGGCTTTGAATTCCTAAAGTCGTTTTGTCTCCACAAGCATTGTTCTTTCCACTGAACTTACCTTTCTCATGCTCCATATCATAGTTGTAACTCCTAGTAGGTGATTTTCATCTATCTATATCATTGACCTTTATATAATAAAAAGAGGTGGAGTGCAAGAGAAGGGCATCAACTGTAGGATTAATAGAGGAATGGTTCAAAGGAATGGCACAGAAACTACTGGACTTTTTCTTGGGTGTATAATTGATTTCTGTCAAAAGGGTGGTGTGGTGTGACTGGTGGTCTTGTGGTTAATGGGAGGTATGTGTCACAGGGATGGATGCTCCCTGCTATGCAACCCGGAGTATTTTGTCTTTAGTGCACATGAGCACTGAAGATGTCGTTTAGTGCACCTGGGTCCGGGTTGTGGGAAACTATGAGTGATGGGAGGGTCTGGCTACTCATATACTGTACCTCACCTCTTCCCTGCAGAAGTTTGAGGACCTGCAGTGATGTCATGATCATGTGACCAGTGCATGTGATGTCACCTCACCTGTGGGTGTGTTTACAGACTACCTAATGGAGGTGTGTTTGGCACATGTGAGTGTTTGGGAGTCTGTCAGAGTGGACAGATTTCCATGTGTCCCGACTGGACACTACAGAGTGGCCTGTGTGTTGGACGGTTCCAAGTGGGGATGGACATCCTGAACAGCACACAGAGACAGTGTTTTGGCTAGAGAGCTTGCGTGCTGGACATGGCACAGCCTGTGTGCTCACAGACCTGAGAGAGAGGAGCTCTACTATGGACATTGAGGATTTATCTGTCTGATGTAAGACTGTTTGACTTTTGCTCATGCTTCTATGGTTTATGGAGAGAATAAACCATACAGACTGTTTTAACTGGAAAAACCGTGCCTGAGTGCTTGAATCCCGTGCCAAGCGACTGTCCCCCAAGATACATAGTAGGCAAAACATTACAGTGGACATTGTATAGAGGGAGCCAGCCTACTCTATGTTTTAGTCAAGTAACCTAATTATGGCACAATCAGAAAAAAATATATCAGAAAAGATAATAGTGCACCTCGATCAGGGATGTCAAATTCAAATACACAGTGAACCAAAATTAAAAACTTGAACAAAGTTGTGAGTGAACCTTGATGAAAAAGGTGGGGTAGGTGGAGGAATCTGTCTAAGATAAGGAGAACCCCAATGCTGCAGGAGAAGTTTGGGTTGTTTAAGCGGCACAAATAGAAATCATGGGACCCCATAGCAGCTTCATTAAGGTTTTATTTTGGGGGGATCCAACGTCAAGTCTTATTTTTCAGCGGGGTTACAGAAGAACATTAGTTCTCAACTTTACAGCCCCTACAAAGACATTTTCCTCCTATATAGTCCTCCTCCTATTGTGGCCACCACATAGTCCTTCATACAGTTTTATAGGCACCACATAGTCCTCCATATAGTATTATGGCTACCACAGACTCCTCAATACAGTATTATGGGTATCACATAGTCCTCCATACAGTTTTATAGGAATTACATAGTCCTCTATACAGTATCATGGGCACCACATAGTGCTCCATATGGTATTTTGGGCTCTACTGTTAGGTGTTGGGAGTCTCCCACTGAATGGGATAGATCCCAAGCATTATCTGGTACTGTAGTCTCCCATTCAGGTCCGGCCGCTGCGATTGCTGCTCATCACAGACGTCGGTCCTAGCGTCTTGCTCAGGCTCTTAGTATACATTTGGTTACTGCTGGCTCTTCAGCCAAGTCTATGGTAATCAGTGATATGCAGGTGTAGCCTTGTGCTCTGGAGTCTAAGTTCAGAGATCATCTCACTGAGCATGTTTCTGATGTAGCGTCTTCTTATTGGTGGTCGGATGTTAGCTGCCCTGGTGATGTGGCAGCACCGGATTGGCCCATGGGCGATGTCTCGACCGACTGGGCATGAATGTATGGGGTGGAGCCTAGCGTATAAAAGGCTCTCAGCGGCACATGCGGGAGCGCTAGTGTCATTTATATTTTGGTGTGATGGGTGGTTACTCTACCACTCTGCATGTTTGTGTGAGTTTGTCTATGCGCAAAGACTGTACACGTTGGCAGGCAGATAGCACACTTATGTGGTTCCATACCCTTGGGTCAATGCCTGTGTCTCTAGTTTGCTACATGCTTAGGGTGCCGGTCAGGCACAAGTTCGATAGAGTCTGGACTGGGGTAACTAGCCGCTTAGCTTATCATCTGTTTCGTTCATGTGTGCGGTTAGCACAGTTCAGTTACATTGCAAGCTCAATCCACGTGCTAATATCCCTGTGACGTTAACAGGGTATAGTACATAGCATTCTTAGTGCAGTACCTCTCTGCGAAGTAATTGAGCTTGGTATTCAGTGTTCTGATCATTCTGTGTGGCGTTAACACAGTGTGTTTAAGGTAACGCTGTTTTGTTCCGTCATTGTTCACACTAGCAGCAGGTTCATCTCTGCACGGTGGACCCCGGGTTGTGATTGAACTTTATTTTTTATTTTATTTAGTTCAATCTGCCAACCTAACACCCACATAGGCTTCCATACAGGATTATGGGTACCACATAATCCTACAAACTGTATAATGGGCTCCACATAGTCCCCCATGTAGTACTATGGGAACCACATAGTGCTCCATACAGTTTAATGGGCCCAACAAAGTGATCCATACAGTATAATGGGCAGCACATAGTGCTGCATACAGTATAATGGACCCCACAGTCCTCCATAGATGAAAAAATAAATATACAAATGCTTACCTCTCCCTGTTCCCCACTGTTACGGTCTCTGCATTCTCCGTTCTTCTGACCAGCTGCATTGTTCAGCATAAAAGGTGCCCTGTAGTGACATAATTGCGTCCTCTATGATGAGATGTGACAGAGCTCAGACACAATGTGAGAATGACGGAAGAGGGAGCGTCAGCTGACTGCTCACTGTCCCAGCATTGTTTTAAACTGTATCCGTATCCAGGATGCCAAAGCAGTTGAAAGGAAAATGTGTAGAAGTAGTAGGGTAGTCCGCTCTCAATGGTGACGCCGATGCACACACTGGGCACCCCCGATTCACGGGCTCCTTAGCGGCCATGTGGTCTGTCATCATTTGTGGAATACCACTGGGTTGTGGGGATGGTACATAGAAATACTCAGGTCAATGCAAAGGGTGTGGTGACCCTCAAATAGACAAAAATACAAGGAAACAGAACATCAGAAGTATATAAACAGCACTGAGAAAATAATATTTGCAGAGTCCAGATTGTAAGGAGTGAACAAAAAGGGATCTCAGTACATAGGGAAAGGAAAACAATCTACATAAAACAAAATTGAGAATACATGACTAAATATAGCCATAAAATAAATCATTGCATTAGCGCAGTGGCTCACTAGCATACCTGTGCGCAGCTTGTAGATGAGATAGAGGGTAGAGGGTGCTATGAGTGCGGAGATGTACATGAGAGAACAAGGGGAATGCGCACTGGTGTGTGGTGGTGTTACAGACTGTGCTGCACTCCATATGATGAACCTTGAAATCAGGACCTCGCTTGGAACACCGAGGACTCTCCACCATCGCCAGGAATCGGATCTCCAGCTTCTTCTTGAAGACACCAAACATCCAGCTTCTCCAGGACTACCCTGGAGTCATCACGTGCCAGTTGTGGGCGTCACTGTTGGAACTTAAGGCGCTGCAGCCAGAAAGCCGGCGGACTGATAAGTGTATCCGTTAATGAATAGTTGCATTATCTGTTACCTCACCCCGCACTCATCCTATGCTAATATTACCTCTCATATCCTTCATTTAACCCATTATCTCCCTGCGTGGAGTATGCCCATGTCAATAAATCTGTTAACTCTTGCTCTGCCTCCTGTCCGTCACTGCATCCCGACACCTGCTCACACTTGGCATAGTCCGCAGGATGCAGTCCAACAGCACAGAGGCGGCAGACAAACAGTAGGAGGGCCAAGGTCCAGCATATCCTTGGGGGCAAAGTTGAGTAACCTCCCGAAGTATACTGGGAATAACACCATGCTATGGATCTGGACTAAGCGTTTCAGGGGGATGATGAGGATGCACCCCATGACCGCTGCATTAGAAGCGGAGGTTGCCATGATGGCTTTAGATGGAGAGGGAAGGGATTCTGTTATGTTATGATCCACCCGGGAACTAGACACCCTTAACAAAGTGTTGCGAATATTGGAGGAAACCCATGGAGACCCCACAGACGTAGGGGAGCTACATATGTGCTTATTTCACTGGGTTCAAAGGGAGGGGGAGATGGTGACCTAGTATATGAACGCGCTACAGGAGGTCCATACTGCCATTACCAAAAAAGACAGCATAGGCATAGGGTCGACTGACTTAGTGCTTCGGGATCAGTTGGTGATGGGCTTGCGAGACGTGCTGTTAAAACAGGCTTTCCTAGAGTGCTTGCAGGTAAACCCACGCATGACCTTTTCTGAGGTGGGGAGCGAAGCGCACACGTACGAACAGGAACAGGGGGTGACAGTCCCGGCAGGAAAGGTCCAGAGCAGAGAGGTATCTGTGACAATGGCCAAAGAACCGAGATGGGTGGAAGAGTTTCGGAAAGATATTCAGGATATACAAGTAGAGTTGTCTGAGGTAAACAAGAAACCAGCAGTTTAATCAAATTCACCTGGGGGAAGAAATGGCCCTGAACCTCATCATGAAACAAGAATGTCCCGCCGAGGAGAACTCCCCACATGTTACAACTGCGGTAAAACTGGACATTTGACTTGGGGGTGTGCATGACGGAGTAGGCCCCTTCAACGTCGTCCATTAAACTAGGAGACTCCGAGCCTGGGGGACGCCGCAAGGAGCCTGAACAGTCAAGAAGGAGTACCAGAAGTCCCGCAAATCTAGTTTCCATGTGTCCTCTCGCCTGGGCCGAAATAGATGGTCAGGCTGTACGTTGTCTGGTGGACACTGGCTCACAGGTCACCATGATGCCTGAAACATACTTTTGACGGCACTTCCCCAAGGCGATGCGGCCTGAATGGGGCCCAGTGATAAAGTTGATGGCTGCCAATCACTTGCCCATCCCGGGTGCAGGGGTGGTCTGGATGCAAATAACAGTCTGCAGTAAAGACTTGGGTCAGAATGGAGTGGTGCTGACCACTTGGGATGCAGGCAATGGACATGCTGTCACACTAGGGATGAACTTTCTGAAGGAATTTGGAAGTCTCCTTATCAACGAGTCACCAAATGTGTTCCTGAAACAGCGAAGCCCCCACACTTCCAAAAGGAGAGTGTTTCAGCAGTTAATCTGTACGGCCCAAGCCCAAGAGACATCTAGTGACAGGATGATGTTGGGAAACGTGATCGTTCCAGCCTCTGTCAAACTTGTTTTGCCACCAGGACAAACTGTGCTCACTCTGCCTGTCTGGGCTTGTACCCCGCTGGAAGGAGTCGAGATACAATTAGAGCCAACTGTCATGGAATAACTACCTCCAGGGCTCCTTTTTGCATGAACATTAGCCACTGTAAATGACGGGATGGTCCCAATGCGATGTGTTACTTTAGGAGAAAGTAATATCACGCTCCCATCTAAGAGCGAAGTAGCGCAAATGTAGGGCATGCCAGAAGAACTGATACCACCACAGGCCGTACAATTGATGGTGAAGCAAGGAGACCCTTGAGCCATGGCTGTAAATATTTCTTCAGTTCCAGAACCTCAGCACCTGCAGGAGGGGCACCTTATACTAGATCAAATGTGGGCCAAATTGACAGAAGTCACACCGCAACAGGTCCAGCAAGTGGAAGCTTTATTAGGGGCGATATCAGGATGTGTTCACACACTATGAGGATGATTTCAGCTGCACTATAGCACGAGATTCTGACTGGAAATGCTGCACCAATAAGAGAATGGTACCAACAAATTCCACAGCAAATGTACAAAGAGGTGAAAGGGATGCTGACCCATATGCTACAGAGTGGAGTCATCCGAGAGAGTCAGAGCCCGTGGGCTGCTCCCATCATGTTGGTGTGGAAGAAAAATGGTAAATTATGTTTTTGTGTGGATTATCGTAAAACTCACAGCGTGAGATTCCTACCCGTTACCAAGGATTGAAGAATCTTTGTCTGCCCAAGGAAGTGCAAAATACTTCTCATCGTTAGATCTATCCTGCAGCTATTGGCAAGTACCGATGTCCGAGCAGGACCAAGCACAGACGGCCTTTATATTCCCCATGGGTCTATACAAATTCAACCGGATACCGTTCAACCTGGCCAACGCTCCCGGTATTTTCCAGCGATTGATGAAGAGGTTTTTAGGTGATTTGAATTTTAAGGTCACTCTCATCTATTTAGACGACATCATCGTGCATGCTGCCTCGTTCGAATAACATTTCCAAAGACTGGAACAAGTGCTGAGCTGCCTACAGACACATGGTTTGAAAGTGAAACCTCAGAAGTGTCATCTATTTCGCACCCAACTTCAGTACCTGGGACATGTTGTCTCTGCTGAAGGGGTGAGACCGTCCCGTGAGAAAATTGCTGCAGTACAGGATTGACCTATCCCGAAAACATTGAAGGCTGTACGGTCTTTCTTGGGGCTTACCGGATATTATCGGCGGTTCGTGAAGAACTTTACTCGCATAGTGAACCTGCTGCTAGAACTTTTGAAGGGGGTGCCATCTGGCGTGAAAAACAGAACTATTCCATGGGGAGAACGCCAGGAGAAAGCATTTCTAGTGCTGAAGGTGGCTTTGACTGAAGCGCCAGTGTTAGCCTATGCCGATTTCTCACAACCGGTTATTCTCCACACTGATGGGAGCCTGCACGGACTCAGAGCTGTACTGTCCCAGATCCAAGAAGGAAAAGAACAAGTAATCGCCTACGTGAGTCGGTCTCTCCATGACTCTGGAAGGAATCCAGACAGTTCATTCAAACTTGAGCTGTTGGCATTAGTGTGGGCCATGATGGAGAAGTAGGCTGAATACTTGTCTGGGTCTGAAGTTTTGGTGCGCACTGACAATAACCCTTTAGCCCATCTTGAATATGCGAAACTAGGGGCCCTGGAGCAACGCTGGGTGGCTTGGATGGTGAAGTTTCAATATAAAATCACCTACAAGAAAGGAACTGAGAATACCCATGCAGACGCCTTATCCAGAGTGACACATGAGAAACCTGGGCCCAACCGAGATGAAGAGCTGGAGGCTGAAGAGGTCCTTGAGGTCCAGGATTCTGCCAGGATGGTGGCAGCTACACAGGAGCAGGTGCAGTTAGTGTCTCAAGAATGCATACTGGGATGGTTCCATGAAGAGTGGGTTCGGTTACAGCAAGAAGATGGGGAGCTCGTTCAAATGAGACAGTGGGTGACGCCAAAGCAACTTCCCAATCAGAAGGGGAGAGATGCCCTCCGGGGACTCTGCAGATCCTCTGGCAGTAGGAAAGGCTCCAACTGAGGAATGGGCTACTGTATCGGAAGATCCAACTTCAAAGGGAGCTGGGTGTCACCTGGCAGGTGTTGATCCCTGAGACGTTGCTAACCAAGGTGGCCACAGAAGCGCACAAAAGAGGAGCACATTTTGGTCAGGAGCAGACCTTTCAGTGACTCCAAAGATTAGTTTATCATCCTCGGCTGAAGACCATGGTAGAAGAAACCTGTCGGTTATGTAGAAGCTGCGAATTAGCAAAACCTCTGGAGCAGAGAGCTCCCACACAGACCATTATGACCTCTGCTCCTCTGGAAGTATCGATGATAGACTATCTGACAATTGGCCCAGCTCATCAGGGATATGAACATTGTCTGGTGATGACAGACCACATCATGAAGTTTGCCGTTGTGACTTCGACATGTGATCAAACCACTTAATCTGCTGCACATGCCATTTGCAAGAATTTAATTAAGGAGTACGGCTGCCCGAAACGAATCCATTCCGATCAAGGAGCCTGTTTTCTTGGGAAAGTGATTGAAGAATTACACCATCTGTACCAGATCGAAAAATCTCGGACAATGCTTTACCACTCTCAGGGAAATGGAGCTTGTGAACAGTTCAACCGCACTCTTATTCAGATGTTAAGGACACTGGAGGAAGATCGAAATGCCCGGTGGCCTGAATTTGTGGATGAGTTAGTGTAGGTGTTCAACAACCGAATACATCGTACCATTGGTTACACTCCTTATACATTGCTGTTCGGCTGCCCAGGAAGAGAGATTACCGAGCTGGAGTTGGATTCAGAGGTGGACTACCCATTGACGGGGATGTCCACCTGGGTCCAAGAACATTGTCATCTACAAACTCAACATCGCCTGGTCCAGACCAGATTTCAGGAACTAGAGCATCCAGAAACAACTCCCCTGTGAGGGACAGCTCTTCAAGCCAGGGACCGGGTGTTAGTTAGAGATAAACATCCCCGAGATAAGCTGGAGTACCGGTGGGAGAAGATCCCATATCAGGTGAAGTGGAAAATCAACTCTGAAGGGCCTGTCTACGAAATCCAACCTGAAGGGGAAGAAAACGCTCGCACTCGTATAGTTCACCAGAATATGCTACGACCTTGTTTGTCAAGAGATCCAGACCAAATTGAGGAGGTACAAAGTGCTCCTGAAGTACCCCTGCCAGTCGTTGCTGATTGTGAAGAAGAAGAAGGACCTGAACAGTCGCCTGTAAAGCCAAAAGAGGGACAAGAGCCGGAGGTCCCTGCAGTGGGTCTCCCGTTGGAAATGAATACATCCCCGCCCTCACCTGTACAGCCAGACTCGACTACCCAACTTGACTCTGCCACTCCTTCTGACTTACAGCACTCCGAACAAGCAACAGCCGGGATACCCAAAACCGATACAATCAAGATAAAGTTATTTGTCAGCAAATCGTTCAAGGAATAGGAGAATGTCAACACATTTTACAAGAGCTGTCGTCTCTGGAATTGCGAGCAAAAGGAGAGGGGAAGTGTAAGATGGACCGGATGCGCCGTTTTGGAACTGTCAGGGCTGTCACCATTGTTTCCCGGGGGAAAGCTTTCTAACCCAGACGACCTTTGCACTGGACAGCAGGGGGCGTGACTAACATAAAAGGCCCAGTGCACCGGAAAGGGAGCTTAGACTTGTCTGGAGGACTGAGTGCACAGCAGGGAAAGGTTGGTTCTCCGTCCTCTGAGCATAGTGATAGCGCAGGCCCACGATGTAAATTCCCTGTGTCCAGGTACACTGACTGGACAGAGAACTGCCATGAGCCTGTTGTCCCCCGTGACCGAAAGTTACAGATGCTTCAGGACTGTAGAGATTGCGCGCGTGCCGCCTAAAAAGACCGGTTGACTCATCTAAAACTGTGCCATTTCTCACCAGCATACTACTGCCGAGTCATGCTCCGGTGGTTTACAGACTGTGCTGCACCCCATATGATGAACCTTGGAATCAAGATCCCGCTTGGAACACCGAGGCCTCTCCTCCTTTGCCAGGAACCAGATCTCCAGCTACTTCAGGATGACACCAAACATACAGCTTCTCCAGAACGACCCCAGAGTCATCATGCACCAGTTGGGGGCGCCACCATTTGAACTTAAGGTACTGCCAGCCAGGAAGCTGGTGGACTGATAAGTTTATTCATTAATGAACAATTGCTTTATCTGTTGCCTCACCCTGCACTCATCCTATGCTAATATTACCCCCATATCCTCTGTTTAACCCATTACCTCCCGGGGTGGAGAATAGCACTGTCAATAAATCCGTTAACTCTTGTTCTGCCTCCTGTCCATCACTGCATCCCGACACCTGCTCACATAGTAAGCAAGGGTGCTTGCAGGACCAGAAATTTATATTTTGTAGAATTGGCTGTACATGTACTATCGGCGGGTGTCACGATAATGTGAATATGCCATGTTTGAGTATCTACCTAAAAGTTCCATGGCTTTTAAGACACGCTGTGGGCCTTTCAGACCCCCTCTTCCCACTCTGCCTGAGTGTATAATCCAAAACCCCTCATTTCCCCCCTCCCTCACAAATTTATATGGCTCTATGCTGTGACAGACAAGTCTCCCTACCCTCCTGATTCCCCCCTCCCACCGGGTATTGGTTAAAAATGGTACAGAAAGCATGAGATTCTATTGTTCTCTGAAGGTTATGTCTATTGGCATCGACCAGAGCTAAAGATATAAGAGTTATATATTCCGAATGTCCATCGAGGGATCTATAACTCCCTGAAATCACTAGAAGCTAAACCCAATGAATGCAAAGAGTGGGTTTCTCCGTAAGCGGGTCATGTAATTACACCGTATTTACACTTAAAATAATCCGCCTGATGTGGGGCACATCCTGATCATTGTGTCTTTCGTATACAAGATTCATACAGCGAGCTAGGCATAAAAATGGTTGCCATAACTCTAAGTAAAGGGGAGGTTTCAGCCTCTAAGTGAGGTCACCACGGGGGGAGTGCCTGGGTTTTAGGCTAGGAAATAAGTGAGTGAAGCAGCAGTCTTCACGTGTCTTTGTTCAAGGTCTAGCTGCTATACAGATGCGTGCTATGCATCTAGATGTGTCCCCTCCTTCACAGCACACGGTCGACCATGAGATAAGATGACATAACGAAATGTAAGTGTTTTTCAACTTTAAACCCATTTTATTTGTAATTGTCTGTACATACGATACTTGTCTTCTTTATAATATCTTTTTATACTTCTGTAAACACTGCCTACCTTTTTTGGAGTAAAACATAAAATTGCTAGCTTGTCTCTCCTTGCTCTATAACGTACGGTCGCGTCATCTGAAGTGAATAACGCTACTAATCTGTGTTGGCTACAGACCCGTTAATAATTAAGAAATTGGAGGTGGTGGCAGCGGATTTGTCCTGGGCATTTTGGGAGTCTTTGCAGCGACTGGCGGCATTGATAATTATTGTTCCCGCCTGAGTGGGAGTAGTTATATTGCCGTCACTGCAGTGTGCCCATTAGCCAGTACAAAGTAGGGCAGCCCTTCTGGTATCTAATTATCCTAGGTGCAGTATCCGATCTGTCCTGAGGGTAAGGGGGGCACCAGAGAGCTGCAAGTTTCAAACCGGAACTGGGAAGTGGGATATAGATAAAACCCCTTCAGAAAGTAGCAGGGGCAACCAAACAACCCTGGTTCATGACAAATTGGTGTGAGCGGTGGGGACGATACAGGTATCCTCCCCATAAATCGTGACATATTGGTGGCAGCGGTGGGATCATAAAGCATTAGTGATCGGGTTTGAGCAATCATTCCTCTCACTAAAAAGTTGCACAGTTCTTGCGAGGACTTGGCATAAATAAGTTTTGGAGAACAAGCTCAGTGTTTACTAGTCCTGAGACAATACCGTGTGTACTTGCAATTACCCCCTCCCTTTCTCTTTGTTTTTCTATCCTATCTTTTATTTGGCAATGATGGCCGCAAAAGGAGAAGGCTGGTATAAGCAGCATAACAAGGACACTTTTATTGCCCTTTGCGGGTTCATGCAGATTGACGCCACGGGCAAAAAACAAAACCAACTGGTTGCGGCTCTGGTGCAACGGGAAATCGCTCAGAGCCAAGAGGATGCAGAAGCCGGTCCAAGCAAAAATGGGGCTGCAGCAGAGGTCCAACCCCTGAATGCCGACTCTACTAACAACCAGGGCAGATTGGACCCTCACTTGCTGGCGGCCTTGGAACAACTCTTGGCTGACGACCATGATGGACGTCTGCAGCTGATCCAGCAATACCACGAGAGAGCTGAGTGAGAGGCCCAAGCTAGGAGGGACTATGAACTGCAGCTGGCCCAACTCAGAGCTATACCATATACCACGCAGAGCAGTGAGTCCAGCAATGCACAGTTCCCAAAACCCCAGCCAGAGCACTTTCCTGTGATGGAAAAGGACGGGGACTTGGACACTTTTCTGCAGGCCTTGGAGAAAGCTTGCCGACAGTACTGGCTGCCGGATAACCAATGGGCCGGATACCTGACCCCAGGGCTAAAAGGCAAAGCTCTGGAGGCGTTTGCTTCTCTCCCACCAGACCAAGATGAAGATTGAGGCCATCAAGCAGGCCCTGATAACAGCATACCAGCTTACACCTGAGGTTTACCGTAGAAAGTTCTGGAACCTTCAATGTGGCCCACACGATAGTTATAGCAATGTGGTGCATGGACTTGAGACCCTTTTTTATGAGTGGACCCAAGGACTGTCAGTGACCACCTTTGCACAGCTGCGATTCCTGATGATCAAAGACCAGTACTTACATCTTTGCCCAGCTGAGGTGCGACAGTTCGTGATGGACAGAGAGCCCAAAGACATGACTAAAGCAGTGCAGATTGCTGATGCCTATGAGGCCAACCAAAAACCAGAAGTGCTGAAGCCAGTCACCACCAGCTGGAGAGGGGGTAAGCCTCTAACCAACACCAGTACCCCTGCCAGCCAACTCACCAGAGGCCCTGTCCCCGTTGCCAACAGCATTAGACTTACCACCGACTTTCTCCAGTGTTTTTTCTGCAAATGGACTGGTCATATCAGTGCCCACTGTCCAGAGAAGCAGAAGAACCCACCAGCCAAGGCCCCAGTGCCTAATGCAGCAGTTCTTTTGGTGGGTGGGGCAGTTGGAAGGGTCTGTGACAACATGCAGCATGTCACCATGGGGCGCCAGGTACCCACAGGCCTCAAGGACACTGGAATGAACCCTCGACCCGAACTGGTGGCCCCTGAAGAGATTATTCAGGGGAAAAGGCTGACTGTCACCAGGATTGGGGCATCCGCTGTCCCCTGCCAATGGCCCGGGTGTATATAGATTGAGGTGCTGGGAGCGGGGTGAAGGAAGTGGGGCTGTCCGATAACTTGCCCACTGATGTTTTATTGGGGGCTGATTTGGGGAGGATGGTTCTATACTATGTCCCTGACTCCCTTCTCTGATCGAATGCTGATGATAGCGATGGGAAATTGCATGTGTTGCCTGACAATGCTTTGCCGATTAATGATTTACCTGATAACCATTTTTCTGAAAATGCCGAAGGTAATACTGATGATGCTGATGACAATATGAATGTGTTACCTGCTAACCTAACCATTTATTTCCTAAGAATGATGTGTTCACAGGTGCAGGAGTGCTCAGTCACTCAGATGCAAGCCTGGAGAATTTGAGACACCTCGCCGAGACACCCACCTCTGTGACGGATAAGGAGAGGGTGTACTGGGAATGAGGGAGATTGTACTGGGAGGCAGTACCCAGAAAATCCCAAATGGAGTGGTTGAGGGAAAGACAGCTGGTCATCCCGCACCAATTCAGTGGTGAGTTGTTGCGGATTGCCCATGAGATACCGCTCGCTGGACACTTGGGGATCATTAAAACTAAGGCCTGGCTGTCTCACACTTCTATTGGCCTAAGATGGGGACAGATGTGACAAACTACTGCCGCACCTGTATCACCTGTCAGAGTGGGGAAGGCGGGGCCTGCTCTTAAGGCTCCCCTGATCCCTTTGGCAGTGACAGAGGAGCCTTTCCAGAAGATCGCGGTGGACATTGTGGGCCCGCTGGCCGTCCCCAGCAACTCTGGAAAGCAATGCGTCCTTACTGTGGTAGACTATGCTACCCAGTACCCAGAGGCAGTGGCTCTGTCCTCAACTAGGGCAGGTAAGGTGGCAGATGCACTGTTGGCCATCTTTTCACGGGTAGGATTTCCCAGGGAGATGCTTACCGATCAAGGGACCCAATTCATGTCTTGCCTAATGGAGGCTCTCTGTAAGAGAATGCAGGTGAAGCGTCTGTTATTGAGTGTGTATCACTCACAGGCCAATGGCTTGTGTGAGTGCTTCTACAGTACCCTCAAACAGATGCTACGCATGCTGGTTGAGTTCCAAAGGCGCGACTGGGAGCGGTACCCCCACACCTGCTATTTGCTTGCCGCGAGGTTCAGCTGGCCTCGACGGGGTTCTCCCCTTCAAGCTCCTGTACGGCAGGTGAGTCTGAGGGCCCCTTGGGTTGATAAGGGAATCCTGGGAAGAGGAGCCGAACTCTTCTGAAGTGTCCATAGTGGAGTATGTCATGTGCTTCCGTGACAAAATGCAAACCTTGACGGAGTGGGTGCATGACAACATGACGCAGGCTGAGGCTGATCAGAAGCACTGGTATGACCAGAATACCCGGGTGGGTCAAAAGGTGTGGGTGCTGGTCCCCATACCAAAGTATAAGCTTCAGGCAGCCTGGGAAGGCCTGTACGTCATCCACCAACAGCTCAACCCAGTCACCTAAGTGGTCATTCTTGACCACGCTCTGGGTAGGTGAAAGGCCTTTCACATCAATATGATGAAGGCTCATCACTAGTGTTGAGCATTCCGATACCGCAAGTATCGGGTATCGGCCGATACTTGCGGTATCGGAATTCCGATACCGGGATTCCGATACTTGCCGCGTATCGGATACCGGAATCGGAAGTTCCAAGATTCAAAATGCAGAAATTCAGCCAATGAGAATGATTCCAAGTGTGGGCACATCCTGTTTAGCATGGAGGGCATGAAACTACTGGCAAGGCTGTGATTGACTGCTGAAATGATGTCATGATGCAGTTTAAAAGTCGCTGGCGCCATTTTGCGATCACTCTGCTGTGAATTCAGTTAGTGACAGGATGCTGTTTGCTGACTGAGGGACAGTTTAGAGATAGCGATTTGCTTCTTTGTGCTTTCCAAAGGCTAATTTAGCAACCGCTGTGTTCACCTACTATTCACCTTGCTTTTGCCTTGTAGCGCTGTTTTCACAGCGATCTGCAAGGTCTGTGTGTGTGTGTGTGTGTGAGTGCAGCCCACTCTCTAGTCTGAGTGCAGCCACATAGGCCATCCATAGCTGGTTGTATTCAGTTCAGGGAGGGTGGTTCATTGCCTCATACTGTTCTTTTTTTTTTTTTTTTTTCAAGTAGTGTAGTCTGCTGCTAATTTATTCAAAAAAATCCTATTAGTGTCTTTCCACCCGTCTCCAGCTAATTTGTGGAAAAACACTACATAGGATAACGTAGAGGAGGGTTTTTGGGCCTTGCAGTGCCGTTTACGGCTGTCTGCACGGTCTCCGTGTGATTGCAGCTCGCCCTGTAGTCTGTGAGCAGCCATAGCCTGGTTGTCTCCAGCTCAGGGTTGTTCACTGCGTCATACCGCCAAATCAATTTTCATTTTGTTTTAAGTAGTGCAGGCTGCTGCACATTTTTTCAAAAAATTCCTATTAGTGTCTTTCCACCCGTCTCCAGCTAATTTGTGGAAAAACACTACATAGGATAACGTAGAGGAGGGTTTTTGGGCCTTGCAGCGCCGTTTACGGCTGTCTGCACGGTCTCCGTGTGACTGTAGCTCGCCCTGTAGTCTGTGAGCAGCCATAGCCTGGTTGTCTCCAGCTCAGGGTTGTTCACTGCGTCATACCGCCAAATCAATTTTCATTTTGTTTTAAATAGTGCAGGCTGCTGCACATTTTTTCAAAAAATTCCTATTAGTGTCTTTCCACCCGTCTCCAGCTAATTTGTGGAAAAACACTACATAGGATAACGTAGAGGAGGGTTTTTGGGCCTTGCAGCGCCGTTTACGGCTGTCTGCACGGTCTCCGTGTGACTGCAGCTCGCCCTGTAGTCTGTGAGCAGCCATAGCCTGGTTGTCTCCAGCTCAGGGTTCTTCACTGCGTCATACCGCCAAATCAATTTTCATTTTGTTTTAAGTAGTGCAGGCTGCTGCACATTTTTTCAAAAAAATCCTATTAGTGTCTTTCCACCCGTCTCCAGCTAACTTGTGGAAAAACACTACATAGGATAACGTAGAGGAGGGCTTTTGGGCCTTGCAGCGCCGTTTACGTCTGTCTGCACGGTCTCCGTGTGACTGCAGCTCTATCCGTTGTCAGTTCAGCCCCCAAAAAATAAATAAATAATAAAGTTCACCAAACACACCAGTTACACCACTTTACATTTGTGTAGGCCACATTAGCTCATATTAAAGTCTAGTCCACACTTTAGAAAATTAGTGTTTCTTATACCTGTTAGGAGGAGTTGCTCAGGAATAAGCACACAAAGCCGTTAGTACTTTTCTGCTTATCTTTATCAGTCAACCAAGATGAAGAAGGCAGTGAGTAAGGCACGTGGGCGTGGGCGTGGGCGTGGGCGCGGAGCAGGGAGGGGACGTGGGGATTCTGTGCCTGCTGCGGGCACCGGTGACTCATCAGCACCCACTTTCACCAGGCAACAGTCATTCATGCGCAGCTTTGTGTCAGAGCGCCGTACACCGCTGCTGCGTGAAGAACAAATTGAAGCCGTTGTCGGATGGATGGCAGCTAATGCATCAACTTCAATTAGTGCCACATCCTCTCAGACACAGAGCACTGGAGAGCAGCCATCTGTCTCTTCACCACCTGCCAAATTGCCCAGGCAGACAGAGAGCCCAGGACAGGAGCCGTCTCTACTTCTGTTCTCTGAATCTCTTGGCTTGGAAACAGGGGGCCAGCCAAGCAGCATTGGAGAAATGGAAGAAGAGGCAGGGTGCAGTGATGCCCAACAGCTTTTTCTCTCTTCCTCTGAAGAGGCGGGTGGGCCAGTGGCTCCGGTCACCACATCGCAGGCCGCATCAGCTGATGATGACACTCAGGTGCCACTTACTGGTGCGTGCTCTGCTGCTGAGACTACCCAGGAGGAGCAGTTGGGGGCAGAGGGTAGTGTAGATGATGAGGTCCTTGACCCATCTTGGCGTGAGGGACAGGAAGGTGGTGGGAGCAGCTCTGAGGAAGAGATTCCCCGTACGGCCCAAAGAGGGAGAGGGAGGGGGAAGACTGCGGATCCTGCAGCCTCCGCTTTGGCACCCGTTAGGAGCATGTCTCTTCCAAAAGCCAAAAAGGGCGCTCCCAAGACTTGCAGTGCCTGGTCCTTTTTTGACACAGTTGCAGATGACATTTGCTATGTCAGATGCAAGGTGTGTCATCAAAAAGTCAAAAGAGGTTGAAATGTCAGCAACCTCAATACCTCCAACATGTGGAAACATGTGCGCAACAGGCACCCGGCGGAGTTAGAAAAACACACTGAAGAGCTAGGCCAACCAACAGCGGCAGCTACCACCTCTTCAGCTCGTGTTGCCTCTTCCTCTAGCTCACACGCAGCTGGTTCGGCTTCCTCCCAGGATCGCCGTGGAAGAACCTCTGGCCCTGTTGTCCAGAGACCCGCTGTAATTCCACCCGCAGCACCACTTTCCCAGTCATCCACACACTCCCAGCCCAGTCTACAGCCATCGGTAGTACAGGCATGGGAGAAAAGGCGGCCTTTCTCGTCAAACCACTGAGCGAGCACAGGCTCTGACTGCAGGCATTGCCAAACTTCTGTCACTGGAAATGCTGTCATTCAGGCTGGTGGAGACTGACAGCTTCCGTGACTTGATGTCATTGGCAGTCCCACAGTACAATGTGCCCAGCCGCTTTTACTTCAGCAGGCAAGCCGTCCCTGCCCTGCACAAGCATGTGGAGGGACACATAAAACACGCGCTACTGAACGCCGTCAGTAGCAAGGTCCACCTCACCACCGATGCGTGGACCAGTCAACATGGACAGGGGCGATACCTTTCCCTCACTGCCCATTGGGTTAATGTCGTTGAGCCGGGTACAGACCGTGCGAGTGGCGCAGGACGTGTCCTGCCCACTCCAAGGATTGCAGGAATCCATTCTGTACGCATTGACTCCTCCTCTTACACCAGTTCCTCAGAATCATCGCTGCAGGAGCCGTCACAGTCCACCTCCACATGGACCCGTGATGAACGTGTACCTGTTACGACCGACATGAGCACAGCCGTGGCCAAACGTCAACAGGCCGTCTTGAAATTAAATTTTTTGGGGAATCGTAGCCACACAGCGCAGGAGCTCTGGAATGCCATCAAGCAGGAGAGCGATGTGTGGTTTGTGCCAGCGAATCTCCAGCCAGGCATGGTAGTGTGTGATAATGGCCGAAATCTGGTGGCAGCTCTGGGCCTCGGCAACCTCACTCACATCCCATGTCTGGCACATGTGCTCAATTTGGTCTTGCAGAGCTTTTTGAGGGACTATCCGGATCTTGATGCACTGCTGCACAAGGTCCGCCTAGAGTGTGCTCACTTGCGGCGTTCCAGCACGGCAAAAGCGCGCATTGCGGCTCTGCAGCGCCGACACCGCCTGCCGGAACATCGCATCATATGTGACCTACCTACCAGGTGGAATTCCACGTTACATATGTTGGAGCGGTTGTGTGAGCAGCAGCAAGCTGTAATGGAGTACCAGCTGCTTCAGGCGCAAAGAAGTCGCAGTCAGCGCCGTACAGACTTCACAACCACAGAGTGGGCCACTATGAATGACGTCTGCCAGGTTTTGCGTCCCTTTGATTATTCCACGCGGATGGCGAGTGCAGATGATGCACTAGTCAGCATGACTGTCCCCCTTATCTGCCTGCTTGAAAAATCACTGCAAGCGCTAAGGGATGATGTTGTGGAAGAGGTGGAGGATGAGGATTCACCATTTCCATCATCTTCTGGACAGTCAGCGCCACGTGGTTCCTCACAAACGCGTAGGCAGGGGACAGTTTGTGAGGAGGATGAGGAGGAGTCAATGGAGGAGGAAGACATCCATCCAGAGGAGGGAGTTACCGAATTGTCCAGTACTCAGTGTGTACAGCGAGGGTGGGGTGATGACGAGCGGGCAGAGATCACGCCTCCAGCAGGGGACAGCATTTCTTGGGCAGTTGGCAGTCTGCAGCACATGGTGGATTACATGCTGCAGTGCCTGAGAAACGACCGCCGCATCGCCCACATTCTCAACATGTCTGATTATTGGGTGTTCACCCTCCTCGATCCTCGCTACCGGGACAACGTAGAAAGCCTCATCACACCGTTGAACCGGGAGCGAAAAATGCGGGAGTACCAAGACACACTGGTGAATTCCATCATCTTCTCCATTCCAACTGAGAGAAGTGCTGCTAGTGCATTCCAAAGCAGCTCAGTGCGTCCAGGCAGTGGTGGAGGCTCTGCACAAAGAGGGAGCAGAAGCAGTGCCTCTGCCCAAGGCAAGACCAGTATGGCCCAACTGTGGCACAGTTTTCTGTGCCCCCCACAAAAGTCTACACCATCACAGACGGCTCCAGTCAGCAGGAGGCAACGGTTCCGTCAGATGGTGACAGACTACATGTCTTGCCCTCTTGCTGTACTCCCAGACGGCTCTTCCCCTTTCAAGTTTTGGGTCTCAAAGCTGGATACATGGCCAGAGCTAAGCCAGTATGCATTGGAGGTGCTGTCTTGCCCTGCGGCCAGTGTATTATCGGAACGTGTCTTTAGTGCTGCAGGTGGTGTACTAACTGACCGTCGCATGCGACTATCCTCCGATAACGTTGACCGGCTTACTTTCCTGAAAATGAACAAGGCCTGGATCTCACAGGAATTTGCCACTCCTCCTCCTGATTAAATAATTAGGTCACTGTATACGTTATCCAGGTCTCCTGTTGTGTTCATCTTTCTACCACCTGAACTTAAATTCCTGGGCTCCAACACCGCCAGTTGAGGCTCAGAAGTGCCGTCTGCACAGTCAAAACATACGACCCAGTGTTATTGGGTTTCAGTAACGTCAGCTGATCCCCAGCTGTGTAGCCGGCAATGTGTCATGCGACCGCCACGCTGACACAACAACTGAAATGTAAGGGAATCTGTCCCCCCCCCCCCAAGGCGTTTGTTACTGAAAGAGCCATCTTGTGCAGCAGTAATGCTGCACAAGGAAAAGGTAGCTATTTTGGTTTAGCTCCTTGCACACGCAGAACTTAACACTTATAAAATGTGTCCACTGATACCGTAAAACCGTCCCGGAGGTGGGACTTTCCTTCGTAATATGACGCAGCACAGCCGTCATTCCTCCCCCCCCCGGCGCCGCGCCCCGGCTCCTCAGCGTTGTTTGATTCCGTCCCGGAGCCTGCGCTGTTATGTTATCCCGTGGCCAGGCACACTTAGCGCTGCCCGTCTTCTGGCATCATTTGGTGTCAGGATGGCTGCGCCTGTGCGGCCGCGCTGGCCGAGAGCCCGCCTCGCAGTGTCTTCTGATTTAATCCCACTGGGGGCCTGGGATCCATGGACATGCGCAGTGCATATCTGAACCTCCACCTCTCACTCATCTCCCTATGGCTTCTTCAGACTGTTCGGTGTCAGCTGGTCCCTAATAGCATGCCACGGCCGTGACACCGCACAGTCTTAAGAAGCCGTAGGGAGGGGAGTGAGAGGCGAGGATATGCACTGCGCATGGCCATGGATCCCAGGCCCCCAGTGGGATAAAATCAGAAGACACTGCGAGGCGGGCTCTCGGCCAGCGCGGCCGCACAGGCGCAGCCAGCCTGACACCAAATGATGTCAGAAGATGGGCAGCGCTAAGTGTGCCTGGCCAAGGGATAACATAACAGCGCAGACTCCGGGACGGAATCAAACTACGCTGAGGAGCCGGGGCGCGGCGCCGGGGGGGTAGGAATGACGGCTGTGCTGCGTCATATTACGAAGGAAAGTCCCACCTCCGGGACGGTTTCACGGTTTCAGGGGACACATTTTATAAGTGTTTAGTTCTGTGTTTGCAAGGAGCATGATGAAAAGAGCCACCTTTTCCTTTTGCATCTTTTGTGCTGCACAAGCTGGCTCTTTCAGCTACAAACGCCTTGGGGGGGGGTTAAAGGTTCCTTTTCGACTTTCTCAGGCTTCGGCCTACATTGTGTTCCTCTGCTTTTCCACCTGTCCCTGGGCTCCAACACCGCTAGTTGCCGTCCAGAAGTGCTGTCCGCACAGTCCCAACAGTCGCTCCTCTGTTATTGGGGTTCAGTAACGTCAGCTGTTCCCCAGCTGTGTGTGTGGCAATCCCTCCTACCTCCTCCTACCTCCTCCTCCTCCACCTGTCCCTGGGCTCCAACACCGCTAGTTGTTGCCTGGTAGTGCTGTACGCACAGTCCCAACAGTCCCTCCTCTGTTATTGGGGTTCAGTAACGTCAGCTGTTCCCCAGTTGTGTGTGTGGCAATCCCTCCTACCTCCTCCTACCTCCTCCTCCTCCACCTGTCCCTGGGCTCCAACACCGCTAGTTGCCGTCCAGAAGTGCTGTCCGCACAGTCCCAACAGTCGCTCCTCTGTTATTGGGGTTCAGTAACGTCAGCTGTTCCCCTGCTGTGTGTGTGGCAATCCCTCCTATCTCCTCCACCTCCACCTCCCCCTCCTGTCCCTGGGCTCCAACACCGCTAGTTGTTGCCTGGTAGTGCTGTGCGCACAGTCAACAGTCCCTCCTCTGTTATTGGGGTTCAGTAACGTCAGCTGTTCCCCAGCTGTGTGTGTGGCAATCCCTCCTACCTCCTCCACCTCCTCCTCCTCCACCTGTCCCTGGGCTCCAACACCGCTAGTTGTTGCCTGGTAGTGCTGTACACACAGTCCCAACAGTCCCTCCTCTGTTATTGGGGTTCAGTAATGTCAGCTGTTCCCCTGCTGTGTGTGTGGCAATCCCTCCTACCTCCTCCACCTCCTCCTCCTCCACCTGTCCCTGGGCTCCAACACCGCTAGTTGTTGCCTGGTAGTGCTGTACGCACAGTCCCAACAGTCCCTCCTCTGTTATTGGGGTTCAGTAACGTCAGCTGTTCCCCAGCTGTGTGTGTGGCAATCCCTCCTACCTCCTCCACCTCCTCCTCCTCCACCTGTCCCTGGGCTCCAACACCGCTAGTTGTTGCCTGGTAGTGCTGTACGCACAGTCCCAACAGTCGCTCCTCTGTTATTGGGGTTCAGTAACGTCAGCTGTTCCCCTGCTGTGTGTGTGGCAATCCCTCCTATCTCCTCCACCTCCACCTCCCCCTCCTGTCCCTGGGCTCCGACACCGCTAGTTGTTGCCTGGTAGTGCTGTGCGCACAGTCAACAGTCCCTCCTCTGTTATTGGGGTTCAGTAACGTCAGCTGTTCCCCAGCTGTGTGTGTGGCAATCCCTCCTACCTCCTCCACCTCCTCCTCCTCCTCCTGTCCCTGGGCTCCAACACCGCTAGTTGCCGTCCAGAAGTGCTGTCCGCACAGTCCCAACAGTCCCTCCTCTGTTATTGGGGTTCAGTAACGTCAGCTGTTCCCCAGCTGTGTGTGTGGCAATCCCTCCTACCTCCTCCACCTCCTCCTCCTCCACCTGTCCCTGGGCTCCAACACCGCTAGTTGTTGCCTGGTAGTGCTGTGCGCACAGTCAACAGTCCCTCCTCTGTTATTGGGGTTCAGTAACGTCAGCTGTTCCCCAGCTGTGTGTGTGGCAATCCCTCCTACCTCCTCCACCTCCTCCTCCTCCTCCTGTCCCTGGGCTCCAACACCGCTAGTTGCCGTCCAGAAGTGCTGTCCGCACAGTCCCAACAGTCCCTCCTCTGTTATTGGGGTTCAGTAACGTCAGCTGTTCCCCAGCTGTGTGTGTGGCAATCCCTCCTACCTCCTCCACCTCCTCCTCCTCCACCTGTCCCTGGGCTCCAACACCGCTAGTTGTTGCCTGGTAGTGCTGTACGCACAGTCCCAACAGTCGCTCCTCTGTTATTGGGGTTCAGTAACGTCAGCTGTTCCCCTGCTGTGTGTGTGGCAATCCCTCCTATCTCCTCCACCTCCACCTCCCCCTCCTGTCCCTGGGCTCCAACACCGCTAGTTGTTGCCTGGTAGTGCTGTGCGCACAGTCAACAGTCCCTCCTCTGTTATTGGGGTTCAGTAACGTCAGCTGTTCCCCAGCTGTGTGTGTGGCAATCCCTCCTACCTCCTCCACCTCCTCCTCCTCCACCTGTCCCTGGGCTCCAACACCGCTAGTTGTTGCCTGGTAGTGCTGTGCGCACAGTCAACAGTCCCTCCTCTGTTATTGGGGTTCAGTAACGTCAGCTGTTCCCCAGCTGTGTGTGTGGCAATCCCTCCTACCTCCTCCACCTCCTCCTCCTCCTCCTGTCCCTGGGCTCCAACACCGCTAGTTGCCGTCCAGAAGTGCTGTCCGCACAGTCCCAACAGTCCCTCCTCTGTTATTGGGGTTCAGTAACATCAGCTGTTCCCCAGCTGTGTGTGTGGCAATCCCTCCTACCTCCTCCACCTCCTCCTCCTCCACCTGTCCCTGGGCTCCAACACCGCTAGTTGTTGCCTGGTAGTGCTGTACGCACAGTCCCAACAGTCCCTCCTCTGTTATTGGGGTTCAGTAACGTCAGCTGTTCCCCTGCTGTGTGTGTGGCAATCCCTCCTTCCTCCTCCTACCTCCTCCTCCTCCACCTGTCCCTGGGCTCCAACACCGCTAGTTGCCGTCCAGAAGTGCTGTCCGCACAGTCCCAACAGTCGCTCCTCTGTTATTGGGGTTCAGTAACGTCAGCTGTTCCCCAGCTGTGTGTGTGGCAATCCCTCCTACCTCCTCCTCCTCCACCTGTCCCTGGGCTCCAACACCGCTAGTTGCCGTCCAGAAGTGCTGTCCGCACAGAGCCAAACACCTCGCCAATGTGTTAGTGGGGTTCAGCACCGCCAGCTGTTCCCCTGCTGTGCAGCCGGCAACGTGTACTGTGACCGCCACGCAGGCACAACAAGTTAAATGTAAGGGAACCTGTCCCCCCCCCCAGGCGTTTGTTACTGAAGGAGCCACCTTGTGCAGCAGTAATGATGCAAAGGGAAAAAGTGCCTCTTTTCGTGGTGCTCCTTGCACATGCTGATCCTAACACTTATGAAAAGTGTCCCCTCCTACCGTGATACTGTCCGGTTGGTGGAACTTTCCTTTGTGATGTGACGCAGCACAGCCGTCATTCTTACCCCCTTGGCGCCGTGCGCCGCCTCCTCAGCGTTGTTTGAATCAGTCCCGGAGCCTGCGCTCTTAGGTTAGCCCTTGGCCATGCACACATTTAGCGCTGCCCGTCTTCTGACATCATTTGGTGTCAGGCTGGCTGCGCCTGTGCGGCCGTGCTGGCCGAGAGCCCGCCTCGTACTGTCTTCTGATTTAATCCCACTGGGGGCCTGAGATCCATGGACATGCGCAGTGCATATCTGAACCTCCACCTCTCACTCATCTCCCTACGGCTTCTTCACACTGTGCGGTGTCAGCTGGTCCCTAATAGCATGCCACGGCCGTGACACCGCACAGTCAGAAGAAGCCGTAGGGAGATGAGTGAGAGGTGGAGGTTCAGATATGCACTGCGCATGTCCATGGATCTCAGGCCCCCAGTGGGATTAAATCAGAAGACAGTACGAGGCGGGCTCTCGGCCAGCGCGGCCGCACAGGCGCAGCCAGCCTGACACCAAATGATGTCAGAAGACGGGCAGCGCAAAATGTGTGCATGGCCAAGGGCTAACCTAAGAGCGCAGGCTCCGGGACTGATTCAAACAAAGCTGAGGAGGCGGCGCACGGCGCCAGGGGGGTAAGAATGACGGCTGTGCTGCGTCACATCACAAAGGAAAGTTCCACCTACCGGACGGTATCACGGTAGGAGGGGACACTTTTTATAAGTGTTAGGTTCAGCATGTGCAAGGACCATAATTAAAAGAGCTAAGTTTACCTTTTCCAGCATTAGTGCTGTACAGGATGGCTCTTTCAGCTACAAACGCCTGGGGGGGGGGTTAAAGTTTCCCTTTCAACTTGCTCCAGTGCAGGCTTCGGCCTACACTCTGCTCCCTCTCCTCCTCCTGCTGACCCTGGGCTCTAACACCGCCAGTTGGGGCCCAGATGTGCTAGCTGCACAGAGCCAAACACCAGCCAATGTGTCAGTGGGGTTCAGCACCGCCAGCTGTTCCCCTGCTGTGTAGCCGGCAACGTGTCCTGCAACAGCCACGCAGACACAAGAACTGAAATTGAAGGAAACCTGTCCCCCCTCCCCCAGGCGTTTTTACGTTTTACAGCCACCTTGTATGACAGTAATGCTGCATGTGTGCAAGGTGGCTCAGAAACTTAATCTCCTTGCCCATGTTGAAGTGAATACGTCTAAAAATGAGTCCTCTGCGACCATTAAAACGTCCCTCAGGTGTGATTTTCCTTTGTATTGACACGCAACAAGCTCCTTGGTAGTGCTGCCCGTCTTCTGATATCATTGCTTGGCTGACTGCGCCTCTGCGGCCGCCTTGCCCCACACAACGCCCCTCGGTGTCTTATTTATTTGGACTGCGAGGGTGTGATTGATGGGCATGAACGATGCATTTCTTCGCCTGTCCCTCATCGCCTTCCGCCTTCCTCAGACTGTGCGGCTTCATGGCCGCGGCATGCGATAAGGGATCAGCTGACGCCGCACAGTCTGAAGCGGGTGTAAGGACCCGAGTGTGAGAGGCGAACATATGTGCTGCGCCAGGCCATGAATCCCAGCCCCGCAGTGTTTTAACAATGTTAAGACACTGCGGGGCTGGGATTCATGGTCATCGCGAACCGCACCGGCCGACATTAAATGATGTCAGAAGATGGGCAGCGCTAACAGCGCTAGGCCAGGGGATAACACGACAGCGCAGACTCCTGTACAGCAAATAACAACGCTCAGGAGGCTGCACCCAGCACCAAGGTGGGATTCTTGACATCTGTGCTGCGTCTCATTACAAAGGGAACTCGCGCCTCCAACACAGTTTGACTGTATAAAGGGCTAAATGTTATACGTGTTTCATTCAGCGTGTGCAAGGAGCAAAATTAAAAGAGCAACCTTTGACTTGTGCAGCACTACTGCTGCATAAGCTGTGGCTCTTCTACTTTGTAACCCCTGAGGGGGGGTTAAAGGTTACCTTTGAAATTGGTTCAAGTAGGCTTCGGCCTACACTCTGCTCCCCCTGCAGAGCCCGGGCTCCAACACCGCCAGTTGGGGCCCGGTACTGCTAGCTGCACAGAGCCAAACACCAGCCAATGTGTCAGTGGGGTTCAGCACCGCCAGCTGTTCCCCTGCTGTGCAGCCGGCAACGTGTCCTGCAACTGCCACGCAGGCACAACAGACCCAAAGCTGCCGCCAGTGCAGGCTTCGGCCTACACTCTGCTCCATCTCCTCCTCCTGCTGACCCCGGGCTCTAACACCGCCAGTTGGGGCCCGGTACTGCTAGCTGCACAGAGAAAAACACCAGCCAATGTGTCAGTGGGGTTCAGCACCGCCAGCTGTTCCCCTGCTGTGCAGCCGGCATCGTGTCCTGCAAAAGCCACGCAGACACAAGAACTGAAATTGAAGGGAACCTGTCCCCCCTCCCCCAGGCGTTTGTACGTTTTTAAGGCCACCTTGTACAGCGGTAATGCTGCATGTGTGCAAGGTGGCTCATAAACGTATTCTCCTCGCACATGTGGAACTGAAAACACGTCTGAAATGTGTCCTCTGTGTGACCATTTAACCGTCCCGGGGGTGTGACTTTCCTTTGTAATGACACACTGCAACCCCCTTGGTAGCGCTGCCCGTCTTCTGGCATCATTGTTTGGCTGCCTGCGCCTCTGCGGCCGCCCTGACCCACACAACGCCCCTCGGTGTCTTATTTCTTGGCACTGCGAGGGTGTGATTGATGGGCATGAGCAGTGCATCAGTTCGCCTGTCCCTCATCTCCTTCCGCCTTCTTCAGACTGTGCGGCTTCATGGCCGTGGCATGCGATAAGGGATCAGCTGACGCCGCACAGTCTGAAGCGGGTGTAAGGACCCGAGTGTGAGAGGCGAACATATGTGCTGCGCCAGGCCATGAATCCCAGCCCCGCAGTGTTTTAACAATGTTAAGACACTGCGGGGCTGGGATTCATGGTCATCGCGAACCGCACCGGCCGACATTAAATGATGTCAGAAGATGGGCAGCGCTAACAGCGCTAGGCCAGGGGATAACACGACAGCGCAGACTCCTGTACAGCAAATAACAACGCTCAGGAGTAGTGTTGAGCATTCCGATACTGCAAGTATCGGGTATCGGCCGATACTTGCTGTATCGGAATTCCGATACCGAGATCCGATATTTTTGTGGTATCGGGTATCGGTATCGAAACAACATTAATGTAAAAATGTGTAAAAGAGAGAATTAAAATAAAAAATATTGCTATACTCACCTCTCCGACGCAGCCTGCACCTTACCGAGGGAAGCGGCAGCGTTCTTTGTTTAAAATTCGCGCTTTTCTTTCCTTTACGTGAGTCCCGGCTTGTGATTGGTTGCGTGCCGCCCATGTGACCGGCACGCAACCAATCACAGCAAGCCGTGACGTAATTTCAGGTCCTTCAGGATTTTAAAATTACGTTCCGGCGTTGTGATTGGTTGCGTCGCAGTCACATGGGAGACGCAACCAATCACAGCAAGCCGTGACGTAATTTCAGGTCCTTAAGGATTTTAAAATTACGTCCCGGCTTTGTGATTGGTTGCGTCGCAGTCACATGGGAGACGCAACCAATCACAAGCCGTGACGTCACGGGAGGCTGGACACGCGCGCATTTTAAAATGGGCGCGTGTCCAGCCTCCCGTGACGTCCCGGCTTGTGATTGGTTGCGCCGCGATCAACCAATCACAAGCCGGGAGGCTGGACACGCGCCCATTTTAAAATTTTAAAATGCGCGCGTGTCCAGCCTCCCGGCTTGTGATTGGTTGACCGCGGCGCAACCAATCACAAGCCGGGACGTCACGGGAGGCTGGACACGCGCCCATTTTAAAAAGTGCGCGTGTCCAGCCTCCCGTGACGTCACGGCTTGTGATTGGTTAATGGCGGCCATGTTGCCGGGACGCGGACCAATCACAGCAAGCCGTGACGTAATTTCGTCACGGCTTGCTGTGATTGGTCCGCGTCCCGGCAACATGGCCGCCCTGACCAATCACAAGCCGGGACTTCACGTAACCAAGTAAAAGCGCGAATTTTAAACAAACAACGCTGCCGGTTCCCTCGCTGAGGTCCAGGCTGCGTCGGAGGGTGAGTATAGCGATATTTTTTATTTTAATTCTTTCTTTTACACATTTATATGGATCCCAGGGCCTGAAGGAGAGTTTCCTCTCCTTCAGACCCTGGGAACCATCAGGAATACCGTCCGATACTTGAGTCCCATTGACTTGTATTGGTATCGGGTATCGGTATCGGATTGGATCCGATACTTTGCCGGTATCGGCCGATACTTTCCGATACCGATACTTTCAAGTATCGGACGGTATCGCTCAACACTACTCAGGAGGCTGCACCCAGCACCAAGGTGGGATTCTTGACATCTGTGCTGCGTCTCATTACAAAGGGAACTCGCGCCTCCAACACAGTTTGACTGTATAAAGGGCTAAATGTTATACGTGTTTCATTCAGCGTGTGCAAGGAGCAAAATTAAAAGAGCAACCTTTGACTTGTGCAGCACTACTGCTGCATAAGCTGTGGCTCTTCTACTTTGTAACCCCTGAGGGGGGATTAAAGGTTACCTTTGAAATTGGTTCAAGTAGGCTTCGGCCTACACTCTGCTCCCCCTGCAGAGCCCGGGCTCCAACACCGCCAGTTGGGGCCCGGTACTGCTAGCTGCACAGAGCCAAACACCAGCCAATGTGTCAGTGGGGTTCAGCACCGCCAGCTGTTCCCCTGCTGTGCAGCCGGCAACGTGTCCTGCAACTGCCACGCAGGCACAACAGACCCAAAGCTGCCGCCAGTGCAGGCTTTGGCCTACACTCTGCTCCATCTCCTCCTCCTGCTGACCCCGGGCTCTAACACCGCCAGTTGGGGCCCGGTACTGCTAGCTGCACAGAGAAAAACACCAGCCAATGTGTCAGTGGGGTTCAGCACCGCCAGCTGTTCCCCTGCTGTGCAGCCGGCATCATGTCCTGCAAAAGCCACGCAGACACAAGAACTGAAATTGAAGGGAACCTGTCCCCCCTCCCCCAGGCGTTTGTACGTTTTTAAGGCCACCTTGTACAGCGGTAATGCTGCATGTGTGCAAGGTGGCTCATAAACGTATTCTCCTCGCACATGTGGAACTGAAAACACGTCTGAAATGTGTCCTCTGTGTGACCATTTAACCGTCCCGGGGGTGTGACTTTCCTTTGTAATGACACGCTGCAACCCCCTTGGTAGCGCTGCCCGTCTTCTGGCATCATTGTTTGGCTGCCTGCGCCTCTGCGGCCGCCCTGACCCACACAACGCCCCTCGGTGTCTTATTTCTTGGGACTGCGAGGGTGTGATTGATGGGCATGAGCAGTGCATCAGTTCGCCTGTCCCTCATCTCCTTCCGCCTTCTTCAGACTGTGCGGCTTCATGGCCGTGGCATGCGATAAGGGATCAGCTGACGCCGCACAGTCTGAAGCGGGTGTAAGGACCCGAGTGTGAGAGGCGAACATATGTGCTGCGCCAGGCCATGAATCCCAGCCCCGCAGTGTTTTAACAATGTTAAGACACTGCGGGGCTGGGATTCATGGTCATCGCGAACCGCACCGGCCGACATTAAATGATGTCAGAAGATGGGCAGCGCTAACAGCGCTAGGCCAGGGGATAACACGACAGCGCAGACTCCTGTACAGCAAATAACAACGCTCAGGAGGCTGCACCCAGCACCAAGGTGGGATTCTTGACATCTGTGCTGCATCTCATTACAAAGGGAACTCGCGCCTCCAACACAGTTTGACTGTATAAAGGGCTAAATGGTATACGTGTTTCATTCAGCGTGTGCAAGGAGCAAAATTAAAAGAGCAACCTTTGACTTGTGCAGCACTACTGCTGCATAAGCTGTGGCTCTTCTACTTTGTAACCCCTGAGGGGGGGTTAAAGGTTACCTTTGAAATTGGTTCAAGTAGGCTTCGGCCTACACTCTGCTCCCCCTGCAGAGCCCGGGCTCCAACACCGCCAGTTGGGGCCCGGTACTGCTAGCTGCACAGAGCCAAACACCAGCCAATGTGTCAGTGGGGTTCAGCACCGCCAGCTGTTCCCCTGCTGTGCAGCCGGCAACGTGTCCTGCAACTGCCACGCAGGCACAACAGACCCAAAGCTGCCGCCAGTGCAGGCTTCGGCCTACACTCTGCTCCATCTCCTCCTCCTGCTGACCCCGGGCTCTAACACCGCAAGTTGGGGCCCGGTACTGCTAGCTGCACAGAGAAAAACACCAGCCAATGTGTCAGTGGGGTTCAGCACCGCCAGCTGTTCCCCTGCTGTGCAGCCAGCATCGTGTCCTGCAAAAGCCACGCAGACACTTGCTCTTGTACCTTCTGCTCCCCATCCTGGTTCCAGTACCGTCAGCTGGTTCCGGGCAGAGCCTTTGGCTTAGGTGCCTCCCTCTGGGTATCCGAGTTCCACCAACGTCAGGTGGTCCTTGGTAGTGCTTTCAGGCACGGGTACCTCCTCCTTAGTAACCGGGTTCCAGTAACGTCAGCTGGTCTTCGGTAGTTCCATTGGCTCTTGGACCTTCAGCTACCCATCCGGGTTCCAGCACCGTCAGCTGGTTCTCGGCAGTGTCTTTTGCTCTTGTACCTTCTGCTCCCCATCCTGGTTCCAGTACCGTCAGCTGGTTCCGGGCAGAGCCTTTGGCTTAGGTGCCTCCCTCTGGGTATCCGAGTTCCACCAACGTCAGGTGGTCCTTGGTAGTGCTTTCAGGCACGGGTACCTCCTGCTTAGTAACCGGGTTCCAGTAACGTCAGCTGGTCCTCGGTAGTTCCATTGGCTCTTGGACCTTCGGGTAGCCATCCGAGTTCCAGTTCCATCAGCTGGTTCTCGGCATTTTCTCAGCCTTCTTGTACCTTCTGCTACATTTCCAAGTTCAAGAGACTAAACACGATGACCCGGAAGACCACCCCTAAGATGACGACGACACCAGAGACGACAACCACCGTGATGACGACGATCCTGGAGACGATGACCCTGAAGACCACCCCGATGACGACGACCCCGGAGACGACGACCCTGAAGACCACCCCGATGACGACGACCCCGGAGACGACGACCCTGGAGACGACGACCTGGAAGACCGAGAAGCAGAAGAACAAGAGGCTGCAGAACAAAGAGCAGAAGAACATTAAGCATAACACTAAATATCAGAGCAAAAAATATTATCTAACTTATAAGCAGAAGAAGACTAAGCAGTGTATGGGGGTGAGTCCGTTCCTCCTCGTGGTGCCCCTGGATAAAGCCTGATGCTGCAGGCCAAACTGAACGCGGACAAATGTAACTCTTTTGTGACAGGCAGAACGGAAGGTGTAATCTTCAAACTTTTATAGATAACAACTACGGGAATGCCTGTCACAAATAAGAATATGATGAAGAAGTAGAATATGATGAAGATAATAGTAAAATAAAAAGAATATGAACAATGTAACCAAAAAAATAATAGGTAGAAGATGAAGAAGAAGATGAATAAGGTGAAGAAGTTGATGTCAAAGAAGCTGATGATGAGGATAATGAAGAAGAAAGTGTGGGAGAAGTAAAAAAGAAGGTGAAGGGCGTGGAAGTAGTGAAACATCAATATCTGACAAAATAAAAAAAAAATTAACATAGTCAAAATCTTTCTACCGCCGAACGTCATAAAAAAAAAACAAAATCCTGCTATTCTATTACATTGGGCTAAACCTCTGTGCCTTTAATGTCTCCGCCACGTCCCCCAATACATCCTACATTATTCTTAGTTGTTTTCCTTCATGTAGAATGAACCTACAAGTTTATAAAGGGTTTATTTTAATTCCGATATTTTCGTCCCATTGACTTGCATTGGGATCGGGTATCGGTATCGGATTAGATCCGATATTTTGACGGTATCGGCCGATACTTTCCGATACCGATACTTTCCGATATCGGAAAGTATCGCTCAACACTACTCATCACGAATGGGAGGCCTACATCCTACCGGTCTGCAGCCTGCCCAAAGACGGGGAGGAAGACCCCTTCTGGACATGCTGGCCCAAGCCAAGGCCGGTGGGTCCATCGAGGATGTGGAGGTTAGCACCTTGTTAACTGAACCCCGGTGGTTGCAGTTGCGGACCACACTGGAACCCTTCCGAGCTGTGTTCTCAAACCGGCCTGGAAGGACTGAGTTAGCGGTCCATGAGGTGGACACCGGGAATCATGCCCCACTACAGCGAAAACCCTTTCGGATCTCCGACGAGGTATTGCAGCTTATGCGCCAGGGTATGGATGAGATGTTTCAGCTGGGGGTGATTCAACAGTCAAAGAGTGTGTGGGCCTCACCTGTAGTTCTCGTGCCAAAGAAGGATTAGATCACCCGGTACTGTATGGACTACAGGGGGCTCAAAGCCATCACAGCCTCTGATGCTCACCCAATGCCGTGCATTGAGGAGCTGTTTGAGCGGTTAGCTGGCACAGGAGTCGAGGATACCAGCAAATTCCCCTGAGCCCTGAGGCGCAGGAGAAGTCCACCTTCATCACACTCTTCAGACAGTCCACGATCATGCCCTTCGGCATGAAGAATGCCCCTGCCACTTTCCAGCGGAGTGTCAACCACCTGTGTCTATGGAGCATCTTATGGGGCCATAATCAGCATTTGTGCAGCATTATATGGGGCAAATGTCTGTATGGAGCATCTTATGGGGCCATAATCAGCATTTGTGCAGTATTATATGGGGCAAATGTGTCTCTGGAGCACCTTATGGGGCCATAATCAGCATTTGTGCAGCATTAAATGGGGCAAATGCGTCTATGGGGCATCTTATGGGGTCATAATCAACATTGGTGCAGCATTATATGGGGCATATTTTAATATGGAGCATCTTATGGAGCCCATCATAAACTGTATGGAGCATTATATGGGGCGTATTTTGTATGGAGCATTATATGGGGCCCATCATGAACTGTATGGAGCATTATATGGGGCTCCTGATTCAATATGGATATTCAAAAACACTTAACCTACTGATGTCTCAATTAATTTTACTTTTATTGGTACCTATTTTAATTTTTGACATTTACCAGTAGCTGCTGCATTTTGCACCCTAGGCATATACTCGAGTCATTAAGTTTTCTCAGTTTTTGTGGCAAAATTAGGGGGTTGGCTTATACTCGGGTCAGCTTATACTCGAGTATATACGTTATATATAAAACAAAAATGTAGGGCAGCCAGGGTGGTAGTCGTGGCGACGGTTGGAACTATTCCCACACTCTGTTGTCTCACAAGGATAATGAACAGTCTGATGCAGTGCAGTATGCAATTTTAGTACTTACGTCAGTTACTGAAGATTCCACTGTGGTCCAGTCTTTTGTAGTAAAGCTCCAATAAGCACGCTGTACTCCACAAGTCCATTAAATGTTGCAAATTTTAATAGTCATCCAAAATTATGCATTTCTCTCTCTTTATGCAGCCAGCTTTAGACACAATAGAACTCTCGCTTCGCTCCCTAGAAAGCCTAACATACTTCATCCTTTTAGGCTCCTTGTCTTGCTTATTCCATTTGTTATTATTATTACTTATTATTATAGCGCCATTTATTCCATGGCGCTTTACATGTGAGGAGGGGTATGCATAGCAAAAACAAGTACAGTAATCTTAAACAATACAAGTCACGACTGGTACAGTAGGAGAGAGGACCCTGCCCGCGAGGGCTCACAATCTACAAGGGATGGGTGAGGATACAATAGGTGAGGGCAGAGCTGGTCGTGCAGCAGTTTGGTCAATTGGTGGTTACTGCAGGTTGTAGGCTTGTTTCAATGGTAGGCGAGAGTTTGATATGTTGTGGTAGAGATTTCCAGAGTAGGGGTGATGCATGAGAGAAATCTTGTATGCGATTGTGGGAAGAGGAGATGATAAGAGGGGTGTAGAGAAGGAGATATTGTGAGAATTGGAGGTTGCATGCAGGTAAGTAGCGGGAGACAAGGTCACAGATGTATGGAGGAGACAGGATGTGGATGGCTTTGTATGTCATGGTTAGGGTTTTGTACTGGAGTCTCTGGGCAATGGGGAGCCAGTAAAGGGATTGACAGAGGGGAGAGGCTGGGGAATAGTGGGGGACAGGTGGATTAAACAGGCAGCAGAGTTTGGAATAGACTGGAGGGGTGCGAGAGTGTTCGAGAGGAGGCCACAGAGCAGGAGGTTACAGTAGTCAAGGCGGGAGATGATGAGGGCATGGACTGTTATGGACCTGGTGGTTAGGAGCACCCGGAATGACCTGATGAGTAAACTCAAAATCGGAACTAGCTCTGGGAAGTGGGAACTCTGCTGACCGCAAACCCTACTCCTATCACACACACTAGAAATAGCCGTGGAGCGTACCTAACCCTCCCTAGACGCCTCTTCACAGCCTAAGAGCTAACTACCCCTAAAGATAGAAATAGAAGCCTAACCTTGCCTCAGAGAAATTCCCCAAAGGTAAAGGCAGACCCCCACATATATTGACTGTGAGTTAAGAGGAAAGTCACAAACACAGGAATGAAACAGGTTTTAGCAAAGGAGGCCAGACTAAATGACTAAATAGTCAGAGGATAGAAAAGTGTACTATGCGGTCAGCATAAAAGACTACAAAAAACCACGCAGAGTAAGCAAAAAGAATCCCCACACCGACTCACGGTGTGGAGGTGCCACTCTGCACCCCCAGAGCTTCCAGCTAGCAAGGGAATATCATGATAGCAAGCTGGACTAGAAATTAGCAGTACTAAGAAATATATTCAGGAAGCAGTAACAACAAATGAACTAGCAAAGACTTAGCTTCTGCTGGAGTAGACAGGTCCTCAGAGAAGTCCAAGAGAGATCTGAACCAATACTGAAACATTGACAGCTGGCAAGAAGTAGCGATCTGAGTGGAGTTAAATAGGGAAGTGTTGTGAACTATACTTCTTGGCTCCCTCTTGTGGTCACTAGTGATTTGGCACTTGGATTGTCTTTTACCAGGTTGGTACTCACCTGCTTCGTTAGGCCTGGGGTGTGGCTATTTAAACTTCCTGGATTCTCAGTCCAGTGCCTGGCATCGTTGTAATCAGTTCATTTCTGTTTGCTCCTGTCTTCAGGTCCTGGTTCTTTGCAAGATAAGCTAAGTCCTGCTTTCTTATTTTTTGTTATTTTGCTTTGTTCATATTTTTGTCCAGCTTGTACAATATGTGATTCCTGATATTGCTGGAAGCTCTAGGGGGCTGATATTCTCCCCCCTCACCGTTAGTCGGTTTGGGGGTTCTTGGATATTCAGCGTGGATATTTTGCAGGGTTTTTTGCTGACCATATAAGTCATCTTACTATTTTCTGCTATTAGTCAGTGGGCCTCTCTTTGCTAAAATCTAGTTCATTCTTACATTTGTCTTTTCTTCTTACCTCACCGTTATTATTTGTTGGGGGCTTGTATTACTTTGGGGTCTTTTCTCTGGAGGCAAGAGAGGTCTTATTTTCCCTGATAGGGTTAGTTAGTTCTCCGGCTGGCGCGAGACGTCTAGGATCAACGTAGGCACGTTCCCCGGCTACTGTTAGTGTTTGTGCTAGGATCAGGTATATGGTCATCCTAGTTACCACGTCCCTATGAGCTGGTATTTATGTTTGCAGACTTTTGCTGTAATCTCTGAGATCCTTGCCATTGGGATCATAACAGGGAAGCCAGCAAGCAATAAACGAGAGCAGCTGACAAAGCCAACCTCAGTGACCAGCAGTTCCGCTCAAAGCCACCAGAGGGAGTCCAAGAGCAGAACTAACCAAAGTACCATTCATGACCACAGGAGGGAGTCCGAGAACGGAATTCACAACAGTACCCCCCCTTGAGGAGGGGTCACCGAACCCTCACCAGGGCCCCCAGGCCGATCAGGACGAGCCAAATGAAAGGCACGAACTAAGTAGGCAGCGTGGACATCGGAGGCAACAACCCAGGAATTATCCTCCTGACCATAGCCCTTCCACTTAACCAGGTACTGAAGCTTCCGTCTCAAAATACGAGAATCCAAAATTTTTTCCACCACATACTCCAACTCCCCCTCAACCAACACCGGAGCAGGAGGATCAACGGAGGGAACCATAGGCGCCACGTACCTCCGCAACAACGACCTATGGAACACATTATGGATGGCAAAAGAAGCTGGAAGGACCAAACAAAATGACACAGGGTTGAGAATTTCAGAAATCTTATAAGGACCAATGAAACGAGGCTTAAACTTAGGAGAAGAAACTTTCATAGGAACATAACGAGAAGACAACCAAACCAAATCCCCAACACAAAGTCGGGGACCTACACAACGACGGCGGTTAGCGAAACGTTGAGCCTTCTCCTGGGACAACGTCAGATTGTCCACTACGTGAGTCCAAATTTGCTGCAACCTGTCCACCACAGAATCCACACCAGGACAGTCAGAAGGCTCAACCTGCCCCGAAGAAAAACGAGGATGAAAACCAGAATTGCAGAAAAAAGGCGAAACCAAAGTAGCCGAACTAGCCCGATTATTAAGGGCGAACTCAGCCAATGGCAAGAAGGTCACCCAATCATCCTGATCAGCAGAAACAAAGCATCTCAGATAGGTTTCCAAAGTCTGGTTGGTTCGTTCGGTTTGGCCATTTGTTTGAGGATGGAAAGCCGAAGAAAAAGACAAATCAATGCCCATCTTAGCACAAAAGGACCGCCAAAACCTAGAGACAAACTGGGAACCTCTGTCCGACACAATGTTCTCCGGAATGCCATGCAAACGAACCACATGTTGAAAAAACAATGGCACCAAATCAGAGGAGGAAGGTAATTTAGGCAAGGGTACCAAATGGACCATCTTAGAAAAGCGATCACAAACCACCCAGATGACAGACATCCTTTGAGAGACAGGAAGATCTGAAATAAAATCCATGGAAACATGCGTCCAAGGCCTTTTCGGGACTGGCAAGGGCAAAAGCAACCCACTGGCACGAGAACAGCAGGGCTTAGCCCGAGCACAAGTCCCACAAGACTGCACAAAAGAACGCACATCCCGTGACAAGGAAGGCCACCAAAAGGACCTAGCCACCAAAACTCTGGTCCCAAAAATCCCAGGATGACCAACCAACACTGAGCAATGAACCTCAGAAATAGCTCTGCTAGTCCATCTATCAGGGACAAACAGTTTCTCCGCTGGACAATGGTCAGGTCTATCAGCCTGAAACTCCTGCAGCACCCGCCGCAAATCAGGGGAGATGGCAGACAGAATTACCCCCTCTTTGAGAATACCAGCCGGCTCAGGGACTCCCGGAGAATCAGGCACAAAACTCCTAGAAAGGGCATCCGCCTTCTCATTCTTAGAACCTGGAAGGTATGAGACCACAAAATCGAAACGGGAGAAAAACAGCGACCATCGAGCCTGTCTAGGATTCAACCACTTGGCAGACTCGAGATAAGTCAGATTTTTGTGATCCGTCAAGACCACCACGCGGTGCTTGGCTCCCTCAAGCCAATGTCGCCACTCCTCGAATGCCCACTTCATAGCTAGCAGCTCCCGATTGCCAACATCATAATTATGCTCAGCAGGTGAAAACTTTCTAGAAAAGAAGGCACATGGCTTCATCACAGAGCCATCAGAACTTCTTTGAGACAAAACAGCCCCTGCTCCAATCTCAGAAGCATCAACCTCGACCTGAAAAGGGAGCGAAACATCTGGCTGATGCAACACAGAGGCCGAAGAAAAACGACGTTTCAGCTCCTGAAAAGCCTCAACGGCCACAGAGGACCAATTCACCACATCAGCACCTTTCTTTGTCAAATCAGTCAAAGGTTTAACCACACTAGAAAAATTAGCGATGAAGCGACGGTAAAAATTAGCAAAGCCCAGGAATTTCTGGAGGCTCTTCACAGATGTAGGTTGAGTCCAATCATAAATGGCCTGAACTTTAACAGGGTCCATCTAGATAGTAGAAGGGGAAAAAATGAAGCCCAAAAAGGAAACCTTCTGAACTCCGAAGAGACATTTAGACCCCTTCACAAACAAGGAATTAGCACGAAGGACCTGGAATACCATTCTGACCTGTTTCACATGAGACTCCCAATCATCCGAAAAGACCAAAATATCATCCAAATATACAATCATGAATCTATCCAGATACTTTCGGAAGATGTCATGCATAAAGGACTGAAACACAGATGGAGCATTTGAAAGCCCGAATGGCATTACCAGGTACTCAAAATGGCCCTCAGGCGTATTAAATGCTGTTTTCCATTCATCGCCCTGTTTAATACGCACAAGGTTATACGCCCCTCGAAGATCTATCTTGGTGAACCAACTAGCCCCCTTAATCCGAGCAAACAAATCAGACAGCAGAGGCAAAGGGTACTGAAATTTGACCGTGATTTTATTGAGAAGGCGGTAATCTATACAGGGTCTCAGAGAACCATCCTTCTTGGCCACAAAAAAGAACCCTGCTCCCAACGGTGATGAAGACGGGCGAACATGCCCTTTCTCCAAGGACTCCTTTATATAACTCCGCATAGCGGCGTGCTCTGGCACAGATAAATTGAAAAGTCGGCCCTTAGGAAACTTACTACCAGGAATCAAATATATAGCACAATCACAATCCCTATGAGGGGGTAGGACACTGGATTTGGGCTCATCAAATACATCCTGGTAATCCGACAGAAACTCAGGGACTTCAGAAGGAGTGGAAGCAGAAATTGACACCAATGGAACATCGCCATTTACCCCTTGACAACCCCAAATAGACACAGACATTGATTTCCAATCCAATACTGGATTTTGAACCTGTAGCCATGGCAAACCCAACACAACCACATCATGCAAATTATGCAACACCAAAAAGCGAATATCTTCCTGATGTGCAGGAGCCATGCACATGGTCAACTGAGTCCAGTACTGAGGTTTATTCTTGGCCAACGGCGTGGCATCAATTCCCCTTAATGGAATAGGATACTGCAAAGGTTCCAAGAAAAAACCACAGTGCCTGGCAAACTCCAAGTCCATCAAATTCAGGGCAGCGCCTGAATCCACAAATGCCATAACCGAGTAGGATGACAAAGAGCAAATCAGAGTAACAGACAAAAGAAATTTAGGCTGTACAGTACCAATGGTGACAGACCTAGCGAACCGCTTAGTGCGCTTAGGATAATCAGAGATAGCATGAGTGGGGTCACCACAGTAAAAACACAGCCTATTCTGACGTCTGTGTTCTTGCCGTTCAGTTCTGGTCAAAGTTCTATCACATTGCATAAGCTCAGGCCTCTGCTCAGAGGACACCACCAAATGGTGCACAATTTTGCGCTCACGCGAACGCCGATCAAATTGGATGGCCAAGGACATTGATTCATTCAGACCAGCAGGCGTGGGGAATCCCACCATAACATCCTTAAGGGCTTCAGAAAGACCCTTTCTAAAAATTGCTGCCAGGGCACACTCATTCCATTGAGTAAGCACAGACCATTTTCCAAACTTCTGACAATATATCTCCGCTTCATCCTGACCCTGACACAAAGCTAGCAAGATTTTCTCTGCCTGATCCACTGAATTCGGTTCGTCATAAAGCAATCCAAGCGCCAGAAAAAACGCATCTACATTAAGCAATGCAGGATCTCCTGGCGCAAGGGAGAATGCCCAGTCTTGAGGGTCGCCACGCAACAAAGAAATAATAATTTTGACTTGCTGAATGGGGTCACCAGAGGAGCGGGGTTCAAAGCAAGAAACAGTTTACAATTAGTTTTGAAATTCAGAAACTTAGATCTATCCCCAGAAAACAAATCAGGAATTGGAATTCTAGGCTCTAACATCGGATTCTGAACTACATAATCTTGAATGCTTTGTACCCTTGCAGTGAGATGATCCACACAAGAGGACAGACCTTGAATATATAATGGAACTAGAGAGAGTACAAAGGAGAGCAACAAAGTTAATAAAGGGGATGGGAGAACTACAATACCCAGATAGATTAGCGAAATTAGGATTATTTAGTCTAGAAAAAAGACGACTGAGGGGCGATCTAATAACCATGTATCTATAATATAACGCTGGGAGCGTCACTCTGTCCGAAGCCTCTATAGACTGCGCAAGCGCACGCGCCGGCGCAGTCTAGGCCCCACAGAGCGACGCTCCCAGGAGATCGCGGTATGCGTAAACACTGAACGCTCACCGCGATCTCCAACGGAGAAGCAGGGACCGCCAGGAGGGTAAGTATGATATATTTACCTGTCCCGTTCCTCCGTTGCGCGCTGCCCCTCCGTCCTCCGGTCCACATCCTCTGCCTGTGACGTTCACAGTTCAGAGGGCGCGATGACGCGCTTAATGCGCGCCGCCCTCTGACTGAACAGTCACAGGCAGAGGACCCGGAAGACAGACCGGCGCGCAGCGCTGGATCAGGGCCAGGTAACTATAGCAAGTGCCGGGGGCCTGAGCTAGCGGCGACTCCGGCACCTGACCCCCACAGCGCGCCGGTGTCCCCGCCTGCTCAGGCCCCCAGCACCGCCGCGCACAGCCTGAGCCACCGCACCCAGCACCGCCTGAGCCACCGCACCCAGCACGGCCTGAGCCACCGCAGCCAGCACCGCCTGAGCCACCGCAGCCAGCACCGCCTGAGCCACCGCAGCCAGCACGGCCTGAGCCACCGCACCCAGCAGGGCCTGAGCCACCGCACCCAGCAGGGCCTGAGCCACCGCACCCAGCAGGGCCTGAGCCACCGCACCCAGCAGGGCCTGAGCCACCGCACCCAGCAGGGCCTGAGCCACCGCACCCAGCAGGGCCTGAGCCACCGCACCCAGCAGGGCCTGAGCCACCGCACCCAGCAGGGCCTGAGCCACCGCACCCAGCAGGGCCTGAGCCACCGCACCCAGCAGGGCCTGAGCCACCGCACCCAGCAGGGCCTGAGCCACCGCACCCAGCAGGGCCTGAGCCACCGCACCCAGCAGGGCCTGAGCCACCGCACCCAGCAGGGCCTGAGCCACCGCACCCAGCAGGGCCTGAGCCACCGCACCCAGCAGGGCCTGAGCCACCGCACCCAGCAGGGCCTGAGCCACCGCACCCAGCAGGGCCTGAGCCACCGCACCCAGCAGGGCCTGAGCCACCGCACCCAGCAGGGCCTGAGCCACCGCACCCAGCAGGGCCTGAGCCACCGCACCCAGCAGGGCCTGAGCCACCGCACCCAGCAGGGCCTGAGCCACCGCACCCAGCAGGGCCTGAGCCACCGCACCCAGCAGGGCCTGAGCCACCGCACCCAGCAGGGCCTGAGCCACCGCACCCAGCAGGGCCTGAGCCACCGCACCCAGCAGGGCCTGAGCCACCGCACCCAGCAGGGCCTGAGCCACCGCACCCAGCAGGGCCTGAGCCACCGCACCCAGCAGGGCCTGAGCCACCGCACCCAGCAGGGCCTGAGCCACCGCACCCAGCAGGGCCTGAGCCACCGCACCCAGCAGGGCCTGAGCCACCGCACCCAGCAGGGCCTGAGCCACCGCACCCAGCAGGGCCTGAGCCACCGCACCCAGCAGGGCCTGAGCCACCGCACCCAGCAGGGCCTGAGCCACCGCACCCAGCAGGGCCTGAGCCACCGCACCCAGCAGGGCCTGAGCCACCGCACCCAGCAGGGCCTGAGCCACCGCACCCAGCAGGGCCTGAGCCACCGCACCCAGCAGGGCCTGAGCCACCGCACCCAGCAGGGCCTGAGCCACCGCACCCAGCAGGGCCTGAGCCACCGCACCCAGCAGGGCCTGAGCCACCGCACCCAGCAGGGCCTGAGCCACCGCACCCAGCAGGGCCTGAGCCACCGCACCCAGCAGGGCCTGAGCCACCGCACCCAGCAGGGCCTGAGCCACCGCACCCAGCAGGGCCTGAGCCACCGCACCCAGCAGGGCCTGAGCCACCGCACCCAGCAGGGCCTGAGCCACCGCACCCAGCAGGGCCTGAGCCACCGCACCCAGCAGGGCCTGAGCCACCGCACCCAGCAGGGCCTGAGCCACCGCACCCAGCAGGGCCTGAGCCACCGCACCCAGCAGGGCCTGAGCCACCGCACCCAGCAGGGCCTGAGCCACCGCACCCAGCAGGGCCTGAGCCACCGCACCCAGCAGGGCCTGAGCCACCGCACCCAGCAGGGCCTGAGCCACCGCACCCAGCAGGGCCTGAGCCACCGCACCCAGCAGGGCCTGAGCCACCGCACCCAGCAGGGCCTGAGCCACCGCACCCAGCAGGGCCTGAGCCACCGCACCCAGCAGGGCCTGAGCCACCGCACCCAGCAGGGCCTGAGCCACCGCACCCAGCAGGGCCTGAGCCACCGCACCCAGCAGGGCCTGAGCCACCGCACCCAGCAGGGCCTGAGCCACCGCACCCAGCAGGGCCTGAGCCACCGCACCCAGCAGGGCCTGAGCCACCGCACCCAGCAGGGCCTGAGCCACCGCACCCAGCAGGGCCTGAGCCACCGCACCCAGCAGGGCCTGAGCCACCGCACCCAGCAGGGCCTGAGCCACCGCACCCAGCAGGGCCTGAGCCACCGCACCCAGCAGGGCCTGAGCCACCGCACCCAGCAGGGCCTGAGCCACCGCACCCAGCAGGGCCTGAGCCACCGCACCCAGCAGGGCCTGAGCCACCGCACCCAGCAGGGCCTGAGCCACCGCACCCAGCAGGGCCTGAGCCACCGCACCCAGCAGGGCCTGAGCCACCGCACCCAGCAGGGCCTGAGCCACCGCACCCAGCAGGGCCTGAGCCACCGCACCCAGCAGGGCCTGAGCCACCGCACCCAGCAGGGCCTGAGCCACCGCACCCAGCAGGGCCTGAGCCACCGCACCCAGCAGGGCCTGAGCCACCGCACCCAGCAGGGCCTGAGCCACCGCACCCAGCAGGGCCTGAGCCACCGCACCCAGCAGGGCCTGAGCCACCGCACCCAGCAGGGCCTGAGCCACCGCACCCAGCAGGGCCTGAGCCACCGCACCCAGCAGGGCCTGAGCCACCGCACCCAGCAG
Organism: Ranitomeya variabilis; assembly: GCF_051348905.1. NCBI lineage: Eukaryota > Metazoa > Chordata > Amphibia > Anura > Dendrobatidae > Ranitomeya > Ranitomeya variabilis. The sequence goes on from NC_135235.1 coordinate 509,271,556, forward strand.
GGCCTGAGCCACCGCACCCAGCACGGCCTGAGCCACCGCACCCAGCACGGCCTGAGCCACCGCACCCAGCACGGCCTGAGCCACCGCACCCAGCACGGCCTGAGCCACCGCACCCAGCACGGCCTGAGCCACCGCACCCAGCACGGCCTGAGCCACCGCACCCAGCACGGCCTGAGCCACCGCACCCAGCACGGCCTGAGCCACCGCACCCAGCATGGCCTGAGCCACCGCACCCAGCACAGCCACGCACAGCCGCCTGCACTCAGCACAGCCACGCACAGCCGCCCGCGCTCAGCTCCGCCACGCAAAGCCACCCACGCACAGCACAGCCACATACAGCCGCCCGCACTCAGCACAGCCGCCTGCACTTAGCACAGCCGCCCGCACTGATGGGGGCGCAGGATGGAGCAGCACATGATAGGGTGGAGCAGCACATGACAGGATGGGGGCGCAGGATGGAGCAGCACAGCCACCGCACCCAGCACAGCCACCGCACCCAGCACAGCCGCCCGCACCCAGCACAGCCTGAGCCACCGCACCCAGCACAGCCACGCACAGCTGCCGCACCCAGCACAGCCACCGCACCCAGCACAGCCACGCCCACCCAGCACGGCCACGCACAGCCGCCTGCACTCAGCACAGCCACGCACAGCCGCCTGCACTCAGCATAGCCACGCACAGCCGCCTGCACTCAGCACCGCCACGCACAGCCGCCCGCACTCAGCACCGCCACGCACAGCCGCCCGCACTCAGCACCGCCACGCACAGCCGCCCGCACTCAGCACCGCCACGCACAGCCGCCCGCACTCAGCACCGCCACGCACAGCCGCCCACGCACAGCATAGCCACGCACAGCCGCCGCACCCAGCATAGCCACGCACAGCCGCCGCACCCAGCATAGCCACGCACAGCCGCCGCACCCAGCACCGCCACAAACAGCCGCCGCACCCAGCACAGCCACGCACAGCCGCCCACACCCAGCACAGCCACGCACAGCCGGCCACACCCAGCACAGCCGCCCGCACCCAGCACAGCCTGAGCCGCCGCACCCAGCACAGCCGCCGCACCCAGCACAGCCACCGCACCCAGCACAGCCACGCCCACCCAGCACAGCCACGCACAGCCGCCCGCACCCAGCACAGCCGCCCGCACTCAGCACCGCCACGCACAGCCGCCCATGCACAGCACAGCCACATACAGCCGCCGCACCCAGCATAGCCACGCACAGCCGCCCGCACCCAGCACCGCCACGCACAGCCGCCGCACCCAGCACAGCCACGCACAGCCGCCCGCACCCAGCACAGCTGCCCGCACCCAGCACAGCCGCCTGCACTCAGCACAGCCGCCCACAGCCACGCACAGCCGCCTGCACTCAGCACCGCCACTCACAGCTGCCCGCACTCAGCACCGCCACGCACAGCCGCCCACGCATAGCACAGCCACATACAGCCGCCCGCACTTAGCACAGCCGCCCGCACTGATGGGGTGCAGGATGGAGCAGCACATGATAGGGTGGAGCAGCACATGACAGGATGGGGGCGCAGGATGGAGCAGCACAGCCACCGCACCCAGCACAGCCACCGCACCCAGCACAGCCACCGCACCCAGCACAGCCACCGCACCCAGCACAGCCACCGCACCCAGCACAGCCACCGCACCCAGCACAGCCACGCACAGCCGCCCGCACCCAGCACAGCCACGCACAGCCGCCCGCACTCAGTACCGCCACGCACAGCCGCCCGCACCCAGCACAGCCACCTGCACCCAGCACAGCCACGCCCAGCCGCCCGCACCCAGCACAGCCACGCCCAGCCGCCCACGCACAGCACAGCCACATACAGCCGCCCGCACTCAGCACAGCTGCCCGCACTCAGCACAGCCGCCCGCACTGATGGGGGCGCAGGATGGGAGCACATGACAGGATGGGGATGCAGGATGGAGTAGCACATACCAGGATGGAGACCATATACCAATATAAATGCTCGCCACCCGGGCGTAGAACGGGTTCAATAGCTAGTAAGTATATAAGGGGACAATACAAATATCTCGCTGAGGATCTGTTTATACCAAGGAAGGTGACGGGCACAAGGGGGCATTCTTTGCGTCTGGAGGAGAGAAGGTTTTTCCACCAACATAGAAGAGGATTCTTTACTGTTAGGGCAGTAAGAATCTGGAATTGCTTGCCTGAGGAGGTGGTGATGGCGAACTCAGTCGAGGGGTTCAAGAGAGGCCTGGATGTCTTCCTGGAGCAGAACAATATTGTATCATACAATTATTAGGTTCTGTAGAAGGATGTAGATCTGGGGATTTATTATGATGGAATATAGGAATATAGGCTGAACTGGATGGACAAATGTCTTTTTTCGGCCTTACTAACTATGTTACTATGTTTTGAATATCCATATCTATACCTGAGTCCTGAACCACCCAGAGGTTAAGGGGAAAAGAGAGACAAAACACACTGCAAAGAAAAAAAAATGGGTTCAGAACTTCTCTTATCCCTCTTTCGAGATGCATTAACACTTTATGGCCAGCTGTACTGTTATGGACCTGGTGGTTAGGAGCACCCGGAATGACCTGATGAGTAAACTCAAAATCGGAACTAGCTCTGGGAAGTGGGAACTCTGCTGACCGCAAACCCTTCTCCTATCACACACACTAGAAATAGCCGTGGAGCGTACCTAACTCTCCCTAGACGCCTCTTCACAGCCTAAGAGCTAACTACCCCTAAAGATAGAAATAGAAGCCTAACCTTGCCTCAGAGAAATTCCCCAAAGGTAAAGGCAGCCCCCCACATATATTGACTGTGAGTTAAGAGGAAAGTCACAAACACAGGAATGAAACAGGTTTTAGCAAAGGAGGCCAGACTTCACTAAATAGTCAGAGGATAGAAAAGGGTACTATGCGGTCAGCACAAAAGACTACAAAAAACCACACAGAGTAAGCAAAAAGAATCCCCACACCGACTCACGGTGTGGAGGTGCCACTCTGCACCCCCAGAGCTTCCAGCTAGCAAGGGAATATCATGATAGCAAGCTGGACTAGAAATTAGCAGTACTAAGAAATATATTCAGGAAGCAGTAACAACAAATGAACTAGCAAAGACTTAGCTTCTGCTGGAGTAGACAGGTCCTCAGAGAAGTCCAAGAGAGATCTGAACCAATACTGAAACATTGACAGCTGGCAAGAAGTAACGATCTGAGTGGAGTTAAATAGGGAAGCCAGCAAGCAATAAACGAGAGCAGCTGACAAAGCCAACCTCAGTGACCAGCAGTTCCGCTCAAAGCCACCAGAGGGAGTCCAAGAGCAGAACTAACCAAAGTACCATTCATGACCACAAGAGGGAGTCCGAGAACGGAATTCACAACAATGGACTAGGGTTTTTGCAGATTCTTGGTTTAGGAATGTACGGATTTGTGAAATATTTTTGACTTGAAGTAGGCAGGAAGTGGAAAGGGCTTGGATATGTGGTTTGAAGGAGAGATCAGTGTCAAGGATTACCCAAAGGCAGCAAGCTTGTGGGACTGGGGAGAGTGAGCAGCTATTTACTGTAATGAATCGGTCCGTTGGGGGGTTGCATAAGATGGGGAAAAAGATGATGAATTCTGATTTGCCATGCTAAGTTTTAAAAATCTAGCGGTGAAGAAGGATGAAATATCAGACAGACATTGAGGGATTCTGGTTAGTAGGGTGGTGATATCTGGTCCAGAGATGTAGATCTGTGTGTCATCAGCATAGAGGTGATACTGAAAGCCATGAAATTCTATGAGCTGTCCCAGGCCAAAGGTGTAAATGGAGAAGAGTAGGGGCCCTAGGACTAAACCTTGCGGGACTCCAGTAGATAAAGGGTGAGGTGAGGAGGTGGTGTGTGAGTGGGAGACGTTGAATGTCCGGACTTTTAGGTATGATGAGAATCAGGATAGCACCAAGTCTGTGATGCCAAGGGATGAGAGAGTCTGTAATAATAGGGAATCGTCCACTGTGTCAAAGGCAGAGGACAGGTCCAGGAGGAGGAGGACAGAGTAGTGTTGCTTGCTCTTGGCGGTAAATAGGTCATTGATGACCTTAGTTAGGGCAGCTTCAGTGGAGTAGTGTGACCAGAAACCAGATTGTAAGCGGTCAAAAAGCGAACAGGAAGAGAGATAGGAGGACAGTTCAAGATGGACTTGTTCCAGTAGTTTTGAGGCATAGGAGAGAAGTGATATAGGGCGATAGCTAGATACAGAGGATGGGTCAAGAGTAGTGTTGAGCGATACCGTCCGATACTTGAAAGCATCGGTATCGGAAAGTATCGGCCGATACCGGCAAAGTATCGGATCTAATCCGAAACCGATACCCGATACCAATACAAGTCAATGGGACACCAAGTATCGGACGGTATCCTGTATGGTTCCCAGGGTCTGAAGGAGAGGAAACTCTCCTTCAGGCCCTGGGATCCATATCAATGTGTAAAATAAAGAATTAAAATAAAAAATAGGGATATACTCACCTCTCCGGCGGCCCCTGGACTTTACCGCCGTAACCGGGAGCCGTTGTACCTAAGAATGCGCACTTGAAGGGCCTTAGATGACGTCACTGCACTCTGATTGGTCCGTAGCGGTCGCGTGACCGCTACGCGACCAATCACAAAGCCGTGACGTCACCTAAGGTCTTTCAAGCGCTTGGTGTGCCAGGGCTGTCTGTTGATTTTGCGAGCTTTGGTATGTGTGAGAGGGGCAACAGATTCCAAAGCTACAGCTATTTTGGTGTTATATAGAGCGGCAATAGCATCCGCATTGTGTAGGGAACTTATGTCTGTAAAAGGGAGGAGGGATTCAGAGAGTGAGTGTAGATCGAGGTGTTTAAGATTTCTGGAGGGTGTGCAAGTTTGTGGGTTGGGGATTGTAGACAAGGAGTGGAGAGGGAAGAGAATGTGAGTAGATTGTGGTCAAAAAGAGGAAGAGGTGAGTTAGAGAGGTTAGATAGGGAGCAGAGGCGGGTGAAGATGAGGTCCCTTGTTTGGCCATCTTTGTGGGCGGCTGCATAAGACCATTGAGTGAGGCCAAAGGAGGAAGTGAGAGATAGAAGTTTAGTGGCAGCTGAGAGGGAAGTGTCAATGGGGATGTTAATGTCACCCAAGATGATAGTGGAGGTGTCAGCGGAGAGGAAGTGAAGTAGCCAGGTGGTGAAGAGGTCAAAGAAGGTGGTTTCTGGCCCTGGGAGGCAGTAAATGACAGCCAGTTGGAGGGGGAGTAGATGCGCGCAGAGTGCACCTCAAAGGAAGGGAGGGTAACAGAGGGTAGTAATTGAATTGGGGTGAAGGAGCAGTTATCTGACAGGAGAAAAACAACTCCTCCACCATGCTTGCTGTTTGGGCGGGGTGTGAGGGAAAGGTGGAATCCACCATACGAAAGTGCAGCAGGGGAGGCTGTGTCAGAAGGGGTGAGCCATATTTCGGTGATGGCGAGGAAGGAAAGTTTGTGAGTAATGAAAAGATCATGGATGTAGGAAAGCTTGTTGCAGACAGAGCGAGCATTCCACAGAGCTCCTGTTAGTGGGACTGGGGAAGTTGGGACTGGGTGAATGGGTATAAGGTTAGAGAGGTTACGGAAATTTGTGATAGAGCATGGATGGGAGGTATAAATGACTGTGGGGATGTGGTGAGGAGGACCAGGATTTGGAGAGATGTCTGTTGTGAATTCCGCTCTTGGGCTCCCTGCGGTGGTTGAAAGTGGCATTTTTGTGAATTCTGTTCTTGGGCTCCCTCCTGTGGTTTTGAGTGGTATGGCTGCTTCTGGGATTTAGCATCAGCAGCTGTTTTCACTGATCGTCTTTCTGGCTTGGCTATATTAGTCTGCCTGTTCCCTCATTCAATGCCAGTTGTCAATTGTTCCAGCCTGGAGTCATGGCTCTTTGGATTTCCCTGACACTCTGACCAGTTCAGCAAAGCTAAGTCCTTGCTTGTCCTTTTGCAGTTCACTTGTTGTGGACTTTTTGTTCAGCACTTTCTATGTTTTGCTCATTTGTCCAGCTTATCAGTATGAACCTGTTCAGCTAAGCTGGAAGCTCTGGGCAGCAGAGTTTGCCCTCCGCACCTTTAGTCAGGTGTGGAGATTTTTGCATTTCTCTGCGGTGGACTTTTTCTAGTTTTTATTACTGACCGCACAGTGTTCTGTCCTGTACTAATTCTATCTAGCTAGTAGTGGCCTCCTTTGCTAAATCTTGTTTCATACTACGTATGTCATTTCCTTCTCCTCTCACAGTCATTATTTGTGGGGGGCTGTCCTATCCTTTGGGGATTTTCTCTGAGGCAAGATAGCTTTCCTGTTTCTACCTTTAGGGGTAGCTAGTTCTCCGGCTGTGACGAGGTGTCCAGGGAGTGACAGGAACATCCCACGGCTACTGCTAGTGTCTGTGTTAAGATCAGGAACTGCGGTCTGTATAGTTACCACCTGCTCAGAGCTAGTCGCATGTCGCTCCTACATCACCAGACCATAACAGTACAACTGGCCAAAAATGAGCTGAATGCATCTCAAAAGAAGGAAAAGAAAAAGAATTCTGAGCCATTTTTTTTTTCTTTAGTCTGTTTTGTCTTTTTCCTTCCTCTTAATCTCTGGGTGATTCAGGATTTGGATGCGGGCATGGATGTTCAGGGGTTGTTTTCTCGTGTGGATCAGCTTGCTGCAAGAGTACAGAGTATTCAAGATTATGTTGTTCAGACTCCGGCCTTAGAGCCTAGAATTCCTACTCCGGATTTGTTTTAAGGGGATAGATCTAAGTTTTTGAACTTTAAAAATAACTGCAAATTGTTTTTTGCTCTGAAACCCCGTTCCTCTGGTGACCCCATTCAGCAAGTTAAAATAGTTATTTCTCAGCTGCGTGGTGACCCTCAGGACTGGGCATTCTCCCTTGAGTCAGGGGATCCGGCATTGCTTAATGTAGATGCATTTTTTCAATCGCTCGGATTATTGTATGACGAACCTAACTCTGTAGAGCATGCTAAGAAAACACTTTTGGCCCTGTGTCAGGGTCAGGAAGCGGCAGAATTATACTGCCAGAAATTTAGAAAATGGTCTGTGTTCACTAAATGGAATGAGGATGCTCTGGCAGAAATTTTCAGAAAGGGTCTTTCTGAAGCCCTTAAGGATGTTATGGTGGGGTTCCCCACGCCTGTTGGTTTGAGCGAATCTATGTCTCTGGCCATTCAGATTGATCGGTGCCTGCGTGAACGCAAAGCGGTGCACCATATGGCAGCGTCCTCTGAGCAGAGACCTGAGCCTATGCAATGTGATAGGATTTTGACTAGAGTGGAACAGAGGGGATACAGATGTCAGAATGGGCTGTGTTTTTACTGTGGTGATTCTGCTCATGCTATTTCTGATTGCCCTAAGCGTATTAAGAGGGTCGCTAGATCTGTTACCATTAGTACTGTACAGCCTAAATTTCTCCTGTCTGTGACCCTGATTTGCTCATTGTCATCCTTTTCTGTCATGGCATTTGTGGATTCAGGCGCTGCTCTGAATTTAATGGACTTGGAATTCGCCAGGCGCTGTGGCTTTTCTTTGCAGCCTTTGCAGAGTCCTATTCCCTTGAGGGGTATTGATGCTACACCGTTGGCCAAGAATAAACCTCAGTATTGGACTCAGCTGACTATGTGCATGGCTCCAGCACATCAGGAAGATTGCCGTTTTCTGGTGTTGCATAATTTACATGATGTTGTTGTACTGGGTTTTCCATGGTTACAGGTGCACAATCCTGTGCTGGATTGGAAATCGATGTCTGTGACTAGTTGGGATTGTCAAGGGGTACATAGTGACGTTCCTTTGATGTCAATTTCCTCTTCCCCCTCTTCTGATGTTCCTGAATTTTTGTCAGATTTCCAGGATGTATTCGATGAGCCCAAGTCCAGTTCCCTTCCTCCACATAGGGACTGTGATTGTGCTATTTACTTGATTCCTGGCTGTAAGTTCCCTAAGGGCCGACTTTTCAATCTGTCTGTGCCAGAGCATGCCGCTATGTGGAGCTATGACAAGGAGTCTTTAGAGAAGGGGCATATTCGGCCGTCTTCGTCACCATTGGGAGCGGGATTCTTTTTTGTTGCCAAGAAGGATGGCTCCTTGAGACCCTGTATTGATTATCGCCTTCTTAATAAAATCACGGTCAAATTCCAATACCCTTTACCTTTGCTCTCTGATTTGTTTGCTAGGATTAAGGGGGCTAGTTGGTTTACCAAGATTGACCTTCGAGGGGCATATAATCTTGTTCGTATTAAACCGGGTGACGAATGGAAAACTGCATTTAATATGCCCGAAGGCCATTTTGAATACCTTGTGATGCCTTTCGGGCTTTCTAATGCTCCTTCTGTATTTCAGTCCTTTATGCATGATATTTTCCGCAATTATCTTGATAAATTCTTGATTGTGTATTTGGATGATATTTTGATTTTTTCCAATGATTGGGAGTCTCATGTGAAGCAGGTCAGGATGGTATTCCAGATCCTTCGTGATAATGCTCTATTTGTGAAGGGGTCTAAGTGCCAATTTGGAGTTCAGAAGGTCTCTTTTTTGGGGTTTATTTTTTCTCCTTCATCTATAGAAATGGATCCTGTTAAGGTCCAAGCCATTCATGACTGGATTTAACTCACATCTGTGAAGAGCCTTCAGAAATTTTTGGGCTTTGCTAATTTTTATCGCCGTTTCATTGCCAACTTCTCTAGTGTGGTTAAACCCCTGACTGATTTGACGAAGAAAGGCGCTGATGTGACTAATTGGTCCTCTGAGGCTGGTGAGGCCTTTCAGGAGCTTAAACGCTGATTTACTTCTGCCCCTGTCTTGCGTCAGCCGGATGTTTCTCTTCCTTTTCAGGTTGAGGTTGACGCTTCTGAGATTGGGGCAGGGGCCGTTTTGTCACAGAGGAATTCTGATGGTTCCTTGATGAAGCCATGTGCCTTCTTTTCCCGAAAGTTTTCGCCTGCGGAACGCAATTATAATGTCGGCAATCGGGAGTTGTTGGCTATGAAGTGGGCATTTGAGGAGTGGCGACATTGGCTTGTGGGAGCCAAGCACCGCATTGTGGTCTTGACCGATCATAAGAATCTGATTTACCTCGAGTCGGCCAAGCGGCTGAACCCTAGACAGGCTCGGTGGTCCCTGTTTTTCTCCCGTTTTGACTTTGTGGTCTCATATCTTCCGGGATCTAAGAATGTTAAGGTGGATGCCCTCTCTAGGAGTTTTTTGCCTGATTCTCCTGGAGTCCTTGAGCTGGTTGTCATTGTTAGGGAAGGGGTGATTCTGTCTGCCATCTCCCCTGATTTGCGGCAGGCGCTTCAGGAATTTCAGGCTGATAAACCTGACCGCTGTCCTGTGGGGAAGCTGTTTGTTCCTGATAGATGGACAAGTAAGGTAATTTCTGAGGTCCATTGTTCGGTGTTGGTCGGTCATCCTGGGATTTTTGGTACCAGAGATTTGGTTGCTAGGTCCTTTTTGTGGCCTTTCTTGTCGCGGGATGTGCGTTCTTTTGTGCAGTCCTGTGGGACTTGTGCCCGGGCTAAGCCTTGCTGTTCCCGCGCTAGTGGGTTGCTTTTGCCTTTGCCTGTCCCGGAGAGGCCTTGGACGCATATTCCCATGGACTTTATTTCGGATCTTCCTGTGTCCCAGAGGATGTCTGTTATCTGGATGGTTTGTGACCGGTTCTCTAAAATGGTCCATTTGGTGCCTTTGCCTAAATTGCCTTCCTCCTCTGATTTGGTTCCATTGTTTTTTCAGCATGTGGTTCGTTTGCATGGCATTCCAGAGAATATTGTGTCTGACAGAGGTTCCCAGTTTGTTTCCAGGTTTGGGCGGGCCTTTTGTGCTAAGATGGGCATTAATTTGTCTTTTTCTTCGGCGTTCCATCCTCAGACAAATGGCCAAACTGAGTGAACTAATCAAACCTTGGAAACCTATTTGAGATGCTTTGTGTCTGCTGATCAGGATGATTGGGTGGCTTTCTTGCCGTTGGCCGAGTTTGCCCTTAATAATCGGGCCAGTTCGGCTACTTTGGTCTCGCCTTTCTTTTGTAATTTTGGTTTCCATCCTCGTTTTTCTTCAGGGCAGGTTGACCCTTCTGATTGCCCTGGTGTAGATTCCGTGATGGACAGGTTACAGCAGATTTGGACTCATGTGGTAGACAATTTGACGTTGTCTCAGGAAAAGGCTCAGCGTTTTGCTAACCGCCGTCGGTGTGCTGGTCCTCGGCTTCATGTGGGGGATTTGGTCTGGTTATCCTCTCGTCATGTTCCTATGAAGGTTTCTTCCCCTAAGTTCAAGCCTCGGTTTATTGGTCCTTATAAGATTTCTGAGATTATCAATCCAGTGTCTTTTCGTTTGGCCCTTCCAGCCTCTTTTGCCATCCACAATGTTTTCCATAGATCTTTGATGCGGAGATATGTGGTACCCGTTGTTCCATCTGTTGATCCTCCTGCCCCGGTGTTGGTTGAGGGGGAGTTGGAATATGTGGTTGAGAAAATTTTGGATTCTCGTTTTTCGAGGCGGAGGCTTCAGTATCTTGTCAAGTGGAAGGGTTATGGCCAAGAGGATAATTCTTGGGTGGTTGCCTCCGATGTCCATGACGCTGATTTGGTTCATGCTTTTCATTTGGCTTATCCTGATCGGCCTGGGGGCTCTGGTGAGGGTTCGGTGACCCCTCCTCAAGGGGGGGTACTGTTGTGAATTCCGCTCTTGGGCTCCCTCCGGTGGTTGAAAGTGGCATTTTTGTGAATTTTGTTCTTGGGCTCCCTCCTGTGGTTTTGAGTGGTATGGCTGCTTCTGGGATTTAGCATCAGCAGCTGTTTTCACTGATCGTCTTTCTGGCTCGGCTATATTAGTCTGCCTGTTCCCTCATTCAATGCCAGTTGTCAATTGTTCCAGCCTGGAGTCACGGCTCTTTGGATTTCCCTGACACTCTGACCAGTTCAGCAAAGCTAAGTCCTTGCTTGTCCTTTTGCAGTTCACTTGTTGTGGACTTTTTGTTCAGCAATCAGCACTTTCTATGTTTTGCTCATTTGTCCAGCTTATCAGTATGAACCTGTTCAGCTAAGCTGGAAGCTCTGGGCAGCAGAGTTTGCCCTCCGCACCTTTAGTCAGGTGTGGAGATTTTTGCATTTCTCTGCGGTGGACTTTTTCTAGTTTTTATTACTGACCGCACAGTGTTCTGTCCTGTACTAATTCTATCTAGCTAGTAGTGGCCTCCTTTGCTAAATCTTGTTTCATACTACGTATGTCATTTCCTTCTCCTCTCACAGTCATTATTTGTGGGGGGCTGTCCTATCCTTTGGGGATTTTCTCTGAGGCAAGATAGCTTTCCTGTTTCTACCTTTAGGGGTAGCTAGTTCTCCGGCTGTGACGAGGTGTCCAGTGTCATGAATCCCCAATGGCTAGGGATAGCACAGGATAAGCAAAGTATAATAAATATCGGACGAGCTCTAGGGTGATGGAACCTGGGCTGACCGCTGCCCTACGCCTGACAAACGCAACTAGAGATAGCCAGGGAGCGTGCCTACGTTGGTTCTAGACGCCACGCACCAGCCTAAGAGCTAACTAGTACTGCAGAGAAAACAAAGACCTCACTTGCCTCCAGAGGAATTAACCCCAAAGATATAGTTGCCCCCCACATGTATTGACGGTGAAATGAGAGGAAGGCACACACATAGAGATGATGTATATAGCTTTAGCAAATAGAGGCCCGCTGAAAACTAGAAAGCAGAATGACACAAAAGGGGACTGAGCGGTCAGCAAAAAACCCTAATCAAAAAAACCATCCTGAGATTACAAGAACCCATGTGCCAACTCATGGCACATGGGGAGAACCTCAGTCCACTAGAGCAACCAGCTAACAAAGAGACATTCTAAGCAAGCTGGACAAAAAACCAAACAACTGAAAATCAGCACTTAGCTTATCCTGAAAGATCTGGGAGCAGGTAGGCAGGAACCAAACAGAGCACATCTGAACACATTGATAGCCGGCAAGGTAAATGACAGAAAGGCCAGGTAAAATAGGAAACACCCAGCCTCTGATGGACAGATGGAAACCAAAGGCCGCAACCCACCAAAGTCACCCAGTACCAGCAGTAACCACCAGAGGGAGCCCGCAAACAGAATCCACAACAGTACCCCCCCTTGAGGAGGGGTCACCGAACCCTCACGAGAACCCCCAGGGCGATCAGGGTGAGCTCTATGGAAGGCGCGGACCAAATCAGTCGCATGAACATCGGAGGCGACCACCCAGGAATTGTCCTCCTGACCATAACCCTTCCACTTAACCAAATACTGGAGTGTGCGTCTGGAAACACGAGAATCCAAGATCTTTTCAACAACATACTCCAATTCTCCCTCCACCAGCACCGGAGCAGGAGGCTCGACCGAAGGAACAACAGGCACCTCATACCTCCGCAACAACGACCGATGGAACACATTATGAATAGCGAACGATGCTGGGAGATCCAAACGGAAAGATACAGGGTTAAGAATCTCCGAGATCCTATAAGGACCGATGAACCGAGGCTTGAACTTAGGAGAAGAGACCTTCATAGGGACAAAACGAGAAGACAACCACACCAAGTCCCCAACAAGAAGTCGGGGACCCACGCGGCGACGGCGATTAGCAAACTGCTGAGTCTTCTCCTGAGACAACTTCAAATTGTCCACCACCTGATTCCAAATGTGATGTAGCCTGTCCACCACCACGTCCACTCCAGGACAATCCGAAGACTCCACCTGACCAGAGGAAAAACGAGGATGAAACCCCGAATTACAAAAAAAAGGAGAGACCAACGTGGCCGAACTAGCCCGATTATTAAGAGCAAATTCGGCCAGTGGCAAAAAAGCAACCCAGTCATCCTGATCAGCAGAAACAAAACACCTCAAATAAGTTTCCAAGGTCTGATTAGTTCGCTCCGTCTGGCCATTCGTCTGAGGATGGAATGCAGACGAGAAAGACAAATCAATGCCCATCTTGGCACAAAACGTCCGCCAAAATCTAGACACAAACTGGGATCCCCTGTCAGAAACGATATTCTCCGGAATCCCATGCAAACGAACCACGTTCTGAAAAAACAAAGGAACCAACTCAGAGGAGGAGGGCAACTTAGGCAAGGGCACCAAATGAACCATCTTAGAAAAGCGGTCACACACAACCCAGATAACGGACATTTTCTGTGAAACCGGGAGATCAGAAATAAAATCCATGGAAATGTGCGTCCAAGGCCTCTTCGGGATGGGCAAGGATAACAACAACCCACTAGCCCGTGAACAGCAAGGCTTAGCTCGAGCACACACTTCACAAGACTGCACAAAGGTACGCACATCCCTAGACAAGGAAGGCCACCAAAAAGACCTGGCCACCAAGTCTCTTGTACCAAATATTCCAGGATGACCAGCCAACACAGAAGAATGGACCTCGGAGATGACTCTACTGGTCCAATCATCCGGAACAAACAGTCTTTCTGGTGGACATCGATCCGGTTTATCCACCTGAAACTCCTGCAATGCGCGTCGCAAGTCTGGGGATACGGCGGACAATATTACCCCATCCCTAAGGATACCAGCAGGCCCAGTGTCTCCAGGAGAGTCAGGCACAAAACTCCTGGAAAGAGCATCTGCCTTCACATTCTTTGAACCTGGCAGGTATGAAACCACGAAATTGAAACGAGAAAAAAAATAACGACCAACGAGCCTGTCTAGGATTCAAACGCCTGGCAGACTCAAGGTAAATGAGATTCTTGTGATCAGTCAAGACCACCACGCGATGTTTAGCACCCTCAAGCCAATGACGCCACTCCTCAAATGCCCACTTCATGGCCAAAAGCTCCCGATTACCCACATCATAATTGCGCTCGGCGGGCGAGAATTTTCTAGAGAAGAAAGCACATGGCTTCATCACCGAGCCATTAGAACTTCTCTGTGACAAAACCGCCCCCGCTCCAATCTCGGAAGCATCAACCTCCACCTGGAAAGGAAGTGAAACATCTGGTTGACACAACACAGGAGCAGAAGAAAACCGGCGCTTGAGTTCCCGAAAGGCCTCCACAGCCGCAGGAGACCAATCAGCAACATCAGCACCCTTTTTAGTCAGATCAGTCAAAGGTTTAACAATACTGGAAAAATTAGCAATGAACCGACGATAAAAATTAGCAAACCCCAAGAACTTCTGAAGGCTCTTAACAGATGTAGGTTGTGTCCAGTCACAAATAGCCTGAACCTTAATGGGATCCATCTCAATAGTAGAAGGAGAAAAAATGTACCCCAAAAAAGAAATCTTCTGGACTCCGAAGAGACACTTTGAGCCCTTCACAAACAGAGAATTGGCCCGCAAAACCTGAAACACCTTCCTGACCTGTAGAACATGAGACTCCCAGTCATCAGAAAACACCAAAATATCATCCAAATACACAATCATAAACTTATCCAGATATTCACGGAAAATATTGTGGATAAAGGACTGAAAGACTGACGGAGCATTGGAGAGTCCAAAAGGCATTACCAAATACTCAAAATGGCCCTCAGGCGTATTAAATGCGGTTTTCCACTCATTACCCTGTTTTATCCGCACCAGATTATATGCACCACGAAGATCTATTTTAGTGAACCACCTAGCCCGCTTAATGCGAGCAAACAAATCAGTAAATAATGGCAATGGATACTGGTATTTGACTGTAATCTTATTCAGAAGGTGATAATCTATACAAGGCCTCAGGGAACCATCTTTTTTTGCCACGAAAAAAAAACCTGCTCCCAGAGGGGACGAAGATGGACGAATATGTCCCTTTTCCAAGGACTCCTTAATATAATTCCGCATAGCAGTATGCTCTGGCAGTGACAGATTAAATAAACGACCCTTAGGGAACTTACTGCCAGGAATCAATTCTATAGCACAGTCACACTCTCTATGGGGAGGGAGCGAATTGAGCTTAGGCTCCTCAAAAACATCCCTATAATCCGACAAAAACGCAGGGATCTCCGAAGGAGTAGATGAAGCGATAGAAATCGGAGGTGCATCATCATGAACCCCCTGACATCCCCAGCTTAGCACAGACATTGTTTTCCAGTCCAGGACAGGATTATGAGTTTGTAACCATGGCAGACCAAGCACTAGTACATCATGTAAATTATACAGTACAAGGAAGCAAATCACCTCCTGATGAACGGGAGTCATGCGCATGGTCACTTGTGTCCAATACTGCGGTTTATTCATAGCCAATGGTGTAGAATCAATTCCTTTCAGAGGAATAGGAACTTCCAGAGGCTCTAGACTAAAACCGCAGCGTTTAGCAAATGACCAATCCAAAAGACTCAGGGCAGCGCCTGAATCCACATAGGCATCGACGGAAATGGAAGACAGTGAAAAAATCAGAGTCACAGACAAAATGAACTTAGACTGCAGAGTATCAATGGCAAAAGATTTATCAACCCTTTTTGTGCGTTTAGAGCATGCTGATATAACATGAGCTGAATCACCACAATAAAAACACAAACCATTTTTCCGCCTATAATTTTGCCGTTCACTTCTGGACTGAATTCTAACACATTGCATAGTCTCAGGTGCCTGTTCTGAAGACACCGCCAACTGGTGCACGGGTTTGCGCTCCCGTAAACGCCGATCAATCTGAATGGCCATAGCCATAGACTCATTCAGACCTGTAGGCGCAGGGAACCCCACCATAACATCCTTAATGGCCTCAGAAAGACCATTTCTGAAGTTTGCAGCCAGGGCGCACTCATTCCACTGAGTAAGCACCGACCATTTCCGAAATTTCTGACAATATATTTCCGCTTCATCATGCCCCTGAGAGAGGGCTAATAAAGCCTTTTCAGCCTGAATCTCTAGGTTAGGTTCCTCATAGAGCAATCCCAATGCCAGAAAAAACGCATCCACACTGAGCAATGCAGGATCCCCTGGTGCCAATGCAAATGCCCAATTCTGAGGGTCGCCCCGTAGGAACGATATAACAATCTTGACCTGTTGAGCAGGGTCTCCAGAGGAGCGAGATTTCAAAGAGAGAAACAATTTACAATTGTTCCTGAAATTCAGGAAGGTAGATCTATCTCCAGAAAAAAACTCTGGAATAGGAATTCTAGGTTCAGACATGGGAGTGTGAACAACGAAATCCTGTATGTTTTGAACCTTTGCCGCGAGATTACTCAGGCTGGAAGCCAAACTCTGGACATCCATGATAAACAGCTAAGATCAGAGCCATTCAAGGGTTAAGAGGAGGTAAGAAGCAGCTAGACAGCAATTAAGGGCTAGGCAGCAAAACTCTGAAGGAAAAAAAAAAAAAATTTCCCTTGAACACTTCTTTTTCTCCTGCTTCAGCCCAAACAATTAACACTTTTTTGGCCGGCTATACAGTCATGAATCCCCAATGGCTAGGGATAGCACAGGATAAGCAAAGTATAATAAATATCGGACGAGCTCTAGGGTGATGGAACCTGGGCTGACCGCTGCCCTACGCCTGACAAACGCAACTAGAGATAGCCAGGGAGCGTGCCTACGTTGGTTCTAGACGCCACGCACCAGCCTAAGAGCTAACTAGTACTGCAGAGAAAACAAAGACCTCACTTGCCTCCAGAGGAATTAACCCCAAAGATATAGTTGCCCCCCACATGTATTGACGGTGAAATGAGAGGAAGGCACACACATAGAGATGATGTATATAGCTTTAGCAAATAGAGGCCCGCTGAAAAACTAGAAAGCAGAATGATACAAAAGGGGACTGAGCGGTCAGCAAAAAACCCTAATCAAAAAAAACATCCTGAGATTACAAGAACCCATGTGCCAACTCATGGCACATGGGGAGAACCTCAGTCCACTAGAGCAACCAGCTAACAAAGAGACATTCTAAGCAAGCTGGACAAAAAACCAAACAACTGAAAATCAGCACTTAGCTTATCCTGAAAGATCTGGGAGCAGGTAGGCAGGAACCAAACAGAGCACATCTGAACACATTGATAGCCGGCAAGGGAAATGACAGAAAGGCCAGGTAAAATAGGAAACACCCAGCCTCTGATGGACAGATGGAAACCAAAGGCCGCAACCCACCAAAGTCACCCAGTACCAGCAGTAACCACCAGAGGGAGCCCGCAAACAGAATCCACAACAGTCCAGGGAGTGACAGGAACATCCCACGGCTACTGCTAGTGTCTGTGTTAAGATCAGGAACTGCAGTCTGTATAGTTACCACCTGCTCAGAGCTAGTCGCATGTCGCTCCTACATCACCAGACCATAACAGATGTCACCAGCAGTGAGAAGGAGCAAAGAAAGTGTTAGCAGGTGGGAGCAAGAGAGGGCATGAGGTGGCTGTGTTTGGAGCAGAGGATTGTATGTCGATGAACAGTTCAAAGGAGGAGGTGAGATGATGGGGAGGATTGAAGAAGAGATGAACAGTTCCTTACTAGGTGTAGGGATTAGGGGGGTTATTAGAAAGTGAAGTATTGTAGGGGTGAGAGTGAAAA
The DNA here is from genome assembly GCF_051348905.1 of Ranitomeya variabilis. Taxonomy (NCBI): domain Eukaryota; kingdom Metazoa; phylum Chordata; class Amphibia; order Anura; family Dendrobatidae; genus Ranitomeya; species Ranitomeya variabilis. The sequence goes on from NC_135235.1 coordinate 509,289,022, forward strand.
CAAACAGAAACATTGTTTACAGTGACTGTATCCAGTTACCTTCAGTTCCCTTCTTGTTCAATTCTGGAATTAATTCTGATCTTCACATTTGCATGATACACACTTATAGGATACACACTGCAGACTAAAGTCTTGGCAGACTTGTGCTATGCAATATATGTGCTACAAAGTGCATTTAGGTGTGAATCAGAGTGGAGTGGTCTCTGTTCATCTTGTCAGAGAATTAAGAGTGGACCAGATGCATATAATCAAGCCAAAGTAAACAAGGTCATAAATAACACTGGGGTAATGCAGGGGTTAGTTGAAAGACATAATATGTGAATACTAGGAGCAGAGGTAAGAGTCTGTGTGGAAAGTTGGGTGATGTACCATTAGAGGAAATGTTTCAGGATGGTAAGTAGCAGATGACAGCAAGCAGATATTGTACCATTAAAGGGAATGTTGCTGGATGATAAGTAGCAGATGCCATCAAGCAGATATTGTACCATTAAAGGGAATGTTGCAGGATGATAAGTAGCAAGTGATAGCAAGCAGATATTATACCATTAAAGGGAATGTTGCAGGATGATAAGTAGCAAATGACAGCAAGCAGATATTGTACCTGTTGGGAGAATAGATATGCTGGTTAGAGTGCGATGGTGGGCAGATAGCAGGGCACAGTCTTTATACATCCTTCTGGAATTAATTCTGATCTTCACACTTGTATGATACACACTTATAAGATACACACTGCAGACTAGTCTCTGATCCTTCCCATGTCTGGCTCCTATAAGGAGAGATTGCAGGGGGGTTCTTGCTATCACTCCTGCTCCGGTTTCAAATCTCGACACCAAAGTTAGAGGATCCTAATACGATGATCTCATCTTCTCTGCCGTTACAAAAATCTTGTCCCTGGGATGGTTGCCCGGGATTCTCCAGCTCAGAGAGCCCAATTCTTCATTAGGGCAACAGTTCCCTCCCATAATGGAGGCCTGGCAGTGCCCCAGAGGTTTCATATATCCTCTTTGTCTCAGGTCCTAGACCATACTCCCCTTCTATCAGGAAGTCCCTTTCCTATATCCCATGCTGCGTGCTGCTCTGCCATATGCCCCTCCCATCTATTTAACTCGTTTGCTGCTTGAATCTTTCTCCTCTTACATCTATTATATATCCTAACTCTAATATGCCCCCTTTATTCTAGTTCCCCCTACTGTCCTGTATTAATCCCTAACCTATCTCTTATGTAGAACACATTACATAACAAATATATCACAATACAATACATAACAAATATATCACAATACAATATATAACAAACAGACTCCAATGTACATCATAGCAAAACATTAACAAATCATCCAGATACTGCAGGTGTCTCATATGCAAAGCAGTCAAAGGAGGATCAGCACGTGATGTACCAAGTCACTCCCTTACATTCCTCCCTTCTTAAATATGGTCGTCCCAACCATAGCGGCACCTGCAACTTTAAAACTGTTATGACACACACACATTTTTTAATAAAACACATAAGAGTAATAATAAAATTGACAGTCTCTGTTGACTTGGTTGGAGCCCTGGAACGAGAGTTCAAGTTATTTAACATGGGCCATGCTGACCCAGGTCCCTTGGCTCCTAGAACCTATACACATAAGGAGCAACAATTTGGGGCCCATAGGGCCAGTCCTTTCCTGCTCCAGGTATCCAAACACAGAAAAACAATAAAATACAAGAAATCACTTTAGACTAACATTCTGACCAATCACAAGCCGCGACGTCACCGCGACGTCACCGCAAGGTCCTGGAAGGCTGATTCTAAGGAAGGAGGGTTCCCGGTTAGTACCAGGGCCCGTCAGAGGGTAAGTATAGCAATATTTTTTATTTTAATTCTTTATTTTACACTTAAATCTGAATTCCGATACCAATTCCCGATATCTTAAACATATCGGGAATCGGTATCGGAAATCCGATTCCAGATTCAGAAGATCGCCGACTTCATGGCCGACCCCACACAGGGGTCGGGTCGGGTTTCATGAAACCCGACTTTGCCAAAAGTCGGCGACTTCTGAAAATTGCCGACCCGTTTCGCTCAACCCTAGTGGACAGTGATCCAGCCGGAGCTGAACATGCTCCCAAGGACTGGTGGACAGGAGGAGAAGAAAGATGGTACCCCTTCGGCAGCTGAAAAATGAGACCTTCAGGAACCAGGACCCTACGGGTACTAAAGTGAGGAAGATGAGAACTGCTGAAGAGAGAATAGAGATCATGTGGAGGGAAGTGATAACAGCTGTGGTTTCTCGCCCGTGCGGCTGCCGAGGAGGTCCGACACCATCAGAAAAGGTTTTGGTGAGTGAACAGCCCCCACTTGTCCCTGGTCCTACACCTCCCTTGGTCCCATCACCTGTGTCAGCCCCGCTGACACAGGTCCTGTCACCCTTCTCAGCTCTGCCGCCCGCCATGGCCTCTGCCACCTCCGGCCGTATATACATTGAAAAGCCCTGGGTTCCTTTGACAGAAGAGGCCAAGTGGTGACGTCGCGGCTTGTGATTGGTCGCGCGGCCGCCCATGTGACCGCTCGCGCGACCAATCACAAGCCGCGACGTCACCGTGACGTCACCGAAGGTCCTGGAAGGGCTGATTCTTAGGAAGGAAGGCTGCCGGAACGAAGCCGAGGGTGAGTATATTCCTATCAGGTATATACTCACCCTCGGACACGCCCTGCTTCTTTCCGGCAGCCTTCCTTCCTAAGAATCAGCCCTTCCAGGACCTTCGGTGACGTCACGGTGACGTCGCGGCTTCTGATTGGTCACGCGAGCGGTCACATGGGCGGCCGCGCGACCAATCACAAGCCGTGACGTCACCGCGACGTCACCGCAAGGTCCTGGAAGGCTGATTCTAAGGAAGGAAGGTTCCCGGTTAGTACCAGGGCCCGTCAGAGGGTAAGTATAGCGATATTTTTTATTTTAATTCTTTATTTTACACTTAAATATGGATCCCAGGGCCTGAAGGAGAGTTTCCGCTCCTTCAGACCCTGGGAACCATTGGAAACCCAATGCACTGCATTGGGTTTTGAGTTTCGGCCGACCCCGACCCCGACTTTTTTATAGGATCGGCCGATTTCACTCGACCCGACTTTTGAAAAAGTCGGGTTTCGTGAAACCCGACCCGATCCTATAAAAGTAAAGGTCGCTCAACCCTACTGTCCACTGCCAATCTTGTCGACCGAGTCCACCACAGTAGGCCATACTTCTTTCCATAACAGCATGGCGTCTTTCCTTCCTCCGCGAGGGATAATTCTCCTGGTTCCCGCCCCTTCTTGGGTGGAACCATTCCCAATTGCTCCACCCATTCTCTCATACGCAGCTGCAGGGGTCGGGATCTCTTCTTCAAACCACACCCATTTTGGGCTGGCACCAGCCCTCCATTTCACGCCTCTCTCCTTTGTAAATGCCCACGATTGGTGGCACGGCGCAGCCTTCGCACCAATTGCCATCTTGTCAAAATCTAGCACCATAACTGTTAGGACTGGCAGAACACACCAAATAATAGTTAAAGAGGATATGAGGTGCGTTTGCAGTCCGGGGTCCACTGTGCAGAAAGGACACCTGCTGCTTGGTAATGGTGGACTAGATGGCGGTATAATGAGAATACACACATGGGTTAGCTTCACCCGGTATGAAGGAAGCGAACCCTGTTGCGTCACAGGGCCGTGATACCGCACAGAGAGCGCAAGTAAAGAGTCACAGAACTCTGTCCCAAGACACGGAGAAAGAGTTTCTCTAGACCTCTTATGCTCAACACCGTTACTGTGGTGTCAGGGATAGAACTGAACTAATATTTTACCGCACAAGAGTGTGTACAGCGCAGCTCTGGTGGATGCCACTAACCACCCTAACAAGAGCCAGGAAAGGGCACTAAGCGCACGGCGTTGCACTGGCGGTCGCTGCTGGGAGATGCTGAATTATGCACTGGATGTGCAGAGTAGTACTGTCTGGCGCTAGGTAGCTTCCACCATTCGCGAGCAGGCAACAACACTAGGGATGGGAATGATTCGAAGCTTTCATCCATCGACAGGCATACATCCACACACGCACATTAGCAAGTTTACACTAGCGCATGGCCGAGCGGCCATGCAAACCTTTTGTAGCAGTAGCGCTCCGAGGCCTTCCTGATGGTCCAATAGGAGCCGCAACAGAACCTGAGCATGTGACCAGAGACCTCCAATGGGAGGTCGTCCCTTGGGCATGCTCAGTATGGGAAAAGCAGGACTTAGTCCCAGAAAGGCTTGCTCGCTGCTGATCAGTGCTGGCTACAAAGGCAGAGCCTAGAAAGGCAGCAGTAACCATTCACACAGTATCAGCTTGAGCCAGACACTGGGACTGATGACTCTGCTGAGCAGGTTCCACTGTGGCTGGAGGAGAATGGGAGACTGCAGCGGACATGGTTCGAGATTCCCCCTGTGCAGCGGTGTGAACTCACCACCTAACAATAATGAAGTCACTCACGGTTGTTGTTTTTGTCATTCCGGGGGGAGTATCCCCGCTTTTCAAGTGCGGGGAATCTGAATCCTGCCAATTACACCAAAAATGTAAGCAAGGGAAAACCAGGGGGGTGGTAGTCGCAGCGAGTCACTTTAATGCACCAGATTTAGACAGAGTCCACTGAGTATGCATTCAGCGAGCACCCCCTGGTTCCTTGTACATAAATGAATGAGACCAACACAGCTTTTCCCACAGTTTACCTTGTTCTTGTTCCAGCCATAGTAGTCCAGGAAATAAAGGATCCATGAAGACAGCAGCTTTCCAAGGGAAAAAAAACTTTTAATAATACAGGATGATGGAAACAAGATGACAAAAGTGCACAACTGCACAACTGGATTACTGTTCAGTCTCTGACGCAGGCTGCAGCCATACCCACAACGGTTGCAGGAGCCGAAAGTTGCAAAATCCACACGCTGGATTCTGGGCACTTATACCCCTTCAACATGGGGACCTCGTATAGTCCTGGAGACCCATAGTGCAGACTACTAGTCCTTTGGACCCCATCCTGAGTCCTTTCAGGCTATTCTGGGTCCTGGAAGTCCTTGGGACCCTCTTAAGTTTTTTGAGTCCGGGACAACAGACCTCTTGCATTTGGGGTGTGTCTGGCAGTGCCCCATCTGACAAGCATGTCTGCTCTGGCCAGAGTTCCAGGCAGTCCTGTAAGAAGTTCCGGCTTCCTCTCTCCTGGTGGTTGCAAGTCCAGTCCACAGAATTAACCTGTGCTTGCCCTAAACTTATTTACCCATCAAAGATAGGCATAGCATGAAAATATAACAGTGACAATAGGCAAACACAGCACATCATAGGAATAATCAGGATTACAACTGTTGTCATATACAGTAAATGCACATGAGAACTCAGTACAACAGTAGTACATAGCAGTATACAACAAATTTATATCAAGTGCTCGGGGGCCACACATGGAAGAGAGAGGAGCACTGAGGTCCTCTGCCACCTCCTTACATAAATTCGGTAAGAATACGACACATTCCGATTCTTGACTTGAAACACGATCAAAATTTTATAAAATCGGATAAAATCAGTAACATTCGGTAAAAAATGTGGGAAAATATTTGAATTGCCACGATAATGGTGGTGTATCATGAGCGTGGGGCACGTGTTTGAGGGGAGGGGCTTTTCAGAGCTCAGAGGCGCGGTGTTCTTGTAAACAGTAATTTTTTTTTTCTAACTTTGTGTGCATATTGTGGCTAGCCAGTCAAGGTGCAGGAAATATCCACAATCTCTTGACACAACGACTTGTGTCATTGGCTGATGAAATCACATGTCCATCTCCATATAAAGAGCAGACATCTTGTTTTAGCACCATTTTGACACTGTAAGGCTACGTTCACATTTGCGGTGTGCGCCACAGCGTCGGGCGCCGCAGCGTCGCCGCATGCGTCATGCGCCCCTATATTTAACATGGGGGCGCATGGACATGCGTCGCACTTGCGTTTTGCGCCGCATGCGTCCCTGCGGCGCCCGCGTCTGGGCGCAGAGGACGCAGCAAGTTGCATTTTTGCTGCATCAAAATTCAATGAAAAAAAGGACACATGCGGCGCAAAACGCAGCATTGTGCATGAGTTTTGCTGCGTTTTTGTTTGCGTTGTGCATTGCGGCGCCGACGCTGCGGCGCACAACGCAAATGTGAACGTAGCCTTACAGCGCAGAGAGTCTGCTCCTGATGCTGGCGGTGTTAGCAGCTGGATTTTAGGTAGTTAGCTAGGTGGTTGTTTCCTACTCAGATAGTTTAGATAACTAGTGACCTGTGTGGCTGTGAAATCGACCTTCCAGCTATATATATATATATATATATATATATATATATATATATATATATATAATTTTTTTTGCCAGTACTGAGGTCCACATATCATACAAGTGTGTTGTGCACTTCTTCTATTGTGCTCCATGCACGATTAGGCAGTTCTAATTCTTATTTTTTCACTAGCTATATGTCAAACAGCATGCCATATCTCACTTTGTCATTTAGTACTGTTTTGACGTTGTTCTGTGATTTGAGCTGCTGTGCATGAAGAAATATTTTTAGGGGGGCAGTTCCTACCGTGATTCACCATGCCATATCTCATATTATTTAGTGGTGGTGAAATTCCACAGTGCGCAATGCTCATGCACATTAAAAAAATATATATTTTTTTTTCTGTTGCTAAACTTGATACAGCCCACCATATCGAACATTGTAATTTTATTGCGGTGAAATTGTTGTGTGTTCAGAGCTGTTGCACATTAAAAAAAAGAAAACATTTTTTGGGTTTTACAAACGTGATACAGCAGAGTAAATACGATTTTGAAATTGTTTGGAGTATAGCTCCTACGCTATACAGGCATGACCCACAGTAGCAAAAAAAATGTTAAATTACTAACATTGTGCAGAAGGGGACATATCACTTTCAAATTGTTTGTAGCATCTAGCCTATGTAAGGCTACGTTCACATTTGCGTTGTGCGCCGCAGCGTCGGCGCCGCAGCGCACAACGCAAACAAAAACGCGGCAAAACGCACGCTAAAACGCTGCGTTTTGCGCCGCATGCGTCCTTTTTGGCCGAAAGTTGGACGCAAAAAAAATGCAACTTGATGCGTTTCTTGCGTCCAACGCTTGCGGCCATGCGGCGCAAAACGCAGCACAACGCATGTCCATGCGCCCCCATGTTAAATATAGGGGCGCATGACGCATGCGGCGCCGCTGCGGTACCCGACGCTGCGGCGCTGACCGCAAATGTGAACGTAGCCTTATAGAGGGCTCATCTACAGTCTCAAAAAAAAAATTTCTGTCATTAACATGATACAGTAGGGTACATCTCACTTTCAATTGTTTGTAACATCTAGTCTATGTTATAGAGGCCGCATCCACAAGCTCCCCAAAAATTCTTCTGTTACTAACAACATACAGTAGGGTACATCTCACTTTCAATTGTTTGTAACATCTAGTCTATGTTATAGAGGCCTCATCCACACTCTCCCTAAAAATTCTTGTGGTACTGTAAGGGGTTACAAAGACTGTATTAAGCCTCACACCAGTCCCGACTAAATGTTGTTAAATGTAAATGTCCTACTCTGTATATATGGTTAGATATCTTAATGCTGCTATGTGTCCATTGTATATAGGGAGAGTGCAGTACTAAATTTAGTCCACTAGAGGGGAGCATTTTAGCACACTTAGATTAGGATAGGTAACAGTTAACTTAGGAGGGGCCAACTGCATAAGGTATAGAGAGCTTCCTGCTTTGAGTTAGTAGGGCCAGGAAGCCCAGACAAAATAGTTGACCATGCAACATTAAGAAGGGAGCCCAGTCGTCCAGGGCCAGTGGGTTGAAGGTCACAGCAAAGAAGGAATGCAGCGCAGCTCCAAAATGTGTCAGCTAACTACGTAGGCTGATGCCCTTATGTCTGGTTCGAAATGGATAGGGGAACTCCTGAACATTTTTACTCTGGACAGAAGGATCACTGCGGTACCGGACAAGTCGGTACGACCAGGGGGCATTCTGGAAGAAGTGAAGGAAAGCACAGAAATAGACCAGGATGTGTACTGTGATGTTCCCAAAGATATTGATGTAACTGAGCTGGATGTACTGAGAATGGAAACAAGTAAAATCATTTGTTTTGAGTTGAAACTGGACTCTATCTCTTTTAGCAAGAAACCGTCACTATGTGATATCTTTAGTGTGGCTTCTGTCCCTATGTTACTATTTCTACTCTTGTGAAATTGATGCCACTTTAGTGATGTCAGGTCCTAATTTTTGGAAATGTGAAAACTCCTGGTTGGTGTCCATGTGATGGGTTGGCTGTAGTGTAAGAGATGTTGATTGTTGTGAATTCTGTTCTTGGGCTCCCTCCGGTGGTTATAAGTGGTAGCGCTGCTGTCTGTCCTTCACAGCAGTTATCAGGTGTGTCCACTCTGGACTGGGCTATTTAGTCTGGCTTCACCCTTTAGTCAATGCCAGTTGTCCATTGTTTCTGGAGGATTCACATCCCTTCATGGTTTCTCCTGCTTCCTGGTCTTTTCTCCAAGATAAGTTCTGCTTGTTTTGCAGCCCACATTTTGTGGGTCTCATTGTTCAGTGCATTTCATGTTTTTTCTTGTCCAGCTTAATCTGTGTAAGGATTTATGCAGTCAAGCTGGAATCTCTGGAGAGGCAGATATACCCTCCATGTCTTTAGTTAGATGTGGAGTTTTTTGTATTTTCTGTGGTGGATATTTCCTAGTATTTTAATACTGACCACATAGTTCTCTGTCCTATCTTTCCTATTTAGCTAGATTGATAAACCTATAAAGAGGGCACTACAAATAAATGCTCAGCCATCAAAATATATATAATAAACCAAAAAGAAGATGGACTCCAAAAGCTAAAAATTATTTTGATGGCTGAGCATTTATTTGTAGTGCCCTCTTTATAGGTTTATCTGTCTATTTGTGTGTGTTTCAGCACCTGTTTTGCAGGGCCATGGATCTCAGAGCACGGGATCAATCCTGGCTGGCACATATTGATGCAATTTTTAAGAGTGAAGCGACACCTAGTGGTTCTAGTTAAAATGGGACTATTATGGAAATTAAAACCAATTTGAAATCTATGCTTAAAAAACGAATGCGCACGTGGTGGAATAAGGCTACCTTGGAGAGTTATCTATCCAAAAACATGATTCCTAGAGGTCTTCGGGTCAAAATTTTACCCTCATTCCCTGTGGAGGATTCATTGTTTCGCTCCAGGTGGGAGGAAGCATGTAACGTGTGTTCGCGCTCCCTTATCGGTCTTCTGATAGGAATGGATAAAAATAATTTGGATAACATGGAGAATGAGATTGAGACTCTCCAACTGAAACTTACCGAGTTGGTGAGCCCTACGGATATAGATACTTTTAAAAAGGATCTGGATGGTCAATTTATTATCTGGGAAAAGGAAATTAAGGAGGTCAAGACTAGTAAGTTCATGCGGGATGTGCAGGACTTTAAGACCAATACAGTGTATAAATGGCATAAACCCCGGTCCTCTATCAGATCCTCTTCAATCTCGTCCCAATCTTTGGTTGAAGGGAGCACAGAGGCTCTGGATATACAGCGCTTCTCGGCCACCGGTAGAAACAAACGTAAGGGTACCAACTACACCCGCAAATATAATTTTTCCAAGCGCCCCCATACCCACATGGCGGGGTCATCTAAATTACAGGTGATTAATCTTTCTTCTGTGACTCTTACAGAGGCACAATTGGAAGTATTGAGCCTTGGCCTATCGTTTTCTCCTACCTCACCATTTAATTTTTTACAGCTGTGAAAGACCTCCATTTATTTGCCAGAAAACTTGTTTTACATAAATTACATCAAAGAAAAAATGCAGACAATGTACAATGGACTATTGAGGAACAAGAAACTATTGCAATTTTAAATGAACTATGTGAGGAATCCTCCCCTGGTATACCCAAGGGTAAGTTTACACTCCCTAAGCCTAAACGTTTTCCCCCCCTCAATCTGTTTCCCGAAATTGAAACATTTGTCCGAGTGGTCACGGAGGATTTCAAGAAAATTCCAGTGGGTTCACAGCACGACAACCTGACCCGCAAACAGCGACAAGCATTGATTGAGCTACGCTCTATGAGTCAATTACTTATCAAACCCGCTGACAAAGGCGGTAATGTCGTGCTGTGGCCCACTGAGATGTATGAAAAAGAGGCTTTCCGGCAACTTCGGGATGGGGATACGTATAGGAGGTTAAGTTTTAATCCCACCTCTATTTTTCAGGCGGAATTATCTGACATAGTAGAGGAAGCGTTTATTGATGGAACAATCACTAAGGACTTAAGGGATGGCTTGGTTCCTAACACACCTCGGACTCCATGTCTGTACTTATTACCCAAAGTCCACAAAAACTTGATGTGTCCAACTGGCCGCCCTATTGTCTCCGGAAATGGGGGTCTTTCTGAAAATATCGGTAAGATGTTGGATTTCTATCTCAAACCTATTGTGGAAACACTACCATCGTACCTGCGAGACACAGGGGACATCTTATCCAAAATCTCTAACATCAATTTGGAACCCGATATGTGGCTAGTAACATTAGACGTAGAGTCTCTCTACACGTCTATCAGACATGCCGATGGCATGGAGGCGGTTAGTTTCTTTTTGAACAACACTGACATTGATGACTATCTCAGCAAATTTTTGTTATCCCTGCTGGAGTTTGCACTAACTCATAATTTTTTTATTTTTAAGGAGGTACTCTACCTACAGCTCCAGGGTACAGCCATGGGGGCGGCCTTCGCGCCGTCCTATGCATGTCTGTTCCTGGGGCTGTGGGAGAGGAAGGTCTTTATTACTGATGCCACACCCCTTTCGTCTAATATACTTATGTGGTCTAGATATATAGACGATGTTTTTGCAATCTGGCAGGGTACTGAAAATGATTTGAAGAAGTTTGTGGAGGAACTAAATGCTAATGACACTAATATAAAACTTACCTGCCATTACAGTCGGGACAGTGTGGACTTCCTTGATGTGCGTATCCATAGGGGCAGTGATGGTCTGCTACAAAGTGATCTGCATCGGAAAGAGACATCGGTTAACAGCTTACTGCACTCTACATCAGCACATCCTAGACATCTCAAGAATAGTATCCCCTATGGACAGTTCCTTAGAGCTAAACGTATCTGCTCTGAGGAAGTAACTTATCAAAAACATGCTGAGGATATCTCTAACTGTTTCTTGGACCGTGGCTACTCATCAAGAACAATCCGTAGATGTAAAAGAAGAGCCTCTGGGATCGATCGAATTAATCTCTTAAAGATAAAAAAGGAATCAAAAACATCCAATCAGGTGAGATTTATAGCCACGTACTCTAATAATTCCACACTAATGAAAGGAGTCCTGGATAAATATTGGCCTATTATCAAGTATGACACAGTACTTTCCAAATGCCTGACTGATACACCCTCCATCACATACCGGAGGAATAAAAATCTCCGTGACTTGCTAACCCACAGTCACTACAGGGGTCATGAACCCAAGTACACTTTTGGCTCTAGGGGCCCCAGGTGGGGCTTTTTTTCCCTGCCGGGATTGTACGGCATGTAGGAATTTGGAGCGGTGCTTTACTTGCTTATCCAGTGATGGATCCAAGGAATTCCGAATTACTCAGCACATTACGTGTTCCACGGATTATGTGGTGTATTACGCCACATGTCCGTGTGGACTTATATACGTAGGCTTAACATCACGCCAGCTACGTATCAGAATCCTGGAACACATCCGTGACATTAAGGCAGCATCCAATCCGTTGGCAGATGAGTTTTTGAAGCCCATACCAAGGCATTTTAAAGAAAAACATGAATGCAATAGTCAGCTGCTTCGAGTGCGTGGCATTGACCGTGTCATCATGGATGGACGAGGCGGTGATTTGAAGAAACGTCTTGCCCAGTTGGAAGCCCAATGGATAGTGCGCATTGATTGTATCCGCCCTAAGGGTCTCAATGAGGTCCTTAGTTTTGTCCCATTTTTATAGTTTTTTGTAGTTCCCTCTGGTTTCCATTTAAAACGGTTTTAGTCTAGTGTTTTTAATCTTTGTTTTATTTCTTGATTTTTACATCTCTTTTGTTTATTCAACAGATTATATTCTAATATGTCTTTCCTTATGTGTTCCCTGGAGGCGTATATGGACTTTCTATACTAGAGTGGCCTTGGACTGTTCCTGACTGGGAAATTCTGCTTTGATAGCGGTGCTATCATTTCCTCCTTGTGTACTAATTTATTGCGTTGGCATTTTTATATTTTTTTATGTGTATGTATATATACACGGGTATCCACACACAGGCACTCTTATGCACTTTATTATCATATACTATATTTATTCACTCTCCTGTGTACCAATTTATCGCGTTGGTATATATATTTTTTATATGTGCATATATATATATATACACGTGTATCTACACACGGGCACTTATATGCACTTTACTATTATATATTTTTGCCCCTGTGGGCACTCTATATCTGTATTCTCTTTTTTTCTCTCCATTTTTCGGTTTTATTACATGCACTGTCACTTTCTATGCTCTAGTAGTCAATATATATATATTTATGATTTGGTTTACTGTATACGGATTTATGTATTTTATATTTATCACTTATACTTAATAGTGTATGTGTCTCACTGTTTTTGATAGGATAAATGCTTCATTTACTATGGTGTTTTCACTCCTGCTTTCATTTATATGCCCTACACTGGATATTTATTTATTTCACTCAGCCAACCCTTTTAGATCCTGTCATTGTGTTATTACTTTTGTGTGTATATATATATATGTATCCACATATGTGCACTTATATGCATCTTACTATCATATATATATTTTGCCCTTGTGGGCACTTCATAATTCATTATATATTTTTATTAATTATTTTTCTACTTTATTACTTGTATTGTTAATTTTGACGCACTAGTAGTCAACATATATATATATATATTTATTATTTTTCTTTCTATGCACGGATATATGTGTTTTATATCCACCACTTATACTATTTACATTGTATGTGTCTCACTATTATTGATGGGATACATGCTCCATGTATTATGGTGTATTTCACCTGAGCACTTATTTATATGCCTCACACCGTATATTTAATTAGTACACCAATTAATTTACTTTCCTCTTTTACCATTTCCTTTTCCAGTCAGGTATGTGTATTCTCAAACACAGGTTTCCCGTGCTATGGTCTTTCTGCATGGCCGCCTCCTATCTCAATCTTCTGCTCTCTGCGGTGTGCGCTGCTTCCGGCTGGCGCTTGTTGGTTGCCATGGATACGCGTCCTTCTGGCGTCGCTTCTTTGGCTCCTCCCACTGGCGCGTCAGTGGGGGGTGCCTGGGAGTGACGTCGGACGCCGGTTCGGCCGCTTCCGGCTGGCGCTGGGCGGGATTAGCGCCGCCATTACCGCACCGAGCATTTATTTCATATATATATAAAGAGTCTTGCTTCCACCTTAACACTAGCGCCCCCCGAGGAAGCAATATTTGTGAAACGCGCGTCGGGGCTCCTCTCTTCCGCATACCGCTACAGGGTGACTCTACGTGTGCATATACCCTCTCATCTGTAAGTACACTATAGTTTGATTGATGCATGTGCTTGGGATTTTTCCTTATTATACTTACATACTGATACTATGACTTGCTTTCAAAATATGCATGAGGCACTTTATTATCCCCTGTGACTCATATGCACACCTATTGTCCCCTTGTACCTGCTCCCCATGTGTGAACTGTCACTCTACTGTTGCCAGTATACTTGTATACAAATATGATAATTAGGTCTCACATATAGGGCTTTCCTGCCATGCTTAACCTACATTAGGCACCTTTATTATTTAAAGTTTTCTTGATCACATGCCTTGTTTCTTTATACCTGCTTCTTATATGTGAACCATTACCTTATTAAATGACAGGTTATTGGCTGTGAGTCACGATTTACACTTTATAATATCATTGGAATATTTATTGTATTGAGTTATGGCATATTTCCCTTTCCTTTAATATAGCTTTAGAGCAGGATACATGTGTATGCGGCACTAGTGTCGCTTCTCTACTATTTATTATAATTTTTGTCTTTATTATATACTTTATCTGTATGTATTGTTTTAATGGTTCTTTAATAAACTGTAATTTTTAGCTTTTGGAGTCCATCTTCTTTTTGGTTTATTAGCTAGATTGGCCTCCTTTGCTAAATCCTGTTTTCTGCCTGTGTATGTTTTTTCCTCTCTTCTCACAGTCAATATTTGTGGGGGGCTGCCTATCCTTTGGGAATTTTCTCTGAGGCGAGATAGTTTTCACTTTTCTATCTATAGGGTTAATTAGTCCTCCGGCTGTGTCGAGGTGTCTAGGATCAGTAGGTACATCCCACGGCTACTTCTAGTTGTGGTGTTAAGTTCAGGGTCCGCGGTCAGTACAGATACCACCTTCTCCAGAGTACTTCCAATGCTACTCCTAGGCCACCAGATCATAACAGTACAACTGGCCAACAATGAGTTAACCGCATCTCAGAAGAAGGGAAAGAAAGTGCTGAGCCATTTTTTTTTCTGTACTCTGTTGTGTTTTTTTTCCCTCTTTACCTCTGGGTGGTTCAGGAGGTTGGCGCTGACATGATGTTCAGGGACTTGCTTCTCGTGTGGATCAACTTGCTGCTAGAGTACAGGATATTTCTGATTATATCGTTCAGACTCCGGTTTTAGAGCCTAGAATTCCAACTCCTGATTTGTTTTTTGGGGACAGGTCTAAATTTCTGAGCTTTAAAAATAACTGTAAACTGTTTTTTGCTCTGAAGCCCCGTTCCTCTGGTGATCCCATCCAGCAGGTTAAAATTGTCATATCTCTGTTGCGTGGCGACCCCCAGGATTGGGCATTTGCCCTGGAACCTGGGAATCCAGCGTTGCTTAATGTAGACACCTTTTTTCAGGCGCTTGGGTTATTGTATGATGAACCTAACTCTGTAGAGCATGCTGAGAAAACCTTGTTGGCCCTGTGTCAGGGTCAAGAAGCGGCAGAATCATATTGCCAGAAATTTAGAAAATGGTCTGTGTTGACTAAATGGAATGAGGATGCTTTGGCGGCAATTTTCAGAAAGGGTCTTTCTGAATCCGTTAAAGATGTTATGGTGGGGTTCCCCATGCCTGCTGGTTTGAGTGATTCTATGTCTCTGGCCATTGATGACCCTGATCTGCTCATTATCGTCATTTTCTGTCATGGCATTTGTGGATTCAGGCGCCGCTTTAAATTTAATGGACTTAGAATTTGCCAGACGTTGTGGGTTTCCCTTACAGCCTTTGCAGAGTCCTATCCCTTTGAGGGGCATTGATGCTACACCATTGGCTAAAAATAAACCTCAGTTTTGGACACAGTTAACCATGTGCATGGCGCCAGCCCATCAGGAAGATTGTCGTTTTCTGGTGTTGCATAATTTGCATGATGCTATTGTGCTGGGGTTTCCATGGTTACAGGTGCATAATCCGGTGTTGGATTGGAAATCTATGTCTGTGACTAGTTGGGGTTGTCAGGGGGTTCATGATGACATTTCTTTGATGTCAATTTCCTCCTCCCCCTCTTCTGAAGTTCCTGAGTTTTTGTCAGATTTCCAGGATGTTTTTGATGAGCCCAAGTCCAGTTCCCTTCCACCGCATAGGGACTGTGATTGTGCTATTGACTTGATTCCAGGCTGTAAGTTCCCTAAGGGCCGACTTTTCAACCTGTCTGTGCCAGAACATGCCGCCATGCGGAGTTATGTAAAGGAGTCTTTGGAGAAGGGGCATATTCGGCCATCTTCTTCTCCATTGGGAGCAGGTTTCTTTTTTGTTGCCAAGAAGGATGGCTCCTTGAGACCCTGTATTGATTATCGCCTCTTGAATAAGATCACGGTCAAATTCCAATACCCTTTGCCTTCGCTCTCTGATTTGTTTGCCAGGATTAAGGGTGCTAGTTGGTTTACTAAGATTGACCTTCGAGGGGCATATAATCTTCTTCATATTAAGCAGGGCGACGAATGGAAAACTGCGTTCAATATGCCCAAGGGCCATTTTGAATATCTTGTGATGCCATTCGGACTCTCTAATGCTCCATCTGTGTTTCAGTCAATCATGCATGATATATTTCGGAATTATCTTGATAAATTCATGATTGTATATTTGGATGATATTTTGATTTTTTCGGATGATTGGGAGTCTCATGTGAAACAAGTCAGGATGGTATTTCAGATCCTTCATGATAATGCCTTGTTTGTGAAGGGGTCTAAGTGCCTCTTTGGAGTACAGAAGGTTTCTTTTTTGGGCTTCATTTTTTCTCCCTCATCTATAGAAATGGATCCGGTTAAGGTTCAGGCCATTCATGATTGGATCCAGCCCACATCCGTGAAGAGCCTTCAGAAATTTTTGGGCTTTGCTAATTTTTATCGCCGTTTCATTGCCAACTTCTCCAGTGTGGTTAAACCCCTGACCGATTTGACGAAGAAAGGCGCTCATGTGACGAATTGGTCCTCTGCGGCCGTTTCTGCCTTTCAGGAGCATAAACGCCGATTTACTTCTGCCCCTGTGTTGCGTCAGCCGGATGTTTCTCTTCCTTTTCAGGTTGAGGTTGACGCTTCTGAGATTGAGGCAGGGGCCGTTTTGTCTCAGAGGAATTCTGATGGTTCCTTGATGAAACCGTGTGCCTTCTTCTCGCGAAAGTTTTCGCCTGCGGAATGCAATTATGATGTCGGTAATCGTGAGTTGTTGGCTATGAAGTGGGCATTTGAGGAGTGGCGACATTGGCTTGAGGGGGCTAAGCACTGTATTGTGGTCTTGACCGATCATAAGAATCTGATTTACCTCGAGTCTGCCAAACGGCTGAATCCTAGACAGGCCCGATGGTCCCTGTTTTTCTCCCGTTTTGATTTTGTTGTCTCGTATCTTCCGGGTTCTAAGAATATTAAGGCTGATGCCCTCTCTAGGAGTTTTTTGCCTGATTCCCCTGGGGTCCTTGAGCCGGCCGGCATTCTGAAGGAGGGGGTGATTCTTTCTGCCATCTCCCCTGATTTACGACGGGTTCTTCAGGAATTTCAGGCTGATAAACCTGACCGCTGTCCAGTGGGAAAACTGTTTGTTCCTGATAGATGGACTAGCAAAGTGATTTCTGAGGTTCAATGTTCTGTGTTGGCTGGCCATCCTGGGATTTTTGGTACCAGAGATTTGGTTAGTAGGTCATTTTGGTGACCTTCTTTGTCATGGGATGTGCGTTCCTTTGTGCAGTCCTGTGGGACTTGTGCGCGGGCCAAACCTTGCTGCTCACGCGCCAGTGGGTTGCTTTTACCTTTGCCGGTCCCTGAGAGGCCTTGGACGCATATTTCTATGGATTTTATTTCGGATCTTCCGGTTTCCCAGAGGATGTTGGTTATCTGGGTGGTTTGTCACCAGTTTTCTAAGATGGTTCATTTGGTACCTTTGCCTAAATTACCTTCCTCTTCTGAGTTGGTTCCGTTGTTTTTTCAGCATGTGGTTCGTTTGCATGGCATTCCGGAGAATATTGTGTCCGATAGAGGTTCCCAGTTTGTTTCCAGGTTTTGGCGGGCCTTTTGTGCTAGGCTGGGCATTGATTTGTCTTTTTCTTCCACATTTCATCCTCAGACAAATGGCCAAACCGAGCGAACTAACCAGACTTTGGAAACTTATTTGAGATGCTTTGTGTCTGCCGAGCAGGATGATTGGGTGGCTTTCTTGCCATTGGCCGAGTTTGCCCTTAATAATCGGGCTAGTTCTGCTACCTTGGTTTCACCTTTTTTTTGTAATTCTGGGTTTCATCCTCGTCTTTCTCCGGGGCAGGTTGAGCCTTCTGATTGTCCTGGGGTGGACTCTGTGGTTGACAGGTTGCAGCAAATTTGGGCTCATGTTGTGGACAATTTGGTCTTGTCTCAGGAGGAGGCTCAGCGTTTTGCTAACCGTCGGCGGCGTGTGGGTTCCCGGCTTCGGGTTGGGGATTTGGTCTGGTTGTCTTCCCGTCATGTTCCTATGAAGGTTTCTTCCCCTAAGTTCAAGCCTCGGTTTATTGGTCCTTATAGGATTTCTGAGATTATCAATCCAGTGTCTTTTCGTTTGGCCCATCCAGCCTCTTTTTCCATCCACAATGTTTTTCATAGATCTTTGTTGCGGAAATATGTGGTACCCGTCGTTCCCTCTGTTGATCCTCCTGCCCCGGTGTTGATTGATGGGGAGTTGGAGTATGTTGTTGAGAAGATCTTGGATTCTCATTTTCCAAGGCGGAGGCTGCAATATCTTGTCAAGTGGCAGGGTTATGGCCAGGAGGATAATTCTTGGGTTGTTGCCTCTGATGTTCATGCTGATGATTTGGTTTGTGCCTTCCATTTGGCTCATCCTGATCGGCCTGGGGGCTCTGGTGAGGGTTCGGTGACCCCTCCTTAAGGGGGGGGTACTGTTGTGAATTCTGTTCTTGGGCTCCCTCCGGTGGTTATAAGTGGTAGCGCTGCTGTCTGTCCTTCACAGCAGTTATCAGGTGTGTCCACTCTGGACTGGGCTATTTAGTCTGGCTTCACCCTTTAGTCAGTGCCAGTTGTCCATTGTTTCTGGAGGATTCATATCCCTTCATGGTTTCTCCTGCTTCCTGGTCTTTTCTCCAAGATAAGTTCTGCTTGTTTTGCAGCCCACATTTTGTGGGTCTCATTGTTCAGTGCATTTCATGTTTTTTCTTGTCCAGCTTAATCTGTGTAAGGATTTATGCAGTCAAGCTGGAATCTCTGGAGAGGCAGATATACCCTCCATGTCTTTAGTTAGATGTGGAGTTTTTTGTATTTTCTGTGGTGCATATTTCCTAGTATTTTAATACTGACCGCATAGTTCTCTGTCCTATCTTTCCTATTTAGCTAGATTGGCCTCCTTTGCTAAATCCTGTTTTCTGCCTGTGTATGTTTTTTCCTCTCCTCTCACAGTCAATATTTGTGGGGGGCTGCCTATCCTTTGGGAATTTTCTCTGAGGCGAGATAGTTTTCCCTTTTCAATCTATATGGTTAATTAGTCCTCCGGCTGTGTCGAGGTGTCTAGGATCAGTAGGTACATCCCACGGCTACTTCTAGTTGCGGTGTTAAGTTCAGGGTCCGCGGTCAGTACAGATACCACCTTCTCCACAGTACGTCCAATGCTACTCCTAGGCCACCAGATCATAACAGTTGATCCCTATTATACTATTTCTACTCTTGTAAAATTGATACAACTTTGGTGGTGTCTGCCAATAATTTTTGGAAATGTGAACACTCCTGTTTGGGTATTCATCTGCTGGGTTGTGTGTAGTGGAAGACCTGTCAGTTCCTATCATACTATTTCCACTGTAGTGAAATTGATGCCATTTTGGTGGTGTCCGACAATAATTTTTGTAAATGTGGAGAGTCCTGAATGTGTTTATCCATCTGCTAGGTTGGCTATACTGAAAGAGATATCATTCTCCATTACACTATTTGAACTCTCGTAAAATTGATGCCACTTCAGTGGTGCCAGGCCCAAATTTTTGGAAATGTGAACCCTCCTGGTTGGGTGTCCATGTGGTGGGTTGGGTGTAGTGGAAGAGATGTCAATCCCTACGAAACTATTTCTACTCTTGTGAAATTGATGCCACTTTAGTGGTGTCTGCCACTAATTTTTGTAAATGTGAACACTCCTGGTTGGGTGTTCATCTATTGAGTTGGGTGTAGTGGAAGACCTTTTGGTACCTATTATACTATTTCTACTGTGGTGAAATTGATGACATTTTGATGGTGTCTGCCACAAATCTTTGTAAATGTTAACACTCCTGGTTGGGTGTCCATCTGCTGGGTTGGGTGTAGTGGAAGACCTTTCGGTCCCTATTATACTATTTGTACTGTGTTGAAATTGATGCCACATTGGTGGTGTGTGCCATAAATTTTTTTGGAAATGTGAATACTCCTGGTTGGGTGTAGTGGAAGAGATATCATTCTCCATTACACTATTTGTACTCTGGTGAAATTGATGCCACTTCAGTGGTGTCAGGCCCTAATTTTTGGAAATGTCAACATTTCTATTTGGATGTCCATGTGATGGGTTTGCTGTAGTGGATGAGATATTGTTCTCCATTATACTATTTGTACTCTGGTGAAATTGAAGGCACTTCAGTGGTGTCTTCTAATAGTTTTTGTAAATGTGTAGACTCCTGGTTGGGTCTCCTTCATGCTTGTTGCCTGTAGCAAGTCAGCTCGAGTCAGCTACCCATGTTACTATTGTCCTTAGATTTTTCTGACAATAGTAACATAGCAAACTGAAATTTGTGCCACCTGAGTGTGGCTGAGCATGAAAGCAGGTTGAGCTGTTGTATGTGGTATCAGAGTTCCCAGCACAGCACCGATCCGTCACCCACCTCGTCTTACTTTGATGTTCTATTGAAAGCTGTAAATGCTGGCCCAGACCCCGATACCTCATGCATGGTTGATTGCTGTCGTGCCATGCTACAATTTGTACTGTGGGTGAATTGAGGTAACTTTCCTGGTGTCTACCCCTAATTTGATGTGTTTTGGCAGCTTTTGGGGCCGTTTGATGTTGTTGTACATGCTTTTGTTTTTACCTCCAATTGTCTGTAATGACGTTCTGCTATGTTCGGTGAATAGTCGACAAATAAATCGGCAAATATTGCAAATTTGTACCGAACATTGAAATATTCAGTTCATCTCTAGTTAGTTCTCCAAGATGCTTGGAGCAGGCTCCCTACTGAGTTCCTTCAAAAACTGCGTGCAAGTGGTAGTAGAAGAATTGATGCTGCTTTGAAGCCAAAGGGTGGTAACAACAAATATTGATTTGATTTAGATTTCTCTTCTGTTCATTCACTTTGCATTTTGTTAATTGATGAAAATAAACTATTATCGCCTCTATTTTTCCAATCATTATTACTTTAGTGCATTATTTCCACACCTGCCTAAAACTTTGTGACTGTTTTTTGTAGAGACAAAAAATAGAAGCTTGTTCACTAGCAAAAGTTTTTTGTTTTTTTTTAAAAAGGGTTGTACGTGCAAATCAGAGAAAGCTGGCAACTGCACAATTGTCTTTTTGTGTGTTATCCCACAGGTCTGCATCCTAATTACTGTTCTTCCCTCAGACTTCCTATCGCGTGCTCCTTGTGTGACCAAAATGTAAAAGCAGAGTCACTGAAATTAACCAAACACTTTCTCTACAGCCAAAAACAAATGAAATTACCTCACACAGGAAACCCAAGGCCTCACTTAAGGTTAACCATTGTGATAACGTGCTCTAGGCTTCGCCACAATAATGTCGCAGAGCTATTTTGTTCTCTAGCTATGAATTTAGAAACTTGGGTCCATGAACACATAAACAAGTTATTGCATGTAATAATTAAGACACAACATGCCGTGCAGGTTCAAGACCTAATAGCATGGTATTTTTGTGATAAACAGTTTGTCCTCTCCTAGAAATAATCTTTTTTCAAGGCACAAAATAAAGTTCAGTGAGTTGTTCCTTTTGTCATGTCATAGTAAATATGAGTGAAAATATTAGCTTAGAAATTATAAATATTCTTGTTTTACTTCTTTGTGCTTTACATGTTATTTTACACTTTTTTTGCCAGGATTAACCCCTTAAGGATCAAGTCACTTTGTAGGTTAATGAACAGGCCTTAATTTTGAAATCTGACCACTGTCACTTTATGTGGTTATAACTCTGGAACACTTCAACAGATTCCACTAATTCTGAGAATATTTTTTCGTGACATATTGTACTTTATGATAGCCATAATATTTCTTCAAAATTTCTTGTGTTTACTCGTGAAAAAAAAATGTAAATTTGGTAAAAATGTTTAAAATGTAACAATTTTCAAACTTTTAATTTTTATGCCCCTAAATCAGAGCATTATGTCATACAAAATAGTTAACAGATAACATTTCCCACATGTCTACTTTACATCAGCACAATTTTTAAAACATAATTTTTTTTGTTAGGAAATTATAAGGGTTAAAAATTGACCTGCGATTTCTCATTTTTTCAACAAAATTTACAAAACCATATTTTTAGGGACCACCTTGCATTTGAAGTAACTTTAGGTGCCTATATGACAGAAAATACCCAAAAGTGACACCATTCTAAAAACTACACCCCTCAAGGTGTTCAATACCACATTCAAGAAGTTTATTAACCATTCAGATGCTTCACAAGAATTGAAGCAATGTGGAAGGAAAAAATGAACATTTAACTTTTTTTCACAAAAATTTTACTTTGGACACAATCTTTTTTAATTTCTGAAGGGTATCAGCAGAAAATGAACCACAATATTTGTTGTGCAATTTCTCATGAGTACACTGATAGCCCATGTGTGTATGAAGACCACTGTTTGGGCGCACAGCAAGGCTCGGAAGGGAAGGAGCACCATTTCATGTTTTTAACGCAAAATTGGCTGGAATCGAGAACGAACGCCATGTCGCATTTGGAGCCCCTGATGTACCTAAACAGTGAAAACTCTCCACGAGTGACCCCATTTTGGAAACTAGACCCCTCACGCGACTTATATAGATGATTGGTGAGCGCCTTGAAGCCCCCAGGTGCTTCACATAAGTTTATAACGTAGAGCCGTGAAAATTAAAAACACATTTTTTCCACAAAAATCATATTTTAGCACTAACTTTTTTATTTCAACAAAGGTAGCAGGAGAAAATCGACCCCCAAAATTGTTGTGCAATTTCTCCTGAGTACACAAATACCCCATGTGTGGAGGAAGACCACTATTTGGGAGCACAGCAGGACCTGGAAGGGAAGGAGAAAGGTTTGAATTTTTAAACAGAAAATTGGAATCGAGTGGATGCCAAGCCACTTTTGGAGGGCCCTTGATGTGCTCAAACAGTTGAAACCCCCCAGAAGTGAGACCATTTTGGAAATTAGACCCCTCATGGAACTTATCTAGATGTGTGTTGAGCATCTTGAAACACCAGGTGCTTTACAAAAGTTTATAACAGAGCTAAGAAAATTAAAAAACACATTTTTCCTGCAAAGTTATTCTTTTAACCCCATATTTTTTATTTTCTCAAGGGTAACAGGAGAAAATGTACACATGAATTTGTTGTGCAATTTCTCCTGAGTGTGCTAATACTCCATGTGTGGGTGAAAACTACTTTTGAGGCACAGTGCAAAGCTCAAAAGGGAAGGAGCCCCATATTATACTGCAGATTTTACTATTATGTTTTGAGGGTGCCATGACCCACTGGGAGAGCCCCTGAGGAGCCAGAACAGTAGAACACACCATAAGTGACCCCATTTTACAAACTACACATCTCAATTAATTAATCTAGGGGTGTAATGATCATATTAATACCAAGGGTGTATCAAATAATTTTATACCATTGGACAGTGAAGAAAAAATTATTACATTTTTACCACAAAAATGTTGTTTTAGCCCCAGATTTAACATTTTCACACAAGAAGTGGGTAAAAATGGCATCAGAATTTGTCCCACAATTTTTGCTGAATATAGAAATACACCATATTTGCCTGTACAGTACTGCTTAGCCATATGGAGAGTCTTGGTAGGGATGAAACGCTATTTGCCTCCTGGAGCGAAGATTTTGCTAGAATAGTTTGCAGACTCCATATACAGAGCCCCCTAAGTGCTAGAGAGCAGAATGCTTCCCCCACCCCCCAAGTGACCCCATTTTGGAAATTATACCCCTGCCAAATGTGAACGCTAAAGGTGGATTTGGGAACGCAGAATTCGCTGAATTTATTTTTGGGGGCAAATAGCCATTTTGTTTTTCCAGATCCGTTGTGCTACCAGTAATATGGAAGCATCCTATATTTCTGTTAACAAATGATGGACCTGAGTGGGGACTTGCTTTTTTTGTGGATTGAGTTGAAGCTTTTATTGAGAAAGTTATGCATAATGTTTGGGATCACATATATCCAGCGCTCTACGCTGAGCACATATTTTGGGGTTTCTATCTAAATTTCCAAGCTATGTGACAGATGAAACCCCTGATGGATCCGTTCATTATAATGAGGCAGCAGAGTTTCCCCGGACTCCGTCTGGCCTCTGTTCAGCATTGTCCTTCTTTTAAGAGGTGCACAAAACTATGGTGGACCGCATTTTTATGCACACATTAAAAGATGGACACCACCAGATAACAGTTTCTATAGCATTTACAGTACCTCCATCTGCCTCATTATAGGGAATCTTCCGTGAGCAGTTCTGTCTGGATCACGTATTTCAGAGATTTACATGGAAACCCCGGTATAAGCGCTCAGTGTAGAGCACAGGATAAATATGCGCCAAGCCTTATTGCAATCTTTGGGAGACAGAGTCAACCAATCCACAGCAGGTGAAGAATCGGTTTTATTTTTTATTCCTCAGGTCAGTACGATTACAATGATGCCACATTTATATTTTTTTATGTTTTGGCGCTTTTGCACAATAAAGACTTTTATAGAAACAATAATTATTTTTGCATTGCTTTTTTCTGAGAGCTACAACTTTAATTTTTGTGGGACAAGATAGCGTTTTCAGTGATGCTATTTTTATTTATATTCGTCTTTTTGATCGTGTTTTATTTCACTTTTTCCAAGCGGTATGATGATAAAACATAGTTTGCTACTTTTTGTGGTTTTTTTACGGCGTTCACTGAAGGGGTTAACTAGCATGACACTTTTATAGATTAGATTTTTACAGATGTGGAGATACCAATCATGTGTAATTTTAATCATTTTTTTTTTTCTTTTACATAAAAATGTGTATTAGAGGATTTTTATTATTTATTATTATTTTGTAATATTTTTTGTAATATATTTTTTATTTTTTTATTCCTTTTTTGCCTAGTCCCTTTATGGGACTTTCACTTTTTTCACTTTGATTGCAGGTATAATGCATTGCAATGCACTATCATTGCAGTGCATTATACCTATACTGAAAGCTTCTGACACCATGACACTTCTGTGAGCATAGTCTCAGGAGCTTTCTGTAGCTTCATGACCCCAGGGGTCAATCATGACGACCCCGGGTCACCATGGTAACGATGGAGCCTCATGATGACGTCGCGGGGACGCTGATGTGAAGGCAGAGGGAGCTTCTGTACCTCTGCCTCCCTCCTAAATGTTGGAATTGCGCTTGATCGCAGCATTTAGGGGTTAACAGCCAAGGGCGGTGCTAACACTGCTCCTGGCTGTGAGTGCAGATGCTCCGTCACTGGCAGAGCTGAGCTGCTGCACTGATCGGGCAGGAAGTGCTGACATTTCAGCATCTCATGCGCAATCATGCTGTGATCGGTCAGTCAGATTGACTGGCTGATCACAGCGATCTGGATGTGGGGACCAACAGCAAGGTCCCTGCACCTCTTCCCATGCCTCTCAGCTGTCACAGACAGCTGTTGGCACTGAACTATCACTGTGTGTTTACACGCAGTGATAGTTTAAGTGCATGATGGATGCAGTCCACCCTAGTACGGGAACCGACACCCGACCATGACGGACTATGTCCGTCTTTGGATGTTAAGGGGTTAATGATGACCTAATAGGGGATAAAAAAAATTATATAGTTTTAAGAGGCGAAGATTCACTCTAGATTCCAACCCAATGACACTGCTGAAGCCAGTGGCTGGCCTCAATGTTCAAGAGATGAGTGGGATCATGCAAAATTCGAATTTGCCTTGTGTGAGGATTTTCCCAGGAAATTTTCGATTTACAAAGAAGTTATTCTCTCCGAATTTAATATCTCTTCTTATGCTCTGGGGTATTTCCAGAAGTCAGAGTATGATAAGTGTCAAATATAAAAAAATAAAAAAATATTTATATTCACCTCACTGCTCACTTCTTCTGCCCCTCTGCTCGTCACTGTCTCTCGACCAGTCCTCGTCAGATGTTCTGATTGCTGCCACGAGCACTGAAATCCACATCCCAGCACTGAAATCTCCATTCTGTGGTTTTGGGGTTCTGTACAGGTATGAGCAAGGTCACAAGGCACATTGTTATATATGAGATTGTGACCTTTCATGCACTTTACCAGTCCTCATTAGAGCTAGAAGTTAAGTGGCACACTATATATATATGCTCTCATTGCACTATTAGGTAGATCATGAGTAAGACTTCATAGTTGAAACGCGTTGATCCTCCTCACTGGTGTGCCAGGTGTTTGCTATGTAAAGATTTTTCTTGTTGAAGAACTATTTATCGCTTTAGTTGTCTAATAAAGTCTCACAAAGTCTGAACTGCCTCCACCTCCAGCTGGATCATTTCCTTTTTGTCTTCATTTGCTGTGGGCGCTCACCCCGAACCGTGCTGGGCGTTGGCAGGTCTGGGGATTTCGTCTAAGACCGGTAAGCTGACTACATTCCTTTTTTCTTTTACCAGATACGATACTCCTTTTCCTAGACCACCACTCCAGACCGAGATAACCAAGCACTAGACAGAAGCTATAATCGGCGATGCCCAAAGCCCAGCAAAACTCTTTAAAGGCAGTGGGCATGACTCAGCCTTCAACCCGAGCACCAGCCAGATTAACCCCGGACAATCTGGATCAAATCTAACCGGCGCCACTGAGCATATAGTGGATGAAAGAGGAATTACCGCTGTCTGTCGGACACCCTAGTGTGAACAGCGTCCGACATGACAGTACCCCGCCTTCTACGAGGGACCCCAGGGCCCTCATGACTTATAGGACCCGGCTTGTCTGGATTGCGGCAGTAAAACATACTGACCAGCCGGTCCGCATGTATGTCCGAAGCTGGTACCCAAGACCTCTCCTCCGGCCCATAACCACGCCAGTGTACCAAGTACTGTAATGAGCGGCGCACCACACGAGAGTCAACCACCTTGGAGACTTCAAACTCTAAATTGCCATCCACCAAGACTGGAGGAGGCATCGGCACCGCTTCCACAAAACCCACCACCTTTTTTAATAACGATCTGTGGAACACGTTGTGAATCTTATATACCGTAGGGAGTTCCAATCGGTAAGCTACCAGGTTAACGATGGCGGCGACCCTAAACAGACCAATAAACCTAGGACTCAATTTAAGGCATGGTATTTTAAGTCTTATGTTTTTTGTGGACAACCACACCCAGTCACCCACACTCAGGTCCGGACCTGGCACACGTCTACTGTATTGTACTGCCATACATTTGTACCTTGCACCCACGCTCAGCAGGCGCTGTTTCACTTTCCTCCAGATGGATGACAGTTGTGCTCCTAACATGTCCTCTTCCGGAACGCCGGAAGAGCCCCCCTGACTTAAAGTACAAAATTGAGGATGATGCCCGTAAACACAAAAGAACGGAGACTCCCCAGAAGATTCCTGGTAGTGATTATTTATGGCAAACTCAGCCAAAGGAAGGAACGTCGACCCCTCCTCCTGGTTGTCGGAAACAAAACAGCTTAAGTACTGCTCCAAATTTTGGTTCATATGCTCGGTCTGACCATTTGACTGAGGATGAAACGCCGAAGAATGCGACAACTTGATCCCCAGCCATGAGCAAAATGCTTTCCAAAGCCCGGACAATCTGGATCAAATCTAACCGGCGCCACTGAGCATATAGTGGACGAAAGAGGAATTACCGCTGTCTGTCGGACGCCCTAGTGTGAACAGCGTCCGACATGACACATCATGATAAAAGTTCATTTGAATTTGAGCTGCTTTCCTTTCTTTATCCAGACTTATAATAAGGAATTTTCTCTAATCCACAATATTTGCTTTATCAAATTCCTATTCTGAGTTCCTTGGGACATTAAAGTTCTGAACACAATTATCTGATGAAGGAGATAATATTAAAACTCATCTTTTCAATTAGACTGCTGCAGTTTAATTTCAATGAACAAATTATCATCCATGAATTAAATAAAAGCAAAATAATATCTGTAATTGGTGAAGAATGATATTCCTCTGTGATTCACAGGCTGCTCACATAAACTACCCTTTTCACACCTCATGAGTACTCTATTAGATGTCACTCCTTTCATAACCATTTGGCCAACAGAGTCAACATATATTTTTATTAAGCCCTGTATGGCCCATGCATGTCATCATGGAGTCTCTGACGATGACTAACCCTACTTTCATCAAAGGTAACCCACAATCTAGCTGATCATTGGAGGTATGACTTCTGAATCAACTAGTATTTTTGAGATGTTGTGGCCTTCAACAAATTGTAATATAATATGGTGATAAATTAATGGCTTACCATGTAATACAAGTATGTGCATGTGTGGCATTAGTGCTACACTCAATCTTATTCACCTCCATGTAAAAAAGATCTTTGCTGATGGGGAATACAAGATCTGTGGTCCTCACTAGTCATGAGCAAGGGTGCTCGTCACTGCTCGATATTCAATCGGGCATCATAGTGCTCGGGCAGACTCGTTACTTGATCGATTATCGCAAGTACTCGAACGCCATGCTGGAGTCCTCATCATGCATGTTTCGCACCTGTTAGACAGCCAATGAATAAGCGGAAATTCCCTGCCACGCATTGTTAAGCTGTAGCCAGATTGGCTACAGTTATTACTGTGATTGACCTGCAGCATCGCATCATGGGGTCCTATATAAGGCCGGTTTCACATTAGCATTATGTCCGCAGCGCAGGGCTGCGTACTTCTTTCCTTCAGATCCGCATACATCCACATTCATCCTGCGTACCTATATTTAACATTGTGTACGCAGGGACTTGCGTTTTTATGTGGATGCGGGCACATAAAAATGACGCACGGGGATGCTGCCGCATACAATGCATGTCCCTGTGTACACAATGTTAAATATACTGTAGGTACGCAGGATAGATGTGGATATATGCGGGTCTAAAGGAAAGAAGTACACAGCCCTACGCTGCGGACACAAATGCTAGTGTGAAACCGGCCTAAGACCTGGTAATGCGATGCTTGGCACAGTGTGTTCAGGAAGCAGTTCAGGGAGAGTTGTTATAGGTGGGAGGACATAGTTTGGAGCAGTGATAGTCAGGGTTTAATAATATTGCAATTGTAGTCCTTATATACTGCTCATGCAACATTAAAACAACAGTACTTTTCAGGGCTAAATATTTTCATTTCTGTAGTAACACCACCTGCATTCAGTGAAGGGAACATTTAGGATTAGAGGCATCTAGGCAGGGTTCAATATTGCTATTGCAGTACTTGCATATTGATCCTGCAGCATTTAAACAACAGTCATTTTCAGGGCTAAATATTTTCCTTTCTGTAGTAAACCCTTTGTTACCTGCATTCAATGGAGGGATAATTTCGGATTAGCGAAATTGAGGCAGTGTTTAATATTGTTATTGCAGTACTTGTACATTCATGACAACTAGCTTTCTGGCCCACTTTGCAGAGGCGTGCGGGACACTACTTTTAAAGCCAGAATACTGCAAACAAGTGGTCTGTTGGATGGCAGATAATGCTCCCAATATGTTTCCCAGCATCACACTGTCTTCCAGATGGTCCAGTCTCACTAGCCAGAGTCTGGAGCACATAATCCTCACCCTGATCCTGCTTGCTCCCACCATGGAAAATCCCAGGAGACAAGTTATTCCACTCTTTATATTTCCATTAATTGATTCTGGCCTCTCACCCTGCACGTTTAAAGAGGGAAATGAGGAGCTCATATGAAGTGATGCCCAAAAGCTTGATCAGCCATGGTCAAAAGACTGCTTGCTCTGGAAATGTTGCCATTTAGGCGACACTGAGGATTTTTGCAACCTCATGACGGTGACCGTCCCCCGCTGCTCTGACACGACTATTTTTCCCAGTGTGCCTTCACACCAGCACATGTCCCATAACATCATCTGTGACCTGACAAACACAATTACTGGCAAGGTCCACTTATCGACTAAGACATGGACAACTGCTTGTGGCCAGGGATGCTACATTTCCCTGATGTTTGGATCCTGGGATAGCACAAGTGCTATCGATGCCAAAGATTACAGAAAGTGATGAACAAAACTCTGGATGTTCGGGTTCGGCAAGTTCAGCCAAAAGCAGTTTAGAAAAATTGTTGTGGGTATCAGAACGGTACCAGAACCCAGACCCCATTCACATAAATTGGGGCCCACAACATCCAGTGGTTTGCCATGCTGTCATCTGCATGACAGAGTGGCAAACACGGTAGGATAATTACCGCTGATCAGAGAGCCTTGGCTCCCACACTGTCAGATGACACTGTGAGCCTGTAGCTGTGACCTGACCTGTGACCTGCTCACACAATGAGAAAAAGTCTCACAGTGCAACACTGAGCTCAGTGAGTTCACTGCAGGTCACCGTGAGATTG
This sequence comes from Ranitomeya variabilis, assembly GCF_051348905.1. NCBI lineage: Eukaryota > Metazoa > Chordata > Amphibia > Anura > Dendrobatidae > Ranitomeya > Ranitomeya variabilis. Next base: position 509,319,311 of record NC_135235.1, read on the forward strand.
AACTCAGTGCTGCACAGTTAGACTTTTTCTCCTGGTGAGAGCGGCCCATATTCTTAAGGTTAGAAATAGTGCTGACTACTGGGTTGCCATTCTGTTAGATCCACAGTACAATAAAAGTAAATTTTGTCAGAGATGCATGCATGCTGGAGTATCTAAACACCCTTATAGATAATCTTAAGAGTGGTTTTCCCCAAGACAGCAAGGAGGCACGCAGTGTGCATCGCAGTTCTAGGCTTCCAACCATAGGAAAGGAATGTCAAGGCGTCATTACAAAAACATTAGCAGCAGCAGTGTAAGTGGCATAATTAATTTCTGTGAGTAATTTTAGATATTTTTAAGAGCAGCCCATGCACCAGCAGAACAAAGTACTAGTCTGAGATGTAGTGAATGACTGGAAAAGATGGTGCAGGAGTATTTCAAGCTCAATATCAAAGCAATCAGTGGGTTTTGGACCCTTTTTCATTTTGGTCTTCAAAACAAAAGATTTCCCCAGAGGTAACTGCTCTAGAGACACCGGTGCCACCATTCGAAGGCGCTCCGAAGGGACTATTAGACGTGGCTCATCCCCATCCTCGGATGAGGCTACTGAATGGGACAGAGCATCGGCACATAAATTATTCTCCCTGGACAAAAAATGGATGGTAAAATTAAACCAAGAGAAAAATAAGGACCATCTGGCCTGGTGAGAATTCAGCCATTGGGCAGTCTCGAGGTACAGGAGAATTTTTATTGTCCGTAAAGACCTTAAAGGGATGCCGAGCTCCCTCCAGGAGATGTCTCCATTCCTAAAAGGCCAATTTCATTAGGTCTTAGAGAAAAAAAACATGGATGTTTCCGACCTTGAGCATGCTTCTGATACAGGACTTCCCCAGTTCCAACGGGCTTATCAACATCGGGCCGGTGCAGAACTGATGCCCTAGCTAAGTAAGTCTTCAGGGAAATAAAGGCCTTGGAGACCTCTTCGGACCACTGCCTAGCATTAGCTCTCTTCTTGGTGAGGGCTAACAACGGAGCTGCTAGTGGGGAGAAGTGGGGAATAAACTGGCGGTAATAATTGATAAACCCCATAAAGTGCTGCACCGCTTTAAGGGATTGAGTTTCCTGCCAGTTCAACACCAACTCCAGGTTGGCAGGGTCCATACAAAAACCCTTGGCTGAAACAATGGTAGGGACTCCTGCTCAAACATCCACTTCTCCAGTTTGGCAAAAAGAAAATGTGCGCGTAAGAGCTCAAAGACTCTATACACATCTTTAAGGTGGGTGTCAACATCTATGGAATAGATGAGTATGCCATCTAGATATACTACCACAGAGGTATAACAATTCCCGAAATATGTCATTTAGGAAGTCCTGAAAGACTGCGGGGGCATTACAGAGACGGAATGTCATGACCAAGTACTCATAATGACCGTCCCGGGTACTAAAGGTGGTCTTCCATTCATCCCCTTCTCATATACGAACAAGATTGTAGGCCCCATGCTAGTCCAACTTCATAAATATCCTAGCACCCCACAGCCTATCAAAGAGCTCGGAGATTAAAGGCGGAGGATATTTGTTTTTAACAGTGATTGCGTTCAAACCCCTATAATCAATGCAAGGACGTAATTCTCCATTCTTCTTTTGAAGAAAGAAGAAACCAGCCCCAGCAGGAGACACTAACTTCCTTATAAACCCCCTCGCCAAATTCTCCCTGATGTATTCTGACATAGCTTCAGTCTCCAGGAGAGACAAAGGGTAGACACGCCCATGAGGAGGCCCTGCCCCCAGAGTGAGATCTATAGGGCAATTATAGGGGCGATAAGGAGGAAGAGTCTCCCTGGACTTTTTGGAGAATACATCCATGTGCTGCCAATAGTGTTTAGGTAGGGAGGTTAGGTCAGTTGCGATCTCAGATGCCCCAGTCTGATCTTGTGACTTAAGACATTGTCCCTCACACAAACTACTCCAACCCTGTATGCTCCCTGTTGCCCAATCGATACGGGGTGCATGGCGGTGCAAACAAGATATACCCAGAAGTACCTCATCCATGCCCTCGGAGATAAACAGAAGAGAGATTATCTCCTGATGTTTTAGAGACATTCTGAGGGTAAGAAGTATGGTCTGATGTGTAATCTGAGTAGGAAGGACAGACCCATTAACCACCCGGATGGTGACTGGCTTTGGGAGCATCACTAAGAGAATTGCATGCCGTTGGGCAAGGCCTCTGTAGTGAGAGTAGTTGACCGAAATGACATGGAAACCTTAAAGGTTAACTTGGAAGACAGAAGTAATAATTATAGGGGATAACTCAGGAGACTCTTTGCGTGGAACAAGACAACTAAAGGACACAGTTTTATAAGTGGTAAAGTCTATATTATCACACGGTGATTCAAACAGGTGCAGAGAGAAACTCAAGTCCACAACACTTGGTGCAAATATCAAATGCAGCTCAGCAGTCTAAAGGAAACTTCAGAGGGCAGTGATGCACAAAAAGGTAATAAAAAGTGTTCAGAGTCCTGATATTACTCCCTCCTTAGAAGCAGCCTCAGGATGATCCTGGACCTGGTTTCTCAGGGAATCTCTGATGAAAATTAGAAATCTTCTGTTGGGCATTGATGTTTTCCACAGGTTCCCAAGAGTCTTCCTCAGGGGGATATCCCTGCCATCTTATCAGATATTGGAGCCGATTCCTGCGAATTCTGGAATCAACAATTTCCTCCACCACAAATTGTTTTTGCCCATCAATCACCACAGGCTGCGGAGGTGGCACAACACGTCCCTGGAAGGTATTAGAAGATACAGGCTTTAGTAAAGATACATGAAAAACTGGGTGTACCTTCATAGTCCTAGGCAGCTTCAGCTGGCAGGCCACAGAGCTCACAATACCGTTGATCTTGAAGGGGCCAATGAATTTCTGTCCAAGTTTTTGTGAAGGAACTTTTAACTTCAGATTCTTAGTTGCTAACCACACGGAATCCTACCTTGAACATGGGTGCAGGTTTACAGAATCTATCAGCCGATCTCTTATAACGTTCTTGAGCTGTGGTCAGGGATTCCTTCAGAACCTCCAGATTTTGCCTCATCGCAGTCAGCCTCTCCTCCACTGCTGGAACTGGACAATTAATTGGAGACCTAGGTAAGATACACGGATGATAACCCAGATTGGCAAAGAAAGGTAAATTTAGTGGAGGCGCTCTGAGAATTGTTATATGAAAATTTGGCTAACGGCAGCAACTCCAACCAATCATCCTAGAGATGGCTGACATAACATCTTAGATATTGCTCCAGCGTCTGGTTGGTCCGCTCAGTCTGACCATTTGTCTGGGGATGGTAAGCGAAAGAGAGACAGACATTAATATTGAGTGCAGAGCAAAACCCCTTCAAAAATCTTGAAGTGAACTGCACTCCACTGTGTAATAATTATAGGGGATAACTCAGGAGACTCTTTGCGTGGAACAAGACAACAGGACACAGTTTATAAGTGGTAAAGTCTATATTATCACACGGTGATTCAAACAGGTGCAGAGAGAAACTCAAGTCCACAACACTTGGTGTAAATATTAAATGCAGCTTAGCAGTCAATAGGAAACTTCAGAGGAAAATGCAAACAAGCAGAAAGTCTATGAAGCACAGTTATTCTTGAGGATACTTGACACAAATAAATCCTTGTCTTTACTCAGACTCAGATAAATATGCTTATAAGGAAGTTCAAATCATAACTTAGCTCAACCAGGGAGGCCTGGTTAATAGTCTCAGGTTTTGCAGAGCAGCAAATAGCTTACATGTCCAGCAAATGGAGATGGAAGTAACACGAGCAGCAGATGAAGGAGGATTACTGAACACTGGTGTATGCAGCAGCAACTCAGAGCAGAGTGGCAGGATTTCCAACACAGGTTCACAGGAGCAGGTGCAGGTGAAAGGCCAGGGAGTAATCTGGAGCTGGATGCAAAGCAGAATACTCTAGCACAGACTGAAGGCTGGGGTGGAGTTTTATAGCAGGAACGCAACTGCACATGAAACCAAAGACGCCATCTTGAAAAAGGGCAGTAATGCATAAAAGGTTATAAAAAATGTTCAGAGTCCTGACATTACTCCCTCCTTAGAAGCGGCCTCAGGATGATCCTGGACCTGGTTTCTCAGGGAATCTCTAATGAAAATGAGAAATCTTCTGTTGGGCATTGATGTTTTCCACAGGTTCCCAAGAGTCTTCCTCAGGGGGATATCCCTGCCATATTATCAGATATTGGAGCCGATTCCTGCGAATCCTGGAATCAATAATTTCCTCCACCACACATTTTTCTTGCCCATCAATCACCACAGGCTGCAGAGGTGGCACAACACATCCCTGGAAGGTATTAGGAGATACAGGCTTTAGTAAAGATACATGAAAGACTGGGTGTACCTTTATAGTTCTAGGGAGCTTCAGCAGGCAGGCCACAGAGCTCACAATACCATTGATCTTGAAGGGGCCAATTAATTTCTGTCCAAGTTTTTTTGAAGGAACGTTTAACTTCAGATTCTTAGTTGATAACCACACAGAATCTCCTACCTGGAACATAGGTGCAGGTTTACGGAATCTATCAGCCAATCTCTTGTAACGTTCTTGAGCTGTGGTCAGGGATTCCTTCAGAACCTCCAGATTTTGCCTCATCGCAGTCAGCCTCTCCTCCACTGCCGGAACTGGAGAATTAATTGGAGACCTAGGTAAGATACACGGATGAAAACCCAGATTGGCAAAGAAAGGTGTAAATTTAGTGGAGGCGCTCTGAGAATTGTGAAAATTCAGCTAACGGCAGCAACTCCAACCAATCATCCTGGAGATGGCTGACATAGCATCTTAGATATTGTTCCAGCATCTGGTTGGTCCACTCAGTCTGACCATTTGTCTGGGGATGGTAAGCGGAAGAGAGACAGACATTAATATTGAGTGCAGAGCAAAACCCCTTCCAGAATCTTGAAGTGAACTGTACTCCACGGTCAGAGATGATCTCATCCGGAATCCCATGCAACCAAAAGACATTCTGTATAACCAAGTTCACTGTCTCTTTAGCTGAGGAGAGGCCGGTGCACAAAACAAAATGAGCAGCTTTAGTCAGGCGATCAACTACCACCGTGATTGTATTCATGCCCCCCGATGTAGGCAGCTCCACAATAAAGTCCATTGATATAGACCCCCAAGGGCGGGACGGAACAGGTAATAGTTGTAGAAGACCTGTAGGTGCCACATGAGGAGTCTTGTAAAGAGCACATATCTCGCAAGAGAGAACATAGTCCTTGGTATCCTTCAGGCAAGTTGGCCACCAGAAGAATCGGCTCAGGAACTCTTGTGTCTTCTGTACCCCCCTGTGACCAGCCAACTTGGAGTCATGTACCATCTTGAGGATCTGCAGACGGACAACCTCAGGGACATAGATACGTCGATCTCTGAACCACATGCCACCCTTAAAGACAAGATTAATATCCACAGGTGGGTTGGCCAGAAATACATCACCGTCATAGGCCTCCCTGCACTCCTTCCACAACTCATGATCGTGGGTAGCTCCGATGAAATTGGCATCAGATAGAATGGACTTGGACGAGGCTCCAGGTATGGAATCCGCAGCATGGATTCAGGATAATGCATCAGCCTTCCCATTACCAGAACCTGGACAGTACGAGATAACAAAGTTAAATTGATTTAAAAATAAGTTCCAACGAGCCTGATGAGGAGAAAGACATCTAGCGGATCTAAGGAACTCTAAATTGCGATGGTCAGTTAGCACTATGATCTATTGTGCAGCTCCTTGCAGATGATGCCTCCATTCTTTGAAAGCCACAATAATAGCCAGCAATTCCTTGTCTCCCGGATCATAATTCTTCTCTGCTGAGGTTAGCCTATGGGAAAAGAAAGCACAAGGATGTAGCAGATCCTTCTCTCCAGTTCTTTGGGAGAGAATAGCCCCCAAAGCATTATCAGAAGCGTCCACCTCCACAATGAAAGAAAGTGTTGGATCTGGGTGTATCAACAGTGGTGCTGATGTGAAACAGATCTTAAGCCGATCAAAAGCTTCTTAAGCCTGTGAAGACCACTTAAAGGGCTTTTCCTTCTTTGTCAAGGAAGTAATGGGATGGACAATATCAGAAAAATTTCGAATGAAGCGTCTGTAGAAAGTTGCAAAACCAATAAAACGTTGGACCTCCTTAACGTTCTTGGGTACCGGCCAGTCAAGGATAGCCTGAATCTTACCAGATTCCATATTCAGCCCCTGGGGAGAGATGATATAACCTAAGAACTGTATCTCAGAATGATGGAACTCGCATTTCTCTGGCTAAATATACAGATGGTTCTCTTTCAGATGTCTTAAAACAGTTTTGACATGTTCTTCATGTTCCTGTAGAGAGTCAGAAAAGATTAGTATATCGTCCAAATAGATCACTACAAACTGGTCCAACAAATCTCTGAAAATGTCATTAGCAAGGTGTTGAAATGTTGCAGGGGCGTTACAAAGCCCGAAGGGCATCACAAGAGATTCAAAGTGTCCATACCAGCATCTGAATGCTGTCTTCCACTCATCCCCTGGACGAATACGCACCAAATTATAAGCCCCACGAAGATTCAGTTTAGAGAACACCTTAGCATGGCGGACTCTTTCCAGTAATTCGGGAATCAGAAGCAAAGGGTAACGGTTTCGTACGGTTACCTTATTGAGTTCCCGATAGTCAACACAGGGTCTCAGGGTCCCATCCTTCTTCTTTACAAAAAAGATAGGCGCCCCTGCTGGTGAGGAACAAGGACGTATGAAGCCTTTGGCCAGATTTTCATTAATATACTCCTTTAAGGCTTGAAGCTCAGGTGCCGCCAAAGGGTTTACGTTACCAAAAGGAATAGCTGCCCCAGGAAGCAACTGAATGGGACAGTCATAATGCCTGTGTGGAGGAAGCTGATCTGCATTCTTCTTGTCACAGATGTGAGAGAACTCTTTATATGCTGGAGGTAAAGAAAATACCTGTACATGTGGTTCCGTAGCCGTGGACTGAGGGACAGCTTCTGTTAATGCCGAGTTGCTCCTTGTTGGAAAGATAATCTCCTTGGTCTCCCAGTTGATAATTTGGTTCTGAGAACCCAACCAAGGAATGCCTAAAATCACAGGAAAATGAGGAGAAGAAATTAGCAAGAAAGAAAGTTGCTCCTGATGATTAGGCTCCAACAAAATTTCAAGGGGTACGGTCTCCTGATCCACAGGCCCAGAGATTAAAGGTGACCCATCCACTGTTTCCATGGTAATTGGAGAGGCTCTTTGCTGAATTTCAATACCATGTTCCTTGGCAAAAGCGATATCCATGAAATTGCCACCTGCACCAGAGTCAATCATTGCTGCACTGGAAATCCACTGTCCTGAACACAGGATCTTAATAGGGAGAGAACAGTGAGAGTTCTTTTCCTTAAGCTCCTTGGGGGGTGAAGTCATAGAAAGTGAATGGAATACAGCGTGTAAAGGCAGGCTACATTCAGAGATGTCAGATTCATCATCACAGTTGTCATACACTCCTACTGCTGCTAGCACCCTGTTAGGCTGTCTAGGACACTTTGGACAATTGATCAGAAAGTGGTCAGACTGGCCGCAGTAGAAACATAGACTTTCACGAAGGCGATGCTCCCGGCGCTCATTGATCTCGCGCCTCTGAACGGAATCAATTTGCATGGGCACCTCCTCCACCTCCCGAGATGTTTTACCTGCAGTCTCTTTGGAAGGAAGGGAAAAGTTAGAAATACGATTATTTGCAGCAAACTTCTCCTGCCTACGCTCAGTAAGGCGAATGTCAATGCGCACACAATGCTGTATAAATGTCTCTAGCTCTTGTGGTGACTCAGAGCGAGCTAGTTCATCTTTTACAATACTAGACAGACCCCTTTTAAAAATAGGCACTTGTGCATAACTGTCCCAATTGGTATCTGCCGCTAATCTCCTGAATTCAGTAGCATACTCAATAACAGGACGTTTAGCCTGGCGTAAAGACAATAAAGCAGATTCAGTGGTTGCACGGCGATTAGGGTCATCAAAAATTAATGCCATAGCGGCCAAGAAATCATCCAAGTTATTTAACCGTGGGTCACGAGACTCAATCATTGGATTCGCCCAGGCGAGCGCTCGTGCGGTCAGCAGCATTATTACACACAATACTTTGGATCTATCATTAGGAAAATGGTCAGCATGCACATCAAAATATAGCATACATTGATTCACAAAGCCACGAAATTTGTCGCGATCACCATTAAATCTGAATGGAGGCAACTTAGGTGGGCTAGCTGGTGGTGGTTGCCCAGAGGGTAAAGTCACTTGTGCAGCTATTTGCGTGCTTATGTCCTGAAAAGCCCGTCCATACTGGGACTCTATGCCAGCAAGTTTGTTTTCCTGGGCTGCCATGCGGGTGCTTAAGTCCTGCAAAGTCTGTCCAAACACTTGTTGATTGTGTTCCAAGCTTCCAAACTTCTTTTGCAGACCTTCCACATCTTTCTGCAGTGATCAAATTATGGAAAACACCTGCTCTAGTCTGCTTTCTGCAGTCATTGTTCCAGCAGTCTCCTTTTTTTTTTAGGCTAGAGTATCCTGTAATAATTAGAGGGGATAACTCAGGAGACTCTTTGCGTGGAACAAGACAACTACAGGACACAGTTTTATAAGTGGTAAAGTCTATATTATCACCCGGTGATTCAAACAGATGCAGAGAAAAACTCAAGTCCACAACACCTGGTGCAAATATCAAATGCAGCTCAGCAGTCTATAGGAAACTTCAGAGGAAAATGCAATCACGCAGAAAGTCTATGAAGCACAATTATTCTTGAGGATACTTGACACGAATAAGTCCTTGCTTAGTCCAAAACACAGATAGATATGCTATAAGGCAGTTCAAATAATATCTTAGCTCAACCAGGGAGGTCTGGGTAATAGTCTCAGGTTCTTGCAAAGCAGCAACAGCTTATATGTCCAGCAAATGCAGATGGAAATAAACACAAGCAGCAGATGAATGAGGATTACTGGAACTGGTGTATGCAGCAGGAACTCAGAGCAGAGTAGCAGGATAACCCCACAGGTTCACAGGAGCAGGTATATAGCCAGGGAGTCACCAGAGGTCAGGAGCTGGATGCAAGGCAGAATACTCTAGCACAGACTGAAGGCTGGGGTGGAGTTTTATAGCAGGAAGACAGTGCACATGAAACCAAAGACGCCATCTTGAAAAAGGGCAGTAATGCACAAAAAGGTAATAAAAAATGTGTGTGTGTGGTAAGCGGCAATAACCTACTGCGAAACGTGCGTTGGGGCACACGATCCAGGACTCTGACAGGACCTTACCACACACATGGGTAATCCATTTATTTGATATTTTTGTTACCATTGATATATATCCACAGTGTGATATAGTGATCTTCACTATTTGAGTATTGGCAGTATACTATTTCAGACTCTGTCTGATCACCATACACCTGTGGTAATTATACTCATGTGTGGACAGCACTTGCTTTGACCCTTATGGCCGTTAAGTTGTGTATCATATTCACTCTGGTCCTGTCATAGTCACTTGGGCGATTGGATGTACTTATGGATGCAGTTACTATATGCTCTTTTTAACTATTTTGCTACTGTTCATATTATTGCAATGAATTTATTTAATAAATATAATCTTTTGTGATTTCATTGGCTATTTTTGACTCTGGGTTCTCCTATATTGCTATTCATTTTATGAGTCGCCATTAGTGTTGAGCATTCCGATACTGCAAGTATCGGGTATCGGCCGATACTTGCTGTATCGGAATTCCGATACCGAGATCCGATATTTTTGTGATATCAGGTATCGGTATCGAAACAACATTAATGTAAAAATGTGTAAAAGAGAGAATTAAAATAAAAAATATTGCTATACTCACCTCTCCGACGCAGCCTGCACCTTACCGAGGGAAGCGGCAGCGTTCTTTGTTTAAAATTTGCGCTTTTCTTTCCTTTACGTGAGTCCCGGCTTGTGATTGGTTGCGTGCCGCCCATGTGACCGGGACGCAACCAATCACAGCAAGCCGTGACGTAATTTCAGGTCCTTCAGGATTTTAAAATTACGTTCCGGCGTTGTGATTGGTTGCGTCGCAGTCACATGGGCGACGCAACCAATCACAGCAAGCCGTGATGTAATTTCAGGTCCTTAAGGATTTTAAAATTACGTCCCGGCTTTGTGATTGGTTGCGTCGCAGTCACATGGGAGACGCAACCAATCACAAGCCGTGACGTCACGGGAGGCTGGACACGTGCGCATTTTAAAATGGGCGCGTGTCCAGCCTCCCGTGACGTCCCGGCTTGTGATTGGTTGCGCCGCGATCAACCAATCACAAGCCGGGAGGCTGGACACGCGCCCATTTTAAAATTTTAAAATGCGCGCGTGTCCAGCCTCCCGGCTTGTGATTGGTTGACCGCGGCGCAACCAATCACAAGCTGGGACGTCACGGGAGGCTGGACACGCGCCCATTTTAAAAAGCGCGCGTGTCCAGCCTCCCGTGACGTCACGGCTTGTGATTGGTTAATGGCGGCCATGTTGCCGGGATGCGGACCAATCACAGCAAGCCGTGACGTAATTTCGTCACGGCTTGCTGTGATTGGTCCGCGTCCCGGCAACATGGCGCCGTGACCAATCATAAGCCGGGACGTCACTGGAGGCTGGACACGCGCGCTTTTTAAAATGGGCGCGTGTCCAGCCTCCCGTGACGTCCCGGCTTGTGATTGGTTAATGGCGGCCATGTTGCCGGGACGCGGACCAATCACAGCAAGCCGTGACGTAATTTCGTCACGGCTTGCTGTGATTGGTCCGCGTCCCGGCAACATGGCCGCCATTAACCAATCACAAGCCGGGACTTCACGTAACCAAGTAAAAGCGCGAATTTTAAACAAACAACGCTGCCGGTTCCCTCGCTGAGGTCCAGGCTGCGTCGGAGAGGTGAGTATAGCGATATTTTTTATTTTAAATCTTTCTTTTACACATTTATATGGATCCCAGGGCCTGAAGGAGAGTTTCCTCTCCTTCAGACCCTGGGAACCATCAGGAATACCGTCCGATACTTGAGTCCCATTGACTTGTATTGGTATCGGGTATCGGTATCGGATTGGATCCGATACTTTGCCGGTATCGGCCGATACTTTCCGATACCGATACTTTCAAGTATCGGACGGTATCGCTCAACACTAGTCGCCATATATGCTTATATAGTATTTCAAACTGACGAATTTTTTGTTTATATTGTGTTGTGTTATACACTGGGCTGCCTGATTTTTGGTGCAGTCTCCCCCCAAAAAAATGGAGATTCAAATTGTCACAAAGTGGATATACGTCAGTTCTGTTAGTTTGTCATATATCAGCCAGCCACGTTCTGCCACTTACATTGTGTTGTGTTATACACTGGGCTGCCTGAGTTTTGGTGCAGTCTCACCCCAAAAAAAGGAGATTCAAATTGTCACAAAGTGTATATACGTCAGTTCTGTTAGTTTGTCGTATATCAGCCAGCCATGTTCTGCCACTTACATTGTGTTGTGTTATACACTGTGCCTGAGTTTTGGTGCAGTCTCCCCCCCAAAAAAGGGAGATTCAAATTGTCACAAAGTGGATATACGTCAGTTCTGTTAGTTTGTCGTATATCAGCCAGCCACATTCTGCCACTTACATAGTGTTGTGTTATACACTGGGCCTGAGTTTTGGTGCAGTCTCGCCCCAAAAAAATGGAGATTCAAATTGTCACAAAGTGGATGTACGTCAGTTCTGTTAGTTTGCCGTATATCAGCCAGCCACATTCTGCCACTTACATTGTGTTGTGTTATACACTGAGCTGCCTGAGTTTTGGTGCAGTCTCCCCCCCAAAAAAATGGAGATTCAAATTGTCACAAAGTGGATGTACGTCAGTTCTGTTAGTTTGTAGTATATCAGCCAGCCACGTTCTGCCACTTACATTGTGTTGTGTTATTCACTGGGCCTGAGTTTTTGTGCAGTCTCCCCCCCAAAAAGGAGATTCAAATTGTCACAAAGTGGATATACGTCAGTTCTGTTAGTTTGTCGTATATCAGCCAGCCACGTTCTGCCACTTACATTGTGTTGTGTTATACACTGGGCTGCCTGAGTTTTGGTGCAGTCTCCCCCTCAAATAGTGAGATTCAAATTGTCACAAAGTGGATATACGTCAGTTCTGTTAGTTTGTCGTATATCAGCCAGCCACGTTCTGCCACTTACATTGTGTTGTGTTATACACTGGGCCTGAGTTTTGGTCAGTCTCCCCCCAAAAAAAGGGAGATTCAAATTGTCACAAAGTAGATATACGTCAGTTTTGTTAGTTTGTCGTATATCAGCCAGCCACATTCTGCCACTTACATAGTATTGTGTTATACACTGGGCCTGAGTTTTGGTGCAGTCTCCCCCCAAAAAAAATGGAGATTCAAATTGTCACAAAGTGGATATACGTCAGTTCTGTTAGTTTGTCGTATATCAGCCAGCCACGTTCTGCCACTTACATTGTGTTGTGTTATTCACTGGGCCTGAGTTTTGGTGCAGTCTCCCCCCCAAAAAGGAGATTCAAATTGTCACAAAGTGGATATACGTCAGTTCTGTTAGTTTGTCGTATATCAGCCAGCCACGTTCTGCCACTTACATTGTGTTGTGTTATACACTGGGCTGCCTGAGTTTTGGTGCAGTCTCCCCCCCAAAAAAGGGAGATTCAAATTGTCACAAAGTGTATATACGTCAGTTCTGTTAGTTTGTCGTATATCAGCCAGCCACATTCTGCCACTTACATTGTGTTGTGTTATACACTGGTCTGCCTGAGTTTTGGTGCACTCCCCTCAAAAAAAGGGATCTTCAAATTGTCATAAAGTGGATATACGTCAGTTCTGTTAGTTTGTCGCATATCAGCCAGCCACGTTCTGCCACTTACATTGTGTTGTGTTATACACTGGGCCTGAGTTTTGGTGCAGTCTCCCCCTAAAAAAAAGGGAGATTCAAATTGTCACAAAGTGGATATACGTCAGTTCTGTTAGTTTGTCATATATCAGCCAGCCACGTTCTGCCACTTACATTGTGTTGTGTTATACACTGGGCCTGAGTTTTGGTGCAGTCTCCCCCCCAAAAAAGGGAGATTCAAATTGTCACAAAGTGGATATATGTCAGTTCTGTTAGTTTGTCGTATATCAGCCAGCCACGTTTTGCCACTTACATTGTGTTGTGTTATACACTGGGCCTGAGTTTTGGTGCAGTCTCCCAAAAATAAAGGGAGATTTAAATTCTCAACAAGTTTATATACACCTTCTACCTTGTTTTACAGTACCATATAATGGTTGTTATTTTGGTTAGATTTTCCCAAAAATGAGGAAGTCTGGTGGAAGAGGCCGTGGGTGGTCGTTGCCAGCTGGTACTGATGGTGGTGGTGGTGGTGGAGCATCTGGTGGTAGTGGGAAAAGCAAAATAGCACCTAAGGCTGGAGGTGTTGAGCCAGCGTCATCATCTGGCTACACAAGGCCTCGAAGGCTCCCTTATCTTGGAGTAGGAAAACCGCTTGTAAAGCCGGAGCAACAGGAAAAAGTTTTGGCTTTCCTTGCTGACTCAGTCTCTAGCTCTTTCGCCTCCTCTTCAGAAAGTTCAAAATATAAAAGCAGCGAGTCATCAGTGGATGCTCCCGGTCAGGAACAAGACGTTTCCTTGTGTCCTTCACCCAAACCAAAAGTGAAGGGTGCGTCAGGCGACACTACAGGTTACTCCATGGAGCTCTTTATCTCTGCAGCCCTACACTAGTCTGGCCTTTATGGCAGAGTGGCCCGACGGAAGCCAATCCTCAGTGCAAGACACATGAAAGCCCGCATAGAGTTTGCCAAAAAACACATGAAGGACTCCAATACTATGAGAAATAAGATTCTCTGGTCTGATGAGACAAAGATAGAACTTTTTGGTGATAATTCTAAGTGGTATGTGTGGAGAAAACCAGGCACTGCTTATCACCTGCCCAATACAATCCCAACAGTGAAACATGGTGGTGGCAGCATCATGCTATGGGGTGTTTTCAGCTGCAGGGACAGAACGACTGGTTGTCATTGAAACAAACATGAATGTGGCCAAGTACAGAGATATCCTGGATGTAAACCTCTTCCAGAGTGCTCTGGGCCTCATACTTGGCTGAAGGTTCACCTTCCAAAAAGACAATGACCTTAAGCACACAGCTAAAATAACAAAGGATCAGCTTCAGAACAACTCTGTGACTATTTTTGACTACCCCAGGCAGAGCCCTGACATAAACCCAATTGTGCATCTCTGGAGAGACCTGAAAATGGCTGTCCACCAATGTTCACCATCCAACCTGATGGAACTGGAGAGGATCTGCAAGGAAAAATGTCAGAGGATCCCCAAATCCAGGTGTGAAAAACTTATTGCATCATTCCCAAGAAGACTCATGGCTGTACTAGCTCAAAAGTGTGCTTCTGCTCAATGCTGAGAAAAGGGTCTGAATACTTATGACCATGTGATATTTCAGTTTTTCTTTTTTAATAAATTTGCAAAAATTACTACATTTCTGGGGGGGGTTTCAGTCAAAAAGGGGAGCAGATTGTACATTAATGAGAAAAAAATGAATTTTTTTGAATTTACCAAATGAATGCAATGAAGCAAAGGGTGAAAAATTTAGAGAGGCATGAATACTTTCCGTACCCACTGTATTAGAAAGTAGAGTAGATTATGATGACATTAAATAGACAGGCACCTAGGATTAAAATAAATGTTAGTTTAGGACTACCACTTTACAGTTTTTACCTTTCACATAAAAGTTTTTGTTTTTATATTTTTATAAACTTGGTAGAGTTATAGGTAGACAGTAAAAGGCTCTAGTGGAAGAGGAGTATGTATACTTCTTGTTATGTAAAAGTCGGTGTAAAAGGTAGTTTGTCCAGAGAGCTTGTGCTTTTTTGAGAGAATATTTTTAGCATCTTTTTCCTCCAATTCATTCAATTTGAATCAATCATTAGTCTGGGCCCTACTTTTTTCTTTTTAAAATGGTGTTCAATCTTTTACAGTTTGCACATGTAACTTTGCACATGGTATTTCATACTGTGAGCTTGGATAAATCTTATTAAGGCCGGGGTCACACTTGCGAGTCTCTCGCATCAATACCCGGCACTGTCGCCGGCCCTCGGGACCAGAGTGTGCGGCTGCATGTATTTCTATGCAGCTGAACGCTCCGGTCCGAACCGCCGGCGGAAGTGCCAGGAATTGATGTGAGATACTCTCGCGCCTTTCTCGCATTACATTTGCAAGTGAAACACTGGCCTAAGAAGTACACCCTGATTGAAAATATATTTAATATAAAAAACAGTCAAAATATAAGAGGAAAAGCATGCCATGTTCATTCCATCATTGTCATAAGTTCCTTCCTTGTGCCAGATATAAGAAGTGATCAGTACACTAAATCCCCGAGTGCTTAAGAAAGTGATTATCTTGTTACAGCTGCTCTGAGTGTTGGCCTATCCCCTCCAGGCGAAAAGGAAAGAAAGCAACGTTTAAAAGCACAGTACTTGACAGAAGTAACTGGATAACAGAGCAATCCTTGTTAGAGAAGTGAATCTAGGTTACCTTTGGGTGGGTCCATCTTACCATCGCTGATTTATTGCCTGTTTTGATTATCATGTGGATATATTTTTACAGCGATTTCCTTCACGAGTAGTCAAAACAATTAAAATGTAATTCCAGAACACTAAAATGATTCAAAAACTTTCCCTTCCATACCGCTCAATCTGCTGTAAAATTCAGTCTAGAGCCATCGACGCTGGTAACAGCTGCTGGTTGTTGTATGTCTAATGGAATATAGGGGTTATATTAGTGTTATTTCAAATGTAAGGAGATCCTGGGCTACGCAAAAGGAAAAAGAGAGAATGCACGAGTGGATTTTCTTCCTCCGGCACTGACAAAACATCCCCTAGACATAACAGGAGACGTTTAACAAAAACCGCGAAAGGAGGGCTTTGTAATTGCTATGATTTGGCAGACGGCAGATTATTTGTTTACATTCTTGGTGTGGTTTTCTCTCCATTAATATTACTCATTTGGAAAATGAAGCCCATATGAGAAACTTAAATCACATTGACTAAGCATGTTGCTTTCATATAAGTACTGTATTAATTATTAAATGCCTAAAGCTACTGTCAAATGAGTGCATAATTTCCATTAGAGAATTATGAACGACTTTACCAGAATACCGCTATTGAGTGCTTTTTGAGGATTGTAAATCCAGTAAAAAAAATTGTAATTGGTGGTGTAATTATTAATTATCTTCTTATATTTATGGTGCAGAATGATCATCAACATTGCTAAATTAATAATCAGGATGTGCAATGTTGACTTATTTATCACTTCAGGTGTTTTACTTACATTCATCTTGTTTTTCCAGTGCTGGATATTTTTTTCCTTTCCTGTAATATTCATTATTACCTTGGTTTCTAAAAAGTTCTTTTGGAAAATTAGTCAGAATTTGATATACAGAGTATTTAAAAAGTCTACACATCCCTGTTAAAATTACACGTTTTTGCCATGTTTACGAAGTCATACGTGTAACGGTTCCACCCCTCAGTGTGTATAGCTACTGACATCTCAGCCATCCAATCTGGTGCTTTGATTGACAGGTCAGGTTTTCAGTCTGATGCAGGGGTGTGCTTAGCTGTCAATGTGTTGAATGACAACTCGGCCGTCTAATTTGAGATTGTGAGGTGCTGGTTGTCTCCAAGTGTTCATTATCCCAGGTGGCTGCCTGGCTACTTATCTGAGCTGTTTCTCCCAGACCTCTGCCAGATATACTTTTAGCTAAGTGTGGTTTGTTTTCTTTGTGCCTTGCATTCTGTATGTTGATCTTTCATTGTCTGACCTTGTACCTCATTCAGACCATCTGCTTAACCCCTTCTGCTCTGATCGGCTATCCTCCTGGCATTCTGACCTTGGAACGTTACTTGACTACGCTTTTGTCTCTTCCTTCTGTTTATTACGTACCTTCCTCGCTTTTGACCTTGGACTCCATGACTATCCTAAGCCAAAGAGGAAAGCCCATGCATAAATGAGTGCACACCTGCTACAAAGTCATGGAAAAATATAAATATATATGATTTTTATTAATGTAAACACCAAACAGCAGAAAATCTAAAACCAATTAAAACAACACAGCCACCCCCATGTACCCTGGTCCACATGAAGATATATAATATACAAAAGCCCTCTATATATTGTCATATATAAAACTGCAACAAACAGGAGGATAATCCAAGTTAGTTAACAATCAACAATTTGATATTATGTGTCCCCAGGAAAATTTTATTTATATAATATCACAAGGTAAATGTACCATATTGTACCAATAACCAAATCCCTGGTCCTGTCTCAGTGAGCTGAATAAGGGCGTCCCCAAACTTGCTCACAAGTGATCACAATCCATGTGAATAAGGGGAAATATATGATGAAATAAAGTCCCTGCTGGAATCAAAAATTAAATGTATGGCTGTACCCCAGAGATAGCCACCCCTGTGGGGTCTGGGAGAATACAAATAGACAGCCCCTAAGGATGATAAGAGGGCTAATAGTATAATGTGCCCACCAGCATGTCAGAGCACATGACACACAGCCGTCCACCATAGAATAAAACTGCTGGTATGCAGGGTGAGGCCAAAAGGATTACCGTTCCAGGTCAGGGCTGAGAGGGAGTGGAGGAGAGACCGGGGGGTGTGGGTGAGTCCCACGCGTATCGCCGCTCCTGGGCGGCTTCGTCAGGGAAGCTGACTATCCTGACTCAAGGTTTGGCCATGTGAAGTGACTAGGTTCACAATACAAAAATTAGTTTCAGAACTTTTTCCACCTTTAATATACTGTAACCTATCTGTACAATTCAGTTGAAAAATAAACTAAAATAATGTGATTGCATATATACTCACATTCTTAAACTAATACTTTTTTTAAGTAACCTTTGAATTTATGACAATGTTCAGTTTGTTAGGTAGGGCTTTATCAGTATAGCACATCTAGAATTGGCAATTTTTGCCCACTCTTCCTTGAAAATAGTGCTCCAAATATGTCAGATTTTGAGGGCATCTCCTGTTTATAGTGTCTTCAGATTAAACCACAGATTTTCAATTGGATTCAGGTCTGGTTCTGGCTGGACCATTTCAAAACTTTGATCTTCTTTTGGAAAAGCCATTCTTTTGTTGATTTGGAGGTATGGTTAGGAGCTGAAACTCCTAAACCCTTCATCCAATTTTAATGTGGATACCCTCAAATGAAAGCTGAAAGTCTGAACTTCAGCTGCATCTGAATTGTTTTGTTTAAAATTCATTTTGGTAATGTCTATAACCAAAATTAGAAAAATGTTGTCTCTGTCCAAATATATATATGGACCTAACTGTAGATGCTGAAATGTGGACTGGTGGTGAGACTACATAATTATCAAGAATTGTTTATATGGTAAAGTAGCGACTGGTCTCTGTACCAAAGAATCAGCTGGAAAGTCAATTTGACACAGGAATCTATCTATCTGACCCAGCTGAGAATAAACTGCCTATGTAACTATCTGACTATTTGCAGCAGCAGAAGCCTCACTACGCTGTTACCCTTACAAAATGGCACCAAAGCCTCATGTCCACTTTTTATATGGAGAGTGACATGTGACTACAGCAGCAATGACACAAGTCCTTGTGTTTGGACATTGTAGATAGTTTCTGAACCCTGATTGGCTGCCGGAATCTCCACACATTAAGTTAATAAAAAAAAAAAAAAAAAAGAATAACAGTCGGCTGCTCCTTCGACCTCTTCCCACCCCCTCCCAATATCAAACACGTCCCCCCTAGTGAGCGAATACATTAGTACGCTATTCGTTACTCGGCGAGTAGTTAGCTATTCGCCTCAAGTGATCCGCCCAGCATGTTGGGCACTTTATTTTCAACCAATGAACATCCGGGGTTTGCTTGTCAATCATAGTAATTCCTGCTCCATCTTTTGTGCAGCATTACTGTGATTGGCTGGCTTTACAGCGTCATAGGGGATATTTAATTCCTGCCAGCCCCATCTTGCGCACATTACAGCCGGAAACAACGTAGTTGTTTGAGCATAGTGTGAGCACAGGGAGAGTGAAAGCAATGTATAGGGAGAGTTTGTGATTACAAAAAGCTCTTTTAAGAGCTACTGATAGTGAAGATTAGTTCTCTGTTCGGTGGCGATAGCGTAGGGAGAGATTTAATACGAGGGAGAGGGAAAGGCAGGCACCTGGGTATTTTCATTGCAAATACATGCAGCAGATCTCTGCTAGTTTTCATTGTGTTTTACAGTGTAGGAACAGACTGTGGAATTAGGGAGAGATAGGCAGGGTTTCATCCACTATCATAATATACAAAGCAGCTCTTTTTAGAGCTATTACTTAGTACCAGTATATTATAAACATTTTTTTGTGGCTACATAATATTCCTCCTTATCAGCACATAAAAAACTTTTTTTTTTACAGCAAAATAATATTCGTCAGTGCCAGCATATAGTAAACATCTTTTTTAACCCTTTCATGACCGGAGGTATTTTTAGTTTTTGCGTTTATGTTTTTTGCTCCCCTTCCCACAGCCATAACCTTTTTTATGTTTTTGGTCAAAATGTCCATGTGAGGGCTTGTTTTTTGTGGGTCAACTTACACAATTGGTTTCAACATATCGTGTACTGGAATATGGGGAAAAAATTCCAAGTGCTATGAAATTGCAAAAAAAGTCACACTTTTTTTTTACCATATTCACTAAATGCTAAAGCTGACCTGCCATTATGATTCTCCAGGTCATAACAAGTTCATGGACACCAAACATGTCTAGGTCCTTTTTGTTTTAGTGGTGAGAAAAAAAAATCAAAATTTTAGTTAAAAAAAATGGCGCCATTCTCCGAAACCTGTAGCGTCTCCATTTATCATGATCTGGAGCTGGGTGAGGGCATATTTTTTGTTCGCCTAGCTAACAATTTTATATTGATACCATTTTGATGTAGATACGATCTTTTGATCTCCCGTTATTGCATTTTATTTAAATTCTGGCATTTTAAATTTTTTTCTCGTTATGCCGTTTAGCGATCGGGTTAATTCTTTTTATATATTGATAGATCGGGCAATTCTGAAAGAAGCAATATCAAATATGTGTACATTTGATTTTTTTATTGTTTATTTTGAATGGGGGGTGATTTGAACTTTTATCATTTTACATTTTTTAAATATTTTTAAAAACATTTTTTTTAACTTTTTGCCTGCTTCAATAGTCTTCATGGGAGACTAGAAGCTTCAGTTGTCTGATCGCCTCAATGATCAGATTGCCTGTGTGTAGCAGAAATGCTCACTTGCTATGAGCGCTGACCACTGGGTGGCGCTCATAGCAATCCGGCAATGACAACCATAGAGGTCTGCTCAGACCTCTGGTTGTCTTGCTGACCCATTGGTGACCCACGATCACTTGACAAGGTCACTGATGGGCAGGATTTCCGACGCGCTTCTGATAAGAGGCATTTAACAGATTAACAGGCGTGGGTGAATCACAATTCCACCCGTGCCAATTAGAGGCATATGTCAGCTGTTCAAAACAGCTGACATGTGTCAAGAAAGATGTGGGCTCAGCACCAGAGCCCACATCAAAGGGAGGGACTCCGACGTGGGCACATTATTATGCCTATGATTAAATAAATAGCGTATATTTATCTAGCAGTTGTGCGACTTCTACAAAGCCTGCAGAGATACGCAAAAGTCACAATTTACCAGTGCTAATAATTTTCCTGAGTCTGCTGTTGGCGTATGTCATAAAGGCCATATAAAAGATACAAATTTTCTATTGCTAAAATAAATAGCGTATCTTTATCTAGCTTTTGTGCGACTTCTGCAAAGCCTGCAATGATATGCAAACGTCACAATTTATCAGTGACAATAATTTCCCTGAATCTGCTGTTGGCATGTGTTATAAAGGCGATATAAAACAAATTGAACATTTGACTGTGTTGTATGTTATGTATTTTAAATGATTTCAACACTCTAATTAATTAATACTAATTATAAAGTTACTGGAGAGATATAACAGAACAGCACATGTGCTTGGGCCTCTCTTGCTTCCTGGACGATGAGTGATGGACTTCTACCTTGAGAGTGTAATGTATGACTATTGATTATTGTGTTATTTTGAGTGACTGTTTATATCTATTATATTTTATAAAGTAAATTCATTTTAGCTTATTCAATTGTCGTGTGAGCATTAGTGTTGAGCATTCCGATACCGCAAGTATCGGGTATCGGCCGATACTTGCGGGTATCGGAATTCCTATACCGAGATCCGATACTTTTGTGGTATCGGGTATCGGTATCGAAACAACATTAATGTGTAAAATAAAGAATTAAAATAAAAAATATTGCTATACTCACCTCTCCGACGCAGCCTGGACCTCACCGAGGGAACCGGCAGCGTTGTTTGCTTAAAATGCGTGCTTTTACTTCCTTCCGTGACGTCACGGCTTGTGATTGGTCGCGTGCCGCCCATGTGGCCGCGACGCGACCAATCACAGCAAGCCGTGACGTAATTTTCAGGTCCTCAATGCCTAATTCTAGGCATTCATGATTTTAAAATTACATTCCGGCTTGTGATTGGTCGCGTCGCGGTCACATGGGCGACGCGACCAATCACAAGCCGTGACGTCACGGGAGGCAGGAGATGCGCGCATTTTTTAAATTACGTCACGGCTTGTGATTGGTTGCGTGCCGCCCATGTGACCGTGACGCGACCAATCACAGCAAGCCGTGACGTAATTTCAGGTCCTGATGCCTATTTCTGCATTCAGGACCTGAAATTACATCACGGCTTGCTGTGATTGGTCGCGTCGCGGCCACATGGGCGGCACGCGACCAATCACAAGCCGTGACGTCACGGAAGGAAGTAAAAGCACGTATTTTAAGCAAACAACGCTGCCGGTTCCCTCGGTGAGGTCCAGGCTGCGTCGGAGAGGTGAGTATAGCAATATTTTTTATTTTAATTCTTTATTTTACACATTAGTATGGATCCCAGGGCCTGAAGGAGAGTTTCCTCTCCTTCAGACCCTGGGAACCATCAGGAATACCGTCCGATACTTGAGTCCCATTGACTTGTATTGGTATCGGGTATCGGTATCGGATTAGATCCGATACTTTGCCGGTATCGGCCGATACTTTCCGATACCGATACTTTCAAGTATCGGACGGTATCGCTCAACACTAGTGAGCATTTATTTATTCATTCATCACAATTCTTTGAACCTTAACAAAACAAGTGGTGTCAGCAAGTGGGAATTGTGTCTTGAATAAAAATGTTTGCAAAATTGAATAAGTTTGTTGAGAATAGGAAAGCAATTGAGAGTGTTAGATCCTTGCCAGAATGGGTGTTGTCAGGACCGTGGACCCCAATGGCACAGGAATGTAATAAGTATATGGAGGGACAGTGTATAGCAAATCCCAAGGATGTGGCTGAGAAATTTGATCTTTCAAGGTATGACGCAAAGGAGCAAAAAACAGCAGCAGCCGTTGATGGGTATGTGCCCAGGCACTGCAAAGTTTGCAGGAGGAGATTGATAATTTGCATTTAGAGCTGCATACAGCTATAGAGCAAAGGATCAGCTTGCAATCAGCTTTGAGAGATCAAGTGAAACAGCATGATAAAATGCAAAAGAGTTTTGAAGATTATGTGATACAAAATATGAATAAGAATAAGCGCAGGAGGATACAGCAGCCAGTGTCAGATATTTGTACAGCACATGTTAGAACCATGATTGCACATGAGAAATGGTCAGATTTGTTAGAATGTGACGACTTAGAAAATGAGGTAGAATTGCATGCCAGACCTATTGTAGTAACAAAGACCAGGAGAGAAGTCTCTCAGCGTAGTGGAGATAGGATGGATGCAGGAGATGCAGCTGTTGGCGCAGAATCCGCCATGACAGAGGAAACTAGAAATTATATGAAATCCTTTGCCAGATATAATATCCAAGTTAGAAAAAGCAGAAAGGAGCTGTTTTGTGACCTGATAGCTAATGGAGTTCCATTTCAGGACATAGATGGGATTCCTACATGTAACCTTCTCAGAAGATGGCAGGATCTGAGTAGAAATGGCAGATTGAAAATCGCCAGGCCCAGGAGGGTGGCAACAAATGAAATAGGAGATTGGAAAGATAGAGGTGGGACACCTGATAGCAAAGTCCCTACTGCACTTTGACTCCTCAAATACCATGCCTGTATTCCTTCATGGACTAATCTAACACAGATGTTTAGATAAAAGTTGTGGAACATTCCATGAGAATTGTGTTTGAACAGTTTTGCCATTTGTTGTATATCTAATGATGTTTGTTTTTGTTTAAATAGTTTGATGCGAAGAAAAAAAATCCTGTGAGCATACTATTTCGTATGCGCTGGCTGAAATGATGAATTGAGTTTGGTCTTGGTGATGCATAACTATGCATTTGTAATTTGAGGGTTTGTAATGCCTTCCAATTGACAGTCCGCTGTCATTTGGTGCTAGACCTTAGTGTTTCTAAATGGCAAAAGACCACAACAGACACAAGATGATTGTATGTGGAAGCCATTGTGAAAAAGACATACAAGGAAAAGAGGGTGTTAAAATTACAGACAATGATTAGTTAGATGACAAATTAAATTATGGGAGTTGACTGAAGCAATAGATGACATGACTTATTTGTTACATGTTTGTCACTGTATGTTGTTTGTACGACTCTTTATAGTCTACCACACATGGCACAGTTCATGTCCAGATGCCTTTCCCAAGACCCTCGTGTGAAAGACATATTGTCCACCAAGAAATACTGGCTGTGCACCTGTCTTCACCCATGGTACAAGGAGAAATTTTCTTCTCTCATGTCGGAGGCATATGTGTCATCTTCAGTGCATGCATGCCAGAGGGCCGTTGTGGAAGACGTGCTGAAAAGATTACCCTCAGACAACGCTGCTGGCAGACGTACCGGCTCTTTTCACCCACAAGGATTACAGAGAAGGGAAACACACACCAGGTTCAACTCCGGGGGGGAGGTCCACCAACTGGGCCATTTTCAAGAGACTGTCCCATCACCAAGGGCTGCCTGTGGGTGTAACTATGATGAGGAGGCAGAATTTGACCAAGATGATGGAGTACTTAAGTGACCATATCAGCATCCTTCCTGATTCTTCAGTGCCCTTTAACTATTGGTTGTCTAATCTGCACACTTGGCCCAACCTTTCCTTGTTCACTTTAGAGGTGCTGCCATGCCCTGCTGCAAGTGTGTTGTCTGAGAGGGTTTTTAGTTTGGCTTGTGCAATCATAACGGATAGGCGCACACGCCTGTCAACGGAAAATGTAGACTGGCTGACTCTTCTAAAATTGAAAAAATTCTGAATTTCCTTCAACTTTGTAAGCCCAACGGATGACAGCAACCTAACGTAAATGCAGTCGAAATGCTATTTTTTGGAAGTTGTCTTAACATCCATGCCTTATCATCCAAACACCATTTTGTTCAGGAAATCACATCCTACTCCTCCTGCTTCTGCAACAAGTACTTAGTGCTCATATACAGTACAGACCAAAAGTTTGGACACACCTTCTCATTTAAAGATTTTTCTGTATTTTCATGACTATGGAAATTGTGCATTCACACTGAAGGCATCAAAACTATGAATTAACACATGTGGAATTATATACTTAACAAAAAAAAGTGTGAAACAACTGAAATTATGTCTTATATTCTAGGTTTACCTCCTCTCATCATCAGGTCATAATCTGGTACTATTTCCTTTGTTTTTCGCTGTGGTCCTTCTTTGTCTTCCACGGTCATGGAGCCTTATCTCTTTTCATCTTCATTCCTAGTACTATTGTACTTTGCATTGAGGCTGGTGCCATTTTACGTTTGGGGTAGCACTAGTTCACATGCATTTCATTGCACCCCAGAGGGACCGTTTCAGTGTTTCATTATCTGCTGGGATTTACTCCACTTTAAAGACCTTCCTTGCTTATTATAGCGTGTGTGTTCTGTACCTTACCCAGCAGTAAACTGCGGTATTTCTTCTGTGCCATGTGGGGTAATTTTGGGATTTTTTTGGTTAGATATATGTATATATTATATAGGAACGGGCCTTATGAGGGAGTGTCTTTTGTATTGTTTTTAATTGTTTTTAGTATTGTTACCAATAAAGCTTGTCCTTTTTCACATATCCAACTGGTGGTGTGCAGATTATATAGTGGCTCTTTTTTCTCTTGTTGTTGGCCTCGTCCTCTGGATGCACCATCAGCATCACGTCCACTTACCCGTCCCTTGCCCCTTGCCTTAACCATTTTAAATGGACTACTGCTATTTCAAATGCTTAACGCAAATGTCTTTATTAGTAGCGAAATAATATGTGATCAGTATGCCTGCAAATCTACGATTTTTCAAACCCAAACACCAGGCAGGCCTCAGCCTGACCTAATAGACTGTATTCAATTTTTTTTTAAAGTTAATTTATGCGAAATAGCGCTGTATAGGATTTGAGTATCTCACAGCCAAAAAATATGAACACAGCCCTCCACTGGCAAAACTTGGAGCAGAGATACCGTATTTTCCGGCGTATAAGACGACTGGGCGTATAAGACGACCCCCCAACTTTACCAGTTAAAATATAAAATCTTCTTAAAAGTCGGGGGTCTTCTTATACACCCTATGTCGTCTTATAGGGCCGGTGAATATGTGCCTTTTGGGGGGGGGAGAGGTCCTGATGACGACGAGGGGGCGTCTCACAGGAAAGTGAGTATCCCCCATTACCTCATCATAGCGCTGCAGCGTGGGGTCTCTGTGCTGGGAGCGGCGGCTGCTGTGCTGTGGGGCGGCGGCTCCTCTTCTGCAGTGTGGGGCCTCTGGTGCTGTGGGGCAGCGGTGGCGGCGTATCTTCATGCAGTCGGGGCTCCTCTGGCATCTCCTTAAAGCTCAGAGGCCCCGCGGCGCTGGCAGCTCCATCGGTACAATGCGGTGGCCTCCGGGAAAATGGCCGCTGCTCAGATTCAGATCTCGTCCCGAGATCTCGGGAGACGAGATCTGAATCTGAGCAGCGGCCATTTTCCCGGAGGCAGCTCAATAGGTGCGATGCGGTGGCCTCCGGGAAAATGGCCGCTGGGGGCGGCGCATGCTCAGATTCAGATCTCGTCCCGAGATCTCGGGACACGAGATCTGAATCTGACCAGCGGCCATTTTCCCGGAGGCCACCGCATTGTACCGATGGAGCTGCCAGCGCCGCGGGGCCTCCGAGCTTTAAGGAGATGCCGGAGGAGCCCCGACTGCATGAAGATACGCCGCCGCCGCCGCCCCACAGCACCAGAGGCCCCACACTGCAGAAGAGGAGCCGCCGCCCCACAGCACAGCAGCCGCCGCTCCCAGCACAGAGACCCCACGCTGCAGCGCTATGATGAGGTAATGGGGGATACTCACTTTCCTGTGAGACGCCCCCTCATCATCATCAGGACCACTCCCCCCCCCACCATATACACCCGGCGTACAAGGCGATACCCGGCGTATAAGACGACCCCCGACTTTTAAGAAGATTTTCAGGGGTTAAAAAGTCGTCTTATACGCTGGAAAATACGGTATATGACGGCTGTAACAAAAATACCACACTGGCAAATCTGTGGCCTTTCAAATTTTTGGGGGGGCTAAATAGCGCTGTATAGAATTTGAGTATCACACAGCCAAAAAATAAGTACACCAGCCTCCAATGGCAAAACTTGGAGCAGAGATATGTGACGGCTGTAACAGAAATACCACACTGGCAAATCTGTGGCCGTTCTAATTTTTTTTAGGCTGAATAGCGCTGTATAGAATTTGAGTACCACACAGCCATAAAGTAAGTACACTGGCCTCCAATGGAAAAACTTGGAGCATAGAGATATATGACGGCTGTAACAGAAATACCACACTGGCAAATCTGTGGCATTTAAAAAATTTTTTAGGCTGAATAGCGCTGTATAGAATTTGAGTATCACACAGCCACAAAGTAAGTACACCGGCCTCCAATGCCCAAACTTAGAGCACAGAGATATATGAGGCCTTTTTCGGTGAACTTAAAACACCAAAAAAAGGGACACAAGGTTAGCACACAACTATGCTACGTATGCCTGACAAACTATCACTTTTCAGCAGGCCTCAGTCTGACAGAACAGACTGTATATTTTTTTTGGGGGGGGATGAATTTGTGGGGGAAAAAAAAAAATAGGTATATAGACAGTAAATAAGCTGCAGCAGCAGCAGGCAGTTATGCAGCTTTGGGAAGGATGCAGTGGGACCAATGGCCGCACTTACAGTTCCTGCAGGCCTTGCACTGATGTGGATATGCTGTGCCCTGCCTACCTAGCACTGCAATATCGGGACCCACGAATTAGCCCTTAAAAGGACTTTTGGTTTCTCAGGAGTTGTGGATGTAAGACTAGCAGACCTACACTAACTCTATAAGCACGATTCTGACCCTATCTCGGCAGCAGCTCTCCCTACTCTCGCTGAAACAGGAACAGAATGCGGCGAGCAGGGCGGCGCCGAGTCTCTTATACTTGAGATGATGCTGTACGGCCCAGCCAATCACTGCACGACCACAACAAAGATGGCTGCGGCGTTTCATGGCCTGGCAGACAATCCCTGCAACGTGATTGGTTCTCTAAAGTCTGCCAAAAACGCTGGGTGGAGACTGCAGTTACTGCCAAATAATCCCGGAAATGCTCGCTGCTCAGCGAGTACCCCAAGTACCCCGATCCTCGGGCGAGTAACAAATAGTGGCGAGCACGTTCGCTCATCACTATTCGTGTGGTTACTAAGTAGGCTCACAGCCGCCATTGTCACGTAAGGGTCAGAGAGCGATCAGATACCGGAGATAGCGTGAGCTGTGAGGAAGATTCTTGCCCCGTGCCAGTAGAAGATCCATAAGCAGCGGCACTAGAAGATTCATTCCCCATGCCAGTAAAAGATCCATAAGCAGCACCAATAGAAGATTCATAAGCAGCACCAGTAGAAAACCGTGACAAGATCTGAACCAGGCTCGGGAGACGATCCGGCTGCAGTAGAGGATCGTTCATGTAGGCCGTCACTTCCAGCGCAGACATATGGTACAGGGCATGAGCGGGGGCTGTGCTTCAGGGAACAGAGACGGTTAGTGCTATGAGCAC
Source organism: Ranitomeya variabilis (assembly GCF_051348905.1). Lineage (NCBI taxonomy): Eukaryota > Metazoa > Chordata > Amphibia > Anura > Dendrobatidae > Ranitomeya > Ranitomeya variabilis. The sequence continues at coordinate 509,347,492 of NC_135235.1, forward strand.
ACTGTATATCAAGTGACTCACGTATCTAGCCTAGCGGTAAATACCGTAGACTCCTGCTAGGGCCAGTGTAACAATCAGAGGAGCATACAGAGACTGCGATGGGGACGGGCCTAGTACTGAGAGTGACACCCATGAAGTTGAGACATAAAGGCATTAATAGTAATTTAACTGCTAAGATAACAAGAACAGTGAATGTAATAGAACGATGCATGGATATTGTATTTATTTGTATTGTGTGTCATAATTAATATACCGTTTTGACCCTGTTACTGTAACCCACCATATAGTGCTTATTTGATACTTGTGTATATATATATATATATATATATATATATATATATATATATATTATACACACACATATACAGTACAGACCAAAAGTTTGGACACACCTTCTTATTTAAAGATTTTTCTGTATTTTCATGACTATGAAAATTGTGCATTCACATTGAAGGCATCAAAACTATGAATTAACACATGTGGAATTATATACTTAACAAAAAAAGTGTGAAACAACTGAAAATATGTCTTATATTCTAGGTTCTTCAAAGTAGCCACCTTTTGCTTTGATGACTGCTTTGCACACTGTTGGCATTCTCTTGATGAGCTTCAAGAGGTAGTCACCGGGAATGGTTTTCACTTCACATTTGTGCCCTGTCAGGTGTAATAAGTGGGATTTCTTGCCTTATAAATGGGGTTGGGACCATCAGTTGTGTTGTGCAGAAGTCTGGTGGATACACAGCTGATAGTCCTACTGAATAGACTGTTAGAATTTGTATTATGGCAAGAAAAAAGCAGCTAAGTAAAGAAAAATGAGTGGCCATCTGTCACGAATCCACACCGCTGCCCCCAATTTGTCACGATTCACACCGTGACCATCACCCCTACGTCACGGATCGGGGTGACTTTAGGCCAACAGACGGCTATCACATGTGCAGGGGGGCTTATCTTAGTTATCCCTCCACTGCTACAATGTGATGAAAAAAAAACACACACAAGGCTATTGACCTCTTAGTTTACAGCAGGGGCTTATTTTAGGTATCCCACTGCTCTTCAATATCCCACGAACTGCAGGGATTTATGTATATCCCGCTTACAGTTCCACTTGAAACTTGCAGCTCTCTGGCGCCCCCCTTACTCTCAGGTCAGATTAGGTACTGCACCTAGGGTAATTAGTCACCAGAAAGGCTGCCTGCTATGTACTGGCTATTGGGCACGATGCAACGAGTTGATATAAATACTCCCACTCAGGCAGGAACAATAATTATCAACGCCGCGGTCGCTACAGCGACTCCCAAAGGCCCAGCACAAAGGTGAGCTGCCACCAGCTTCGATTAAACGGGTCCGAAGCTAACCCAAAACAGTAGCGTAATTCCCTTCAGAAGGCTTAGGGTACGTTTTAGAACAGGAGAACGGAAACTAGTAATTTATATATTTTACTCCGAAAAAGGCAGTGTTTATATAAAAATATTACAAGGATGTTACAAAATGAGACAATTGAAAATGTATAAGGTAATTATAAAATAAAAGGATTAAATGAGAAAAGGTAAAAAACTCACATGTTCTCAGTTCATTTCAGGCAACCAGGCTAGTGGTTGGAGTTCCCATATGTCCCAATGCATCAGGACTGGCAGTCAGGCTTCTCAGGTCAAAACGCACTCCTGGGGGCCTGGCAGTGGCAGAAACTTATAAACCGCAGCCTGTGACATCACCAACAGGGCTGGCTTACCCAGACCCTCCTCTCTCTTCAGTCTTAGTAAATTTCACACAAGTTTGTCTAATGCCTGTATCTCCGCTCCAGAACATGTCAGAATCATAACACACCCAGCATTCATCTTGTATTAAGATTTGCTCTCTATAGATACTAAATTCAGGCTAGTAGGGACACTCAGTTCCAGAGAAAACCATACTCTGTCCCTGTTGGACTTGGAAGCTCCTGCTTACAGTGATGGAGAGATGCGCAGATGGACTTTAGCAATATGTACTCATTATTTTCCTAGCCTAAATCGTTTGCCCAATATCTTGCAATATTAGGACAAAGGACCTCATGTTTTACAAGGGAGATCCAACCAGTTTAAGCTGGTACAACTGTCTGTGCATCTATACTGATCATAAAAATTCCTTTAGGAGGGGCATGAGGGATTTGGGAGCTGAAAGTCAGGAATGCAGCAAGAAGCCATAAAAGCTCTTCTACACACACATTCAGAAACACACGGAAGAGGGGGTTTAGCCCACAGCTTTTGGGACCATGGTCAGAAGTGCAAAAATCCCTCAGTGTCATGATCTCAATGGCAAGAGAACATAGCATAAGCATATATAGGAACTAGCTCTTGGAAGATGGGAACTGAGCTGACCATGAACTAAACCTAACGCACAACTAGCAGTGGCCGGGTAGCATGCCTACGTTGATTCTAGATGCCCAGCCCAGCCGGAGGACTAAATAAAGCTAGCAGAGGAAAATATTAGTCCTAGCTCACCTCTAGAGAAATACCCCGAAAGGAGACAGAGGCCCCCCACATGTATTGGCGGTGAGTTGAGATGAAATAACAAACGTAGTATGAAAATAGGTTTAGCAAATTTGAGGTCCACTTACTACATAGCAGAAGACAGAAAGGACACTTTCATGGTCAGCTGAAAACCCTATCAAAAAACACCATCCAGAAATTACTTTAAAACTCTGGCATTAACTCATAACACCAGAGTGGCAATTCCCGTTCACAAGAGCTTTCCAGACACAGTAACGAAACTACAGCTGTGAACTGGAACAAAATGCAAAAACAAACATGGACAAGAGTCCAACTTATCTAGTAGTTGTCTAGGAGCAGGAACAAGCACAGAGAGGCTTCTGATAACATTGATGACCGGCAAGCAACTAACAGAGCAGCAAGGTTATATAGCGACTCCCACATCTTGATGGGAACAGGTGAACAGAGAAGATGAAGACACCAGTTCAATTCCACCAGTAGCCACCGGGGGAGCCCAGAATCCAAATTCACAACAGTACCCCCCCCTCAAGGAGGGGGCACCGAACCCTCACCAGAACCACCAGGGCGATCAGGATGGGCCCTATGAAAGGCACGAACCAGATCGGAGGCATGAACATCAGATGCATTCACCCAAGAATTATCCTCCTGGCCGTATCCCTTCCACTTGACCAGATACTGGAGTCTCCGTCTGGAAACACGAGAGTCCAAGATTTTCTCCACAACGTACTCCAACTCACCCTCAACCAACACCGGAGCAGGAGGCTCAACGGAAGGCACAACCGGTACCTCATACCTGCGCAATAATGACCGATGAAAAACGTTATGAATAGAAAAGGATGCAGGGAGGTCCAAACGGAAGGAAACAGGGTTAAGAATCTCCAATATCTTATACGGGCCGATAAACCGAGGCTTAAACTTAGGAGAAGAGACCCTCATAGGGACAAAACGAGAAGACAACCACACCAAATCCCCAACAGAAAGCCGAGGACCAACACGACGGTGGCGGTTGGCAAAAAGCTGAGTCTTCTCCTGGGACAACCTCAAATTGTCCACCACCTGCCCCCAGATCTGATGCAATCTCTCCACCACAGCATCCACTCCAGGACAATCCGAAGATTCCACCTGACCAGAGGAAAATCGAGGATGAAACCCCGAATTACAGAAAAACGGGGACACCAAAGTGGCAGAGCTGGCCCGATTATTGAGAGCGAACTCCGCCAATGGCAAAAAAGCAACCCAATCATCCTGGTCAGCAGACACAAAACACCTCAGATATGTCTCCAGGGTCTGATTAATCCGCTCGGTCTGGCCATTCGTCTGAGGATGGAAAGCGGACGAAAAAGATAAATCTATGCCCATCCTAGCACAGAATGCCCGCCAAAATCTAGACACGAATTGGGTCCCTCTGTCAGAAACGATATTCTCAGGAATACCATGCAAACGAACAACATTTTGAAAAAACAGAGGAACCAACTCGGAAGAAGAAGGTAACTTGGGCAGAGGAACCAAATGGACCATCTTAGAAAAACGGTCACACACCACCCAGATGACAGACATCTTCTGAGAAACAGGCAGATCCGAAACAAAATCCATCGAGATGTGCGTCCAGGGCCTCTTAGGAATAGGCAAGGGCAACAACAATCCACTAGCCCGAGAACAACAAGGCTTGGCCCGAGCACAAACGTCACAAGACTGCACAAAGCCTCGCACATCTCGTGACAGGGAAGGCCACCAGAAGGACCTTGCCACCAAATCCCTGGTACCAAAAATGCCAGGATGACCTGCCAACGCAGAAGAATGAACCTCAGAGATGACTCTACTGGTCCAATCATCAGGAACAAACAGTTTATCAGGTGGGCAACGATCAGGTCTCTCCGCCTGAAACTCCTGCAAGGCCCGCCGCAGGTCTGGAGAAACGGCTGACAATACCACTCCATCCTTAAGGATACCTGTGGGCTCAGAGTTACCAGGCGAGTCAGGCTCAAAACTCCTAGAAAGGGCATCCGCCTTAACATTCTTAGAACCCGGTAGGTATGACACCACAAAATTAAACCGAGAGAAAAATAATGACCAGCGCGCCTGTCTAGGATTCAGGCGCCTGGCGGTCTCAAGATAAATCAAATTTTTGTGGTCAGTCAATACCACCACCTGATGTCTGGCCCCCTCAAGCCAATGGCGCCACTCCTCAAAAGCCCACTTCATGGCCAAAAGCTCCCGATTCCCAACATCATAATTCCGCTCAGCGGGCGAAAATTTACGGGAAAAGAAGGCACAAGGCCTCATCACGGAGCAGTCAGAACTTTTCTGCGACAACACTGCCCCAGCTCCGATCTCAGAAGCGTCGACCTCAACCTGAAAAGGTAGAGCAACATCAGGCTGACGCAACACAGGGGCAGAGGAAAAACGGCGCTTAAGCTCCCGAAAGGCCTCCACAGCATCAGGGGACCAATCAGCAACATCAGCACCCTTCTTAGTCAAATCGGTCAATGGCTTAGCAATATCCGAAAAACCAGCAATAAATCGACGATAAAAGTTAGCAAAGCCCAAAAATTTCTGAAGACTCTTAAGAGAAGAGGGCTGCGTCCAATCACAAATAGCTTGAACCTTGACAGGATCCATTTCAATGGAAGAGGGGGAAAAAATATATCCCAAAAAGGAAATCCTCTGTACCCCAAAAACACACTTAGAACCCTTCACACACAAAGAATTAGACCGCAAAACCTGAAAAACCCTCCTGACTTGCTGGACATGAGAGTCCCAGTCATCCGAAAAAATCAGAATATCATCCAGATACACAATCATAAATTTATCCAAATAATCGCGAAAAATATCATGCATAAAGGACTGGAAAACTGACGGAGCATTAGAAAGACCAAAAGGCATCACTAAATACTCAAAGTGGCCCTCGGGCGTATTAAATGCGGTTTTCCACTCATCCCCCTGCCTGATTCGCACCAAATTATACGCCCCACGAAGGTCAATCTTAGAGAACCACTTGGCCCCCTTTATGCGAGCAAACAAATCAGTCAGCAACGGCAATGGGTATTGATATTTAACAGTGATTTTATTCAAAAGCCGATAATCAATACATGGTCTCAAAGAGCCGTCTTTTTTTGACACAAAGAAAAAACCGGCTCCTAAGGGAGATGACGATGGACGAATATGTCCCTTTTCCAAGGACTCCTTTATATATTCTCGCATAGCAGCATGTTCAGGCACAGACAGATTAAATAAACGACCCTTTGGGTATTTACTACCCGGGATTAAATCTATGGCACAATCGCACTCTCGGTGCGGAGGTAACGAACCAAGCTTGGATTCTTCAAAGACGTCACGATAGTCAGACAGGAACTCAGGAATTTCAGAGGGAATGGATGATGAAATGGAAACCACAGGTACATCCCCATGAGCCCCCTTACATCCCCAGCTCAACACAGACATAGCTCTCCAGTCGAGGACTGGGTTGTGAGATTGCAGCCAAGGCAATCCTAGCACCAAATCATCATGTAGATTATACAGCACCAGAAAGCGAATAATCTCCTGGTGATCCGGATTAATACGCATAGTTACTTGTGTCCAGTATTGTGGTTTATTATTAGCCAATGGGGTGGAGTCAATCCCCTTCAGAGGAATAGGAGTCTCCAAAGGCTCTAAATCATACCCACAGCGTTTGGCAAAGGACCAATCCATAAGACTCAAAGCGGCGCCAGAGTCGACATAGGCGTCCGTGGTAATAGATGACAAAGAGCAAATCAGGGTCACAGATAGAATAAATTTAGACGGTAAGGTGCAAATGGAAACAGATTTACCAAGCTTTTTAGTGCGCTTAGAGCATGCTGATATAACATGAGTAGAATCACCACAATAGAAACACAACCCATTTTTCCGTCTAAAATTCTGCCGCTCGCTTCGGGACAGAATTCTATCACACTGCATACTCTCTGGCGACTTCTCAGTGGACACCGCCAGATGGTGCACTGGTTTGCGCTCCCGCAAACGCCTATCGATCTGAATAGCCATTGTCATGGACTCATTCAGACCCGCAGGCACAGGGAACCCCACCATAACATCCTTAATGGCATCAGAGAGACCCTCTCTGAAAGTCGCCGCCAGGGCGCACTCATTCCACTGAGTAAGCACAGACCATTTACGGAATCTTTGGCAGTAAATTTCCGCTTCATCTTGCCCCTGAGATAGGGACATCAAAGTTTTTTCTGCCTGAAGCTCCAAATGAGGTTCGTCATAAAGCAACCCCAAGGCCAGAAAAAACGCATCCACATTGAGCAACGCAGGATCTCCTGGTGTCAATGAAAAAGCCCAGTCTTGAGGGTCGCCCCGGAGCAAGGAAATCACAATCCTGACCTGCTGTGCAGGGTCTCCGGCAGAGCGAGATTTCAGAGACAAAAATAATTTGCAATTATTTCGAAAATTCTGAAACCCGGATCTATTCCCCGAGAAAAATTCCGGCAAAGGAATTCTCGGCTCAGATACAGGTGCATGACAAACAAAATCTTGCAAATTTTGTACCTTCGTGGCGAGATTATTCAAACCTGCAGTTACACTCTGAAGATCCATTACAAACAGGTGGACACAGAGCCATTCAAGGGTTAAGAGGAGGTAAGAAGCAGCTAGACAGAATTAAGGGCTAGGCAGCAAAACTCTGAGGGGAAAAAAAAAAAAAAAAATTTCCCTTCAACACTTCTTTTTCTCCTGCTTCAGCCCAAACAATTAACACTTTGCGGGCCGGTCAAACTGTCATGATCTCAATGGCAAGAGAACATAGCATAAGCATATATAGGAACTAGCTCTTGGAAGATGGGAACTGAGCTGACCATGAACTAAACCTAACGCACAACTAGCAGTGGCCGGGTAGCATGCCTACGTTGATTCTAGATGCCCAGCCCAGCCGGAGGACTAAATAAAGCTAGCAGAGGAAAATATTAGTCCTAGCTCACCTCTAGAGAAATACCCCGAAAGGAGACAGAGGCCCCCCACATGTATTGGCGGTGAGTTGAGATGAAATAACAAACGTAGTATGAAAATAGGTTTAGCAAATTTGAGGTCCACTTACTACATAGCAGAAGACAGAAAGGACACTTTCATGGTCAGCTGAAAACCCTATCAAAAAACACCATCCAGAAATTACTTTAAAACTCTGGCATTAACTCATAACACCAGAGTGGCAATTCCCGTTCACAAGAGCTTTCCAGACACAGTAACGAAACTACAGCTGTGAACTGGAACAAAATGCAAAAACAAACATGGACAAGAGTCCAACTTATCTAGTAGTTGTCTAGGAGCAGGAACAAGCACAGAGAGGCTTCTGATAACATTGATGACCGGCAAGCAACTAACAGAGCAGCAAGGTTATATAGCGACTCCCACATCTTGATGGGAACAGGTGAACAGAGAAGATGAAGACACCAGTTCAATTCCACCAGTAGCCACCGGGGGAGCCCAGAATCCAAATTCACAACACCTCAGCTATGGTTTTTACATTATCGGACATACATTTTCCTCACACCATCATTACTTTAAGAAATGAAGGTCAGTCAGTTCGAAAAATTGGGCAAACTTTGAAAGCGTCCCCAAGTGCAGTGGCAAAAACCATCAAGCGCTACAAAGAAACTGGCTCACATGAGGACCGCCCCAGGAAAGGAAGACCAAGAGTCACCTCTGCTTCTGAGGATAAGTTTATCTGAGCCACCAGCCTCAGAAATCGCAGGTTAACAGCAGCTCAGATTAGAGACCAGGTCAATGCCACACAGAGTTCTAGTAGCAGACACATCTCTACAACAACTGTTAGGAGGAGACAGCAGGCCTTCATGGTAAAATAGCTGCTAGGAAACCACTGCTAAGGACAGGCAACAAGCAGAAGAGACTTGTTTGGGCTAAAGAACACAAGGAATGGACATTAGACCAGTGGAAATCTGTGCTTTGGTCTGATGAGTCCAAATTTGAGATCTTTGGTTCCAACCACCGTGTCTTTGTGCGACGCAGAAAAGGTGAACGGATGGACTCTACATGCCTGGCTCCCACCGTGAAGCATGGAGAAGGAGGTGTGATGGTGTGGGGGTGCTTTGCTGGTGACACTGTTGGGGCTTTATTCAAAATTGAAGGCATACTGAACCAGCATGGCTACCACAGCAGCGTGCTATTCCATCCAGTTTACGTTTAGTTGGACCATCACTTTTTTTTTTAACAGGACAATGACCCCAAACACACCTCCAGGCTGTGTAAGGGCTATTTGACCAAGAAGGAGAGTGATGGGGTGCTACGCCAGATGACCTGGCCTCCACAGTCACCAGACCTGAACCTAATCGAGATGGTTTGGGGTGTGTTGGACCGCAGAGTGAGGGCAAAAGGGCCAACAAGTGCTAAGCATCTCTGGGAACTCCTTCAAAATTGTTGGAAAACCATTCCCGATGACTACCTCTTGAAGCTCATCAAGAGAATGCCAAGAGTATGCAAAGCAGTCATCAAAGCAAAAGGTGGCTACTTTGAAGAACCTAGAATATAAGATATAATTTCAGTTGTTTCACACTTTTTTGTTAAGTATATAATTCCACATGTGTTAATTCATAGTTTTGATGCCTTCAGTGTGAATGTACAATTTTCATTGTCATGAAAATACAGAAAAATCTTTAAATGAGAAGGTGTGTCCAAACTTTTGGTCTATATATATATATATATATATATATATATATATATATATATATATATAGGGAAAAAATGTTTCTTACTTAAAAAAATGAGAGAGGCCTGTAATTGACATCATAGGCAGGCCACAACTATGAGAGTTAAAATTGAGAAAGCAAATCCAGAATCCAGAAAATCCAGAAAATCACCTTGTCTGATTTGGCAAGATTTATTTTTCAAATTATGGTGGAAAATAAGTATTTGGTCATTAACAAAAGTTCTCAATATTTGGTTATATATCCTTTGTTGGCAATGACAGAGGTCAAACATTTTCTGTAAGTCTTCACAAGGTTGGCACACACTGTTGGTGGTATGTTGGCCCATTCCACCATGCGGATCTCCGCTAGAGCAGTGATGTTTTGGGCCTGTGACTGGGCAACATGGACTTTCAACTCCCTCCAAAGGTTTTCTATGGGGATGAGATCTGGAGACTCCTTTGTTGCCCTGGGGGTGTGCTTAGGATCATTGTCATGCAGAAAGACCCATCCATGTTTCATCTTCAATGTCCTTGCTGATGGAAGGAGCTTTGCACTCAAAATTTCAAGATACATGGCCCCATTCATTCTTTCATGTACACGGATCAGTCGTCCTGGTCTTTTTGCAGAGAAACAGCCTCAAAGCATGATGTTGCCACCCCCATGCTTCACAGTAGGTATGGTGTTCTTTAGATGCAACTCAGCATTCTGTCTCCTCCAAACATGATGAGTTTTGTTTTTACCAAACAGTTCTACTTTGGTTTCATCAGACCATATGACATTCTCCCAATACTCTTCTGGATTATCTAAATGCTCTCTAGCAAACTTCAGATGGGCCCGGACATGTACTGGCTTAAGCAAGGGGACACATCTGGCACTGCAGAATCTGAGTCACTGGCGGCGTAGTGTGTTACTGATGGTAGTGTTTTTTATGGTGGTCCCAGCTCTATGCAGGTCATTCACTAGGTCTCTCCGTGTGGCTCTGGGATTTTTGCTCACTGTTCTTGTGATCATTTTGATCATTCCTTTGTGCCTTTAATTATTGGGTATCCAAGCTGGACGCGTGGCATGAACTGGCTCCCCCTTATCAAGGGGATGAGTGACAGGTGTAGGCCTGGAGCTCTGAGATCCCTGCCAAATTCAGGCAACACACATGAAGAAGACCCAACTTGGAGTTCAAACATTTCAAAAAAGTTAGTCAGACACCAGGTAAAGCGGCATCAATTGACCAACAGTAGAAATATTATAATGGAGCAGCAGTCAGGCATGGGCCATGCATGAGATAGGGTCTGGGCCAGCATTTACAGCTTTGATTTTAAGTTAAAATTAAGAGGTGGGTGAGGGACTGGTAAGGCATGAAAGAGCATAAACTTATTTTGTGATCAGCCACACTCAGGTGGCACAAATATCAGCTTCATAGACTACTATTATTAGAAACTAATGATGAGCGAGCACTAAAATCCTCGGGTGCTCGTTGCTTGGGTTGAGCAAATTGGAATACTCATGTATTTGACCTGAACAACGAGCCCAATGTAAGTCTATGGGAGGATTTTTACCACGATCCCCCCAGGGTTCCTTTTAAGGTCTAAAAACAGCTGAAAATGATAGAAACACTGCTCAAATGACATGGGGACATCCTTGGGATCGCCCCTGGAGGCATTTCTGGCTCCAAGGTCACAGCTGTAAGCAATGTTGTCAGAGTTTCACCTCATTTTTACAGGTGCACCAAAAAACATACAAAAACGAAATCAAAATGGATTTTGCTGGGAAATATGTTGAGGTGCATCCTTTCCAGTGTAATGACTTGTATATAAGGCAAAATAATTAACCCCAGACCAAAATGTGCCTCCACCACTTGGGCTATGTTTACAAGAAACGTTTTTGATGCATTTTTCAACATTTACATTGCTTTCAACCAATACAAATGCATTCACTGGGAAATGTCATTGCAACATTTAACAACCCTAGCTGCCCATGTGATGTGTGACACATAAGGAGACACATCTTGTTTCATTTATGAAGGAGGGACTCTTAAAGTCACAAAGCCTATTTTTAGAGGGGCATCAGGCGGCTTTAATATTCTTAAAGGGACATTATTAAACAATGGGTCTCCTATGCTGTTATTGCCTATGCAGTGAGTGGCTGGGCTGCCAAGAATTACAACGCACTCCAATACTCCTTTCATGAGGGGTACGGGAGGGCCTCCTGAAAAAATGTTGCATTGAATGCAAGGCCTGCCCTGCTATCAAGTCATATGCACCCCAATAAGCCTTTGAACCAAGGTGTTGGATGGCCATAGGAAAAGCCACTTCACATTCTTCAGTTGGTCCTGCCATACTGTTTCCTTATGCATTGAATGCAAGTTCCGCCTTGACCCAAATTTGCACGCACCCCAATCCCCTTTGGAAGAAACATGGAGGAGGACCTCATAAAAATTCTCCCATTAGAAAGGAGTGTGTGTCTCTTAGACTTGTAATGCCCATAAACTAAGTGTATGGGCTGACAAACATTTCACAATGGGGGATACATTTGTTTTTTAAATATTTAGTTTGGATCACAGACACCCTTTCCCAAAAAGTGACTATCTGTAGCAACACGGAACATGTGAACCCTGTGGATCTAGTGGTGTAAAATGATGAGAGGTGGAGAAAGGCTTCATTAAAAACTAGGCCCAATGAAAAGGAGCGGGTCTACTAGACTTGTACCGACCATACACGAAGTGCATGGGCTGAGAAACATTTCACCATGGGGGGTAAATTTAAAAAAAAATTTTTATGGACATCATAGACAGACTTGGCAAAAATTGTACTGCCAGTAGCATCCCAGAGCACGTTAAGCATGGTGATCTAGTGGTGGAGAATGAGTAGACATTGCTGAAGGCCTCATAAAAACTAGGCCCAATTTAAAGGAGCAGGTCTCCTAGACTTGTACAAACATTTCCCCAAGGGGGGTATATTTTAAAAAAATATACTATGGGCATCATAGACACCCTTGCCAAAAAACTGACTGACTGTAGCAGCACAGAAGATGTTAAGAGTGGTGATCTACTGGTGGAGAATGAGGAGACATTGCTGAAGGCCTCATTAAAAACCAGGCCCAATTTAAAGGAATAGGTCTCCTAGACTTGTAATGCCCATACACTAAGTGTATGTGCCGACAAACATTTCCCCATGGAGGGTAAATTTTTTAAAAATATACTGTGGGCATCATAGACACCCTTGCCAAAAAATTGACTGTCTGTTGCAGCACAGAAGACGTTAAGCCTGGTGATCTAGTGGTGGAGAATGAGGAGACATTTTCTGAAGGCCTCATTGAAAACTAGGCCCAGTTTAAAGGAGCAGGTCTCCTAGACTTGTAATGCCCATACACTAAGTGTATAGGCTGACAAACATTTCCCCAACGGGGATACATTTTTAAAAAATATACTATGGGCATCATAGACACACTTGCCAAAAAATGGACTGCCTGTAGCGGCACAGAAGACGTTAAGTCTGGTGATCTAATGGTGGAGAATTAGGAGACATACAGATAAATCTTAAAGAAATAAAACAAATACATACAAAATGTAAATCCACCTATGAAAGTAAATAACAAAAGGGAGGGGCAAACACAGGTTCATAGATTTGAAGCCAGAATGTGTCCAATGAGATATGTTTGTCCCTAGCAACAGCTCTGAGACAGGGCTATAAATAAAAATATAATATAAAAGTCTTTGAATTATTTTCTATTGTAGAGGTATACACTACCTCATTTGAGGACTGTCCAGAGATAGGGAAAATGGAAAATATAAAAATAAACAGGAATAATAGATGTGCATCTCTTTTTTTTAACATTCCCCCCTGTGGGAGTAACAATTGTTTAGGTTTCCAATTAGTAACGGGCATTATATAAACACCCTTGCACAAAAAAAATTGTGACCTTGGCACCACGGAATCAATTCACCCTGGTGTTCTACTAGTTGTGGATGATGAGGATGAGGATAAGGAGGAGGATAACAACAAACAGACCAAATGTGGAAGCGTATACCCATGTGTGGTTGTGAAGAGGTGCATGAGAATACATCTTCCCAAAAAAGAGGGGCCGAATAATCCCAGAAATGCTCGTTGCTCTCCGAGTATGTCGAGTACCGTGATACTTGGGCGAGTAACGAGTAGTGGTGAGCGCGTTCGCTCATCACTAATTATTACCCTTTACACCCATTAGATTTAAAAAATAAAAATATTTGGTATTGCTGTTTCAGATGAAGTCTGATTTATCAAAATAAAAAACTAAGTAAGCCAATCCAAAAACTGCATAACTAAAAATAATGTATGTACCCCAAAATGGTGTAAAAGAAAATTATCAACTCAGAGGGCAAAAAAGAGCAGCTCAATTTTTACCACACAATGTATGTCATAATAACAAAAACACATTTAGGAGTCTTAACATTTTTTTATATTTTGACTACTAAAATGAATGGTATCATTCAGAAACACAACTCGTTCCGCAAAAAAAAGCCCTCACCGGGCTATGTGCATGGAACAAGAAAAAACATCATGGCTCTTGGAAGGAAAGGAGGAAAGAGCAAAAACATACCATTGCTTGGCAGGCAAGGGGTTAAATAGCTAGCCATTAAGCCTCACCCTCTGGCTTTATGTAGTCTGGCAAGCAGCTATAACTGTCCAAAAAAAAGGAAGAAAAATTCCACTTTTCCATAATGGCAAGACAAACAATAGAAAGGTACCTCCTGTCACTGTGTCAAGAACACACGGTGAGAATTGGTCTTCCAAATCGTTTCAATTACAATCCACAAGTTATACCGTATAAACACTAGCTATTTCAATATACCACATTTGCTAAACATTGGTTCTTCAAATATAAAATTAAGCAGATTTATATAAAAGATTAACATCAAATCATATATCCTCAGGTTGTGTGTGGTCAGTATTGCAGATCGACTCCGTTCACTTTAAACCGGCTGATCTGCAGTACTGGAAATATCCTGTGGACAGGCATGCAATTGTTTTTGGATGAAAGCAGACATATTTTTTTTTAATCCATGAATACCCAAGTAGATAACAGTAATTAAAAGATTACAAATTAAAGATGTTAAACCTACATTAGATTAGACTATTGATAAAAATGCATCTGTTCTCTAAGTCACGTTAAGTCTTGAGCCCATAGGAGTATTCATTTTAGCTTCAATCTACGTAGAACTTCCATTGGTCAACTAGGAAGTGTTTAGCTTAAATGACATGTGTAAGCAACTCAACTAAAAATACACAGCTCACTCCCACAATGTGGTACAACCACGGAGACATTTGGAGACTGCAGCATATGTGTAGGAGCACACTTTGTTGTACTTTAGATTGGACTTTTTATGGCATCATTTCCTCTTGTATACTGCATATATTATTTTACCTTAATTGCCATTTAGACATCATCTTCTAGAGCAGCTATAAAAGAGCTGACTGCAAATTAAAATGTGTTCCCAAAACGCCACCCAAATATGATTTGGTTCTAGTTGTTTAAAATTGACATTTGCAATATATATACATCATGGTCGGGAAGTACTTCCAGACCGATGCAGTATATATACGTCATGGTGAGCTCCCGTGCACAGGAGGCTGTTCCCGGGCAATCACTGCAGGGTGTTAGCTGATTCTGGTGACAGCTGACACCTGGCACTCAGTGCCAGGAAAAGTGCCTACACTGGTCCCAGCACTTTAACACTCTAAATGCTGCAATCTCAGCATTTAGCAGGCATGGAGAGGGAGGTAGCCCCATCTACCCTCCGATCGGCACCGCACCATCGGGGCCTGATCGTTGCCAAGATGACCTGATGTCGTCATGATGACATCCGGGTCACCAAAGCTAGCAAACTTGCTACACCATGGTCAGATCATGGTGTAGTAAGTTTGTCTCTCAGTGCAGCGCTGACAGTTCGTAAAGCATAGCAAAGCTCCTGCTTTGCTATGCTTTTTAGGCAGATTGCAAAACTGAAAGTTCCATAGTGGGACAAAGTAAAAAAAAAAGGAAATGGAAGTGAAAAAAAATTGTAAAAGTATAAAAATAAAAAAAATCACAAAACAATAAATATTTATAATTCCTCCTGACATGTGCGCAAACCTCATCAACAGCTACAAAAACGGCTGACTGCTGTGCTTGCCAACAAGGGTTTTGCCACCAAGTATTAAATCTAGTTTGTCAGAGGTATCAAATACTTATTTCTCACTGCAAAATGCAAATACTGTAAATTTACATAATTTATACAATGTGATTTTCTGGATTTTATTGTTGATATTCTATTTCTCAATGTTAAAATTAACCTACCCTTAAAATTATAGACAGTTCATGTCTTTGTCAGTGGGAAAACTTACAAAATCAGCAAGGGATCAAATATTTATTTCCCCCACTGTATATATATATATATATATATATATATATATATATATATATATATATATATATATATATATATATATATACTGTGATATATGTGATGCAGTAACCCCTGTAACAGGTAGGGGGTGCTGCATGATCTCCCCAGTATGCGCTTGGAGGCGTGATGGTGAAGAGAGAAAGTTTGGCAGGATTGTAAATGGCCAATATGTGTGTTGCCGAGGAGGTTACTCTGCACTGTCAATCTGATTGTAAGTTGGTCTGCTGGGACCTGTAGTCCCTTAAGAGTTTGTGTTATGTGTATAGTTCTCATGGGAGATTGGCAGGGCTAGTCATGAGAGATGGGAGGGTCAGACTAGCCACACACACACTCCCACCCAGGGGAGTGGTTACCAGTATGTAACGTGACCAGGGTGTGGGTCAGTGTTGGTTGTGAGCTCCCTGTGTGTGGAGCTGAGAGGTGTGTCCGGTAGGTCCTGTGTGGTTCCTGTGTGGTTCCTGTGTATGGACCTGACCGGTGAAGGTGCTGGATTGTCCTAGGAATGACTAGGGTCCTGCAAGCACCTGAGACCGTGAGACTTGGCTTCGGGTGGCCTGGGTATTGGACGTTCCCGGCTGGGGAAGGACGTCCTGAAGAGTACCCGGACTAGGCCACCAGGCGGGGTCCTGGCTACCTGGGTGTTGGGAGGTCCTGCGAGGAGGACCGGATCCCTGAATAGCACGAGGTGAGGACCGGGATCTGCGGAGCCAGTGACAGTTACTGTGTGGGGAAGCTGGAGTCCTTCGGTGAGGTCTGGACTGACTACTGTGTGCCGGACAGGCAAGTTGGGGATCCCCGTTAGGCAGCTTACCCAGAAGAGTGTTAACGGAGTGTGGGGAAGCTGGAGTCCTTCGGTGAGGTCTGGACTGACTACTGTGTATTGACCAGGCAAGTTGGTGATCCCCGTTAGGCAGCTTACCCAGAAGACTGTTAAAGGAGTCGGCAGGTGGAGCAGGAGCTCCCATCAGGTACCAAAGAGACTGTTGGTGCCTGTTGTGTTTTATGTAATATAAGTAATGAACTTTGCATAACCCAGTTTATGGCATTTTTAATAAACCGCATGGACTGTTTTGTTTGAAAGTTGTGCCTGGCTACAATTAATCCCGTGCCAAGCGAGTGTCCCCCAATACACTCAGTAAGAGTAATCTTACATGTGGTGGAGAATTTTGGCAACGATCCAGGTGGCACACGTGGAGTTAATTGCTGTGGCAGAGCCACGAAGGTGACAAGCGTCTAGCTGTAACTCGGCGGGGTTACGAAGGTGACAAGCGTCTGCTGTGACTCGGCGGGGCCACGAAGGTGACAAGCGGCAGCGGTGGAGCCGTGCAGAGCCATGTGGAGAGTAGCCGCGGTTGCAGCGAGAGGTTCCGTAGCAGCCAGAGCTGCAGTGGCAGCAGCGGTGACTTGTGGTTTGCTGCCGGTTATGTGTGACTGCAGCGTGAGCTGTGGCAGTGCCAGCAGGTGCTGGTGAAGAGTCGGAAAAAAAAAAAAAATAAGAGGGACATTTTTTTTTCTGTTTGCAGACTCTTAAAGGGCCAGAGTCACATTAGTGTATTGTGTGAACTGGGGTCTGAGTGCCGTGGGGAAGTCCACGGGGTGTATCCCAGGGAAGGAACTATCCCTAATTGTGAGCGGTGACCCAAACGGAGATGGTTGTCCAAAAGGGGGCGGAGTGCCAAAAAGGGGCGGTAACCCGAACAGGGGTAGTGGCCCAAGAAGGGGTGGAATCCCGAAGGGGGGCTGAATCCCGAACAGGGGTGGTGTCAAAAAGCAGAGCACTTGTCCAAAAAGGGGGCGGAGCCAAAAAAGGGGTGGCAATCAGTGAGGAGTCACGACTATGTCCTATTTGGCTGGCAATCAGTGAGGAGCCACGTCTGTGTCCTTTTTGGCTGAATGGAGAGCGTGTGTAGGGGTTGTTAGACCCGGGGAGAGAAGCGTCTTTACTGAGAACCCTGCCAAGAAGTTCTGTATCACCTGGGGACACTAAATGTCTTCAGGCAGCCACTCTCTCCGTTACTGCAGCTGATGTTTCCACATACCATGAGGTGGTTGTAGTCCCGAGCTTGCCGTGTCCTATGGTTATAGGACAAGATTTGGTGACACTGTGGGACTGGTGGAAAAAGGGTGAAGTGTTTGTGGATGTTATGTGGAAGGGTGGTAGTATTAGTGAGAATGCGCCCCCTAGAGTTGACAGTCCTAAGGTGGGCGTGACCAAAGAAAATGATAAACGTGCCCAACTTACGGACATGCCACCTGAAGTGTGCCACAATGCGACTGGTAGTGGTCTGGTGGATAAAATAAGTGGAGCTGACACCCAGACAGAAAGGGACGGCTGGTTCCTGGATGACAGATCGGGTGGTGGTGACTCCCAATCAGACGGTGACGAAGGCGGTAAAGAGGGCAGTAAGACTGACTCTGGTATAAGTAGCAAAACTTCCTCCCGTCGCCGAAGACGTAAAAGAGGCAAAGGGGCTGAACCAGTTGCACCTTGTGAAGATTTGATAGGAGATACGGAAGACCTGGAGTGTGTGAAGTACTCTGAAGTCCCTGTGAATCAGGACGAGGCTAAGGTTGTCACTACTGAAGCCCTAGAGAGGGTTGAACCTGTTAGTGAGGAGATAGGAAGATCTCTGAAGAGGCAGAGTGTGGGTGAGCAAACTGGCCCATCTGAAATAGAGCTGATTAAAGAGACAGTGAAAGAACATGTCGAACGAGAAAGGGTCCTGAGACAAGAGGCTGAGCACAGGGTGAATGAGCTGGAGAAGGAAGTCTCGGAGCTCAGAGGTCACCTGTTAACCTGGCAAAGTGTGAACAAAGCCTTAAGGGAAGATGTGGAAGGGCTCAGAGAAGCATTAAGTGGTCTTCTACAAGAGAAGAAGATGCTGGTCGAAGACTCACATCTGCTAATGCCCATCTTGACCAGGGGTCTGGAAGAGGGTAAAGCTGAAGAAGAGTGCGCGTTAAGAGCCGAACAAGATAGTCACCCGGTTGTGGCAGATGTCTTGTTGGAAAGGTCGATGGCAAAACAGGGGCCATCCGTTCCTGAAGAAAGTGAGAATCCACTCTTCAAGTGTGTGATAGATGTACCCGAAGAGGCGCAAGATGCATGTACCGGTGAGGGTGTGCATGAAGCCTTTAAAAAGGCAGTAGAAGCGTGTAGTGTGCATTGGGCACTAAAGACAAAACAGTTAGTGATACTGTCGACTAAGGAGGTCACAGTGAAGCGGGTAGCTGTCCTGAAGGATATGCATCTACAGTGCCTCCGCACAAAACAGATGATCCTGTTGAGGAATAATGAAGCCACTCGACGTTTGGAGCAAGCCAGGAAAGCTCAAAGTCGTCTGGGCTTGGTGGAAGACACAGTGCGAGTACCCAGAAATCTGGTGGGGAAGATCATTGGTAGATTTGGGAAAGTGATGCAGGAGATGGTGAATATATCCGGTGTAAAGAGGCTGAGGATTCCGGCTGATGATGAGGCCCAGATGGCTGAAGATGGGATGGTTCCATTCCTTGTTGTCGGGTCCAAGGAGAGTCTAAGGAATATCAGGATGCTCCTAGGGTATCGCGTGACATACCTGAAAAAAATAGAGCAGCTAAGACTGTACAGACAGCGGGTCAATAAACAGCTGCAGAACACAGGATGGCGGCCGCCTTCTTCCCAAGGAAAAGGGAACAAAAGGGAACCTCCAAATAGTGGAATGGCTGATCGCCAAGGAAGAGTTGGAGGCAGTAACTCCTCAGTTAACTCAGTGTTGAGTGACCTAGGTGGGAGACCTGGTAGAGAAAATGTGGTGAACAGGCCAAAATCTACGGTTAAACAGAAAAGAGGGCTTGGCTTCTGTAATGGAGAACAAGGGGGGTGGTCCCATAATGAAGTGTGGAGGAGAAACACAAAGGGGAGTGATGCATGCGCCGATCGATGGTTCCAGTCCCTACTTTGGTTTCTTAAGGTACCTTCACACGAAACGACATTATAACGATATCGCTAGCAATCCGTGACGTTGCAGCGTCCTCGCTAGCGATATCGTTTCGTTTGACACGCAGCAGCGATCAGGATCCTGCTGTGATGTCGCTGGTCGCTGAATAAAGTCCAGAACTTTATTTGGTCGTCCGATCGCTGTGTATCGTTGTGTTTGAAAGCAAAAGCAACGATACCAGCGATATTTTACACTGGTAACCAGGGTAAACATCGGGTAACTAAGCGCAGGGCCGCGCTTAGTTACCCGATGTTTACCCTGGTTACTAGCGTAAAATGTAAAAAAAACAAACAGCACATACTCACATTGCGTCCCCTGCAGTCTGCTTCCTCCTCTGACTCAGCGCCGCAAAGTGAAAGTGAAAGCAGCACAGCGGTGACGTCACCGCTCTGCTCTCACTGTACGGCGCTCAGTCAGTCAGGAAGTGGACGCAGGGGGACGTGAATGTAAGTATGTGCTGTTTGTTTTTTTTAGATTTTACGCTGGTAACCAGGGTAAACATCGGGTTACTAAGCGCGGCCCTGCGCTTAGTTACCCGATGTTTACCCTGGTTACCAGGGGACCTCGGCATAGTTGATCGCTGGAGATCGGTCTGTGTGACAGCTCTCCAGCGACCAAACAGCGACGCTGCAGCGATCGACATCGTTGTCGCTATCGCTGCAGCGTCGCTTCGTGTGAAGGTACCTTTAGTCTAGTGTCAAGCGGGGATGTCACAGGGGCATACCGATGCCCTGTCTCGCGCCCTTAAGGGGGAACAAATGTTCAACCCCACAGGTATGAACAGGGGTTTTATAACAAATACCGACACTGAAGACGTAATTATGGGTAACAAATTCCCTTCTACAGGACATGCCCATTGCATTCCAATGGGGACTAAAAGGGGGCAAAACTCCCCTATACATATAAACCTATAAATTCCAAAGAGCATAATGCCCCATACCAAAAAATACGTAACGTAATCAGTTTAAATATAAAACCAATAGTTTTTATTAACAAGATACAAACAAGTAAAGCAACAAATGTTGAGGATAAGGTGTATGCAAAAAACACAGTGTAGGGCATGTAATAAATAAATAGCAAACAAGGGGCTGGTCACTATGCGTGATGCTTACCCATGAGCGCAATCTCCTGTGTAGAGTGGCCTGACAATAGGGGCCCATAGGGGCTATCGTCAGGCCACTCTACACAGGAGATTGCTCTCATGGGTAAGCATCACGCATAGTTTGGGGTTGTAGTTTTACTACAGTACATTGTTTGGGCAGGTTGCAATAATGGTGGGTGTTAGTATGGACAGGGTTTATCCCTACTATAGGGTTACCGTTTTTTTCTAAACCTTTGTCCTCTTCCTCTACCTTGTATGTGTGCATACATTGTTGTGCACCCTTACCAGCCCCTTGTTTGTTATTTATTTATTACATGCCCTACACTGTGTTTTTTGCACCTGCACTTTGTTTTATGTGTGCATTCCTGTGTTGGTGTCCTTTATAGTCATACACCTTATCCTCAACATTTGTTGCTTTACTTGTCTGTATCTTGTTAATAAAAATTATTGGTTTTATAGGTATGAACAGGGGGGAGGATATGTGAGGCAGTGACCCCTGTTACAACTAGGGGGCACTGTATGTGCTCTCCAGAATGTGTTTGGAAGCGTAGTGAGGCCATGAGGGCATACTACAGACACAGGTGTGGCTGTAATTAGAATAGTGAAGCAGTGACTGATTAAAAGCCCTGCAGTGGAGGGGGAGGTGTGTCAGTGTTGAGCTTGGAAGCAGACAGAGCAGTTGTCTGCAGAGCTCTCTCTGTGTGGAGCAACACAGAGGCAGAAGGAACCAAAGAGACTGACACCCTGTGTCTTGGACTGTCTTGTGTTTCCCCAGCTGCAATCCGGAGGATAAAGAGTGCAGTGCACTGAGTGAGTACAGAGACTTGATATCGGTGTGTGGTCACTCAGGGAAACTGGACAGATGGAAGTTTGGCCTGTTTATTGACTGCATCATATAGCCATGTAATACTAATGGACTGTATGAAGAAAGCCGTATAACGTATAGACTGTGCGAAGTAACACAATGAAGGAACGTTTTGCTTGAACTTGTTTGGGTCACTGACGTTTCACTGTGTGTATGGTCCTAACGTGCCATCATATATATATATATATATATATATATATATATATATATATTGCACCACATAATAAATATTTTTTATAAAGAAGACAAGGCAGAAAAAGTGCACATATTTGGCACCGCTGCATCAAGAACCTATAAAACTGTCTCACTAATTAACTCCTTTACTACTTTATTAAAAATGTCAGCTCTTCCTGCAAAAAAATAAGCCCATACATGACTCTGTCAGCCAAAATATGGAAAAATTAGAGCTCTCAAAATATGGGGATGCAAAAACTAGCTTTTGCCAAAAAAAAAAAAGCATCTTTTAGTGTGTGACTGCAGGCAGACATGAAACCCAATTTAAATCTGGTATTGTGATTGCATAAATCCAAAAAATAAAGTTGTCTAATCGCTTGTATTGCACGAGAAATGGCGTAAAAAATAAATAAAACCAATTCTTGACCTGCTGTTGATTTTTTTGTTCATTCTCTGTCACAAACATCGCAGTAAGGCTCAACTCACATTTATTCTGCGCTCTGCACTGAGCGCTTATACCTGGGTTTCTGTTTAAATCTCTGAAATATGTGACTCAGACTAAACCCTTGTGGATATTTCCCTAAAATGAGGCAGATAGAAGCACTGTGGAAGCCGTCTGACCTATGATCTGGAGGCGTCCGTCTTTTTAGGCTTGTCTAAAAGTGCCATCAACCAGTTTGTGCACTTCTGAAAAAAGCACAACGCTAAACAGAGGCCAGACAGATTTCAGATTAACTCTACTGCCTCATTATAGTCGGTGGCTTTTCAGGGATTTCATCTGAATCATGTCTTTCAGAGATTTAGATGGAAACCCCAATGTGATCAGTGTAGAGAGCCAGATAAATGTGTTCCAAAATGAAATGTAAAATGTTTCTAATAAAAGCTTCAACTCAATATACAAAAAAGCAAGTCCCCACTCAGGTCAGTCATCTGTTAGAAATATTTGGGGCTTCCACGTTACTTGTAGTACAAAGGCTCTGGAAAAGCGAAATGGCTCCACGCCCCCGAAAACAAATGTAGCAAATTCTGCGCTCCCAAATCCCTCCCTTCTGAGCCCCTCAGTGTGCCTAAACTGCAGTTAGCATCCACATGTTTGGCATTTCAGTAGAGATGAGAGCCCACTTAATTTTCAGGTGCATGAGAAGGGCACAATATGCGGGCACTACAACGTACTGGTTCCTACAACATCTTGGTCACTACAATATATTGATCACTATAGAAGAAGTTTGCAATTTTCACTCAGCAACATCCTGTGCTGCTCTTTTCTGGAAAACACCCAAAAATTCAAAATTGACACTATACCTGTAGATATGTTCCTAAATATAATTTCAAAAGTTGGGTCACTTGAAGTGGGATTCTGTTCGTCTAGCACTTAGGCTCTCTGTATATGGAGTTCCCATACTATTCTACGAAAATTAACACTCCGGAAAGCAAATAGATCTCCGTCCCTCGTGATTCTCACCATATGGCTAAGCGATACTGTCCAGCCACATTTGAGCCATTTCTACACTCAGCAGAAATTGTGGGACAAATTTTGGTGACATTTTACCTATTTCACAGTGTGAAAATATATATTCTGGGGCTAAAACTAAATTTTGGTTTTAAAAATGTCATTATTTTTTTCTTCACTGCCTAATGGTATAAAGTTCTGTGACTCACCTGTGGTGTCAATATGATCACTGCACCCCTAGATGAATTCAATGAGGGTGTAGTTTTTAAAATGTGGTCTCTTATTGGGGCTCTGCTTTTATGGCACCTCAGGGGCTCTGACTAGGGTTGAGGACTTTTCCTTTTTGGGGGTCGAGTCGGGTTTTGCGAAACCCGACTTTGTCAAAAGTCGAGTCGGGTGAAGTCGGCCGATTATTGCGAAAAGTCGGGGATCGACCGAAACATGCAAGTCAATGGGGAAGCATAGTCGGCAGTGAGTGGAGGCCAGGAAAACACCTACAGTGCCCATTTTAATGGCAAAAACATCCATTCTTGTTACTGAAGCTTGTCAATATTAATTTACTTTATAATAATAGATAGGCATTGGAAATTGGGGGTCATTTGGCTAAAGTTGTGGGGGGTAGGGCTAGTTCAAGTTTTTAGTGGGCCCAGGAAACGTGGACTACGTCACGGCGGTGGAGCAGTGAGAGGTAAGTATGTCAAGTTTGCAAGTGCTGTGATCCTGAGCAAGCAGGGGTGGCCCACTCGTTGGCATTGCCACTGGCACAGGGCCCCTCAAAGTACAACGGTGTGTTTGCACGGCGGGGGCGCCTCCCACCGGCAGCGACACTTTTGCGTACTCTGAGGGACCCTGTGCCAGTGACGTCGCCAACCTGCACTTTCATCTGCACCTTCCTCTTTGTCCCTGTGTAAGATGGTATAGCATGCGGGAAGGGGAACCTTACTTTCAGCAGGGTCAGATTCTGGCTGTGTAGAGTGCAAGGGGAATGTAGTGGTCTGGGTCAATGTACCAGCAGACTCATCTAGCAGTGGCTGGACAATGGGCAGGATGAGGAGGAAACACAGATATAGGGTCAAAGAATAAAGTAGGCTAAATGCAGTTCAAAATTGGTAACAGGACTAAACAGGCGGCATTGCTTTGTTCAGTGGAGGAGCAAACCCAGGAGCAGCAGACACCATTTTAAGGGCCCAACCACACTAGTAGGCCAAATGCAGTTTAATATCTGCTACTATAGGCCGAAAGCCTAAAGACTGAAGCTCAGCTTTATACAGTGGAGGACAACACCAGGGAGCGGCACACACCGTTAGTAGGGCCCAACCAAAGTTGAAGGCCAAATGCAGTTTAATATCTGCTACTATAGGCCGAAAGTCTAAAGACTGAAGCTCAGCTTTATACAGTGGAGGACAACACCAGGGAGCGGCACACACCGCTAGTAGGGCCCAACCAAAGTTGAAGGCCAAATGCAGTTTAATATCTGATACTATAGGCCGAAAGCCTAAAGACTGAAGCTCAGCTTTATACAGTGGAGGACAACACCAGGGAGCAGCACACACTGCTACTAGGCCCCAACCAAAGTAGTAGGGCAACTGCAGTGTGACATTAAAAAATACTTAATGAGAGCCTAAAGGTTGAAGCTCAGACAAGGAAACCTGGAGGAGAACACCAAGGAGGAGGAGAAGACCAAGGAGCGGCAGACACCGTTACTAGGCCCCAACCAAAGTAGTAGGGCAACTGCTGTCTTATATAAACAATTACTTAATGAGAGCCTGAAGGTTGAAGTTCAGCTTTTTCAGTGGAGAACAGCATGATTGAGTGGCGCCGCAGACAGACAAAGGTAATATGTGTTAACTTAAAAAGTTGGCTCTATGCATTTTTAAATTATTTACAGGGATACACAAGCAGCATTGGTGTGGTCAACGTAGAACAATTGGAAGGAGGGACCGCAGACAGACTTCCTAGGCCCAAAATAATAAAATAGGCTCTATGCAGCTTCCAGTAGGTGGCAGGGGTACACAGGCAGCATTGGTGTGGTCAGCGGAGGACAATTGGAAGGAGGGACCGCAGACAGACTTCCTAGGCCCTAAATAGTAAAATAGGCTCTATGCAGCTTAAATTTGGCTACAGGGGTACACAGGCAGCATTGGTGTGGTCAGCGGAGGACAATTGGAAGGAGGGACCGCAGACAGACTTCCTAGGCCCTAAATAGTAAAAGAGGCTCTATGCAGCTTAAATTTGGCTACAGGGGTACACAGGCAGCATTGGTGTGGTCAGCGGAGAACAATTGGAAGGAGGGACCGCAGACAGACTTCCTAGGCCTAAAATAATAAAAGAGGCTCTATGCAGCTTAAATTTGGCTACAGGGGTACACAGGCAGCATTGGTGTGGTCAGCGGAGGACAATTGGAAGGAGGGACCGCAGACAGACTTCCTAGGCCTAAAATAATAAAATAGGCTCTATGCAGCTTCCATTAGGTTGGCAGGGGTACACAGGCAGCATTGGTGTGGTCAGTGGAGGACAATTGGAAGGAGGGACCGCAGACAGACTTCCTAGGCCTAAAATAATAAAATAGGCTCTATGCAGCTTAAATTTGGCTACAGGGGTACACAGGCAGCATTGGTGTGGTCAGCGGAGGACAATTGGAAGGAGGGACCGCAGACAGACTTCCTAGGCCTAAAATAATAAAAGAGGCTCTATGCAGCTTAAATTTGGCTACAGGGGTACACAGGCAGCATTGGTGTGGTCAGCGGAGGACAATTGGAAGGAGGGACCGCAGACAGACTTCCTAGGCCTAAAATAATAAAATAGGCTCTATGCAGCTTCCATTAGGTTGGCAGGGGTACACAGGCAGCATTGGTGTGGTCAGTGGAGGACAATTGGAAGGAGGGACCGCAGACAGATTTCCTAGGCCTAAAATAATAAAATAGGCTCTATGCAGCTTAAATTTGGCTACAGGGGTACACAGGCAGCATTGGTGTGGTCAGCGGAGGACAATTGGAAGGAGGGACCGCAGACAGACTTCCTAGGCCCTAAATAGTAAAATAGGCTCTATGCAGCTTAAATTTGGCTACAGGGGTACACAGGCAGCATTGGTGTGGTCAGCGGAGGACAATTGGAAGGAGGGACCGCAGACAGACTTCCTAGGCCCTAAATAGTAAAATAGGCTCTATGCAGCATAAATTTGGCTAGAGGGGTACACAGGCAGCATTGGTGTGGTCAGCGGAAGACAATTGGAAGGAGGGACCGCAGACAAACTTCCTAGGCCCTAAATAGTAAAAGAGGCTCTATGCAGCTTAAATTTGGCTACAGGGGTACACAGGCAGCATTGGTGTGGACAACGGAGGACAATTGGAAGGAGGGACCGCAGACAGACTTCCTAGGCCTAAAATAATAAAAGAGGCTCTATGCAGCTTAAATTTGGCTACAGGGGTACACAGGCAGCATTGGTGTGGTCAGCGGAGGACAATTGGAAGGAGGGACCGCAGACAGACTTCCTAGGCCTAAAATAATAAAAGAGGCTCTATGCAGCTTCCATTAGGTGGCAGGGGTACACAGGCAGCATTGGTGTGGTCAGCGGAGGACAATTGGAAGGAGGGACCGCAGACAGACTTCCTAGGCCTAAAATAATAAAATAGGCTCTATGCAGCTTCCGTTAGGTGGCAGGGGTACACAGGCAGCATTGGTGTGGTCAGCGGAGGACAATTGGAAGGAGGGACCGCAGACAGACTTCCTAGGCCTAAAATAATAAAATAGGCTCTATGCAGCTTCCATTAGGTGGCAGGGGTACACAGGCAGCATTGGTGTGGTCAGCGGAGGACAATTGGAAGGAGGGACCGCAGACAGACTTCCTAGGCCCTAAATAGTAAAAGAGGCTCTATGCAGCTTAAATTTGGCTACAGGGGTACGCACGCAGCATTGGTGTGGTCAGCGGAGGACAATTGGAAGGAGGGACCGCAGACAGACTTCCTAGGCCTAAAATAATAAAATAGGCTCTATGCAGCTTCCATTAGGTGGCAGGGGTACACAGGCAGCATTGGTGTGGTCAGCAGAGGACAATTGGAAGGAAGGACCGCAGACAGACTTCCTAGGCCTAAAATAATAAAATAGGCTCTATGCAGCTTCCATTAGGTGGCAGGGGTACACAGGCAGCATTGGTGTGCTCAGCGGAGGACAATTGGAAGGAGGGACCGCAGACAGACTTCCTAGGCCCTAAATATTAAAATAGGCTCTATGCAGCTTAAATTTGGCTACAGGGGTACACAGGCAGCATTGGTGTGGTCAGCGGAGGACAATTGGAATGAGGGACCGCAGACAGACTTCCTAGGCCTAAAATAATAAAAGAGGCTCTATGCAGCTTAAATTTGGCTACACGGGTACACAGGCAGCATTGGTGTGGTCAGCAGAGGACAATTGGAAGGAGGGACCGCAGACAGACTTCCTAGGCCTAAAATAATAAAATAGGCTCTATGCAGCTTCCATTAGGTGGCAGGGGTACACAGGCAGCATTGGTGTGGTCAACGTAGGACAATTGGAAGGAGGGACCGCAGACAGACTTCCTAGGCCCTAAATAGTAAAAGAGGCTCTATGCAGCTTAAATTTGGCTACAGGGGTATACAGGCAGCATTGGTGTGGACAACGGAGGACAATTAGAAGGAGGGACCGCAGACAGACTTCCTAGGCCTAAAATAATAAAAGAGGCTCTATGCAGCTTAAATTTGGCTACAGGGGTACACAGGCAGCATTGGTGTGGTCAGCGGAGGACAATTGGAAGGAGGGACTGCAGACAGACTTCCTAGGCCTAAAATAATAAAATAGGCTCTATGCAGCTTCCATTAGGTGGCAGGGGTACACAGGCAGCGCTGGTGTGGTCAGCGGAGGACAATTGGAAGGAGGGACCGCAGACAGACTTCCTAGGCCTAAAATAATAATAGAGGCTCTATGCAGCTTAAATTTGGCTACAGGGGTACACAGGCAGCATTGGTGTGGTCAGCGGAGGACAATTGGAAGGAGTGTCTGACACAGTAAGTACTCTGAGTCCCAAAACCTAAATTGATGTTAATGTATCCCAAACAAAACCAAAACCAAAAAAAAAAAAAAAAAGGGTGGCATACTTAGGTACAGGGGTGTGCTTCTATGCTAACTTTCAGACATTGTAATTTGGCGCACAGTATTTACTGGTGTAAATGTAGGAAGGATTTCAGCGCATAGACTAAACAGTGGTGGAGCAGCGAGAGATAATTTTGCAAGTGGTAGAGCACTGTTTGATCTTGGGGGGGGGACACTCTCTCCTGGCCGGCGGTACAAGCCCAGGGCCCCTCATGTTACAACGGTGTGTCTGACGTTGGGTGCGCGCCACCACCGCCAGAGACACTTCATTGTACTATGAGGGACCCAGTGCCAGTGCCGTCGACCAAAAGTGGGCACACCCACCTCTTCAGACAAAGGGCACTCTGACGGGTGCTTGCGACAAGTGGCGAGACCACGGCCCCGTGGGGGGAGTTAGGCCATTTAGGGAGGTGTAAACATGTCGTATGCTGGACAAACAGCAGCTGCAAATTAAGAGATTGGAACAGTCAGTAACACCAGTCCCGAAGCAAGACCTTTTTACAGGAAAGCTAGGTGTCAGCTGGGAAAGGTGGGGCAAAATAATTTGAAATCCATGAGTGGTTCATTTTAATGAAGGTTAGATCATCAACATTTTGGGTAGCCAGACGAGTCAGTATTGAACCAGCAGCACTGAATACTCTTTCTGACAGCACACTAGCTGCTGGGCAAGCAAGCTCCTGCAATGCATATTCTGCCAATTCAGGCCAGGTGTCTATTTTGGATGCCCAGTAATCAAAGGGGAATGACGGTTGAGGGAGAACATCGGTAATGGAGGAAAAAGAGTTAGTAACCATACTGGACAAATGTTGTCTCCTGTCACTTTGAATGGATGCTGCTGTACCTTTCGTGTCTGCGGTCATTGCGAAATCACTCCACAACCTGGTCAGAAAACCCCTCTGTCCTACGCCACTTCTGATTTGTGCACCTCTAACACCTCTGCCCTGTTGCCCCCTGCCGCTCGTGTGAGAACCATCACCGGCGCTGTGTGCTGGGAATGCCTGAATCAAACGGTCTACAAGAGTAGCTTGTTTGGTTGCCAATATCTGTTCGAGGTTCTCATGTGGCATGATATTTTGCAATTTGCCTTTATAGCGAGGATCAAGGAGGCAGGCCAACCAGTAATCGTCATCTGTCATAATTTTTATAATGCGTGGATCCCTTTTGAGGATACGCAAGGCATAATCCGCCATGTGGGCCAATGTTCCAGTTGTCAAGTCAGTGCACATGCTGGGTTGAGGAGCACTTTCTGGCAAATCAACGTCACTTGTCTCCCTCAAAAACCCTGAACCCAGCCTTGCACCGCCAGCAGTTTCTATTGCCCCCTGAGAAGCTTCCTCATCCCAAAAATACTCATCCCCATCATCCTCCTATGAAGCATGTGCAGTGTGGAGTTCCACCTTGTTGCAACATCGATGATTAGGCGATACTGGGGAAGGTTCAAAGACCGCTGATGGTTCTGCATATGGCTGGAGTGTACGGGCGAACGGCGGATGTGAGAGCAAAGTCTGAGCACTTTCAGCAGCAGGTCGGGTAACCCCGGATAACTTTTCAGGAAGCACTGCACCACCAGGTTTGAGATGTGAGCCAGGCAAGGAATGTGTTTCAGTTGTGAAAGGGCTATGGCAGCCATAAAATTCCTTCCGTTATCACTCACTACCTTGCCTGCCTCAAGATGTACAGTGCCCAGCCATGACTCAGTTTCTTGCTGCAAGAACTCGGACAGAACTTCCGCAGTGTGTCTGTTGTCGCCCAAACACTTCATTGCCAATACAGCCTGCTGACGCTTGCCACTAGCTGTTCCATAATTGGACACCTCGTGTGCTACAGTGGCAGCTGCGGATGGAGTGGTCATGTGACTGCGGTCTGTGGACGAGCTCTCGCTTCTGCTGGTGGACGAGGAGGAGGAGGGGTGATGAACGCCTACAGCCAACTGTTTCCTAGACCGTGGGCTAGGCAGAACTGTCCCAATATTACTGTCCCCTGTGGACCCTGCATCCACCACATTAACCCAGTGTGCCGTGATGGAGACGTAACGCCCCTGGCCATGCCTACTGGTCCATGCATCTGTTGTCAGGTGCACCTTTCTACTGACAGATTGCCTGAGCTCATGGACAATGCGATCTTTTACATGCTGGTGGAGGGCTGGGATGGCTTTTCTAGAAAAAAGTGTCGACTGGGTAGCTCATAGCATGGTACAGCGTAGTCCATTAGGGCTTTGAAAGCTTCGCTTTCAACTATCCGGTAGAGCATCATCTCAAACGAGATTAGTTTAGCAATGTGGGCGTTCAAACCCTGTGTACGCGGATGCGAGGATGAGTACTTCCTTTTCCTAACGAGAGTCTCATGTAGGGTGAGCTGGACTGGAGAACTGCATAGGGTTGAACTAGCGGGGGTGCCGGTGGACATGGGTGACTGAGAGAGGGTTGGTGATGGTATTCTTGCTGTTGCCCTACATACAGTTTTTCCTACCATGAACCTGGTGATTCCCTGACTGCTTTGGCCTTGCGACAAAACCGCCACATTACCTGCAGGTGGTGTGGTAAACGGTGGGCTTACAGTGAGGGAAGGGATGTCGCGTTGCTGACTAGCTTCATTGTGAGAGGGTGCTACAACGTTAAGGGATGTTTGGTAGTTTGTCCAGGCTTGCAAGTGCATGGTGGTTAAATGTCTACACATGCAACCTGTATTTAGATTTTTAACATTCTGACCTCTGCTGAAGGTCCTTGAGCATTTCTTACAGATAACTTTGCACTGATCATTGGGATGTTGGTTAAAAAAATGCCAGACTGCACTCTTCCTACTATCGGATACCTTTTCAGGCATTGCACACTGAGCTACTTTAACCGGACGAACACGCTGTCCTACAACTGGTTTTGGTTTTGCCACACGTTTTTGGCCAGATACGGGCCTGCCAGATGGAACCTGTTGCGATGTTGATGCCTGCTGCGGCTCTTCCTCCTCCGCTTCAGAGCTACTGCACCCTGTTCCCCCAATGGCTGCCAATCGGGGTCAACAACTGGGTCATCTATGACCTCCTCTTCTATGTCCTGTGCACCTTCCTCTGGGTCACCGTGTAAGCCGGTGCTATAGCGTTCGTGACGGGGCTCCATAGTCTCATCGGGATCAGATTCTGGATCAGTTCACTACGAGGGCAATGTTCTGATCTGAGTCAAAGGAACAGCATAATAATCTGGCTGTGGCTGTGCATCTGTGCACTCCATGTCCGATTCATCTTGTAATGGGCATGGCCTGTTAACAATTTCCCTTTCTAACCCAGGCACGGTATGTGTAAAGAGCTCCATGGAGTAACCTGTTGTGTCGCCTGATGCATCCTTCACTGTTGTTCTGGGTGAAGTACACAAGGAAGCGACTTGTTCCTGACCGGGAGCATCCACTGATGACGCACTGCTCTGACATTTGGCACTTTCCGAGGAGGAGGCGAAAGAGCTAGAGGCAGAGTCAGCAATGAAAACCAATACTTGTTCCTGCTGCTCCGGCTTCAAAAGCGGTTTTCCTACTCCCAGAAAAGGGAGCCTTCGAGGCCTTGTGTAGCCGGACGATGATGCTGGCTCAACAACTCGAGACTTAGAGGCTATATTGCTTTTCCCATGACCACCTGATGCTCCACGACCACCACCACTACCATCATTACCAGCTGGCAATGACCGCCCACGGCCATGACCTCTTCCACCAGACTTCCTCATTCTTGGAAAAATATAACCAAACTAACAACCGTTATGTGGTCCTGTAAAAACAGGTAGAAGGTGTACGTGAACTTGTTGTGAATTTAAATCTCCCTTTTTTATGTGTGGGAGAATTATTATTATTATTATTATTATTATTATTATTATTTATTGTTATAGCGCCATTTATTCCATGGCGCTTTACAAGTGAGGAGGGGTATACATAATAACAAGTACAATAATCTTGAACAATACAAGTCATAACTGGTACAGTAGGAGAGAGGACCCTGCCCGCGAAGGCTCACAATCTACAAGGGATGGGTGAGAATACAGTAGGTGAGGGTAGAGCTGGTCATGCAGCGGTTTGGTCGATCGGTGGTTACTGCAGGTTGTAGGCTTGTCGGAAGAGGTGGGTCTTCAGATTCTTTTTGAAGGTTTCGATGGTGGGCGAGAGTCTGATGTGTTGTGGTAGAGGGTTCCAGAGTAGGGGTGATACGCGAGAGAAATCTTGTATGCGATTGTGGGAAGAGGAGATAAGAGGGGAGTAGAGAAGGAGATCTTGTGAGGATCGGAGGTTGCGTGTAGGAAAGTACCGGGAGATGAGGTCGCAGATGTAAGGAGGAGACAGGTTGTGGATGGCTTTGTACGTCATGGTTAGGGTTTTGTACTGGAGTCTCTGGGAAATGGGGAGCCAGTGAAGGGATTGACAGAGGGGAGAGGCCAGAGAATAGCGGGGGGACAGGTGGATTAGTCGGGCAGCAGAGTTTAGAATAGATTGGAGGGGTGCGAGAGTGTTTGAGGGGAGGCCACAGAGCAGAAGGTTGCAGTAGTCAAGGCGAGAGATGATGAGGGCATGGACTAGGGTTTTTGCAGATTCTTGGTTGAGGAATGAACGGATTCGTGCAATATTTTTGAGTTGAAGTCGGCAGGAAGTGGAAAGGGCTTGGATATGTGGTTTGAAGGAGAGATCAGCGTCAAGGATTACCCCGAGGCAGCGAGCTTGTGGGACTGGGGAGAGTGGGCAGCCATTTACTGTAATGGATAGGTTCGTTGGGGGGGTCACGTGAGATGGGGGAAAGATGATGAATTCTGTTTTGTCCATGTTAAGTTTCAGAAATCTAGCGGAGAAGAAGGATGAAATAGTGGACAGACATTGAGGGATTCTGGTTAGTAGGGAGGTGATATCTGGTCCAGAGATGTAGATCTGTGTGTCATCAGCATAGAGGTGATACTGAAAGCCATGAGATTCTATGAGCTGTCCCAGGCCAAAGGTGTAAATGGAGAAGAGCAGGGGCCCAAGGACTGAACCTTGTGGGACTCCGACAGATAGGGGGCGAGGTGAGGAGGTGGTGTGTGAGTGGGAGACGCTGAATGTCCGGTCTGTTAGGTATGATGAGATCCAGGATAGGGCCAAGTCTGTGATGCCAAGGGATGAGAGGGTCTGTAATAATAGGGAATGGTCCACTGTGTCAAAGGCAGCCGACAGGTCGAGGAGGAGGAGGACAGAGTAGTGTCGCTTGCTCTTGGCGGTTAAGAGGTCATTGGTGACCTTAGTTAGGGCAGTTTCAGTGGAATGGTGTGACCGGAAGCCAGATTGTAAGCGGTCAAAGAGGGAGCAAGAAGAGAGATGGGAGGACAGTTCAAGGTAGACGTGTTGTTCCAGTAGTTTTGAGGCATAGGGGAGAAGTGATATAGGGCGATAGCTAGATACAGAGGATGGGTCAAGAGAGGGCTTTTTGAGGATAGGTGTGATGGAGGCATGTTTAAAGCTTGAGGGGAAAACACCAGTTGTTAGTGATAGGTTGAAGAGATGGGTTAGGGTTGGGATGAAGATTGTGGTGAGGTTTGGGATGAGGTGGGATGGGAGCGGGTCAAGTGCACAGGTGGTGAGATGCGATCTTGAGAGTAGAGTGGCGAGTTGATCTTCTGTAATGGTGGAGTAGTTGGTTTTGGAGGTGGAGGGTAGGGAAGTTGGGAGGAAGGGCTCTGGGGCTTGTTGACCAAAACTGTCTCTGATGTTATCAATCTTCTGCTTGAAGAATGAGGCAAAGTCTTCAGCAGAGATAAGTGGGGAGAGAGGAGGTGCTGGGGGACGGAGGAGAGAATTGAAGGTGTTGAATAACTGTTTAGGGTTGTGAGACAGGGAGGATATGAGAGATGAGAAGTAGGTTTGTTTAGCTGTGGCGAGTGCGGTCTTGAAAGTAGTGAGGGACTGTTTGAATGCGATTAAGTGGTCGTTGGAGTGGGATCTTTTCCATCTGCGCTCAGCAGCCCTGGAAGCTCGCCTCAGTTCCTTGGTCAGGCTGGTGTGCCAGGGCTGTCTGTTGATTTTGCGAGCTTTGGTATGTGTAAGTGGGGCAGCAGATTCCAAAGCTACAGCTATTGTGGTGTTATATAGAGCGGCAGCGTCATCCGCATTGTGTATGGAACTTATGTCAGTGAGAGGTAGGAGGGATTCAGAGAATGAATGTAGGTCAAGATGTTTAAGATTTCTGCGAGGGTGTGAAAGTTTGTGGGGTGGGGACTCTAGACATGGAGTGGAGAGAGATGAGAATGTGAGAAGGTTGTGGTCAGAGAGAGGAAGAGGTGAGTTAGAGAGGTTAGATAGGGAGCAGAGGCGGGTGAAGATTAGGTCCAGTGTGTGACCATCTTTGTGAGTGGCTGCAGAAGACCATTGAGTGAGGCCGAAGGAGGAAGAGAGAGATAGAAGTTTAGTGGCAGCTGAGAGTGAAGTGTCAATGGAGATGTTAAAATCGCCCATGATGATAGTGGGGATGTCTGCAGAAAGGAAATGAAGTAGCCAGGTGGTGAAGTGGTCAAAGAAGATGGTGGCTGGCCCTGGGGGGCGGTAAATGACAGCCAGTTGGAGGTTGGAGGGGGAGTAGATGCGCACAGAGTGCACCTCAAAGGAAGGGAGGGTAACAGAGGGTGGCAGTGGGATTGGGGTGAAGGAGCAGTTATCTGACAGGAGAAAACCAACTCCTCCGCCATGCTTGCTGCTGGGGCGGGGTGTGTGAGAAAGGTGGAAGCCACCGTAAGAGAGTGCAGCAGGAGAGGCTGTGTCAGAAGGGGTGAGCCAGGTTTCGGTGATGGCGAGGAAGGAAAGTTTGGTAGTAACAAAGAGATCATGGATGTAGGAAAGCTTGTTACAGACAGAGCGAGCGTTCCACAGAGCTCCTGTTAGTGGGACTGGGGAAGCGGGGGCTGGGCGAATGGGTATAAGGTTAGAGAGGTTACGGAAGTTTGTGATGGAGCGTGGATGGGAGGTAGAAATGACTGTGGGAATGTGGTGAGGAGGACCAGGATTTGGAGAGATATCACCAGCAGTGAGAAGGAGCAGGGATAGTGTTAGCAGGTGGGAGCAGGAGAGGGCATGAGGGGGCTGCCTGTGTTTTGAGACAGAGGATTGTATGTTAAGGAACAGTTCTGAGGAGGAGGTGAGATGGATGGGGAGGATTGAAGAGGAGATGAACAGTTCCTTTCTTGGTGTGGGGATTGGGGGAGGTAGCAGAAAGTGAAAGATTATAGGGGTAAAAGTGACAACAAACAGAAACATTGTTTGCAGTGTCAGGCCAGTTACCTTCAGTTCCAATTCAGGTTTTAATTCTAATGTAATCCACACTTTTAGAACACACTTCTAGAAATCACACTGCAGACTGAAGTCTAGCAGACTTGTGCTATGCAATATATGGAAAACTAAGTGCGTTCAGGTGTGGAGCAGAGAGGAGTGGTCTCTGCTCATCTTGGTCAGAGAATTAAGGGTGGACCAGATGCATACAATCAGGCCTAAGTAAACAATGTCATAAATAACACAGGGCAAGCGGGGGTTAGCTGAAAGGCATACCATATGAAAGCAAAGAGCAGAGGGAAGTCTGTGTGCAAAGCTGGGTGATGTATTATGTGCACTTCATGTAGGAGAGCTGGATGAACATACCATATGAAAGCAAAGAGCAGAGGGAAGTCTGTGTGCAAAGCTGGGTGATGTATTATGTGCACTTCATGTAGGAGAGCTGGATGAACATACCATATGAAAGCAAAGAGCAGAGGGAAGTCTGTGTGCAAAGCTGGGTGATGTATTATGTGCACTTCATGTAGGAGAGCTGGATGAACATACCATATGAAAGCAAAGAGCAGAGGGAAGTCTGTGTGCAAAGCTGGGTGATGTATTATGTGCACTTCATGTAGGAGAGCTGGATGAACATACCATATGAAAGCAAAGAGCAGAGGGAAGTCTGTGTGCAAAGCTGGGTGATGTATTATGTGCACTTCATGTAGGAGAGCTGGATGAACATACCTGTTGGAAGAATAGAGGTGCTTGTTAGAGTGCGATGGTGGCAGGTAGCAGGGCACAGTCTGTATACATCTTTCAGGTTTTAATTCTAATGTAATCCACACTTTTAGAACACACTTCTAGAAATCACACTGCAGACTGAAGTCTAGCAGACTTGTGCTATGCAATATATGGAAAACTAAGTGCGTTCAGGTGTGGAGCAGAGAGGAGAATGCAGTGAAAAATCAGGCCCACTGTATTACACTACACAGTTTGATTGGCAGAAAGAGGCTGGCAGATATGACACTAACAGGATTGACGCAGATAAAAACACTGGCAATAGAAATGTCCCTCATTATGTGTGGGAGAATGCAGGGAAAAATCAGGCCCACTGTATTACACTACACAGTTTGATTGGCAGAAAGAGGCTGGCAGATATGGCACTAACAGGAGTGACGCAGATGCACACACTGGCAATAGAAATGTACCTTTTTTTGTGTGGGAGAATGCAGGGAAAAATCAGGCCCACTGTATTACACAACACAGTTTGATTAGCAGAAAGAGGCTGGCAGATATGGCACTAGCCGGACTGACACAGATGCACACACTGGCAATAGAAATGTCCCTCTTTTGTTTTATATGGGAGACAAGGGATTGAATCAGGCCCACTATATCACGGTATAGTTCCTGTGGCACAAAATGACTGACAGATACCACAGACAGCACTCGCACAGATGCACAGGTTTGGCAAGATTATTCTCCCTTTATTTTAATTTTTTTTGGGGATATGTGAGTCAAGTGATTTAATCTGGCCCACAGTTATACAGTAGGTTTTCTGTGGCAGAAAAACAAAGACAGATGCCACACACAGGACTGGCACTAAT
Source organism: Ranitomeya variabilis (assembly GCF_051348905.1). Taxonomy (NCBI): domain Eukaryota; kingdom Metazoa; phylum Chordata; class Amphibia; order Anura; family Dendrobatidae; genus Ranitomeya; species Ranitomeya variabilis. The sequence continues at coordinate 509,384,581 of NC_135235.1, forward strand.
GCAGATTTGCCAATCTTAATCTCCCACTTTTATTTTTTTTTCTGGGAGAATTGTGAAGAAATCAGGCCCACTGTTATACAGTAGGTTTTCTGTGGCAGAAAAACAAAGACAGATGCCACACACAGGACTGGCACTGATGCAGATTTGCCAATCTTAATCTCCCACTTTTATTTTTTTTTCTGGGAGAATTGTGAAGAAATCAGACCCACTGTTATACAGTAGGTTTTCTGTGGCAGAAAAACAAAGACAGATGCCACACACAGGACTGGCACTAATGCAGATTTGCCAATCTTAATCTCCCACTTTTATTTTTTTTTCTGGGAGAATTGTGAAGAAATCAGGCCCACTGTTATACAGTAGGTTTTCTGTGGCAGAAAAACAAAGACAGGTGCCACACACAGGACTGGCACTGATGCAGATTTGACAATCTTAATTTCCCACTTTTATTTTCTTTTTCTGGGAGAATTGTGAATAAATCTGGGCCACTGTATTAGAGTATATTTTCTGTGGCAAAAAGTGGCTTGAAGAGATATAACAAAAAAAAAAAAAAAAGGGACTGTACTACAATTACTAACTCCCTACAGTTATCTCAGAAAAGTATGTCAGGCAGCAATAAAAAGGACTGCTGCACACAAAAGTCAAAAGTGTGGACAAACAAACAAGATAGCTGTGCAGAAAGGAAGGAGCAACAGGATTTGTGCTTTGAAAAAAGCAGTTGGTTTGCACAGTGGCGTACACACAGCAACGCAGCTATCAGGGAGCCTTATAACCTACAGAGCTGTTGCACAGAAATCGAGCCTCCACTGTCCCAAAAAGAAAAGGTGGTGTTGGACAGTGGAAATCGCTACAGCACAAGCGGTTTGGGGGTTAATTTACCCTGCCTAACGCTATCCCTGCTTCTGACGAAGCGGCAGCAACCTCTCCCTATGCTCAGATCAGCAGCAGTAAGATGGCGGTCGGCAGAAACGCCCCTTTATAGCCCCTGTGATGCTGCAGAAAGCAAGCCAATCACTGCCATGCCCTTCTCTAAGATGGTGGGGACCAGGACCTATGTCATCACGCTGCCCACACTCTGCGTGCACCTTCATTGGCTGAGAAATGGCGCTTTAAGCGTCATAGGAAACGCGACTTTGGCGCGAAGATCGTGTACCGCATGGCCGATCCCACGCTGGGATCAGGTCGGGTTTCATGAAACCCGACTTTGCCAAAAGTCGGCGACTTATGAAAATGACCGATCCGTTTCGCTCAACCTTAGCTCTGACAATTTCACATGGCACACTCAAAGTAGTCCTGTAAAATCTGAACTCAAATATAGCGCTTCTTCCATTTTTAAGCTTTGCATTTTAGTAGTTTATTACCATAAATGGGGTATCAGCATGCTAAGTTGAAATTGCAAATTTTGGGTTCCTTTTTCTCCTAACCTTGTAAAAATGAATACATTTGGGGCTAAAACAACAACACTTTTTAAAATGGTGTAACTTTTGGGTATTTTCTGTCATATAGACCCCTCAAAGTCACTTCAAATGTAATGTGGTTGGAAAAATGAGGAATCGCTGGTCAACTTTGAACCCTTCTAACTTCCTAACAAAAACAATTCAAAATATGTGCTGATTTAAAGTAGACATGTGGTAAATGTTCTTTATGAAATATTTTTGTGACTTAACTCTCTAATTTAAGGCCATAAAAATTAAGTTTTTATTTTTAAGTTAATTTTCAAAATTTTTGCCATTTTTCAGTTTTTTCCACAAATATACAAAAGTCATAATGATGAAATTTGACCACTGTCATTAAGTACTATATGTCTTAAAAAAAATAGTCTTAGAATCAGTGGGATCCGTTGAAGCATTCCAGAGTTATTACCTCATAAATTGACATTGGTCAGAATTATAAAATTTGGCCTGGTCGCGAAGGTGAAAAAAGGCGTGGGGATAAAAAGATTAAGGCTATTTTGATAAAGAAAAGTGTAAAAGCCATCCAAGCACAGCAAGTTATACCCAATCAGGATGGCCATATGCTCATTTCATTTTTTGAGTTTTGCCTGTGAAATGGCCACAGTGTGATCGTGTCCCTTACACATTGCATGTATACCAACTGTGATGCAGCGGTATGACCATACACAGTGAAACGACAGTGACCCAAACAAGTTCAAACAAAAACTTTCTTTTATTGTGTTTACTTCACACAGTCAATATAGTATACGGCTTCTTCATACAGTCCATTAATAATGCATGGCTATATGACGCAGTCAATACACAGGCCGAATTTCCCTCTGTCCAGTTTCCCTGGGTGACTGCACGCCGGCAACAAGTCTCTGTACTCACTCAGCACACTGCACTCTTTATCCTCTGGAGTGCAGCTGGGTACACATAAGACAGCCCAACACGCAGGGTGTCAGTCTCTCTGGTTCTTTTAGCCTCTGTGTTGCTCCACACAGAGAGCTCTTCAGACAACTGCCCTGTCTGCTTCCAAGAACACACTGACACACCTCCCCCACTACTACAGGGCTTTTAAATCAGTCACTGCTTCACTATTCTAATTACAGCCACACCTGTGTCTGTAGTACTCCCTCATGGCCTCACTACGCTTCCATGCACATTCTGCAGCGCACATACAGCACCCCCTAGCTGTACCAGGAGTCACTGCCTCACATATCCTCCCCCCCTGTTGATACCTGTAGGGTTGAACATTTGTTACCCCGTAAGGGCGAAAGACAGGGCATCGGTATGCCCCCCTGACATCCTCGCTCACTACATTAAGAAACCAAAGTAGGGACCAGAACCATCGATCAACGCACACATCCCTCCCCTTTGCGTTTCTCCTCCATATTTCATTACGGGACCACCCACCCTGATCTGTATTGCAGAAGCCAAACCCTCTTTTCTGATTAACTGCACATTTGGGCCAGTTTTGAGTGGTCTTTACTTTGTTTACTTTAGGTTCACTAACCCCATGGGTCATCCTGTCACCTACGTATCTGCTTTCGGGCCCCTGGTACCGTTTCCTCTGTACCCTTACCCGTGCCTCAGAGACTATATCACGCTGAAACGCCGCGGACTGCGCTGGCAACTCTGAGCATATATCTGTACTACGCCGCAACCGAACCTGAGCCTCCTGACACGGTTGTCTAGCGAGCGCTCTATCTAATTTACCCTGACCCCCGGCCCCATCCTTGACTGATGCCAGAGGGTTCCTCGTGCGCACGTCACCAGTCGACTCTGCGAACATACACTCTCGGCTCTTCTCATACCTGCGTCTTTGAAAGAAACCCTGGATCTGAGCTTTCCCAACCTTACCAGGGAACACCTCCCCCTCATGGTTCAATGGGGTCCCCACAACCTCTACTGCCACAACCTCTAGAGGGAGCCTATCGGGATTACACTCTAATCTTAAATTGGCGACCCCTGTGGCATACATCTTAGGATCTTTGGGTTCTACGCCCGAAACAACATCTTTAGCTTCTCCTGCCGCTACCTCTAGGGGGAGCCTATCGGGATTACACTCTGTTCCTTGGTTGGCGACCCCTATGGCAGGTATTTCAATATCTTTGGGTTCTGCACTCGGTATAACTTTTTCCATGAGAGGGTTTACCCTGGTCTCCCACAGGGACCAAAACAGGGGAAAATCTCTTCCAAACACAGTCCCATAGGGAAGGGTCTTTGCCACTCCCACCACATGTCTAATGTTTTCACATGGTGTAGAAACATTGACCTCCGCGGTCGGGTGCTCCCGGATTTCCCCATGGATACCCATCACCTCCACTTTCTGTCTGTTGGTGTTGTCCCCAGCAACAAGGGAATGATGGACCAGAGTCACTTTACTCCCCGTGTCCAGGAGAGCCTTTGTTCGGCACCCATTCACAAGTACCTGGCACAATTCTGGTTCGCCACCAGCTGTGCCCGTAGTGGTGATACAGACAGGCCGGGCACACATAGACGCCTGACCAGTGTTCCCACAGTCCATGGGCTTAGATGTTACCGAACAGTTACTAGCCCCATGCCCTGGTGCAACGTCCTGAGTGGACTTATACCGCTCAATCAATTCTATCAGCAGTTTCAGGTGGCCTAGGTCCCTCAGCCCGACCCAAAGCTGCATGGTGGCCAGCAGAGCCCTCGCCATCCGATCAGCCACGATTCTCTCCATCATCTCATACAGAGAACAGAACTCAGGCTGGAGCCACTCCTCCACCAATTGCAACAAGTCACTTGCTTGAGACCTGGTAGACCGAGTCTCTACATAGGACCACTGGTACACCCAATGATCACCCCTTACCTTTGGGGTCTTTTCAGGACTCTGCTGTTCACCCCTCACAGTAGAGGTCTCCACTTTATATCATTGAAGCTCTGCTTGCTCCCTCTACAGCGTCTCCTGCTGTCGCTGCTGCAGCAAAATCTCTTGCTGGGAATGTTGAAACTGCAGCGTCTCTTGTTGAAGCCTTTGCTGACTGAGCACAACCTGCTCCAAAAGTTCCTCCATTTTTCCAGCAGACTCGCACAACAATCTGCAGCACTCTCTGGAGGTATGCCTTAGTTCACTGGCCTCTCATTCTTTCCACCATATGTGGTGCAGCGGTATGACCATACACAGAGAAATGGCAGTGACCCAAACAAGTTCAAACAAAAACGTTCTTTTATTGTGTTTACTTCACACAGTCAATATAGTATACGGCTTCTTCATACAGTCCATTAATAATGCATGGCTATATGACGAAGTCAATACACAGGCTGAACTTCCTTCTGTCCAGTTTCCCTGGGTGACCGCACGCCGGCAACAAGTCTCTGTACTCACTCAGCGCACTGCACTCTTTATCCTCTGGAGTGCAGCCGGGTACACGTAAGACAGCCCAAGACGCAGGGTGTCAGTCTCTCTGGTTCCTTTAGCCTCTGTGTTGCTCCACACAGAGAGAGCTCTGCAGACAACTGCTCTGTCTGCTTCCAAGAACAAACTGACACACCTCCCCCACTGCTACAGGGCTTTCAAATCAGCCACTGCTTCACTATTCTAATTACAGCCACACCTGTGTCTGTAGTACGCCCTCATGGCCTCACTACGCTTCCATGCACATTCTGCTGCGCACATACAGCACCCCTTAGCTGTACAAGGAGTCACTGCCTCACACAACTTATTATACTCCTGCTCATTTCTTTGGTTTTGATATATCTAATGAGGTAATTTAGAGCTCATTTAGTTGAAGTGGCAATTGGCGAATGAGCATTTGGAGGAACACTTGTTCCAATAATTGGCCAATCTACGCTGGTTTGTTGCATGTTATGATTTTTAAATAGAGCAAAAAATCATCTTTATCGCCAGCACATTGTTCTGTCAAAATTGGGCATGTGCCACTGATAACCTTACATTCTATGCTCACAAAACAATTGTATTAAGGATCATTCTGTGCGCATACAAGTGTGGTCAGCCGGGCATTAAACAAACGCTGATTGACTTGCATGTAGCTCATGTAGCAGTTTAATCACAGTGATGACAGTGCCTTATAAACCCAGCATTACACTCACTTGCCTTCACGTCTGTCCATTCATTTTTTATGTTTTGTAGGGAAATAGCGAGAATGTCCCATCCTGAAAACCTCTAATTCACTGCAGGAAACTAATTACACGGATAAAACGTAGAAGTTGAATGCATTTTTCTAATCTGACATTTACAGATATGTAATTATCTGATATCACTGAAAACTTAAAATAGAAAGTAAAGAAGATTAATGTTATTGCATCTCAAGAAGTCGATGGGAATATTACCACATAGGCCGCCTGGCTGGATCTTTTAAATTGTCATTTAGCTCCGGCTCATTTGTGACATCTTGATTGAGAAAATTTCAGACTAATTGTAAGACATTAGTGGTGACTGATATTTTGTCAGAAATTTATGAAAAATGAGCTGAATATAAAAAAATAATATGTCATGTTGACCATATTAAACTTATTAGGAGGCTTGCTCTCTTGACTTAAGGGAGCAGAGGAAATAGGTATACTTATTTAGAAATATGTAAAAGCATAGTATACTGTGCTTTTCTATATTTCTTAAAAAAATAAAAAATTTTAAAACTGCTCGAACATAGGCAGAGTTGAACTATTTATGGCCATTAGAGTCTACATGTGACCATCCCTTCATATGCTCAGACATTACATGTAACTTTATTAGAGCCATACTAGAAGGATAAAAACTTATAGTTATCGGTGGAACTATCTAACAACTATCAATTAACTAAAGGGACAGAGTATTGAGGCTAGGTTTTAACACCTATGCATTGGCCACCCAGAGAGCCAGTGTACCATATCCCCCCTTTGTCACCATGATAGTGCATGTAGGTCTACTCAACTACTTTATGGTCTCATGTGTTGTTGATTTTCACCAAGTTGTCGACATATGTTGACAACTTTGGTCAAAGACATCATTCGCTGAAGGATACTAACTCAGAATTTGCCCCTATAATCATAGATTTCGTGGACTAGATTGAGCTGGGCTTCATGAACTGCATTTTCCCCCATTACCTTAATATATATATATATATATATATATATATATATATATATATATAGGGACTAACTGACAGGGAGAGTGCAGGGCATGTGTATACAGGGGTAGATGTGGACTGCCCTTGTAAGGGCAGGAGCTTTGGGGATAGCTTACCGTTAGCCCCATAGGGATTGACAGGGCATTGTCATCTCCATCTATCAACTTCCGGATCATCCCCTGACCAGAGAATATCCGTTGCTCCTGTGCCTGTATCATGGAATTGGTGAGATTGTTCCTTTTCCATTATTTAACAATTACCAGTGGCACTGTCTACATTACTTGCTACAATTGTGACATGTTAATAATTGTCTTTACATGCAACCAAGTGTATGGAAATCTGTGCTGCTGATTATATGAGTATTTTTTCGCAGTTATTACTTTATACATCATACCTTGGTCTGTATTTATTTTGCAAGTGCCACTGCAGGCGGAATTTTTGAATCCTAACGGGGGTTTTTAAGTCTCTGGTTGAGACTCTACCCCAGGTTTTATTCTCACTTTGGGTGACTTTGTTTTTTACTTTTTAATATAATTATTAAAAGTTATGTTTTATATTTCCACTTATGCTGTATTATAGACATTTTTCAGTGGGATCATATGCACGATTGGTAGTTGAACTACAGATATTGCTTTTTTCTTCTCCCCATTACCTTAATGAAAAAGTCCTAATGCTCCATGAATGCAATCTAACTGTGCCCTAAGAACCTCAAATACACAAGGTTCGATGACTTCTCAATAAAGGAATTTCTTTTGGTTGCCTTATGTTTATCTTTAGATGTTGCTCATGGTTACAAAGCAGAATAGATTTATTCTAGGATTCTCTAATCAGCAAATGAGCATTCCAAAGCTGAATATAAACACATGGTGTGAATGCTTTGCCCACACTGAAAGCACTGCCAAGTTATATTTTTCTGTTGATTCTTTCTCTCCTCAACCATTAAAATAGGAAACTAATTGACATGGTCATTATGTTGAGAGGAAAAGAGTCAATTAGTCATTTTATTTTCTGAAGCCCTCCTTAGAGCTTTACCGGGAGTTGAGGTTTTTGACTGTTATGTTTCTGATGTTTCTGTACTCAAAGCATAAACCCTACATTTATAAATAGTCTATGCAGAAATCCCTAAAAGACCAAGCGATAGATGTCTGAGGTTAGTTATAGGCTTAAAGGATAGTTTATTTTGTGCTGCATATTTGGGTCTGTGTTGAGATCTGCTCAGTATTGATTTGAAACCTGGGTCCAGTGGAGGATTTTTGTTCCTCTGGTTGGAAGTCTGACCAACAGTAGTAAGGATATTGTCAAAAATTTTGATTGGTGTGTTTTTACTACATGGTGTACAATTTCCATTTCAGGACTAGTTATGGCTGTTTACATTTTTAAAGTCATTTTAAGTGTTTTCAGAAAACATGATGATTTCACCTTTACAGAAAAAAAACTTTTTTTTTTAATTATCAGTGTGTTGGGTGTTGGGCTCCCGCCTCTGCACAGGGGGAATCTCAAACCATCTCCGCTGCGGTCTCCCATTCTTCTCCAGCCGCATTGGAGTCTGCTCAGTGGAGATGTTGGTCCCAGCATCTTGCTCAGTCTCACTCTGTGCATAGGGTTACTGCTGTTTTTCCAGCTTCTGCCATTGAAGCCAGTGCTGGTCAACGGCGAGCAGATGCTTTTGGGACTATGTCCTGCTTTTCCCCTTCTGAGCATGCCCAGGGCAAGATCTCCCATTGGGGATCGAGGGTCACATGCTCAGATACTGCAGCAGATCCCATTGGTCCTCCAGGAAGGTCCTGAAGGTGCTCAACTTCTGTGGCAGCCTCCCATTGGTCCTTCTGGGAAGGTCCTGTACATGCTGCAGCTATAAAAGATTCGCATGACCGCACGGCCATGCGCTAGTGTACATTTGTCATCCTTAAATATCCCATCCCTATTGTATGACTGCTCGCGTAAGGTGGATGATTGATATCTAGCGCCCGACTTAGCCATCAGCACGTAACACACAAAACAGTGTCTATTGCTGTGACCGCCAGTGCGGCGTCATGCGCTTTCACAGCACGTTCCTGACCCAAGCCTGGGTGGTTAGTGGCGTGACTTTAGTGACTTTTTCAAAAGTCGGGTCGAGTGAAATCGGCTGCCGGAAAGAAGCAGGGCGTGTCCGAGGGTGAGTATATACCTAATAGGAATATACTCACCCTCGGCTTCGTTCCGGCAGCCTTCCTTCCTAAGAATCAGCCCTTCCAGGACCTTCGGTGACATCACGGTGACGTCGCGGATTGTGATTGGTCGCGCGAGCGGTCACATGGGTGGCCGCGCGACCAATCACAAGCCGCGACGTCACCGCAAGGTCCTGGAAGGCTGATTCTAAGGAAGGAAGGTTCCCGGTTAGTACCAGGGCCCGTCAGAGGGTAAGTATAGCGATATTTTTTATTTTAATTCTTTATTTTACACTTAAATCTGAATTCCGATACCAATTCCCGATATCTTAAACATATCGGGAATCGGTATCGGAATTCCGATTCCAGATTCAGAAGATCGCCGACTTCATGGCCGACCCCACACAGGGGTCAGGTCGGGTTTCATGAAACCCGACTTTGCCAAAAGTCAGCGACTTCTGAAAATTGCCGACCCGTTTCGCTCAACCCTAGTGTCGAGCGCAAGAGGTCTATATGAACTCAAATCCTGTGTCTTGGGATTGAGTTCTGAGACTCCTTGCTTGCCCTCTTGGTGCGGTACCGCGGCCCTGTGACGCAACAGGGTTCGCTTCCTTCACACAGGGTGAAGTTAACCCGTGTGTGTATCCACATTGTACCGCCATACAGTCCGTCATTACTTAGCAGCAGGTTCCATCTCTGCACGGTGGAACCCGGGCTGCGAACGCACATTACTCTATCTTTCTAATTATTTGGTGCGTTCCGCTAGCCCTAACACAGTGTTTAAACCACAACGTTATAACTGACTTGTAATTGTGGGAACAAAGGTTTTACTATTAATACATATATTATATTCAGAGGCAGTGACAGACTGATGTTTTTGACCCATCAGAGGAAATATTCCCATTAAAAACTGCTTTCCTAACTACAATTATATCAAGATCTCTGTTGTTTAATGGGTTATATATGGTTTAACTAAGAAAAATCCTCTATGGGTAAGGGATTCGTTTATTTTCAATAGTTGCCTTCTTCAGTTTATTGGGGGCCTAAATTAGACTGAATTATGGGTGGAGTGTGGATTCCTTTTTTAGATTTTTTAGTACTTTGAGGAGTAAGGCTGGTTTCACATTTGCGTCTGTGCGTGCAGTGTTTAATCCGCATAGATCCATATGCATCATGCATACATATATTTAACATGGTGTGCACAAGGACATGCATTTGCATGCGTTCGCATGCTTTTGCTTACGCATGCATCGCTTCGCTGTGTGTGGCGGGGCACAGCGAATGCTGCATGTTGCATTTTTGGAGGCGTGAAATATTGGGCAATCGTTCGCGTGCGGATGATTGCGTAAAAAAATGCATTACTGTCTATGGGAATGCATTGGTACGCAAGGACATGCATAAGCATTAGTGTTGAGCGATACCGTCCGATACTTGAAAGTATCGGTATCGGAAAGTATCGGCCGATACCGGCAAAGTATCGGATCCAATCCGATACCGATACCCGATACCAATACAAGTCAATGGGACTCAGGTATCGGACGGTATTCCTGATGGTTCCCAGGGTCTGAAGGAGAGGAAACTCTCCTTCAGGCCCTGGGAACCATATTAATGTGTAAAAGAAAGAATTAAAATAAAAAATATCGCTATACTCACCTGTCCGACGCAGCCGGGACCTCAGCGAGGGAACCGGCAGCGTTGTTTGTTTAAAATTCGCGCTTTTACTTGGTTACGTGAGGTCCCGGCTTGTGATTGGTCAGGGCGGCCATGTTGCCGGGACGCGGACCAATCACAGCAAGCCGTGACGAAATTACGTCACGGCTTGCTGTGATTGGTCCGAGTCCCGGCAACATGGCCGCCATTAACCAATCACAAGCCGTGACGTCACGGGAGGCTGGACATGCGCGTATTTTGAAAAGCGCGCGTGTCCAGCCTCCAGTGACGTCCCGGCTTATGATTGGTCACGGCGCCATGTTGCCGGGACGCGGACCAATCACAGCAAGCCGTGACGAAATTACGTCACGGCTTGCTGTGATTGGTCCGCGTCCCGGCAACATGGCCGCCATTAACCAATCACAAGCCGTGACGTCACGGGAGGCTGGACACGCGCGCTTTTCAAAATACGCGCATGTCCAGCCTCCCGTGACGTCCCGGCTTGTGATTGGTTAATGGCGGCCATGTTGCCGGGACGTCACTGGAGGCTGGACACGCGCGCTTTTCAAAATACGCGCATGTCCAGCCTCCCGTGACGTCACGGCTTGTGATTGGTTAATGGCGGCCATGTTGCCGGGACGCGGACCAATCACAGCAAGCCGTGACGTAATTTCGTCACGGCTTGCTGTGATTGGTCCGCGTCCCGGCAACATGGCTGCCCTGACCAATCACAAGCCGGGACCTCACGTAACCAAGTAAAAGCGCGAAATTTAAACAAACAACGCTGCCGGTTCCCTCGCTGAGGTCCCGGCTGCGTCGGACAGGTGAGTATAGCGATATTTTTTATTTTAATTCTCTTTTTTACACATTATTACATTAATGTTGTTGCGATACCCGATACCCGATATCACAAAAATATCGGATCTCGGTATCGGAAATTCCGATACAGCAAGTATCGGCCGATACCCGATACTTGCAGTATCGGAATGCTCAACACTAATAAGCATGCGTTCGGAATGCAATGCGTACTTCACATTAATCAAGTCCAGAAAACTATGTTACCACCTGCAAAATCACTGATGTATAAAACGGGATGTGGAGAAAGGTAGTCCATTACTCTCAAGACTCTGGATGGAAACAGAAGACTCTGGACAGAAGCATAATACTCTCGACGGAAGCACAAGACTCTGCACAGAAGCACAAGACTCTGGACGGAAGCACAAGACTCTGAACGGAACTAAAAGACTGCACGGAAGCACAAGACTCTGCAAGGAAGCACAAGACTCTGCACGGAAGCACAAGACTGGTTGTCTCCTGGTGCTGCCATCTCTCCTGGTCCTGCCATCTGTCCTGGTGCTGCTGTCTCTGTTGCTGGCATCTCTCCTGGTGTTGCTGTCCTGGTGAGGATAACACTGACTATGTAAGTAAAGAACCTTTGAAAATGTCTGTCTCTCTTAATTTTCTTCTGTTCCTTTAGACTGATTGTCTTCTGGTGCTGACATCTCTCCTGGTGCTGGCATCTCTCCTGGTGCTGCCATCTGTCCTGTTGCTGCTGTTTCTGGTGCAGGCATCTCTCCTAGTGCTGCTGTCCTGGTGAGGACAACACTGGCTATGTAAATATAGAACCTTTGAAAATATCCATCTCTCTTAATTTTTTGTATCTGTTCCTTTAAAGGGACTCTGTCACCTGAATTTGGAGGGAACAATTTTCAGCCATAGAGGAGGGGTTTTCGGGTGTTTGATTCAACCTTTCCTTACCCACTGCCTGCATGCTGGCTGCAATATTGGATTGAAGTTCATTCTCTGTCCTCCGTAGTACACGCCTGCCAGATCAATGTCATGCAGGCCTGCAGGCTGCTTACAGCCATGCATTGCAGCAGCAGTCCCAAAGCTACAGTCCACAGGCCGGAGGATATTACCAGCAGCCGAACATCTACTTTCACACTCCCACAGCACCGATTTATCCACCACCACCGCCTCCAGTTCACATATCCACCACGCTGCTGACTTCATCATCCCTGCAGCCAGAAGTAGAGTTGAGCGACTTTTACTTTTTTTCGGATCGAGTCGGGTTTCGCGTAACCCAAACTTTGTCAAAAGTCGGGTCAGGTGAAATCGACCGATTATTGCACGGGTGCTTGTGCCAGGTGGTGACCACTGCCCTGTGGGGGGAGTCAGTCCATTTCGGGAGGTATAAAAATGGCCTATGGTGGACATTCAGCAGCTGCAAATGGAGAAATTGGAGAAGTCAGTAAACAAGGTAAAAGGTGTATATAAACTTGTTGAGAATTTAAATCTCCCTTTTTTGGGGGAGACTGAACCAAAACTCAGGCCCTGTGCATAAAACAACACAATGTAAGTGGCAGAAAGTGGCTGGCTGACATACGACAAACTAACAGGACTGAAGTATATCCCACTTTGTGAGAATTTGAATCTCACTTTTTTATTTTGGAGACTGAACCAAAACTCAGGCCCAGTATATAAAACAACACAATGTAAGTGGCAGAAAGTGGCTGGAAGATTTATGAAAAAATACAAGGACTGTAGTACAATTTCAATCTCCCTACAATGATCTCAGGACAAGTATGGCAGCAATAAAAAGGGCTGCTGCACACAAAAGTGTGGACAAATAAACAAGATAACTGTGCAGAAAGGAGCAACAGGATTTTTGCTTTTAAAAAAGCAGTTGGTTTGCACAGCAGCGTGCAAACAGCAATGCAGCTATCAGGGAGTCTTATAAGGCAGCCTAATAAGCTACAGAGCTGATGCACAAAAAACTAGCCTCCACTGTCCCTGCAAAAAAAAAGGTGGTGTTGGACAGTGGAAATCGCTAAAGCACAAGCAATTTGGGGGTTAATCTTCCCTCCCTAACTATATCCCTTCTTCTGATGAAGCTGCAGCAACCTCTCCCTATGCTAAGATCGGCAGAAGTAAGATGGTGGTTGGCGTGCACGCCCCTTTATAGCCCCTGTGACGCCACAGAAAGCAAGCCAATCACTGTCATGCCCTTCTCTAAGATGGTGGGGACCGAGACCTATGTCATCACGCTGCCCAAACTCTGTGTCCTCCTTCATTGGCTGAAAAATGGCTCTGAAAGCGTCATATGAAATGAGACTTTTGCGTGCAGATCGCCGACCTCATGGCCGATCCCACACTAGGATCAGGTCGAGTTTCATGAAACCCGACTTTGCCGAAAGTCACCGATTTTTTTAATTTGTCCGATCCGTTTCGCTCAACCCTAGCCAGAAGCATCCACGACGCTCCCAAGTTCAGCACCCCTGCAGCCGGCAGCATCCACCACTACTTTCCCAAGTTCAGCACCCCTGCAGCCAGCAGCATACACCATGCTGCCCTGTCCAGCACCACGCCAGAAGACTGCTACAGAGGCCACCATTCCCACTCGGCCAAGAAAGCAAAGATCCAAAACTAACAACATTCCCACCAGGACGAAGACCCGGAGTCAAAAAACCCTGCTAAAATTGGACCCACCACCTCCACCCTTACCTACCAATGTGTCTCTGTGGTCAAATGTTTCACTACCTGCCCTTGCGTCTATCCCTTTCAGTTTGTTCATTCATGCCCATGATTCCACTGTGTTGTCTACTTTCAATGTGTAGTCTCATCCATGATCGAATCCTTCAACTTGTTGCCCCTTCCCCTGTAACCCCTTCATCAACTACCACCCAATCCTCACAGTTCCACACCCCCAAGGTCCACCACATCTCACACTCAGATAGACCCCGATCCTAAACCCTGTTATTTTTTGTTAAATAAATGTTTATTTTGTTTGTACAATATTTGTGTTTTCTTTGTCTCTTTAAGCGCATGTGTGTATTGTATTGTGTGTATTGTATTGTTGAGGGAACTTGTAACGGGTGTTTTACTACGTGTATTTTATTATTTAATTCAGCAAACATTACAGGTAGATTTTAACATTACAGGTATATTTTTACATTACAGGTACATTTTAACATTACAGGTACATTTTTTCATTACAGGTACATTTTTACATTACAGGTACATTTTTACATTACAAGTACATACTTAGCGAATTAAACCATTCTGTCTTGCCATGCCACACGTTCATGATCAGAAATAAAGTATGCAGCAAACTTATTCCTCATCTGGGCAACTTCCACTGTAGTCCTCAGAGGGTGATCATGCAATGTAACAGGTTCCTCAGGTTCTAATTTGGGCCGCTCTTTTGCCAGGATATAATTGTGCATAATAACACTTGCTTTCACAACGTCATCAATTGTCTCAATTTTTAGATTGATTGGTGTTCCCAAAATGCACCATTTAGATACCAGCAAACCAAAGGCACACTCCACAGTTTTCGTGCCCTTGTCAGTCAGTAGTTAAAAATCTGTTTGGTGTGATTCAAGTCCCTACAGTTGTGGGTTGGGGGAGGAATTATTGATGCTGAACATCACATAAAGCCCTGTAGGTGTCTCCAACAATCCCAGAAAGGGTGGACACTCCAATCCAGAACTAGAAATGGAGATATAATAAGGTCTCTCCGGTAGCCAGGAATCTGTTGAACAGAAAATGGAAATAAAAAAATTAATACATGGGTTTTCTAACAATAATACTGTGAACAAGTGTTTGTTTTTCACAATTACGTATCTCAGGGTCACCAACAGACATTCCTCAGCAGAAAATGCTCTATGAAGTTGTGTGTCATGCCTGGTAATGGATCCGGGGACACATTGCAGCAAGTCATCAAAACTCCATTCAGACATCCTCGTGTAGTAAAAAAAACTTCTGAGGGTTTGCACGCAGCTTAGTGTATAACAAGTCGTAGGCTCCACAGCTCTCTCGGTGTTCAAGGATGGGGTCTTGCCAGTAGCGACTACGACATCTTCTCAGGCTTTGTCTTCTTCTTTCTTCTTGACAAGCAAATGCAAAGGCAACAGCCAATTTCAATTGTAAATCCAGATAAGCATAGAAGCTATCCATGTCAAGATCCATCTTGCAGCAGGATACAGCAGCAAAAGATGAGGATTTCCTCAGCGCAGTGTGTCTATATATATATAGGAATCCCATGAGACACGCCCATTGGGTGTCTGATGTCAAGGAAAAGCTACTGAAAAACATGGGAAATATCGAACGCATGCGCATAAACAATGCAAACGCATGCAAAAACGCATGCACACGCAGCTGTTTTTTGCCGTCATGAGTAAGATGATGCAGATAAAAAATGTTGCATAAGCATGCATTTGCATGTGTTTTCCATGCGTTTGTGTATGCGGATGATACACTGCAGACTCAAACACTAATGTGAGCCTAGCCTAAGCTGGATCCTTCTTGGCATCCTCTGGAACACAATAAGCTTCATAGATATGGATATTTGTCTATTTCCAGAAGCTAATTTCGCACTGAGTGTAGGCATTAGCAAAAATGCAAGGGGTCAAACTACAAAAGGACTGAGTGGCTTTATTAAGACCTTTATGCTGATAACAGAGAATGTGCTACCATAAGATGATAGCTTTATTTTTTAGGTGTAAACTCTTAGGTAAAAAGACCTGTAATAAATGCCTTTCTCATGAGACTGAAAGAGCTGATACATTTCCAGAACTTGAAACTGTGAATAGTGTCTGATGTACTTCCAAACTGTGGACTGTGGGTATATATTAATCTAAGAAGCCCTTATCTTCAAAGGTGAAATAGGATCACTTGGGAAATATCAAAGTGAGAATTTAGACCAAAGATTTAACGAATAGTAGTTATAGTACTGACCTGGTAAGAAAATCACTCTTATTGTACAGATGCAAAACATAACGACTTAACTATTGTAGAAAAGTGGAAATATTACTAATCTCGGAAAATGGTGACAAAAGCAAAATTTTTATATTACAAGTTTCCTAACTTTTTTCACAATTTAAATAAAAAATATTATAAATAATTGTTATCTGCGTACTCATACAGACCTGGAGAATCATATTGCCAGGTCAGTGTTACCAAATAGTGAACATGCTAAATAAAAAAAAAATGTATTGTGGAATTACTTTTTTTTTGTAATTTTGAAGCACTTGGTATTTTTTCAGTGCATCACATGATAAAATGAATGGTGTCATTCAAATGTACAATTTGGCCTGCAAAGTAGAAACCCTTATACAGTTTTAAAATAAAAGAGTTATGGCTCTTGGACAAAGAAGAGGAAAAAACAAAAACAAAAAAAAATTTAATTGGCCAAAGCAGGGAGAGGTGAATGCATACTTTTTAGAACGGTAAGAAATACACCAGCTTTCTATGCTGACCTTTTATTAGCTTTTGTACATTTTTTACACCTTCTCCAATTAAATTTTTGCAAAAATTCTGGAAGCCGGATCAACCCTTCTCTTGTTCCATATTTAGAAAGATTTTTAATTTTGCATTTGGAAATCAAATTAAAACTAAAAAAAGTATTTGCAAAAGTGTTAATTGTACAAAGGTTTTGTGAAACATGAAAAATTACATAGACCTAAGCTTTCTGCTGCAAGAGCTTGCTCGTTCTCACCTAATAAACTTGCTCCTTCAATGTGCATCTCTTTCGAGCAGAAAGATTGTAATAGATTCTTTTCTGGATTCCACTTCCAAGCTTTCTACTGTTCAAAGTAATTTCACAGATTAACACTCTGAAATACTATTGAGGAATAATCATTGGTTTAGCATCTCCAGTGACTGCGTTTTTACTTTGAAATAAAATTGACCTTCAGTGAACGATGTCAATGCAATCCGCTGAGGATAGACAGGTGATTACAGAAGCAATTCTGTAGGCATATAAGTTACCATTCAACAGGGAATTAAATGTCATACATTGGCTGGCAGAAAAAGTCCCTTGGGGTCTACACAGAAAAAAGGGTCCAAGGGTCTTACTGTGCGCGTGGGTACAAAGATATCTATATCTATAAATAAAACATCACTGAGCATCAAAGAATAAAGTCTTGCATTGCTTCCTCCACTTTGCAATGCTATAATTTAATAAGTTCAAATACCAATACAAATAGCTGTGATATAGACTGCAATGATCAGATGGAAAATTACTTCCTTAGTTGGTGATAAATAGTGACTGATTAAAATTCCTAAACTTTGTTTAGTCTCACATACAATCCTACTTTATCCCACATTTTCTCAAAATTGTGGTTCTTGCAGATTGGGGCTCTGTTGTATCTGTGTAATCTAAGTTCATGCCACACAGAGAAACGTTCATCAATTTTAACCATTTTCCTTCTACATATTTGGTTCACTTTCTTGAAACCTTTCTTCACATCATTTCTGCCCCCTCATAATTTCTTGATAGCATAGCGTCTTTACAGCTGTGTCAATGAATATTAGCACTCTAGAAGGGCAGTTGTAACAACCCTTCCAGCATCACTGCATGGCCTTCCATCCCCCACCTGCCTGATACATCAACTCACTCACCCTGTGCCATGCTGTGAGATCTGTCTGCTGCCGGCTCCATGCCATGTGATTCATGGCCGCTTGCTATGTGTACACTTCCTCGCTATGTGCATAGGGGAGCGGCGCTAGCAAATCCAGATTCTTATTGAGACTGTGTGCACCTCCCTATGGTGTCCCCGGCCAATTGCCTAGAGGCCTCTGATACTTAAGGTGTCCTCACCCATTGGAGGATGCCTGAGCAAACTATTTCCCTCAGTTAGTATTTGCTACTGAGCTGCCAGGTCGTGCTATGTCTCTGTCTCTGAGGGCTGCAATACGCAGGCCTTTATCTGTGTTCTGTTTGTGTATCCGTGTCCGTTCCTGTCTGAACTCTGGTCTATGTCCGTTCCTGTCTGTACTCTGGTCTATGTCCATTCCTTCTTTGTTTGTTTGCCATTCCCACTCTGCTGTGTGTACCTCTGCCTTATCTCTCTGCTGTGTTTGCCACTGCCAGTGGCTCTGCATCTCTCTGCTCTGTTTTCCACTACCCGTGGTTCTGTGCTTCTCTGCTTTGCTCGCCACAACCTGTGGCTCTGTGCTTCTCTGCTTTGCTCGCCACAACCTGTGGCTCTCCGCCTTCTAGCTCTTGGCTTTGCATCCTGCGGTTCTGGCTCTTGGCATTGCCTCCTGCGGTTCTGCTCTTGGCTCCACTTCCAGCATCTCCGCTCTTTGCTCCGCCCCCAGCATCTCCGTTCTTGGCTCTGCCTCCAGAGTCTCCGCTCTTGGCTCTGCCTCCAGCGGCTCCATCCTTAGCTCTGCCTTCTCCTTCTCTGCCTTCTCCTTCTCTGCTCTTAGCTCCACCTTCCTCTTCTCTGCTCTTAGCTCTGCCTTCTCTTTCTCTGCTCTTAGCTCCGCCTTCCCCTTCTCTGTTCTTAGCTCCGCCTTCCTCTTCTCTGCTCTTAGCTCTGTCTTCCCCTTCTCTGCTCTTAGCTGCATTTCTATTCTTGGCTCTGCCTCCTGCTCTTGGCTCCACCTCCTGCGTTTCAGTTCTTGACTTTTCCTCCTGCTCTTAACTCTGTCTCCTGTGGTTCTGCTTTGCATCCGCTCTTGCGGTCTTGCTCTATCTCTGTCCTGCTACTTGCCTCACAGGTCTCTACCGGTTTCTTTATATTCACCAGTCCGAACAGGTCCCTACCTGTTCCCATATTCCCTCCAGTCTTACCTGTTTCCATACACCCGCCTATATACCAGTTCCTACCAGAGTATCAGCCATGTCTGTCTGACCTGCCAGAGTGCCAGGCATGCCCGCCTGTCTGCCAAAGTGCCAGCCGAGTCTGCTTGCCTGTCTGTCCATCAAGATCGTCTGCCCGTCAGGGCCTCTGCCGTACCCGTCTGCCAGCCAGTGTCACAGCCGTACCTTCCTGCCTGTGTCCTGTCCCCCGGTAGGATCAACATCCACAGCCAGACACCACCCTGGAGTGGTACCTGGTAGCTACCTGCCGCACAAGTCTGACCTCACCATTAGAGGCTCCAGTGAACACCTAGGAAGCTACTTAGTTATGCCCCTTCCAGGGTAGTCTGGTCAGTGGTCCAGTGAGGCCACACCCCCAGATGCCCGCACCAACCAGTCTGGGCACGAGCGTTACAGCAGTGACATCACAGTCCTTTTCATATAATCTTCTCTCAATCAAATAGAATTGTATCCAAAGAAAATGTTGAGATATCGAGCACCAGGAAATTAAAAGGTTCCAGCCATGTCCCCGAAGAATACCAAACCACCTCAATAGTGATATACTGTCTTATCTTTCCATTCCAACACAGTGCTTGTTGTCACACATAAATGGTTTTAGATTGCAAAAATCAATCATTATGCCCCATTTTTGATATGCTGATGAAGCATGACTAGTCCTACCCCTCTTCTCTTGACTAGTCCTACCCTTAAATCTTGTAATCATATACAGTCGACATGATTGACATAATCTATTTCAGCTTCAAGATTAGCCAAGGAACCTGCATTGTCTACTGCCTCCAGCTCACAATTTACTATCTATGTGCTCATCACTAGGGTTGAGCGACTTTTATTTTTATAGGATCGGGTCGGGTTTCACGAAACCCGACTTTCTCAAAAGTCAGGTCGAGTGAAATCGGCCGATCCTATAAAAAAGTCGGGGTCGGCCGAAACACGAAACCCAATGCAGTGCAATGGGATACTATGGTTCCCAGGGTCTGAAGGAGAGGAAACTCTCCTTCAGGTCCTGGGATCCATATTAATGTGTAAAATAAAGAACTAAAATAAAAAACATTGATATACTCACCTCTCCGACGCAGCCTGGACCTTACCGCTGGTAACCGGCAGCCTTCTTTGCTTAAAATGAGCGCGTTCAGGGCCTTCCATGACGTCACGGCTTGTGATTGGTCGCGGCCGCCCATGTGACCGCCACGCGACCAATCACAAGCCGTGACGTAATTCTCAGGTCCTAAATTCCTAATTCTAGGAATTTAGGACCTGAGAATTACGTCACGGCTTGTGATTGGTCGCGTGGCGGTCACATGGGCGGCCGCGACCAATCACAAGCCGTGACGTCATCTAAGGCCCTGAATGCACTCATTCTTAGGAAGGAAGGCTGCCGGAAAGAAGCCGAGGGTGAGTATATTCCTATTAGGTATATACTCACCCTCGGACGCGCCCTGCTTCTTTCCGGCAGCCTTCCTTCTTAAGAATGAGCGCGTTACAGTTACAGAAGTTACAGTGCGGCTTCTTTTTACAAGCCTTTATCTAATTTTACCCATTTTTTTATTTTGAGAATAATCCTCATTTTAGCACAATAGGAAACACTGTTGCAAGACTAACAATCACATAAAACATCAAACCAACAGTATATAGGGGACACAAGGTCTGTATACCCCTCACTTCGGCATATACTTCTTTCCACGTATGTGACTGTAATCGGTGCTTTCTCCTGCCTTACAGGGGATTCACACAGCTGTTTAAAGACTGCTCAGAGAGCAGGGATAGTGAGGACATGCGCCCCAATCCCCCAACGCTCCACCTGGCGGTTTCAGTGATGACATCCCGCTCATGTGTGACAGTGAGCCCAGCAATCTGGCAACTGAGGCCTTGGATGACATCGCTGAGCTGCAGACACTACTACATCACCTGTATTATCTTTACAGAAATCTCTCATCTCCAGTTTTGAAAAGGAAAAAGTCATGGTAAGTCATCCACCCCTTTAATTAGCTGCAGAGGTTAATTATATGCTAGTATATGTGCTGCTGAGAGGTCACCGGCACATAACAGGGGGCAGTATTGGGTCATGTGTCCTCACACCGCAGAGGTCACCACTCAGTTCTCAGCCTCATACACTAAGCTGAGACTTCCCTCCCCCCCTCCATAACAGGAGGTTTCCGCACTGTCAGCCCGCCCCTCACGTTCCTCTTATGGGGGACTGGATAGACGTCCTCTCCGAAGATCCTCCGATTCTCCTGCAGAAGGATTGGTTGCCTCCAAATGATGTCACAGTATATTGAGCATGCGGAGTGTCAGGATGTGGCTGTTGTCTAGGTAACAGGCGTACGATCGCGTCATGGTATTGGACTAGGTCACTTGCGGCAGGTGGAGCGTATAGCTCCACAATTTCCTGTGGCGTGTTCCGTGTTGCATTCTGGCCTTCTGGGAACTGTAGTTTGATAACTGCCAAACTGTTCGTTCCAGGTGTGTGGTACAGAGGCAGACGGTCTCCGAGTAGTCTGCACTGTGCGGCGCGCTGTAACCCAGACAGCGTGAGTGGGCCCCCCGTCTCGCCATGGCATATGTATATACGTATATATATATATATATATATATATATATATATATATATATATATATATATATATATATATATATATATATATATATATATATATATATATATACACAGTGCAGACCAAAAGTTTGGACACACCTTATTTAAAGATTTTTCTGTATTTTCATGACTATGAAAATTGTACATTCACACTGAAGGCATCAAAACTATGAATTAACACACATGGAATTATATATTTAACAAAAAAGTGTGAAACAACTGAAATTATATCTTATATTGTAGGTTCTTCAAAGTAGCCACCTTTTGCTTTGATGACTGCTTTGCACACTCTTGGCATTCTCTTGATGTGCTTCAAGAGGTAGTCACCGGGAATGGTTTTCACTTCACAGGTGTGCTCTGTCAGATTTAATAAGTGGGATTTCTTGCCTTATAAATGGGGTTGGGACCATCAGTTGTGTTGTGCAGAAGTCTGGTGGGTACAAAGCTGATAGTCCTACTGAATAGACTGTTAGAATTTGTATTATTGCAAGAAAAAAGCAGCTAAGTAAAGAAAAATGAGTGGCCATCATTACTTTAAGAAATGAAGGTCAGTCAGACTGAAAAATTGGGAAAACTTTGAAAGTGTCCCCAAGTGCAGTGGCAAACCCATCAAGCGCTACAAAGAAACTGGCTCACATGAGGACCGCCCCAAGAAAGGAAGACCAAGAGTCACTTCTGCTTCTGAGGATAAGATTATCCAAGTCACCAGCCTCAGAAATCACAGGTTAACAGCAGCTCAGATTAGATACCAGGTCAATGCCACACAGAGTTCTAGCAGCAGACACATCTCTACAACAACTGGTAAGAGGAGACTTTGTGCAGCAGGCCTTCATGGTAAAATAGCTGCTAGGAAACCACTGCTAAG
Source organism: Ranitomeya variabilis (assembly GCF_051348905.1). Lineage (NCBI taxonomy): Eukaryota > Metazoa > Chordata > Amphibia > Anura > Dendrobatidae > Ranitomeya > Ranitomeya variabilis. The sequence goes on from NC_135235.1 coordinate 509,406,976, forward strand.
GACAGGCAACAAGCAGAAGAGACTTGTTTGGGCTAAAGAACACAAGGAATGGACATTAGACCAATGGTCTGATGAGTCCAAATTTGAGATCTTTGGTTCCAACCACCGTGTCTTTGTGCGAAGCAGAAAAGTTGAACAGATGGACTCTACATGCCTGGTTCTCACCATGAAGCATGGAGGAGAAGGTGTGATGGTGTGGGGGTGCTTTGCTGGTGACACTATTGGGGATTTATTCAAAATTGAAGGCGTGCTGAACCAGCATGGCTACCACAGCATCTTGCAGCGGCATGCTATTCCATCCGGTTTGCGTTTAGTTGGATCATCATTTATTTTTTAACAGGACAATGACCCCAAACACACCTCCAGGCTGTGTAAGAGCTATTTGACCATGAAGGAAAGTGATGGGGTACTACGCCAGATGACCTGGCCTCCACAGTCACTAGACCTGAACCCAATTGAGACGGTTTGGGGTGAGCTGGACCACAGAGTGAAGGCAAAAGGGCCAACAAGTGCTAAGCATCTCTGGGAACTCCTTCAAGATTTTTGGAAGACCATTCCCAGTGACTACTTCTTGAAGCTCATCAAGAGAATGCCAAGAGTGTGCAAAGCAGTCATCAAAGCAAAAGGTGGCTTCTTTGAAGAACCTAGAATATAACACATAATTTCAGTTGTTTCACACTTTTTTGTTAAATATATAATTCCACATGTGCTAATTCATAGTTTTGATGCCTTCAGTGTGAATGTACAATATTCATAGTCATGAAAATACAGAAAAATCTTTAAATAAGAAGGTGTGTCCAAACTTTTGGTCTGTACTGTATATATATATATATATATATATATATATATATATATATATATATATATATATATATATATATATATTTATTTATATATTTATTTGAAAAAAAATCTAATTTGTGCCACAACTACTCTGGTGGGGCATTTCTCCCACAAGTTAAGGTACCTTCACACTAAGCGACTTTACAATGATAACGATAGCGATCCGTGACGTTGCAGCGTCCTGGATAGCGATATCGTTGAGTTTGACACGCAGCAGCGATCAGGATCCCGCTGTGAGATCGCTGGTCGTTGCTGAAAGTCCAGAACTTTATTTCGTCGCTGGATCTCCCGCTGACATCGCTGAATCGGTGTGTGTGACACCGATCCAGCGATGTCTTCACAGGTAACCAGGGTAAACATCGGGTTACTAAGCGCAGGGCCCTTGAAAGACCTTAGGTGACGTCACTGCTTTGTGATTGGTCGCGTAGCGGTCACGAGACCGCTACGGACCAATCAGAGCGCCGTGACGTCATTTAAGGCCCTTCAAGCGTGCATTCTTAGGTACAACGGCTCCCGGTTACGGCGGTAAAGTCCAGACTGCGTCGGAGAGGTGAGTATATCCCTATTTTTTATTTTAATTCTTTCTTTTACACATTGATATGGATCCCAGGGCCTGAAGGAGAGTTTCCTCTCCTTCAGACCCTGGGAACCATACAGGATACTGTCCGATACTTGAGTCCCATTGACTTGTATTGGTATCGGGTATCGGTATCGGATTAGATCCGATACTTTGCCGGTATCAGCCGATACTTTCCGATACCGATACTTTCAAGTATCGGACGGTATCGCTCAACACTAGTCATCAGCACTACAAATCGACAGTGAATTCAAAACAATGGGACAACAAATACTGATGTGTTGTGATGCTGCAACCCATTTTGCACTTTTACAAACATTCTACGTTAATACTTTGTAATGTTTACTTTAAAAAGTTTTCCATTAAAATTGTCATATTCAATGTATGCAGTTTTTGCTTTACAGCAAGTTCAGCTAACAATAAAATGCCTACTGGTAACTGAGGAAGAGGGAGTAGGTCACAAAAATTGGCATATAAGGGGTTGATTATATAAAGCCCCTCTGCTGTATGGTATTGTAGAATTTACAATAGCTATCACTCATGTAAGTAGTGAAATCTGGCATTGAACTATACCTATATTTCTCTGCTGTATCTGTGCATCATGAATCGTGGTATGTGTTAATGGGGGGGCCCACTGAGACTCTTTCACCCTGGACCCTCAAAAACGTGGAGCCGGCCCTGCCATGGAGGTCTGGATTTGGAATGATACTCAAAATCAAAGTGGAAAATCAAATTACAGGCTGTTCCAACTTCAGTGGAAATGCCTCAAGACAAGGAAAAAATGCTCAGTATTGTGTGTGGCCTCCACGTGCCTGTATGACCTCCCTACTGTACAACACCTGGGCATGCTCCTGATGAGGCGGCGGATGGTTTTCTGAGGGATCTCCTCCCAGACCTGGACTAAAGCATCTGCCAACTCTTGGACAGTCTGTGGTGCAACGTGACGTTGGTGGATGGCGCGAGACATGATGTCCCGGATGTGCTCAATCGGATTCAGGTCTGGGGAACGTGCGGGCCAGTCCATATCTTCAATGCCTGCATCTTGCAGGAACTGCTGACACACTCCAGCCACATGAGGTCTGGCATTGTCCTGCATTAGGAGGAACCCAGGGCCAACCGCACCAACATATGGTCTCACAAGGGGTCTGAGGATCTCATCTCGGTATTTAATGGCAGTCAGGCTACCTCTGGCGAGCACATGGAGGGCTGTGCGGCCCTCCAAAGAAATGCCACTCCACACCATTACTGACCCACTGACAAACTGGTCATGCTGAAGGAAGTTCCAGGCAGCAGATCGCTCTCCATGGCATCTCCAGACTCTGTCATATCTGTCACATGTGCTCAGTATGAACCTGCTTTCATCTGTGAAGAGCACAGGGCGCCAGTGGTCAATTTGCCAATCCTGGTGTTCTGTGGCAAATGCCAAGCGTCCTGCACACTGTTGGGCTGTGAGCACAACCCCCATCTGTGGATGTCAGGCACTCAGACCATCTTAATGGAGTCGGTTTCTAAACGTTTGTGCAGACAAATGCACATTTGTGGCCTGCTGGAGGTCATTTTGCAGGGCTCTGGCAGTGCTCCTCCTGTTCCTCCTTGCACAAAGGTGGAGGTAGCGGTCCTGCTGCTGGGTTGTTGCCCTCCTACAGCCCCCTTCACATCTCCTAGTGTACTGGCCTTTCTCCTGATAGCGCCTCCAGCCTCTGGACACTATGCTGACAGACACAGCAAACCTTCTTGCCACAGGTCGCATTGATGTGCCATCCTGGATGAGCTACCTGAGCCATTTGTGTGGGTTGTAGAGTCTGTCTCATGCTACCATGAGTGTGAAAGCACAACCAACATTCAAAAGTGACCAAAACATCAGCCAGAAAGCATTGGTACTGAGATGTGGTCTGTGGTCCCCACCTGCAGAACCACTCCTTTATTGAGGGTGTCTTAATAATTGCCAATAATTTCCATCTGCTGTCTATTCCATTTGCACAACAGCATGTGAAATTGATTGTCAATCAGTGTTGCTTCCTAAGTAGACAGTGTGATTTCACAGAGGTTTGATTTACTTGGAGTTATATCCTGTTGTTTAAGTGTTCCCTTTATTTTTTTTGAGCAGTGTATATATATATATATATATATATATATATATATATATATATATATATATATATATATATATATATATATATATATATATATTTAAATGTAAAAAAATGAAAAAAAGTGGACTTTATTGCCCAATGGCATGGCGATGTTTCGGATGTAAAGTCCTTTCTCAAGCAGTGAACACATTAGTGGTACATATTTTTATAGGGTGCACATACATTTCTCATTAATAAATCAGTTATAGTCATTAATTAAAAAATATGATAATAGTACATTCATAGTAGGTGACACAATTAAAGTGCTTTTGTGCATATTTAAACAATCTTTTCATATTCATTATTTATGACTTTAATCATATTGTGAAGCGTGATTTATGATTAAAATATACTTAATAGTCAATCAAGTAAATTCAGGTGTCCCATCCCTATGAAACATGATTAAAACACACTCATATTTATATAATTTTTCATGCATGCCAAGTCCTCGGCGTCATCATGAATTCACTACGCATGTCTGTGACATCTATATCCATTACCCATAGTGCTTAGGACCGCAACTGCACAAAGCCACTCTAAAGATCGCGGCACCATATTTGTTAAGGTAAATGGCTGTATAAACAGCGCAGGAGTATATAACTATATAAAGATTAAATGCAGAGGGACTATTGCATCACCATGAAAGTGGTCAATATGAATGAAATTACTCATACTTATTTACATATTAATTATATTTAACAAAAATAAAAGAGATATATACTCTCATTGGTCACATAATAAATGCAATGCAACTCCCTAAGGAACTGTTTATATGGGCCTGCAGAAACAAAGGGTCATGTCATAAGCCCATCGTAACGTCACTAGGACTGGGAAACCCCCCCAAATTTTACAGCTTTCGTTGTGATGCAATAGCCCTTGTGCTTGTAATCTTTATATATGTGTGTGATGCTCACAGTATTATCTTGGGCCGTGTCTATAGGCTGTTCTGAATGACTAACCTATCAGTAACGCCCCCATTGTCAAGATTAAAAACATGCTGAGCGGTCCAAATTAAAAAAAACTGTATGACGGATTTAAAAAATAAAACAAGCCAACAAAAAATCAGCAGCGGGATTATAATAAGAGGATAAGCTGACCATTTTTCACCTGGTAACATGTCCTCTTAAACTAGTAGGTCAATCATTCTTACTAGTGTGCATTCTACAACCCAATATTCTTGAACGTAGAAAATTCAGCTTTTTCATCTTCCACCACGTTCCTGTTGATTTAGGAACTTCATATCAAGTTTGGTATGCTTTTCGAATCAACCTATGACACTATTTACTGCTAACAATATATCTAAAGATTGGACAATGACATTCATTTGACCTCCAGCAAGCAATACATTGCTCAGTATTTTCACAGCAGTGTGTCTTCATAAAACAGCCATAGTACAAAGTAATAAAGCAGTCAAAGGAACTGTTGAAGGTTAACAATAGGGTGCTGCATATTTGTAAAAAAAAAAAAAGCATAAGAGTACCAGAACTGACGTACACTGTACAGTAGGTGTTAGTTGGTGGAAGTGTTTTTAGTCCTTCTGACTGTATTGCATAAATTCACGAGCATGTATATAAACTTACCATTAAATCCTAATGATGTCTTATTCACAATCCAGGGATGTTTTGAAAACAATCAAATATTCATTGGGTGAAACTTTGAATGAAACTATGTTGACACACGATACAATACGGATTGTAATTGCCGTTCTTTGTCATTAATTTATGGGAGCATTAAGACTAGTCAAGCAGCGCTGCTAATTGATTACTAATCGACTACATAGGAACAAATCAGCAGTCTTTTAATCGCCTGTTTGGAAAGACCGAGCACACTTCTCCTGAGAACAGAAAAATAGATTTTACCATCGTTGTTTGTTCTTAGACTGCTGAGGTGGTGATGGCGAACTCAGTCGAAGGATTCAAGAGAGGCCTGGATGTCTTCCTGGAGCGTAACAATATTGTATCTTACAGTTATTGGGTTCTTTAGAAGGATGTAGATCTGGGGATTTATTCTGACGGAATATAGACTGAACTGGATGGACAAATGTCTTTTTTCGGCCTTACTAACTATGTTACTATGTAAATAACATAGGGCACAATATTTTGATTAAACAAAGTGTAAAAGCCATCCCTCCGAGACAAGTTAGACCCAAACAGGATGGACCCTAACTCTTTTAGTTCTCCTCAAAATAGATGGGGACAGAGTAGAACCCAGACCCAACCTTTCAGACACCTGCCTGAGGAAAGCTATATAGAAAAAGAAAAAGAGCCATGCCTCTGTTTCTACAAAATAGAAAAAATTAAAGCAAAACCAAAGAAATGAGTCGAAACATATGTTCGTATAGGTGCAAATTCACACTGTGGCCATTTAACAGACAGAACCTAAGATAAAAACAAAATAAGCAAATACCCTGCAGTCGGTGAATCAATAGTAATAATACATACAAATAACAAAGGGTACCTAGGTGACAGCATCTATTTTGATCTCTGTTGACACATTGTGAGGAGAACTACACATTACCCTTAAACCAACATATGTTCTAGCTCATTTCTTTGGTTTTGCTTTAGTTTTTTGTACTTTCTACAAATAGGATGTGGCTCCCCCTTTTTTGGGCTGGGCATTTTGTCTATGTACTGTAGCTTTGAACAGTTGGGTCTGGGTCCTGCTCTGTCCCCATATATTTTGCGGACTGTTGACACATAGTGGGGAGAACAACAAGAGTTAGGGTCCATCCCGATTTGGTACACCTTGTCGTGTCGGGATGGCTTTTATGTTTTTTTAAAATCAAAATAGTGTTAACCAAGTACCCTTTTATTTATATGTATTATTACGATTTATTTAGTTACTGCAGTGTATTTGCTCATTTTGTGAGCCCTCGTGGGCTCCTTTCTCCTTCTGTACTTGTGTGTGCCTTGTATTGCTCATGTTTATTGTAGTTGTCTATGTATGCCCCTTTTTTCACATGTAAAGCACCAAGGAATAAATGGCACTATAAAAATGAATAATAATAATAATAACAATTTCGTTTTTTTTAATGTAATGTTCTGTCCAGCGGCGGACAATGACAGCTTGGGGCCCCTGTGCAAGAAATGTGTCGGGGCCCCCCTCCTTTTATAGTGACAACGCTACAAATAGACATATATAATATATACACTCACCGGCCACTTTATCAGGTACACCTGTCCAACTTCTTGTTAACACTTAATTTCTAATCAGCCAATCACATGGCGGCAACTCAGTGCATTTAGGCATGTAGACATGGTCAAGACAATCTCCTGCAGTTCAAACCGAGCATCAGTATGGGGAAGAAAGGTGATTTGAGTGCCTTTGAACGTGGCATGGTTGTTGGTGCCAGAAGGGCTGGTCTGAGTATTTCAGAAACTGCTGATCTACTGGGATTTTCACGCACAACCATCTCTAGGGTTTACAGAGAATGGTCCGAAAAAGAAAAAAAATCCAGTGAGCGGCAGTTCTGTGGGCGGAAATGCCTTGTTGATGCCAGAGGTCAGAGGAGAATGGGCAGACTGGTTCGAGCTGATAGAAAGGCAACAGTGACTCAAATCGCCACCCGTTACAACCAAGGTAGGCCTAAGAGCATCTCTGAACGCACAGTGCGTCGAACTTTGAGGCAGATGGGCTACAGCAGCAGAAGACCACACCGGGTACCACTCCTTTCAGCTAAGAACAGGAAACTGAGGCTACAATTTGTACAAGCTCATAGAAATTGGACAGTAGAAGATTGGAAAAACATTGCTTGGTCTGATGAGTCTCGATTTCTGCTGCGACATTCGGATGGTAGGGTCAGAATTTGGCGTAAACAACATGAAAGCATGGATCCATCCTGCCTTGTATGGAGCATCTTTGGGATGTGCAGCCGACAAATCTGCGGCAACTGTGTGATGCCATCATGTCAATATGGACCAAAATCTCTGAGGAATGCTTCCAGCACCTTGTTGAATCTATGCCACGAAGAAATGAGGCAGTTCTGAAGGCAAAAGGGGGTCCAACCCGTTACTAGCATGGTGTACCTAATAAAGTGGCCGGTGAGTGTATATATACAGTACAGACCAAAAGTTTGGACACACCTTCTCATTTCAAGATTTTTCTGTATTTTCATGACTATGAAAATTGTACATTCACACTGAAGGCGTCAAAACTATGAATTAACACATGTGGAATTATATACTTAACAAAAAAGTGTGAAACAACTGAAATTATGTCTTATATTCTAGGTTCTTCAAAGTAGCCACCTTTTAGTTTGATGACTGCTTTGCACACTCAAGAGGTAGTCACCGGGTATATACAGTATATGTATATATACAGGTGCATCTCACAAGATTAGAATATCATCAAAAAGTTAATTTATTTCAGTTCTTCAATACAAAAAGTGAAACTCATATATTAGATACAGTCATTACAAATAGAGTGACATATTTCAAGTGTTTATTTCTGTTAATGTTGATGATTCTAGCTTACAGCAAATGAAAACCCAAAAGTCATTATCTCAGTAAATTACAATACTTTATAACACCAGCTTGAAAAAAATGATTTTAACATCTGAAATGTTGGCCTACTGAAATGTATGTTCAGTGAATGCACTCAATACTTGGTTGGGGTCCTTTTGCATCTATTACTGCATCAATTGTTATGATCCTTAGTGGTTGAGGATCACAAATTACTCCAGATAAGTAACAAACATAGGACAAGCTCTAGGGAGGTGGCAAACTGGACTGACCGCAAATCTGAACCTATCCAAACACACTAGAAGTAGCCGGTGAACGTGCCTAAAAATCCTAGATGTCTCGAGCCAGCCTGAGGAACTAACTACCCCTAGAGAGAAAGAAAGACCTCTCTTGCCTCCAGAGAAATAATCCCCAAAGATATAGAAGCCCCCAACAGATAATAATGGTGAGGTAAGAGGAAGGCACATACACAGGGGTGAAAGCAGATTCAGCAAATGAGGCCCACTAATACTAGATAGCAGAAAATAGAAAAGGGAATCTATGCGGTCAGTAAAAAACCCTTACAAAATATCCACACTGAGATTTCAAGAACCCCCACACCAACTCATGGTGTGGGGGGAGAAACTCAGTCCCCTAGAGCAACCAGCAAGCGAGGAAATCACATTTTAGCGAGCTGGACAAAAAACATAATGAACACTGATAATCAAAAAATGATCAAACAAAAACTTAGCTTGTCTTGGAGAGACTGGGAGCAAGGTAGACACAAGGAATCTGAAGAGCACTGAATACATTGATAGCAGGCAAGGAACTGAGTCTCCAGGTGAGCTAAATAGGAAAACAACCAAGGATAATGAACCAGCTGATGCAGCCAACCTGCAGAAAGATAACACTACACAGTACCGCTTGTGACCACTAGAGGGAGCCCAAAAATAGAACTCACAACAATCAATACTGTGTGGCATGGAGGAAATCAGTCTGTGGCACTGCTGAGGTGTTATGGAAGCCCAGGTTGCTTTGATAGCAGCCTTCAGCTCATCTGCATTGTTGGGTCTGGTGTCTCTCATCTTCCTCTTGACACTACCTTATAGATTCTCTGTCAGGCGAATTTGCTGGCTAATCAAGCACAGTGATACTGTTGTTTATAAACCAGGTATTGATACTTTTGGCAGTGTGCACAGGTGTCAAGTCCTGCTGGAGAATTAAATTTCTGTCTCCAAAAAGCTTGTCGGCAGAGGCAATCATGAAGTACTCTAAAATTTCCTGGTAAACGGCTGCACTGACTTTGGTCTTGATAAAACACTGTGTACCTACACCAGCAGATGACATGGCTCCCCAAACCATCACTGATTGTGGAAACATCACACTAGACCTTGGAAATCAAGGTCCCAGAGTCTGGAGGAAGAGTGGAGAGACAGACAATCCAAGTTGCTTGAGGTCTAGTGTGAAGTTTCCACAATCGGTGATGGTTTGGGGAGCTACTGCTGTTAACGTCAACCCCTTCCCATAAAAACCTGTTTCCTTCCTTCATCAACCATGACTCAGCCCATAGGGCTAATTTTTACAAACCCTATGCACATTGTGCAGTAGACAAATCTCAAATGTAGAGTGGTCCTACCAATCTGATATTTGTCATTGGAGGCCCTTGTGACAGGTTGTCCCACATTGTGACTGAGATATGGGATACATATTCAATATAAATGTACACTGACTGTTGATGACTGAGTGATGGCCCTCTGAAAACTTGAATTGAGTCCCACAGCTGCTACAGTAGTCCAGTGTAGATAATGTTTGTCAAATGAGGCCCTTGTCATGGTATCTTCCTGCATCTATGACACAGCCCCCAGGAGTAATTTTTCTAAATACAATGTACATTCTACTCTCGACCAAGTAGTTCAGTATCAAGAAGTCATCTCTTCCGATATAATCTGGGGAATATTGTCAATACTCCAACCCATCCTGGATGGGGGGCACTATATATCCTTTGTCCATTGACTTGTCCAAGAGATATTGAGCTTGTCATCCAGTTGACTGGTGCAGATTTATTTTTCCGGTTCACAGAGTTCACATAAACCTAAGGAGTGCAGGCCACTAGGGTTGAGCGACCTTAACTTTTATAGGATCGGGTCGGGTTTCATGAAATCGGCCGATCCTATAAAAAAGTCGGGGTCGGGGTCGGCCGAAACCCGAAACCCAATGCACTACAATGGGATACTATGGTTCCCAGGTTCTGAAGGAGAGGAAACTCTCCTTCAGGCCCTGGGATCCATATTTAAGTGTAAAATAAAGAATTAAAATAAAAAATATTGATATACTCACCTGTCCGGCGGCCCCTGCAACTTACCGAGGGAACCGGCGGCCTGCTTTGGTTAAAATGAGCGCGTCCAGGGCCTTCCGTGACGTCACAGCTTTGTGATTGGTCGCGACGGCCCATGTGACCGCCACGCGACCAATCACAAGCCGCGGACCTCATTCTCAGGTCCTAAATTCCTAGAATTCTAAATTCTAGGAATTTAGGACCTGAGAATGACGTCCGCGGCTTGTGATTGGTCGCGTGGCGGTCACATGGGCCGTCGCGACCAATCACAAAGCCGTGACGTCATCTTAAGGTCCTTCACGCGCTGATTCTTAGGAAGGAAGGCTGCCGGAAAGAAGCAGGGCGCGTCCGAGGGTAAGTATATTCCTATTAGGTATATACTCACCCTCGGCTTCTTTCCGGCAGCCTTCCTTCCTAAGAATCAGCGCGTGAAGGACCTTAAGATGACGTCACGGTTTTGTGATTGGTCGTGACGGCCCATGTGACCGCCACGCGACCAATCACAAGTTGTGACGTCACCGCAGGCCATTCACGCGCTGATTCTTAGGAAGGAAGGCTGCCGGTTAGTACCAGGGCGCGTCAGAGGGTGAGTATATCAATATTTTTTATTTTGATTCTTTATTTTACACTTAAATATGGATTCCGATACCGATTCCCGATATCGCAAACATATCGGAACTCGGTATCGGAATTCCGATCCCAGATTCAGAAGATCGCCGACCTCATGGCCGACCCCACACAGGGGTCGGGTCGGGTTTCATGAAACCCGACTTTGCCAAAAGTCGGCGACTTCTGAAAATGGCCGACCCGTTTCGCTCAACCCTACAGGCCACATTCACTACCTTCTAATACTCCATGTGTCTTGCCCTTTTTCCATGTAGTCTCTGCCCTTAAATGTGTTAAATAATAGAGTGTGTGACGTACAATATGAATAAGTGAGGGCACTCTCAAATGTACACAAGAGGGCCCTCCAAAATTTCTAGAGTCGGGCACTTCCAAACTTATGTTACAGGGCCACATGAGGGCTCTCACTAAACTCAGGTTTCCTGCCTACTGCAGGTCCTCTGAACATTTGAATTTAGGGCTGCAGAATCATATGGAGGTGGAGGATGGGGGAGGAGGAGGGTGAAGCCCAACACTACAATGGGCACATTGTAAACTGCTATGGAATATGTATTCCACTATCTGAGTGTCAATGAGGGAGGGACCGCCCAAATGTGTAAGTAACAGCAGTCCCTCCTAAATGCATTTTACAGGGCCACCTGAGGCCTCTCAGGTCAAAGATCAATATACCTACTGGTACGTTGTAGCTGGCCTTGTAAACTGCTGGGGAATAGCTAACTAAAAATCGTGTATGACAGAGGGACCTACAAAATGTATAAGTCAGGGCCCTCACAATTGTAAAAGGCAAAAAAACCACAACAATAGGTGTGAACAAACGCTAAAAGGGATACTTTTTGTTTCTCTGGTTTATTTAACCTTATATACAAGTGATTGTGCAGGAAAAACTGATTCTTAACCTTTTTGGTGTGTTAAATGCAATTTAGGTTAGGTTTGGTAGTTTTTCTTGTGTATTTGTAAAAGTGGCATAATACTGCGATAAACTTATTCCCAGAAACCATATGTGAGTTAGAAATGCATGCAGGCATATTCTCCAGGCTCTTCCCATTCTGTTTCATTACTTTCCCATCCATTTCAGCCTTTTCCTCAGGCCCCCAGTCTCCTATGTAGGGTCCAGTAGAAAATTACTCGCATTTCCCATTGACTTGCATTGTACTTGCTATTAGGAACGAATATGTGATTTTTACAAAGTATTTGTTACGAGAATAGCGATTAAAAATATTACGGTACTCGCTTATCACTAATGGAGATCTTATTTGTTCACCCTTTTTCTGTAAAATTATGAATAGAAAAATCAATAAAGAGAACAAGAATGATCCAACTATACTTTGCAATTGCTCAGGGCCACCATCTCCAAATGGGTCCCTTGATATTACAAGACGGAAACTCCACTGACAATGCCAATCCTGTACTATTGTTGCAGTTTCTGAGAAAAGTGTTGAAGTACATTTGCTGACATAATGGTCATGACCAACGGTCCTTCAGCCTATAGGATGGAAGATTAAGAGACAGCTGATATGTCCTTTACATTATATGTGTGTGTAACATGTGTGTGTGTGTATATGTGTGTAACATGCAGTCTGTGTGTTTGTGTGAGTGTGTAACGTGCAATTTGTCTTGCACGGAGAGTGTGCAAGTAGCAGTTTGTGTAGCATTCAGAGTGTGTGTGGGTGGGTGTAATTTAGTGTGTGTAACATACAGTGTGAGTGTGGTGTAAGGAGGTGGCAGAGACCCTCATTTGCTCCTCTCTCCTACACACGGAACCCATGCGATCCTTTTTGTATGTTAAATATGTCATGTCTCATGTGCAGTGTGTTCTACGTCTGCTGTGTATTATGGTTTACTATGTAAAGTTCCCTTTAATTCTGTGTATTGTAATATGATGTCTGTGCCCATGTTTTAGCTAGGGACAGAAGAGGTTAATGAAAGGGATTTGGGCTAACAGCCCCAAAAGGATCAGGAAGTTCCAGGGCAGGTGCTAAGCAGCCTCTGGAGCCAAAGACTCCCCTGGAGGGGAGAGGTGTGTTGCCCCAGATCTCCGGGCAGTGAAAGTGGGCACCAGGACTGCGTACGTGCCACCAAGGACTATAAGCATCCAGATACCGGCTTTTGAACTGCTGCGATTGCTGCTGCTGATGCTGCGGTGGACTTTGCTAGGGAGAGTGCAGGAAATTATATCTTGTTCATGATATCTTCATTAAAATGTTTTCCCTGTTGGACTAAAACCATGCCAGAGTGTTTCCCTGGACCCTCTTCACCAGTGACTGTGACGGAAAGGTAATTGCCTGGGGAACTTATTTGTCTGTTCTATGTGCAAAGGGCCGGGGTGTTAATGGACTGTTACTTTAAATGGACTCGGTCATGGCTGCCACCCCATGCCACCTTGTTACAGTAGAATTCAGATTTAAAAAGTAAATGAGCATTCATAGGTTGATAATCACCCAACAAACAAGCAGATCAATTGAATTGCTGATCTCTGCAGGACATCGTCCGGTGTAAACAGTTTGTGTGCTGCTGACAGTATGATACAATTGTTGCGGCATTATACAGTATCAACAATCTTTCTGTCCCAGTCATTCTTTGTCAGTGTAACGTGGCTGATACACAACTCGAATATTGTCGATCAACATTTATTTAAAGGTCTCAAAAAAACTTTTGTATATGTACCTAAATGTTTCTTTATTATGGGTCAATGGGTGCCCCAATTTTTTAGTTTTTGCCCAAGCCCACACTGTCTAAAACCAGCTCTTGCTTACAGCACCTTTTACCTATGTACTGTTTTTTTACAATTCCTTCTTTTACAACTATTTTAGCCCACTATTATCTAATATCTACCTTCATTTCAGTGTTTATAGAAAGATTCTTCTGACTGCAGATTTGATCAACCTTCACTTCCATGTTATCCAAATATATTTAGTATATATCCATTTATGTTTAGAAATAGCATTCCTCCTGTGCTTTTCATTTTTAAGTAAGAAAATGCTGTTTGATGTAATACTAGCTTCATTGACGTGACTGTATGTATGTTCTTCATGGACAATAATGTATATTTGTACTTAATGTATGCTGATTGCTGGCATCTGGGTGGTCTTTAAAATGTCTATGTCTGAGGCTATGGTCCAAGAATCTATAATAATATCTAGTCATAATATGTAGTCTTTGTAGCATTGCTGAGTTTACTCAATGTGTAGGTTAAAAACATATATCGTATAATGTTTCGTGTTTTCGCTGGAGTTGGAAAGGTAGTATGTGTGAGAGGGATGAAAATGTATTGCAAACTCTTGGAGAATGACATATCTCATATAAAGATACAAAGACAGGCTGATGTACAAGCAAGAGAAAGGCTGAAATATACGGAATTAAAGTGGTTGTTCTCTTTCAGACAATGTTCTGCCTCACCTTCAGTTTGTTTCCAAACAACAAACCACACTGTACTCGCCCTTCTCGGAATAGGTGGCAAAAACCTAATGACAGATTCTCTTTAATTTACACAATTATACTGTATATACACACATGCGCACTGCACATACAGTACTTACCACCTTACTTCCTCCAGGCTCCCTCAGTAAAAAAATCATCCTTTGGTGACATCATGGTGACACCAAAGATCCTTAAGCAGTCTTTACCTTGGAATATGAATTATGGGGGGCCGTATGATAGTGAGGGCCCGAGAAATTGCCCAGTGTGCTCCCCTTTAATCTAACGCCAGCCCTGCATAGCAGCCTGTCTTCTCTTCAGTTCCTCTAGACTCCAGCATTTAAAGGATTTTGGTGACAACATGTTCACATGACTGTACTGTCATCAAAGGTCCTTAAGCAGTCTTAACCTAGGAATAGAAACACTAGGGGCTCCTAAGAGAGTGAGAGCCCTGCATAATTGCCCAATTTGACCCTTGAACCAACGCCGACCCTGACTGTAACTAGGGATGATATTTCAAGCATTCTCCAAAAATCCTGTAAAATCATGCTAGGGCTTATTTTCAAGGTAGGTCTTATTTTTAGTTAAACACGGTATATGCGCATCCAGATCTGCTCTTCTGGGTGGGGCTACTCACAGAAGTCACCATATGGACACCTTCTCATCATAGCTGTATGCTGTACCTGGTCGTAATGCACTAAACTGGCAGTCATCATGGTCCCACGAGCCACAGGTTGGGGATCACTGCATTAGTATATTAGAATAACTTGGCATGTACTGCTACTCATCTTCAAGGAGTTTCCCAAGAGGTCAGTAGTAACTCATATTTTTTACTAGCTTCAGTCCCTTTCTATGACCCCTGTGCCAATTCTCCACTCTCTGACTTGACCACAATGTTGTTCCTCCGGATGGAGGAGCTCTGCACAGCTTTGATGTACCAAGTAGTAAAGGGTATAGAACCAAACTGGTCTGGGTCCCAAATCTTCTATAGATGCATTAAAGCCACACATTCTGTCTCTACATACTGAATTTGTGCATGTGTAACACACTGTTCTAGTTAACAAATTATCTATTATGTGAATTGTATGAAAACTATCATCTGACACTACACTACTAAACACTATCTAACAAATCACATACTGTGTCTGTCAAGCATAATCTAAGCAACACTTCCTTTAAAATCTAAAATAATTTTATCTGTTCTGTTATTCTTTCTTATCAGAGATTTCTTGCTTCAAGCAATTTAATTATTAACTGTCACTTTGCAATGATATATCATTAGGAAAACAGTAGTCGTAGCTGTACAGATAGATTCAGGATTAATCAATCTTGAAAGGATCCCCCCCCCTCCCGCTGTCATTCATTTGTTTGCCCTCCCTTTATTGCAAAGACTTAAATCTTATCTGATACCCTAGTCTAAAGAGATTCAGCAGTGTCAAAATGTTCTATATAAAGATGAAACTTGAGAACAATACATTGTTTGAGGTGAAGATGTGATGAAATAAGAGAGAGGGAGAAAAAAGTTACTTTGGCTTCTCAAGAATCAATGTTGACAGGTATGACATTTCTACGATAAGGTCTCCTTGTTTATATAATGGCCACAGCCTAGAAAAAATTGGAAAGTTTTCAGCTTTGGCATTCCAGGAAAATATACTCCTTGCTAGAGGTTCAGTTCTACTTGCTGCTCTATGGTTTTCCCATAATACAATAATGGATTGGTGATGGTTATATTATATACAGTGCTTATACAGTGGAAGCGCCGACAATCCTGAAAGCAACATTGTGCAAGAAAAGTTTTAAAGGAGTGCAGTGCAAACCCATTTCTTCAGTCCCTTCATCCTAAGGATCGATGGTGCTCCAGCAATGAACATACCTATGATCAGAAGATGTTTATATATTCAACACATTAGTGGACTCAGACAGAAGAGGGCCCCAGTTCAAGAACAATATATGGGTCCTTTGTAGTCCAACATCTCATTATAATGCAGAGTTCAATCTGCTTTGGAGGTAGAATTTGGCCCTCTTGGGCCCCTCTGCAACTGCATAGGCTTGCACCAATGGTACATCCACCTTTGTTTCTACAGATATATCATTATAAGTCCTTAAAAAATAACAAGAAATGGGTCTTTGCTTTATTCATATTTATGACATGTAACTAAGGTTGGTAATGGTAGAGTAGCTGGGCCAGGAAAAGCAGACAAGAAAGAAATGCAATACTTCTAGGGCACAATGATTTCATAATGTTTTGGGCATAGGGAGGTATAGTAGGTGCAATAAGGCCCATAAGCTTCTATGGCTGCAATATTAGGAACCATAGTCTTCTATGGTTGTAGTGTAGCAGTTTTGGACCAGATGGAGGCTGTATGAGGAAAAAACATAGCAAAAATGCATGGAGCTTTTTCTTTTAGAGGAATTATTTCCAATACTGGAAAAAACTTTGCAATTTAAACAACTGTAAGGGTATGTACATACAACATCTTAATTCTGATACCGGAGCCATCTAAGTTTTGCTAGGAGAAGCTTCTTCAGGAAAAATTAAATACTAGTAAATTCCAGTAATACTACTATTCCAGTAGTAAATACTGGAATAAACTACAAATACAACAAAAACATTGGTTAGGATTCATACAACTTAAACAGGTTGTCCACAACTGATCTTTTTCTTTAAAGTCCAAAATGGCTAAAAAAAAATAGAGTATGCTCACTTTACTGACACCCTCCACTCTCATCCTCCCACTGCTCCTCTTGCGGTGTTACAAATCTGCAGTGGCCAACACATCCCTGTGGTGTTCATATGTCCATTTGGACCAAGCAAGCAATAAAAATCCGCTTTAGCCCACTTTAAGAGTTTAAAGCAGTTACCTCATGAGGACAATCCCTCTCCATATGCAACACCATATTAGAGCCAATGGATGTCATATGCCTTTTCTTTACATGAGACCTTAAAATTACAAGTCAAGTGGTTTCCATTTCTGGCAGATCCAATCTGTCCATACAGTGCCTTGCGAAAGTATTTGCCCCCCTGGAACTTTTCAACCTTTTCCCACATATCATGCTTCAAACATAAAGATACCAAATGTAATTTTTTGGTGAAGAATCAGCAACAAGTGGAACACCTTGTGAGGTTGAACAAAATTTATTGGTTATTTTAAATTTTTGTGGAAATTCAAAAACTGAAAAGTGAGGCGTGCAATATTATTCAGCCCCTTTACTTTTAGTGCAGCAAACTCACTCCAGGAGTTCATTGTGGATCTCTGAATGATCCAATGTTGTCCTAAATACCTAATGATGATAAATATAATCCAACTGTGTGTAATCAAGTCTCTGTATAAGTGCACCTGCTCTGTGATAGTCTCAGGATTCTGTTTGAAGCACAGAGTGCATCATGAAGACCAAGGAACACAACAGGCAGGTCAGTGATACTGTTGTGGAGAAGTTTAAAGCCGGATTTGGATACAAAATGATTTCCAAAACTTTAACCATCCCAAGGAGCACTGTGCAAGCGATCATATTGAAATGAAAGGAGTATCATACCACTGCAAATCTACCAAGACCCGGCCATCCCTCTAAATTTTCATCTCAAACAAGGAGAAGACTGATCAGAGATGCAGCCAAGAGGCCCATGGTCACTCTGTATGAACTGCAGAGATCTACAGCTGAGGTGGAACAGTCTGTCCATAGGACAGCACTCAGTCGTACACTGAACAAATCTGGCCTTTATGGAATAGTGGCAAGAAGAAAGCCATTTCTCAGTGATATCCATAAAAAGTGTTGTTTAAAGTTTGCAACAAGCCACCTGGGAGACACACCAAACATGTGGAAGAAGGTGCTCTGGTCAGATGAAACCAAAATCGAACTTTTTGGCATCAGTACCAAATGATATGTTTGGCGTAAAGGCAACACAGCTCATCACCCTGAACACACCATCCCCACTGTCAAACATGGCGGTGGCAGCATCATGGTTTGGGCCTGTTTTTCTTCAGCAGGGACAGGGAAGATGATTAAAATTGATGGAAATATGGATGGAGCCAAATACAGGACCATTCTTGAAGAAAACCTGTTGGAGTCTGCAAACGACCTGAGACTAGGATGGAGATTTGTCTTCCAACAAGACAATGATCCCAAACATAAAGCAACATCTACAATGGAATGGTTCACAAATAAACACATCCAGGTGTTAGAATGGCCAAGTCAAAGTCCAGACTTCAATCCAATCGAGAATCTGTGGAAAGAGCTGAAAACTAGGGTTGAGCGAAACGGGTCGTTCATTTTCAAAAGTCGCCGACTTTTGGCAAAGTCGGCGTCTCATGAAACCGAGCCAATCCCAGCGTTGCATCGGCCATGCGGTACGCGACTTTCGCGCCAAAGTCGCGTTTCAATGACACGAAAAGCGCCATTTCTCAGCCAATGAAGGTGAACGCAGAGTGTGGGCAGCGTGATGACATAGATCTCAGTCCCCACCATCTTAGAGAAGGGCATTGCAGTGATTGGCTTGCTTTCTGCGGCGTCACAGAGGCTATAAAGGGGCGTTCCCGCCGACCGCCATCTTACTGCTGCTGATCTGAGCGTAGGGAGAGGTTGCTGCCGCTTCTTCAGAAGCAGGGATAGTGATAGGCAGGGTACATAAAGCTGCAAACCGCTTGTGCTGTAGCGATTTCCACTGTCCAACACCACCTTTTGTTTGCAGGGACAGTGGAAGCTACATTTTTTTTCCTCAGCGCTGTCGCTCATTGGGCTGCCCTAGAAGGCTCCCTGACCCTGATAGCTGCGTTGCTGTGCCTGTGTGTGTACGACGCTGTGCAAACCAACTGCTTTTTTCAAAGCACAAATCCTCTTGTTCCTTCCTTTCTGCACAGCTATCTTTTTTGTTTGTCCACACTTTTTATTTAATTTGTGCATCAGTCCACTCCTTATTGCTGCCTGCCATACCTGGCTGAGATTACTGCAGGGAGATAGTAATTGTAGGACAGTCCCTGTTTTTTTTTTTTTTTGTTGGAGATTAAGATTGGCATTTCTGCTAGAGTGCCATCCCTGTGTGTGCCATCTCTCACTCAGTGGGCCATAGAAAGCCTATTTATTTTTTTGCTTGATTTGGGTTCTAAAATCTACCTGAAAAAAAATCACTACATCAATCAGTGGGAGAAAAATATTGGCCTCAGGGCTTGTGTGCCACTCCTGACTCCTGTGTGTGCCATCTCTCACTCAGTGGGCCATAGAAAGCCTATTTATTTTTTTGCTTGATTTGGGTTCTAAAATCTACCTGAAAAAAAATCACTACATCAATCAGTGGGAGAAAAATATTGGCCTCAGGGCTTGTGTGCCACTCCTGACTCCTGTGTGTGCCATCTCTCACTCAGTGGGCCATAGAAAGCCTATTTATTTTTTATTATTTGGTTTCTAAAGTCTCCCTGAAAAAAAAATAAAAATAAAACAGTGGGAGATTAATATTGCCCTTTCTGCTTGTGTGCCACTCCTGACTCCTGTGTGTGCCATCTCTCACTCAGTGGGCCATAGAAAGCCTATTTATTTTTTTGCTTGATTTGGGTTCTAAAATCTACCTGAAAAAAAATCACTACATCAATCAGTGGGAGAAAAATATTGGCCTCAGGACTTGTGTGCCACTCCTGACTCCTGTGTGTGCCATCTCTCACTCAGTGGGCCATAGAAAGCCTATTTATTTTTTTGATTGATTTGGGTTCTAAAATCTACCTGAAAAAAAATCACTACATCAATCAGTGGGAGAAAAATATTGGCCTCAGGGCTTGTGTGCCACTCCTGACTCATGTGTGTGCCATCTCTCACTCAGTGGGCCATAGAAAGCCTATTTATTTTTTTGCTTGATTTGGGTTCTAAAATCTACCTGAAAAAAAATCACTACATCAATCAGTGGGAGAAAAATATTGGCCTCAGGGCTTGTGTGCCACTCCTGACTCCTGTGTGTGCCATCTCTCACTCAGCGGGCCATAGAAAGCCTATTTATTTTTTTGCTTGATTTGGGTTCTAAAATCTACCTGAAAAAAAATCACTACATCAATCAGTGGGAGAAAAATATTGGCCTCAGGGCTTGTGTGCCACTCCTGACTCCTGTGTGTGCCATCTCTCACTCAGTGGGCCATAGAAAGCCTATTTATTTTTTTGCTTGATTTGGGTTCTAAAATCTACCTGAAAAAAAAAAAAAAATTCAAACAGTGGGAGATTAATATTGCCCTTTCTGCTTGTGTGCCACTCCTGACTCCTGTGTGTGCCATCTCTCACTCAGTGGGCCATAGAAAGCCTATTTATTTTTTATTATTTGGTTTCTAAAGTCTCCCTGAAAAAGAAAAAAAAAATAAAACAGTGGGAGCTTAATATTGCCCTTTCTGCTTGTGTGCCACTCCTGACTCCTGTGTGTGCCATGTCTCACTCAGTGGGCCATAGACAGCCTATTTATTTTTTTGCTTGATTTGGGTTCTAAAATCTACCGTAAAAAAAATAAATAAATAAAACAGTGGGAGCTTAATATTGACATTTGTGCTTGAGTGACAGTCCTGCGTGTGTGGCATCTCTGTGATTTGGTGCCACAGAAAACAGAGTGTGTAACATTGTGCCTGATTTTCCTTGTGGTCTCACCAACCTGTTAAGGGATATTGAAATCATACTGAAGTTATAGCTCACCGTGTAAGTTGTTTGACAGCAACAAATAAAGTTACTTAGGTTAAGTTTTTAAAACAATGAGGAAGTCTGGTGCAAGAGGTCGTCGTGGCCGTGGGCGTTCATTGTCAGCTGGTAATGATGGTAGTGGTAGTGGAGCATCAGGTGGTCGTGGGGATAAAAATATTCCACCTAAGTCTGGAGCTGTGGAGCCAGTTTCGTCGTCTGGCTACACAAGGCCTCGAACGCTCTCTTTTCTGGGAGTAGGAAAACCGCTTTTAAAGGCGGAGCAGCAACAGCAAGTTTTGGCTTACATTGCAGACTCAGCCTCTAGCTCTTTTGCCTCCTCTTCTGAAACTGGTAAATGTAAAAGCAGCGCGTCGCTTGTGGATGTTCACGGTCAGGGACAAGTTGCTTCCTTGTCCTCTTCAGCAAAAACTACAACAAGAGAGAAGGATGCAGCAGGCGACACAACGGGTAACTCCATGGAGCTCTTTACCCATACCGTCCCTGGCTTAGAAAGTGAAACACTTAACAGGCCATGCCCATTATAAGTAGATTCTGACATGGAGTGCACTGATGCACAGCCACAGCCAGAGTACTATGCTGCTCCTTTGACTCAGACCACCACATTGCCCTCTCAGGGTACTGATCCACAATCAGACCCTGATGAGACTATGTTGCCCCGCCACGAACGCCATACCACCGACCGACACAGTGACACAGACGAAGTTGCACACGAGCTCGAAGAGGAGGTAATAGATGACCCAGTTGTTGACCCCGATTGGCAGCCATTGGGGGAACAGGGTGCAGGCGGCAGTAGTTCAGAAGCGGAGGTGGAGGAGGGGCCGCAGCAGGCATCAACATCGCAAAAGGTTCCATCTGCCGGGCCTGTATCTGGCCCAAAACGCGTGTCAAAGCCAAAACCTGTTGGAGGACAGCGTGGCCATCCGGTTAAAGCTCAGTCTGCAATCCCTGAAAAGGGATCCGATGCTAGGAAGAGTGCAGTCTGGCATTTTTTTAAACAACATCCAATTGATCAGCGCAAAGTCATCTGTCAAAAATGTTCAACTAGCTTAAGCAGAGATCAGAATCTGAAAAGTCTAAATACTAGTTGCATGCATAGACACTTAACCACCATGCATTTTCAAGCCTGGACTAACTACCAAACGTCCCTTAAGGTTGTAGCACCCTCGGCCAATGAAGCTAGTCAGCAACGCAACATCCCTTCCGTCACTGTAAGGCCACCATTTTCCGCACCACCGGCAGTATCTGTGCAGGTTTCTTTGCCAGCCAAAAGCAGTCAGGGTCAGGGAATCACTAGTTTTGTAGGAGGAAATATTGCATCTAGGGCACCGGCGGAAACAATACCATCTCCAACCGTCTCTCAGTCTGCCATGTACACCGGCACACCCGAAAGTTCCACGATCTCCAGCTCTCCAGTCCAGCTCACCCTACATGAGACTCTGGTTAGAAAAAGGAAGTACTTATCCTCGCATCCGCGTACACAGGGTTTTAACGCCCACATAGCTAGACTAATCTCGTTAGAGATGATGCCCTACCGGTTAGTTGAAAGCGAAGCTTTCAAAGCCCTGATGGAGTACGCTGAACCACGATACGAGCTACCCAGTCGACACTTTTTTTCCAGAAAAGCCATCCCAGCCCTGCACCAGCATGTTAAACAGCGCATCGTCCATGCACTCAGGCAATCTGTGAGTACAAAGGTGCATCTGACTACAGATGCATGGACCAGTAGGCATGGCCAGGGACGTTATGTGTCCATCACGGCACACTGGGTGAATGTGGTGGATACAGGGTCCACAGGGGACATCAATTTCGGGACAGTTGTGCCTAGCCCACGGTCTAGGAAACAGTTGGCTGTAGGCGTTCGCACCCCCTCCTCCTCCTCGTCCTCCTGCAGAAGCTACAGCTCTTCCACAGACCGCAGTCGGCCAACCACTCCATCGGCAGATGACACTATTGCACACCAGTTGTCCCATTATGGGCCAGCTACTGGCAAGCGTCAGCAGGCTGTATTGGCTATGAAGTGTTGTGGATTCTGTTTTTGGGCTCCCTCTGGTGGTTACGGCTGGTACTGGGTGACTTTGGTGGGTTGCGGTCTCTGCTTTCCACCTGTCCATCAGAGGCTGGGTGTTTCCTATTTAACCTGGCTTTTCTGTCATTCCCTTGCCGGCTATCAATGTACTCAGATGTGCTCAGTTTGGTTCCTGACTACCTGCTCCCAGATCTCTCAGGATAAGCTAAGTTTTGTTTTTCAGTTGTTTGGTTTTTTGTCCAGCTTGCTAATTATGACTATATGTTAGCTGGTAGCTCTAGTGGCCTGAGGTTCTCCCCATGTGCCATGAGTTGGCACATGGGTTCTTGTAATCTCAGGATGGTTTTTGATTAGGGTTTTTTGCTGACCGCTCAGACCCCTTTTGTATCATTCTGCTTTCTAGTTATAGCGGGCCTCATTTTGCTAAATCTATTTTCATCTCTATGTGCGTGCCTTCCTCTCATTTCACCATCAATACATGTGGGGGGCAACTATACCTTTTGGGGTTCATTCCTCTGGAGGCAAGCTAGGTCTTTATTTCCTCTGCAGTGCTAGTTAGCTCTTAGGCTGGCGCGTGGTGTCTAGAATCAACGTAGGCACGCTCCCTGGCTATTTCTAGTTGTGTTTGTCAGGAGTAGGGCAGCGGTCAGCCCAGGTTCCATCACCCTAGAGCTCGTCCGTTATTTATGTTATTTTGCTTGTCCAGTGCGATCCCCAGCCATTGGGATCCATGACAGTATAGCCGGCCCACAAAGTGTTAATTGTTTGGGCTGAAGCAGGAGAAAAAGAAGTGTTTAAGGGAAATTTTTTTATTTTATTTTTTTTCCCTCACAGTTTTGCTGCCTAGCCCTTAATTGCTGTCTAGCTGCTTCTTACCTCCTCTTAACCCTTGAATGGCTCTGACCTTAGCTGTTTAACATGGATGTCCAGAGTTTGGCTTCCAGCCTGAGTAATCTTGCTGCAAAAGTTCAAAACATACAGGATTTTGTTGTTCACACTCCCATGTCTGAACCTAGAATTCCTATTCCAGAGTTTTTTTTCTGGAGATAGATCTACCTTCCTGAATTTCAGGAACAATTGCAAATTGTTTCTTTCTTTGAAATCTCGCTCCTCTGGAGACCCTGCTCAGCAGGTTAAGATTGTAATATTTTTCCTGCAGGGCGACCCTCAGAATTGGGCATTTGCATTGGCACCAGGGGATCCTGCATTGCTCAGTGTGGATGCGTTTTTTCTGGCACTGGGATTGCTCTATGAGGAACCTAACCTGGAGATTCAGGCTGAAAAGGCTTTATTGGCCCTCTCTCAGGGGCATGATGAAGCGGAAGTATATTGTCAAAAATTTCGGAAATGGTCGGTGCTTACTCAGTGGAATGAGTGCGCCCTGGCTGCAAACTTCAGAGATGGTCTTTCTGAGGCCATTAAGGATATTATGGTGGGGTTCCCTGCGCCTACAGGTCTGAATGAGTCTATGGCTATGGCCATTCAGATTGATCGGCGTTTACGGGAGCGCAAACCTGTGCACCAGTTGGCGGTGTCTTCTGAACAGGCACCTGAGACTATGCAATGTAATAGAATTCAGTCCAGAAGTGAACGGCAAAATTATAGGCGGAAAAATGGATTGTGTTTTTATTGTGGTGATACAGCTCATGTTATATCAGCATGCTCTAAACGCACAAAAAAGGTTGATAAATCTTTTGCCATTAGTACTCTGCAGTCTAAGTTCATTTTGTCTGTAACTCTGATTTGTTCACTGTCTTCCATTTCCGTCGATGCCTATGTGGATTCGGGCGCTGCCCTGAGTCTTATGGATTGGTCATTTGTCAAACGCTGCGGTTTTAGTCTGGAGCCTCTGGAAGTTCCTATTCCTTTGAAGGGAATTGACTCTACACCATTGGCTATGAATAAACCGCAGTACTGGACACAAGTGACCATGCGCATGACTCCCATTCATCAGGAGGTGATTCGCTTCCTTGTACTGTATAATTTACATGATGTACTAGTGCTTGGTCTGCCATGGTTACAAACTCATAATCCTGTCCTGGATTGGAAAACAATGTCTGTGTTAAGCTGGGGATGTCAGGGGGTTCATGATGATGCACCTCTGATTTCAATAGCTTCATCTACTCCTTCTGAGGTCCCTGCGTTTTTGTCTGACTATCGAGATGTTTTTGAGGAGCCTAAGCTCAATTCGCTCCCTCCTCATAGGGATTGTGACTGTGCTATAGAATTAATTCCTGGCAGTAAGTTCCCTAAGGGTCGTTTATTTAATCTGTCAGTGCCAGAGCCTACTGCTATGCGGAATTATATTAAGGAGTCCTTGGAAAAGGGACATATTCGTCCATCTTCGTCCCCTCTGGGAGCAGGTTTTTTTTTCGTGGCAAAAAAAGATGGTTCCCTGAGGCCTTGTATAGATTATCGCCTTCTGAATAAGATTACAGTCAAATATCAGTATCCATTGCCATTATTGACTGATTTGTTTGCTCGCATTAAGGGGGCTAGGTGGTTCACTAAGATAGATCTTCGCGGTGCGTATAATCTTGTGCGGATAAAACAGGGTGATGAGTGGAAAACTGCATTTAATACGCCTGAGGGCCATTTTGAGTATTTGGTAATGCCTTTTGGACTTTCTAATGCTCCTTCAGTCTTTCAGTCCTTTATGCACAATATTTTCCGTGAATATCTGGATAAGTTTATGATTGTGTATTTGGATGATATTTTGGTGTTTTCTGATGACTGGGAGTCTCATGTTCTACAGGTCAGGAAGGTGTTTCAAGTCCTGTGGGCTAATTCTCTGTTTGTGAAGGGCTCAAAATGTCTCTTCGGAGTCCAGAAAATTTCCTTTTTGGGGTACATTTTTTCTCCTTCTACTATTGAGATGGATCCCGTCAAGGTTCAGGCGATTTGTGACTGGACACAACCTACATCTGTTAAGAGTCTTCAGAAGTTCTTGGGTTTTGCTAATTTTTATCGTCGGTTCATTACTAATTTTTCCAGTGTTGTTAAACCTTTGACTGATTTGACTAAAAAGGGTGCTGATGTTGCTAATTGGTCTCCTACGGCTGTGGAGGCCTTTCAGGAACTTAAGCGCCGGTTTTCTTCTGCTCCTGTGTTATGTCAACCAGATGTTTCACTTCCTTTTCAGGTTGAGGTTGATGCTTCCGAGATTGGAGCGGGGGCGGTTTTGTCACAGAGAAGTTCCAATGGCTCGGTGATGAAGCCATGTGCGTTCTTTTCTAGAAAATTCTCGCCCGCCGAGCGCAATTATGATGTGGGTAATCGGGAGCTTTTGGCCATGAAGTGGGCATTTGAGGAGTGGCGTCATTGGCTTGAGGGTGCTAGACATCGTGTGGTGGTCTTGACTGATCACAAAAATCTGATTTACCTTGAGTCTGCCAGGCGTCTGAATCCTAGACAGGCTCGTTGGTCGTTGTTTTTTTCTCGTTTCAATTTTGTGGTTTCATACCTGCCAGGTTCAAAGAATGTGAAGGCAGATGCTCTTTCCAGGAGTTTTGTGCCTGACTCTCCTGGAGACTCTGGGCCTACTGGTATCCTTAGGGATGGGGTAATATTGTCCGCTGTCTCCCCAGACTTGCGACGTGCATTGCAGGAGTTTCAGGCGGATAAACCTGATCGTTGTCCACCAGAAAGACTGTTTGTTCCGGATGATTGGACCAGTAGAGTCATCTCCGAGGTCCATTCTTCTGCATTGGCTGGTCATCCTGGAATATTTGGTACTAGAGACTTGGTGGCCAGGTCTTTTTGGTGGCCTTCCTTGTCAAGGGATGTGCGCACTTTTGTGCAGTCTTGTGAAGTGTGTGCTCGGGCTAAGCCTTGCTGTTCTCGGGCCAGTGGGTTGTTGTTATCCTTGCCTATCCCGAAGAGGCCTTGGACACACATTTCCATGGATTTTATTTCAGATCTCCCTGTCTCACAGAAAATGTCCGTTATCTGGGTTGTGTGTGACCGCTTTTCTAAGATGGTTCATTTGGTACCCTTGCCTAAGTTGCCTTCCTCCTCTGAGTTGGTCCCTTTATTTTTTCAGAACGTGGTTCGTTTGCATGGGATTCCGGAGAATATCGTTTCTGACAGGGGATCCCAGTTTGTGTCTAGATTTTGGCGGACGTTTTGTGCTAAGATGGGCATTGATTTGTCTTTCTCGTCTGCATTCCATCCTCAGACGAATGGCCAGACGGAGCGAACTAATCAGACCTTGGAAACTTATTTAAGGTGTTTTGTTTCTGCTGATCAAGATGACTGGGTTGCCTTTTTGCCACTGGCCGAATTTGCCCTTAATAATCGGGCTAGTTCTGTTACTTTGGTCTCTCCTTTCTTTTGTAATTCGGGGTTTCATCCTCGTTTTTCCTCTGGTCAGGTGGAGCCTTCGGATTGTTCTGGAGTGGACGTGGTGGTGGACAGGCTACATCAGATTTGGAATCAGGTGGTGGACAATTTGAAGTTGTCTCAGGAGAAGACTCAGCAGTTTGCTAATCGCCGCCGCCGCGTGGGTCCCCGACTTCTTGTTGGGGACTTGGTGTGGTTGTCTTCTCGTTTTGTCCCTATGAAGGTCTCTTCTCCTAAGTTCAAGCCTCGGTTCATCGGTCCTTATAAGATCTTGGAGATTCTTAACCCTGTGTCTTTTTGTTTGGATCTCCCAGCATCGTTTGCTATTCATAATGTGTTCCATCGGTCGTTATTGCGGAGGTATGAGGTGCCCGTTGTTCCTTCGGTTGAGCCTCCTGCTCCGGTGCTGGTGGAGGGAGAATTGGAGTATGTTGTTGAGAAGATCTTGGATTCTCGTGTTTCCAGACGTAAACTCCAGTATTTGGTTAAGTGGAAGGGTTATGGTCAGGAGGATAATTCCTGGGTGGTCGCCTCTGATGTTCATGCGACTGATTTGGTCCGCGCCTTCCATAGAGCTCATCCTGATCGCCCTGGGGGTTCTCGTGAGGGTTCGGTGACCCCTCCTCAAGGGGGGGTACTGTTGTGGATTCTGTTTTTGGGCTCCCTCTGGTGGTTACGGCTGGTACTGGGTGACTTTGGTGGGTTGCGGTCTCTGCTTTCCACCTGTCCATCAGAGGCTGGGTGTTTCCTATTTAACCTGGCTTTTCTGTCATTCCCTTGCCGGCTATCAATGTACTCAGATGTGCTCAGTTTGGTTCCTAACTACCTGCTCCCAGATCTCTCAGGATAAGCTAAGTTTTGTTTTTCAGTTGTTTGGTTTTTTGTCCAGCTTGCTAATTATGACTCTATGCTAGCTGGTAGCTCTAGTGGCCTGAGGTTCTCCCCATGTGCCATGAGTTGGCACATGGGTTCTTGTAATCTCAGGATGGTTTTTGATTAGGGTTTTTTGCTGACCGCTCAGACCCCTTTTGTATCATTCTGCTTTCTAGTTATAGCGGGCCTCATTTTGCTAAATCTATTTTCATCTCTATGTGCGTGCCTTCCTCTCATTTCACCGTCAATACATGTGGGGGGCAACTATACCTTTTGGGGTTCATTCCTCTGGAGGCAAGCTAGGTCTTTATTTCCTCTGCAGTGCTAGTTAGCTCTTAGGCTGGCGCGTGGCGTCTAGAATCAACGTAGGCACGCTCCCTGGCTATTTCTAGTTGTGTTTGTCAGGAGTAGGGCAGCGGTCAGCCCAGGTTCCATCACCCTAGAGCTCGTCCGTTATTTATGTTATTTTGCTTGTCCAGTGCGATCCCCAGCCATTGGGATCCATGACAATTAAGTGTTTGGGCGACAACAGACACACCGCGAAAGTTCTGTCCGAGTTCTTGCAACAAGAAACGCAGTCGTGGCTGGGCACAGTAGATCTTGAGGCAGGCAAGGTAGTGAGTGATAACGGAAGGAATTTCATGGCTGCCATCTCCCTTTCCCAACTGAAACACATTCCTTGCCTGGCTCACACCTTAAACCTGGTGGTGCAGTGCTTATTGAAAACTTATCCTGGGTTCTCCGACCTGCTCCTCAAAGTGCGTGGACTTTGCTCACATATCCGACGTTCACCTGTACACTCCAGCCGTATGCAGACCTATCAGCGGTCTTTGAACCTTCCCCAGCATCGCCTAATCATAGACGTTGCAACAAGGTGGAACTCAACACTGCATATGCTTCAGAGACTGTGCCAACAGAGGCGGGCTGTTATGTTTTTGTGGGAGGATACACATACACGGGCAGGCAGTAGGATGGCAGACATGGAGTTGTCAGGTGTGCAGTGGTCGAAGATACAAGACATGTGTCAAGTCCTTCAGTGTTTTGAGGAATGCACACGGCTGGTTAGTGCAGACAACGCCATAATAAGCATGAGCATCCCCCTAATGCGTCTGCTGATGCAAAGTTTGACGCACATAAAGGATCAGGCGTCTGCACCAGAGGAAGAGGAAAGCCTTGATGACAGTCAGCCATTGTCTGGTCAGGGCAGTGTACAGGACGAGTTAGCGGGCGAAGAGGAGGTGGAGGACGAGGAGGATGATGGGGATGAGTATATTTTGAATGCGGAAGCTTTCCCGGGGGCACTGGAAATTGGTTGCGTGGCAAGGCCGGGTTCTGGTTTTTTGAGGGACACAAGTGACGTAGATTTGCCTGAAACTGCCCCTCAACCAATCACAACCGGAGATTTGACAACTGGAACTTTGGCCCACATGGCGGATTATGCCTTACGTATCCTAAAAAGGGACACACGCATTACGAAAATGATGAACGATGACGATTACTGGTTGGCCTGCCTCCTTGATCCACGCTATAAAGGCAAATTGCAAAATATTTTGCCACATGAGAACTTGGAACTAATATTAGCAACCAAACAATCAACTCTTGTTGACCGTTTGCTTCAGGCATTCCCAGCACACAGCGCACGTGATCGTTCTCACACGAGCTCCAGGGGGCAGCAGACTAGGAGTGTTAGGGGTGCACACATCAGAAGTGGCGTTGGACAGAGGGGTTTTCTGACCAGGTTGTGGAGTGATTTTGCTATGACCGCAGACAGGACAGGTACTGCTGCATCAATTGAAAGTGACAGGCGACAACATTTGTCCAGTATGGTTACTAACTATTTTTCATCCCTTATCGATGTTATCCCTCAACCGTCATTCCCATTTGATTACTGGGCATCAAAATTAGACACCTGGCCAGAATTGGCAGAATATGCATTGCAGGAGCTTGCTTGCCCGGCAGCAAGTGTCCTATCAGAAAGAGTATTCAGTGCTGCAGGTTCAATATTAACCGAAAAAAGGACTCGTCTGGCTACCCAAAATGTTGACGATCTAACATTCATTAAAACGAACCACAACTGGATTTCGAAATCTTTTGCCCCACCTTGCCCGGCCGACACCTAGCTTTCCTATGAAAAGCTCTTGCCTGTGGACTACTGTGAATTACTTTTCTAATGTCTAATTTTCTGCAGCTGATTGTCCAGCATACGACATGTTTACACCTCCCTAAATGGCCAAACTCCCCACACGGGGCCGTGGTATCGCGACTTGGCGCAAGCACCCGTGAGACTGCTGTTTGTCTGAAGAGGTGGGTGTGCTCGCTTTTGGTCGACGGCATTGCTACTGGGTCCCTCATAGTACAATAAAGTGTCTCTGGCGGTGGTGGTGCGCACCCAACGTCAGACACACTGTTGTAACATGAGGGGCCCTGGGCCTGTACCGCCGGCCACAAGAGAGTTCACCCACCCCCAGGTCAAACATTGCTCTACCACTTCCACAGTTATCTCTCACACTTCCACCAATGTTTAGTCTATGCGCTGACATCCTTCCATACCTGCCACTGACAATACCATTGTGTTGACATGTATGATGGTACTTAACATAGTCAGGGGCAGTGTCCTCTATTTACCACAGTAAATACTTTGCGCTAAATTAGTAGGTCTGAAACAACGCAGAGGATCCCACCCCTGAACCTAATGATTGCACCCTTTAGTGTTTTTGTTGTGTTTTAATGCGAGACATTCACATTTAATTGTTGTTTTTGACTACTAACTGGCAGACACTCATTACAATCGGCCTCCGTTGACCAGACCACTGCTGCCCGTGTACCCCTGGAACCAATTATAAAGTGCCTACAGCCAGCCCATTTTATTGTGTTAGGCCTTCGAAGCCTGTCTGCGGTCCCTCCTTCCACTAGGCCTCCACTGACCAGACCACTGTCTGCGGTCCCTCCTTCCACTAGGCCTCCACTGACCAGACGACTGCTGCCCGTGTACCCCTGGAACCAATTATAAAGTGCCTACAGCCAGCCCATTTTATTGTGTTAGGCCTTCGAAGCCTGTCTGTGGTCCCTCCTTCCACTAGGCCTCCACTGACCAGACCACTGCTGCCCGTGTACCCCTGGAACCTATTTTACAGTGCCTACAGCCCGCCCATTTTAGTATGTTAGTCCTTGGAAGCCTGTCTGCGGTCCCTCCTTCCACTAGGCCTCCTCTGACCAGACCACTGCTGCCCGTGTACCCCTGGAACCAATTATAAAGTGCCTACAGCCAGCCCATTTTATTGTGTTAGGCCTTCGAAGCCTGTCTGCGGTCCCTCCTTCCACTAGGCCTCCACTGACCAGACCACTGCTGCCCGTGTACCCCTGGAACCAATTATAAAGTGCCTACAGCCAGCCCAATTTATTGTGTTAGGCCTTCGAAGCCTGTCTGCGGTCCCTCCTTCCACTAGGCCTCCACTGACCAGACCACTGTCTGCGGTCCCTCCTTCCACTAGGCCTCCACTGACCAGACCACTGCTGCCCGTGTACCCCTGGAACCAATTATAAAGTGCCTACAGCCAGCCCATTTTATTGTGTTAGGCCTTGGAAGCCTGTCTGCGGTCCCTCCTTCCACTAGGCCTCCACTGACCAGACCACTGCTGCCCATGTACCCCTGGAACCTATTTTACAGTGCCTACAGCCAGCCCATTTTATTGTGTTAGGCCTTCGAAGCCTGTCTGCGGTCCCTCCTTCCACTAGGCCTCCACTGACCAGACCACTGCTGCCCGTGTACCCCTGGAACCAATTATAAAGTGCCTACAGCCAGCCCATTTTATTGTGTTAGGCCTTCGAAGCCTGTCTGCGGTCCCTCCTTCCACTAGGCCTCCACTGACCAGACCACTGCTGCCCGTGTACCCCTGGAACCAATTATAAAGTGCCTACAGCCAGCCCATTTTATTGTGTTAGGCCTTGGAAGCCTGTCTGCGGTCCCTCCTTCCACTAGGCCTCCACTGACCAGACCACTGCTGCCCGTGTACCCCTGGAACCAATTATAAAGTGCCTACAGCCAGCCCATTTTATTGTGTTAGGCCTTCGAAGCCTGTCTGCGGTCCCTCCTTCCACTAGGCCTCCACTGACCTGACCACTGCTGCCCGTGTACCCCTGGAACCTATTTTACAGTGCCTACAGCCCGCCCATTTTAGTATGTTAGGCCTTGGAAGCCTGTCTGCGGTCCCTCCTTCCACTAGGCCTCCTCTGACCAGACCACTGCTGCCCGTGTACCCCTGGAACCAATTATAAAGTGCCTACAGCCAGCCCATTTTATTGTGTTAGGCCTTCGAAGCCTGTCTGCGGTCCCTCCTTCCACTAGGCCTCCACTGACCAGACCACTGCTGCCCGTGTACCCCTGGAACCAATTATAAAGTGCCTACAGCCAGCCCATTTTATTGTGTTAGGCCTTCGAAGCCTGTCTGCGGTCCCTCCTTCCACTAGGCCTCCACTGACCAGACCACTGTCTGCGGTCCCTCCTTCCACTAGGCCTCCACTGACCAGACCACTGCTGCCCGTGTACCCCTGGAACCAATTATAAAGTGCCTACAGCCAGCCCATTTTATTGTGTTAGGCCTTCGAAGCCTGTCTGCGGTCCCTCCTTCCACTAGGCCTCCACTGACCAGACCACTGTCTGCGGTCCCTCCTTCCACTAGGCCTCCACTGACCAGACCACTGCTGCCCGTGTACCCCTGGAACCTATTTTACAGTGCATAGAGCCTATTTTTTTTTTTTATTTAATATTAATAAAGTCAGGATGGACTACGATGTACCACGCTATGAGCTACCCAGTTGACAATTCTTTTGCGAGAAAAGCCATCCCACCCCTCCACCAGCATGTTAAAGACCGCATTGTCCTTGCATTCTGTCAATCTGTGAGTCCAAAGGTACACCTGACAACAGACACATGGACCTGTAGGCATGGCCACGGAAGGTTATGTGTCCTTTGTGGCTCAATGGGTTAATGTATTGGATGCATGGTCCACACAGGGGACAGCCTGCTAAGTCTGTCTGCAGTCCCTAATTCAAGTTGTCCTCAACTGAATAAAGCTGAGCTTCTACCTTCTGGCTCTGATTAACTGCTGTTTTTAAACAAATTGGTGGTTCCGGCCTACTAACGGTGTCTGCCCCTGCCTGGTGTTTTCCTCAACTGAATAAAGCTGAGCTTCTACCTTCTGGCTCTGATTAACTGCTGTTTTTAAACAAATTGGTGGTTCCGGCCTACTAACGGTGTCTGCCCCTGCCTGGTGTTGTCCTCAACTGAATAAAGCTGAGCTTCTACCTTCTGGCTCTGATTAACTGCTGTTTTTAAACAAATTGGTGGTTCCGGCCTACTAACGGTGTCTGCCCCTGCCTGGTGTTGTCCTCAACTGAATAAAGCTGAGCTTCTACCTTCTGGCTCTGATTAACTGCTGTTTTAAAAAAAAATGGTGGTTCCGGCCTACTAACGGTGTCTGCGCCTGCCTGGTGTTGTCCTCAACTGAATAAAGCTGAGCTTCTACCTTCTGGCTCTGATTAACTGCTGTTTTTAAAAAAAATGGTGTTTCCGGCCTACTAACGGTGTCTGCCCCTGCCTGGTGTTGTCCTCAACTGAATAAAGCTGAGCTTCTACCTTCTGGCTCTGATTAACTGCTGTTTTTAAACAAATTGGTGGTTCCGGCCTACTAACGGTGTCTGCCCTTGCCTGGTGTTGTCCTCAACTGAATAAAGCTGAGCTTCTACCTTCTGGCTCTGATTAACTGCTGTTTTAAAAAAAAAATGGTGGTTCCGGCCTACTAGCGGTGTCTGCCCCTGCCTGGTGTTGCCCTCAACTGAATACAGCTGAGCTTCTACCTTCTGGCTTTCGGCCTATAGTATCAGATATTAAACTGCATTTGGCCTACTAGTGTGGTTGGGCCCTTAAAACAGTGTCTGCTGCTCTTGGGTTTGCTACTCCACTGAACAAAGCAGTGCCGCCTGTTTAGTCCTGTTACCAATTTTGAACTGCATTTAGCCTACTTTATTCTTTGGCCCTATATCTGTTTCCTCCTCATCCTGCCCATTGCCCAGCCACTGCTAGATGAGTCTGCTGGTACATTGACCCAGACCACTACATTCCCCTTGCACTCTACACAGCCAGAATCTGACCCTGCTGAAAGTAGGGTTCCCCTTCCCGCATGTTATACCACCTTACACAGGGACAAAGAGGAAGGTGCAGATGAAAGTGCAGGTTCCTTCATCAGGTGGGGGGGCATACTCGTTGGCGACGTCACTGGCACAGGGCCCCTCAGAGTACGCAAAAGTGTCGCTGCCGGTGGGAGGCGCCCCCGCCGTGCAAACACACCGCTGTACTTTGAGGGGCCCTGTGCCAGTGCCAATGCCAACGAGTGGGCCCCCCTGCTTGCTTAGGATCACAGCACTTGCAAACTTGACATACTTACCTCTCACTGCTCCACCGCCGTGACGTAGTCCACGTTTCCTGTGCCCACTAAAACCTTGAACCAGCCCTACCCCCCACAACTTTTGCCAAATGACCCCAATTTCCAATGCCCAACTATTATTATAAAGTTAATTAAGATTGACAAGCTTCAGAAACAAGAATGGATGTTTTTGGCATTATAATGGGCACTGTAGGTGTTTTCCTGGCCTCCACTCACTGCCGACTATGCTTCCCCATTGACTTGCATTGGGTTTCGTGTTTCGGTCGATCCCTGACTTTTAGCGATAATCGGCCGACTGCACTCGACTCGACTCTGGACAAAGTCGGGTTTCACAAAACCCGACTCGACCGTAAAAAAATGAAAGTCGCTCAACCCTACTGAAAACTGCTGTTCACAAACGATCTCCATCAAACCTCACTGAGCTCGAGCTGTTTGCCAAGGAGGAATGGGCAAGAATTTCAGTCTCTCGATGTACAAAACTGATAGAGACATACCCCAAGCGACTTGCAGCTGTAATCGCAGCAAAAGGTGGCGCAACAAAGTATTAAGTTATAGGGGCCAAATTATATTGCACGCCCCACTCTTTAGTTTTTGAATTTCCACAAAAATGTAAAATAACTATTTATTTATTTCTAGTGGTTATACAGCTCTGGAAAAATTAATAGACCACTGCAAAATGTTCAGTTTGTCTGATTTTTCTCTTTATAGGTATATTTTTGAGTAAAATGTAAATTGTTCTTTTATTCTATAAACTTCTGACAACATGTCACCGAATTTCCAAGCAATAAATTTTGTATTTTTGGTCTAAAAAGGAGAAATTGACAAAATAAAAAATAAACAGTGCTTTCAGACCTCAAATAATGCAAAAAAAACAAGTTCATAATCATTTAGAAACAACAATACTAATGTTTTAACTCAGGAAGAGTTCACAAATCAATATTTTGTGGAATAACAATGATTTTTAATCACAGCTTTCATGTGTCTTGGCATGCTTTCCACCAGTCTTTCACACTGCTCCTGGTGCAAAAATGTAAGTAGTTCTTCTTTGTTTGATGCCTTGTGACTATCCATCATCCTCCTGATTACATTCCAGAGGTTTTCAATGGGGTTCAGGTCTGGAGATTGTGCTGCCCGTGACAGGGTTTTGATGTGGTGGTCTCTTAATTTTTGCCAGAGCTGTATAAGGTTATGACAATTTTGTCACAGTGGTTTTTATTATCTTTTTATATGCTATCAGTCTTAAAAGGGAATCATTCTGCAAAATAACTGTATAAAACACACTGACTCTCGGGGCACCCTTGGCATTGACTAAAAGTTCAGTGTATCTTCTCCCCAATTTTTTTTCATCATCCGTTTCTGCCCTTCTCTGTCTCCTTTAAAGCCAAAGTTGTCAATCAAGGAAGTAGAGGGTGAAGATAAGTGAAAAACAAGTAGGGGTGAACATCTACTGAATTTCGTAGCCACACGAATGGGGCACCAAGTGCTGTCATTTTGTGCTCGCAGCCTTTCTTTATAATTGGTCCTCCTGAATGCTAAAAGCAGAAATTGTTTTGTCTTTTTTCAATTCAATCCATCTTATATCAAATTTTCACATTTTAGACTTATGTGTGTTCAAACATTTCCTCTAAGGTTGCTGAAAATTCATATTCTTCTCCATTGCCTTTTCAGACAACACCAGCATAATCTATATACTGTTTATTAAAATACATCAGGTATTAATTGAGCTTTGGAGACTAGTTAGTAAGCTCATGTCCCTGTAGTCAAAAATGGTTCCCTTAATATAGCATTATAAAAATAATCATATTTGATGTCAAAGGCAATCTTGACCATAACTGGCAGGAGAGCTGATCTGCTTGACATACAGAGGAATAAGAACTGGAATGGCTATTTCACCGCACAACACAATTATTCCAACTTCAAGCACCAGCGCGGTATACCTGCCTGCCAATTATGGTAATTTTAGCATTAATACTGTAGAACACCTGTGAAAATTATCATAAATGAATGCTGATAGACTTCGGATCACTGCAGATGGATTAATACGGTAAAGTGTACAAATAAACCAATGTAAACAAATGCCGCTTAGGTTATGCCAATTAAGGAAAAAAATTGGCATAATTAGGGAGCAAGCTCATAAATAATGGGAATTTATTACAGCAAGTAAGAGATTAGCAGGAGTTCAGCCATGACTAATAATGTTGGGAACATGCCATATCCAATATTCCATCCCTAGACTGAAAATAAA
The DNA here is from genome assembly GCF_051348905.1 of Ranitomeya variabilis. Lineage (NCBI taxonomy): Eukaryota > Metazoa > Chordata > Amphibia > Anura > Dendrobatidae > Ranitomeya > Ranitomeya variabilis. Next base: position 509,443,928 of record NC_135235.1, read on the forward strand.
TATACATTCTCCTGTTTATGCGTGTGGAAGGATTATGGCAGTAAATCTGCAGTTGTGGCATTAAACAAACTGGATTCATGATTTTGTGCTTGATTTGTTTTTCTGTAGAAGGAGTAAAAAGGAAAAATTACTAAAATGAAAAACAAACAAAAAGAAAATATGGAAATTCAACAGCCACAATTTACTAAAAACTACCAGATATTCGTATGATGATTTACATATATGCAAATTATTTCTCCTCCAGAAGGAAGAACTGTCTCTTTACTGAGCACCAAGTACACCTCCACAAGGAGAGCTGGAACCATGCAAAGGCAAACATTTGCTTCTATGTTAAAGATCATTTAGAGATGTTGTCCAATTAATGGACACGCTAATAGACTGCCTTTAGTTGGAGAGGCAAATATGTGATGACAAGTGTTGAGCCACCCCCCTAGTGTTCGAGTTCGGTTCGTCGAATTGGGGGCGTGTTCGAGGAATGTTCGTCGAACCCCATTAAAACCAATGGCAGGCAAACACAAACACATACAAACACATAGAAAACACATAGAAAACACCTTAAAAGGTGTCCAAAAGCTGACAAACTGCTCAGAAGACACAACAAACACATGGAAAAGTCACAAGCACATATAGTCATGAGAAAAGAAAAGAGGTGGAGGAGTAAAAGGAGGATGAGACAGATATAGGCATGTCATGCCCTTCTAAAATCAAGAAAGGCTGGAGTAAAAATCTAAAATCACCCTACCAACACCCAGACGTCGTGACAAAAAAATTTAAAAATGAAATATCTTTAGGTAGATTCAGAACACTTTCCTTAGAAGATGCAGTGGTATCCCCATTGGGAGTTATGCCAAAAAAGGAACCCAATACATTCAGACTAATTCACCATTTGTCATATCCAAGGGGCAGGTCAGTAAATGACTACATCTACGTGGAACCAAGTTCAGTACTATGTACTGTACCTCCTTTGATGAGACAATCATGCGGGTCAAGAAGTTGGGAAGGGGCACCCTAATGGTCAAAACAGACATTGAGGGGGCGTTCCGGTTACTACTTGTGCGTCCGAATAGTGTCCTCCCATTGGGCTGCTTCTGTGAAGGAGCACACTACATGGATCGCTGTTTGCCCATGGGGTGCTCCATATCCTGCTCCATATTTGAGGCGTTAAGTTGCTTCTTCGAATGGGTCGTCATGGACGTTTCTAAGGGGGCACATATTATCCATTACCTCGACGAATTCTTATGCCTGGGCCCAAAAGATCCACCACAGTGTGAATACACGCAGTAGTCCACCTGTGAGAAGGAGAGAGCTGGAGGGAGAGTGGACACCCCAGAGCCGAGGGATTAGATTGAGAAAGGAAGAAGGCGGTGTAGCTTGCTTCATGGGTGGGGTACTCTGCTAAGTAGCAGAAATTGCTACTAGGCCCAAAGTATTGCCTGGGCTAGATGTATTTAAAAATTAGTACTTAGATAAACAGGCGGTGTAGCTTGTTTCATGGGTGGTGTATTCTGCTGAGTAGCACAAAATGCTACTAGGCCCAAAAGGATTTCCTGGGCTAGATGCAGTTAAAAATTAGTAATTAGATAAACAGGCGGTGTAGCTTGCTTCATGGGTAGGCTACTCTGCTGAGTAGCACAAAATTCTACTAGGTTCAAAAGGATTTCCTGGGCTAGATGCCGTTAAAAAATAGTACTTAGGTAAACAGGCGGTGCAGCTTGCTTCATGGATGGGGTACTCTGCTGAGTAGCACAAAATTCTACTAGGCCCAAAAGGATTTCCTGGGCTAGATGCAGCTAAAAATTAGTCATTAGATAAACAGGCGGTGTAGCTTGCTTCATGTGTGGTGTACTCTGCTGAGTAGCACAAAATGCTACTAGGCCCAAAAGGATTTTCCTGGGCTAGATGCCGTTAAAAAATACTACTTAGATAAACAGGCGGTGTAGCTTGTTTCATGGGTAGTGTACTCTGCTGAGTAGCACAAAATGCTACTAGGCCCAAAAGGATTTCCTGGGTCTAGATGCAGTTAAAAATTAGTAATTAGATAAACAGGCAGTGTAACTTGCTTCATGGGTGGGGTACTCTGCTGAGTAGCGCAAAATTCTACTAGGCCCAAAAGGATTTCCTGGGCTAGATGCCGTTAAAAAATAGTGCTTTGGTAAACAGGCAGTGTAGCTTGCTTCAGGCCCAAAGTATTGCCTGGGCTAGATGCAGTTAAAAATTAGTACTTAGATAAACAGGCGGTGTAGCTTGTTTCATGGGTGGTGTACTCTGCTGAGTAGCACAAAATTCTACTAGGCCCAAAAGGATTTCCTGGGCTAGATGCAGTTCAAAAGTAGTACTTAGATAAACAGGCGGTGTAGCTTTATTCATAGATGGGCTACTCTGCTGACAAGCAGACACTGAAACTTTGGAGCAGACCTCTGAATCCCAGGCCATAGTATGTGTAAACAACTCTGCAGACGACCCCACCCACCTGGAAATGACGATAGCAACGTCATGTAAAACACAGCAAGGGGACTCCAAAAAGAGTCTCCATTTTTTCCAAAAGATTGGCCACAGACACCACTTAAGTAGCATCAATTTCGCCAGAGTTTTTTAAAATGGTTGGTGAGGTGATTTTCAAAAATCATCAAGCTTTTAGTCTCCCCAGGATGACACAGGGGTATAAAAGTCCTTGCGGATCCAGGATTTGTTCATCTTGATGAACGTTAGTCTGTCTACATTGTCACTGGACAGCCGCGTGCGCTTATCTGTCAGCACACCACCAGCAGCGCTGAACACACATTCAGAGAGAACGCTGGCTGCGGGGCACGACAAGATCTCCAAGGCGTGAGTGGCGAACTCAGGCCATTTTTCAAGATTGGAAGCTCAAAATGAGCAAGGGTCCATGTCCACAGTCATGGCATTGATGTTAACTTGGAGATACTCCTGTACCATCCTCTCTAGGCGTTGACTATGCGTCAGACTTCTTGTCTGACGCATCTTTCAGAAAATGCGGCCCAAAAAAAGACTCTTTGACTGTATAGCGCCCAAAGCAGCAGCGGTGCCATCTAACACTAAGCTGCAGCAGTGAGGAAATGGTGGTGACGGGGAAAATGGCTGGTTCTTATAGGGCAAGGAGTGACATGTGACATACACAGCCAATGACACATGCCCTTGCTTCTCTGCATCACATGCACATTGCTGTGTGTGTGTGCACTGCTGATAGGCTGAGAGACTGCACCGCCCCACTGTAAATGCCGGAAAGAAAAAAAAAATGGAGATCAGCATTATTTCAGCACAGATCTAGCCCCCGCCCACTATACACTGAAACAGTCTAATAACAATTATAAACAGTTTTAATGTGCAAATCAAGTTAGGCTTTTGGTGAACGAATAGTTATTGAACAGAAACTCAAACAGCGGAATTTTAAGCAAATTGTTCAGGTTCGACGAACGACTCGAACACCGCCCAAAACAGCTCGAATTTGAAATTGGCGAACAGTTCGACTCGAACACCGCTCATCTCTAGTGATGACGAGTCAGCTTTTGTTCACTACTTCGACTATTTCTTCTTAAATGCTGTATGCCCCCATTTAAAATTGTGACATGTGACCGCTTCAGCTTACCAGCGTCCGCAAATGGACTGGGGCACTAACATCTCCTGAGAGAAGTGTGAGCACTACAGCTTGGCTCATCAGTGGAATAGCATTGGTGTGGCAGGTGAATATTTTTTTTTATTATTATTTTCAATGGTCAAATTTAATAATTTAAGAAGCATTTAAAGGTAACTTGTCATCACATGTTTCCCTCTCCAGCCAGTGGCAGTTTACAGTGGCATGAATTTTTTTTTACACACTTGGTCAAAATTACTGTTATTGTGAACAGTTCAGCAAGTTGAAGATGAAATGATCACTAAAAGGACTAAAGTTAAAAATGGGACATTTCATTTGTATTTTAGGCAAAAAAATATATATTGTCCTATTCTTCCATTTTAAAAATTACAAAAAGGAAAGTGGGTGGATGCAAAAGTTTGGGCACCCTGCATGGTCAGTACCTAGTATACCCCCTTTTTGCAAGTATCACAGCTTGTAAATGCTGAGCTGAGCCTGAGAGAGTATCTCCAGTGACCTGCGGTGATGTCATTGAATTTACCGCCAGTCACAGGCAGTGGTCCTCAGGCTCAGCTCAGTATCTCCTGGATTCAGGACTGAGTGGTTACATCATGCAACCATTCAGCCATGAAGTCCAGATGAAGCAGGGTTGGGCTCTTCGTGGGACAAATGGATTATCATCAAACAGGTGAGGACTACCTGAAGGAAAGCAATCCGTGGGGGGCTGATGTTAATATTCAGGAAAGGGGCCAATATCCATGAATGTTTCCAGGTTATTAATATCAGCTCACAGCTGTCTGCTTAGCCTTTACTAGTTATTATAGGGGAGCCCCCCAAAATGACTATATTTAAAAACCAGCAAAGGCTAAACAGACTTCTGTGGGCTGATATTGGTAGACTAGGAAAGGGTCAGTGGATCTTTAACTTTAGGCCTTTTAGGGATCATTTCATCTTCAACTTGCTTAACTGTTCACAACAACAGTAATTTTGACATTGGGTGCCCAAACATTTACACTGTATAATTGTGCTATATGGCTGCATTAAAGGGTTATTCTAAAAATTTTAAATTGGTAGAAATTGCAAAGTTCTTGTAAGAACAAACAACTTTGAAATTCACTCAATATTAAAAATCCTCTCAGTTCTGAAGAATGATATTATCTTTAATTTTATTGTTTTCTACTTACCACAAGTACATGAGGCAGGCAGGGGTCGCTGGTGGGCACTGCTAGCTCCTAATCCAGCCAGCTTCAGTGCCACTATGCCTTTCCAATGCTGCAGAGGCAAAGCTGCTTCTGATTGCAGCATCAGAGACAACACAATTTGGGCCATTGGGTTAATGATTGCTGCTGGTCTGAACTGTTAATCAAGCAGGAGCGCCCCGCTCTCCAGCAGGGTAGGACGTCAGTAAGCCGGGGAGCGGTGCACTCCTGCTTCAGCAGATGCGACAACCCATTTAAGGTAAGTGAAGGATCATTAGGGCCCTTACATAAATTAGTACTTTTAAGTAACCATAGGTCATAAAATGCCTGAATTCAAAATAATGGTAACAATGAATGTACAGATCCTTTCATGCATAATACAATTTCAATGTATGACAATCCTTAAAGGGAACCTGTCACCTTGTTTTGCTGCTATAAGATATGGCCACTGCCTTTCAGGGCTTATCTACAGCATTCTGCTGTATAATGCTGTAGATAAGCCCCGGTCTGACCTGAAAGATAAGAAAAACAAGTTTTAGGCCATGTGCACACGTTCAGTATTTTTCGCGTTTTTTTGCTATAAAAACACGAAAAAAACGCTTATATATGCCTCCTATTATTTACAGTGTATTCCGCATTTCTTGTGCAAATGTTGCATTTTTTTCCGCGAAAAAATCGCATCGTGGAAAAAAAAACATGTTCATTAAATTTGCGGAATTTTGCGGGGATTCCGCACACCTAGGAATGCATTGATCTACTTACTTTCCGCATGTGGCTATGCCCACCATGCGGGAAGTAAGCAGATCATGTGCGGTTGGTACCCAGGGTGGAGGAGAGGAGACTCTCCTCTACGGACTGGGCACCATATAATTGGTAAAAAAAAAAGAATTAAAATAAAAAATAGTGATATACTCACCTTCGATGGCCCCGGAGTCTTCCCGCCTCTCAGCGGTGCATGCTGCCGCTTCCGTTCCTATAGATGGTGTGTGTGAAAGACCTGCAATGACGTCGCGGTCTTGTGATTGGTCGCGTGACCGCTCATGTGACCGTTCACGTGACTGCGACGTCATCGAAGGTCCTGCACACACACACCATCTATAGGAACGGAAGCCGCTGAGGAGGTCGGCTGTCTGCAGGTGAGTATAACCATTTTTTTAATTTTTTTTATTATTTTTAAACATTCTATCTTTTACTATTGATGCTGCATAGGCTGCATCTATAGTAAAAAGTTGGTCACACTTGTCAAACACTATGTTTGACAAGTGTGACCAACCTGTCAGTCAGTTTTCCAAGTGATGCTACAGATCGCTTGGAAAACTTTAGCATTTTGCAAGCTAATTTTGCTTGCAAAATGCTAAAAAAAATGTGGAAAAAAATGCAAAAAAAAAATGCGGATTTCTTGCAGAAAATTTCCGGTTTTCTTCAGGAAATTTCTGCAAGAAATCCTGACGTGTGCACATACCTTTATTATACTCACCTTGGGCGGTCCGGTCCTGTCCAATGGGTGTCGCAGGTCCCGGGTCCGGCGCCTCCCATCTTCATGGGATGTCGTCATCCTGCTTGCTTCGTGCCACGCTCCTGCACAGGCGTACTGATCTGCCCTGTTGAGGGCAGAGCAAAGTACTGCAGTACGCAGGCACCGGGAAAGGTCAGAGATGCCCAGCGCCTGCGCACTGCAGTACTTTGCTCTGCCCTCAACAGGGCAGATCAGTACACCTGCGCAGGAGCGCGGCATGAAGCAAGCAAGATGACGACATCGTATAAAGATGGGTTGTGCTGGAGGGTTTTATATAAGACATTGGAAGAGCACCAGGTGAGACCCCAACACACGGCAGGATGCGTTGAACTTGCTTTAGGTTGTATGGCTCCTTGTGTGGTAATGTGCTTTACCTCCTTTCCAAAAAAAATGTAAAGATTCTCTGCTATCACTGTCAGAAACTTACAATTTGAATTATTATTCAGAAAATAGATGCACCACAGTTCAAAAAAGACGCTTACATATTCATGTACGCATTATTATCATCGCTGTCCCCATATTTCTTTATTAAAGTGCTATTACTATTGTACGGAGTTATGACCCTTTCATTGGACAGTGGATAACTTGATGATTGCTGGGGTCCCTCACATCTCATGAACATAGCCCTGAAATGCCCCATTAATGTATCCAGAGGTGTATCTAGCGTTTCTGGCACCCGGGGCAAGAATTCATTTCGGCGCCCCCCCACACACACACACACCGCGCCGCACACAGTACTACGGCATACACACCGTGCCGCACACAATACGGAGCAGACACCGCACCGCACACAATACGGAGCAGACACCGCGCCACACACAATATGGAGCACACACCGCGCCGTGCACAATATGGATCACACACAGCGCCGCGCACAATACGGAGCACACACAGCACCGCGTCACACACAATACGGAGCACACACCGCGCCGCACACACGACGTACACACCGCGCCGCACACACTACGATGTACACACCGCGCCGCACACACTACGACGTACACACCGCGCCGCACACAATACGGAGTGCACACCACGCCGCACACAATACGGAGTACACACCGCGCCGCACACACTATGACGTACACACAGCATCGCACACACCGCGCCACACACAATACGGAGCACACACAATACGGAGCACACACCGCACCACACACAATACGGAGCACACACCGCGCTACACACAATACGGAGCACACACAATACGGAGTACACACCGCGCCGCACACAATACGGAGCACACACTACGAAGTACACACCGCGCCGCACACACTACGACGTACACACCGCGCCGCACACAATACGGAGTACACACCGCGCCGCACACAATACGGAGCACACACTGTACTACACATATAAAATACAAGCTTCTCAGTTACAACTTTTCCAAATGCTGCTGCAAAAACCAATCAGAACACAGCTTTCATTCCCTAACAAATGCTGGAAAAATGAAAGCAGGAACCTGATTGGTTGCAATGCTTCCCTTTGCTCTGCACTTGGTTTTGAACATACAGTATAGGAATACGGCGCACGTATGCGACAACAATAACCATGCGAAACGCAGCTCTTCATCCAACCTACTACAGATACATCGGGAATGAACAGCGCAGGTCTCCCTGGGGAGGCGCACAGGGAATCGGTCACCGCCATGTACAGAGCTCCTTCCATATACAGCAGCATACACACACTCACATATACACTCACATATACACACACACATATACACACACACACACACACTCACACACACCTCTCACCTCTCCTCATGCACTGCCGCAGCAGCTCCATCGCCTTCCTCTGACACAGCCGGCCGCTGAATGATGACGTCATCCAGCGGCGAGTCTGTGTGAGAGGAAGCAGGAAGAAGACAGATCGTGCGGCTGGGCAGCGGAGTTGCAGGGATTTCTCCCTGCCCGCCGCAGCCACTCTGCAGGGGCTCCCCTCCCCCTCTGCACACACTGGGAGTCGGCACTCTGCAGCTTCTCTGTGCCGGCTGTCAGCTTGACAGTCGGCACAGAGAACAGCTGACTCCCAGTGCGGGGGGCGGCAGAATGCAGCCGCCGGGAGACACTGCGGACCGCCGCTTTAGGCGGCCCGACTGCGCCCCCCTGCCGGCTGCGCCCGGGGCAAATGCCCCGGCTGTCCCCCCCTAGATACGCCACTGAATGTATCACATCTCTATACTTTGTCTATGGACAGAAAAGATCCACTTAAATTCATACATTGCCTTATACATGTACATTATGTGGACACACATATTGGGACAAACTTCTTAATAAATGAATTCAAGGTTTTCAGTCACTCTTATTGCCACAAGGGTATAAAATGCAGCCCCTCGCCACACAGTCTGCCTTCACTAGCATTTGTGAATAATGGGTCGTCATAAAGAGCTCACTGAGTTTGAGACTGGTAATATAAATCGGATAACACCGTTGTACTGAGTCTTCCCAGTTGCCCACATATGTCTTTCAGCTCGCTGAGGCTGAGTAGTGCACCACCTGGTTACTCAATACAGTGCTCACAGGAGCTCAACCTTAATTTCCATTGCCCAGTGCAAACGCAGACAGAAATCATATGTCAAACGGTAAAATGCTTGTTTGTCACTGATTACATCTTTTATAGGGCATATGTCAGCAGATTTTGCTATGTAATCTGAAAGCAGCATAACAAGAGACCCTGATCCCAGTGATGTATCACTTACTAGTCTGATTGGTACAGTTTTGATAGAATCCCTGTTTTCTCTGGTATTGATGCAGCAGTGGTAAGAATGCTAAACACTGATGAGCAGCTTCCTGTGTACACTGTGTAATGCCAGAAAGATGCCAATCAGTAGTGAGGTTACACAAATTAGCCTGACTGCTGTGGACGTAAGACCTAGTCCTCTAGTGATAATCTTCTGATGATAAAACACATTATATTGAAACTACAACTTACCGACTAATCGGTGTCGCATACTAAAGATTAGGGTTGAGCGATTTTTATTTTTATAGGATCGGGTTGGGTTTCACGAAACCCGACTTTCTCAAAAGTGAAATCGGCCGATCCTCTAAAAAAGTCGGGGTCGGCCGAAACACGAAACCCAATGCAGTGCAATGGGATACTATGGTTCCCATTGTCTGAAGGAGAGGAAACTCTCCTTCAGGCCCTGGGATCCATATTAATGTGTAAAATAAAGAATCAAAATGAAAAATATTGATATACTCACCCTCGGATGCGCCCTGGTACTAACCGGCAGCCTTCCTTCCTAAAAATGAGCGCGTGAATGACCTGCGGTGACGTCGCGGCTTGTGATTGGTCGCGTGAGCAGTCACATGGGCGGTCACGCGACCAATCACAAGCCGCGACGTCATCTAAGGTCCTTCACGCGCTCATTCTTAGGAAGGAAGGCTGCCGGAAAGAAGCAGGGCGCGTCCGAGGGTGAGTATATTCCTATTAGGTATATACTCACCCTCGGACGCGCCCTGCTTCTTTCTGGCAGCCTTCCTTCCTAAGAATGAGCGCGTGAAGGACCTTAGATGACGTCGCGGCTTGTGATTGGTCGCGTGACCGCCCATGTGACCGCTCACGCGACCAATCACAAGCCGCGACGTCACTGCAGGTCATTCACGCGCTCATTCTTAGGAAGGAAGGCTGCCGGTTAGTACCAGGGCGCATCCGAGGGTGAGTATATCAATATTTTTTATTTTGATTCTTTATTTTACACTTAAATATGGATTCCGATACCGATTCCCGATATCGCAAACATATCGGAACTCGGTATCGGAATTCCGATACCAGATTCAGAAGATCGCCGACCTCATGGCAGACCCCACACAGGGGTCGGGTCGGGTTTCATGAAACCCGACTTTGCCAAAAATCGGCGACTTCTGAAAATGGCCGACCCGTTTCGCTCAACCCTACTAAAGATCATTCCAACAAAAAAGGCTTGATGCTGGTAAGTGGGGAGAAGGAAGTTCTAGCATTTATATTGCTGTCAGAATGCTTATAAGGAGGAACTTTCCACTGAAAAAAGTTGATGATTAATAGCAGACCACTATGTACAGACTGGCTGTGGGTCCCCTGACCAAACGTGACAGCCGCAAATATGCCTATTAGATGTCCTTATTATCATATTAGTGAGATGTCCTGTGTGCACAACAAAAAGGTGAAATGTGATCATAAGTGAACGTCTGCCTGCTCTAAATTAGTGGAGGGTAGTCAGAATAATTTTCTCTTTTGGGCCAAAGAAACCCCAGTCCAACACTGTTAAAGGACATTTAGGAAAAAGAAACGTTTTATTTTCAAGTATTTATTATTTTTGTGCAGCATTAATTGAAATACATGTGGCAATTGATATCACATTTCACTGAAACGTCTATGCATGAAAATAACATTTGTTAAACAGTGTTGATGTAAGTGGGAACATAACACTTCACACATTCTTCCATACATTTCATATCCATATGGGAGACTTAAATAAAATGCTAATTTCTTCAAATTCGAATCATTAATTTGTCAGTGTTCAATCCTTAATTGTTTTAGTGATATTTAAAGAAATCTCAGTGTCAGGAAGCAGGAGTTGTATTTTTGTATTGTCTAATATAGCTATGTGATTCCGCTAATTCCGGACATACTGTTGGTGTAACCTGTGCAGCCGCACAGGGAATAAAGACTTAGGGGGTCACTTCTGCTTCCAAAGCAGGTGGCGTTGTGCATTAAGATGAGCTATTGGCTGCACCAGGGTCCTCTTCTATCCATGTCCGCTCTGGACCTAGATTATCTCTCTGTTAATGAGATTAGATAGGTACTAGAATGATGAGATGATGAGCAAATCTTATAGAAAGTCTGAAAGGCTCCTGGAGAAATGTGGCGGTGAGATGGTGAATCTTCTGGGTGCCACTAAAACCTTACAGAAAACAGAACTTCCAGAATGGTTTCTTGTAGATGACATTGGAATGTTCTGCCTGTAGAAGGAGCCCAAATGTCCTGAAGCACAATTCGTAGTAAATGGAAGATGTCATTTTGTCTGCAAAAGTTATATAGCGCCATTTATTCCTCAGCGCTTTATAGACATCATCATCACTGTTCTCATTGGGGCTCAGAGTCTACATTCACTATCCTGTCATTGGAATGCGGGAGGAAAGCCACACAAACATGGAGAGAACATACAAAACTCATTGCAGATGTTGTCCTTGGTGGGATTCGAATCTTGGACACCAAAGATACAGTGCTAACCACTGAGCCATCATGCTGCCCACTGGCTATGGAGTGCCAATTTCATTACAGAAAAAATCTTAGACATGCAAACCTTTCTGGACCAATTGTAATTAGCATAATAAATAAACATATATTCTAATTCACCCCCACACGATTAAGTGCCAACCTACCTCTCTTTTTCAGCAAGTCATCAGGGAGAACTCTTCTGATTTTTCCACAGAAGTTTGTCTAGGAATTCTAGCCAGTCTAAGAATTTTGCTTATAGCAAATCTTTAGTTTTGTCCTCAGCACAAGGACCTCAGTGTAATTCCATACTTCTGACTCTAGACTTGCAGCAATAAATAACAGTTCCTAAACAAAGATGAAAAGTCGCTACTGGGAGGTCTGCGATACCCAAACAGAAAAACTACTGGTACAATTCATCATCAATAAGCAAAGTAGGAGAATGTAGCAGGTTAGTGCCAGGAGCTATAATGGAAAGTTGAAGACACAAAAGAGCACAGTGAGGTCAAAAATACTCTGTTGTAAAAAAAAATCACAGTAATAAGCAAGTGCTAGCCAAAAGATGGAAAAAAAACAGGGTATTAAGTTGATACGTTTTTTTGCAAAAAAAATGTATACTAAGCTGCTCCACCAATCGTCAAGGTATACCCATATAGAGCAATCCTAACTAATGTATATGATCCCTATCTGATGTATTTAAAAACCTGATCATCTGTATAGTACCTGTATAAGCAGGGTTCAGAGAGGGAATATCCATGTGGACCTGCGAGATGGAACAGCTTTAGTGCAAATGACCCACAAAGGAGTGGTGGACTCCTGTTGTGAACTCCGTTTTCAGGCTCCCTCTTGTGGTCACAGAGGGTATTGTGTGACTTTGGTTTTTTGGCTCCCCCTGGTGGTTTGGTTTATTATCCTGCGGGTCTGGCTGGATCAGCTGCCTCGTTATTCACCAGGGAGGCTCCTATTTAGCTCTGCTTCACTTCCACTTGTTGCCGGCTGTCAATGTATTCAGTGCTATTCTGATTACTCCTGATTATCTCGTTTTCTGCCTCTTCAGGATAAGCTAAGTTCTGTTTGAATATTTTTTGCTCATCTGCCTGCAATATGATTTCTGTGTATGATGAGTCTAGTCCAGCTTGCTAATATGTGATTTCTTGTTGCTGGTAAGCTCTGGGGTACGGAGTTGCTTCCCCCGCACCATTAGTTGGTGCGGGGGCTCGAGCAATCTCTGCGTGGATATTTTGAATAGGGTTTTTTTATTGACCGCACAGTTCCCTTCCTATTTTCTGCTATCTAGTATTAGCGGGCCTCATTTGCTAAATCTAATTTTATCTCTGTGTTTGTGCTTTCCCCTTAACTCACCGTTAATATTTGTGGGGGGCTATTCTATATCTTTGGGGTCATTCCACTGAGGCAAGAGAGGACTTTCTTTCCCTCCAGGAATAGTCAGTTTCTCAGGCCGTGAAGAGACGTCTAGGATTTTCAGGTAACGTTCCACGGCTACCTATAGTTGTTTGCGGATAGGATCAGGTTCCGGTCAATCTAGTTACCACTTCCCCAGAGCTAGTCGTCTGTTCAGTTACTTAGCTAGTCCGACCTGCGATCCTTGCCACTAGGATCATAACAGTACAGCCGGCCCGTAAAGTGTTTATTGCATGGCAGAAGCGGGAGAAAAGAAGCTTGGAGAATTTTTTTTTTTTTTTTTTTGCTGCCATGTGTCTAGCTGCTGTGTGCCTAGCTTCTCTCCTCCTCTTAATCTTGGTGTGGCACTGAACTCAGCTGCTGATATGGATATTCAGAGTTTGGCCTCCAGTGTAGATCATCTTGCTGCAAGGGTACAAAGTATTCAGGATTTTGTTGTGCACAGTCCTATGTCAGAGCCTAGAATACCTATCCCGGAGTTGTTTTCTGGAGATAGATCTAGGTTCCTGAATTTTAAGAACAATTGCAAATTGTTTCTTTCTTTGAAACCTCGTTCCTCTGGGGATTCTGTTCAGCAAGTTAAGATTATTATTTCTTTCTTGCGTGGCGATCCTCAAGATTGGGCTTTCGCATTGGCTCCAGGGGATCCTGCATTGCTCAGTGTGGATGCGTTTTTTCTGGCCCTTGGATTGCTCTATGAGGAACCTAATCTTGAGAACCAGGCTGAAAAAGCGTTGTTGGCCCTCTCTCAGGGGCAAGATGATGCAGAGATGTACTGCCAGAAATTTCGGAAATGGTCGGTGCTTACTCAATGGAATGAGTGTGCTCTGGCTGCAAATTTCAGAAAAGGTCTTTCTGAAGCCATTAAGAATGTCATGGTGGGGTTCCCTACGCCTGCAGGTCTGAATGAGTCAATGACTCTGGCCATTCAGATTGATCGGCGTTTGCGGGAGCGCAAACCTGCGCACCATTTGGCGGTGTCTTCTGAACAGACACCTGAGTCTATGCAATGTGATAGAATTCTGACCAGAAGTGAACGGCAAAATTATAGACGGCAAAATGGGTTGTGCTTTTACTGTGGTGACTCAGCTCATGTTATCTCAGCATGCTCTAAGCGCACAAAAAAGATTGATAAATCTGTCACCATCGGTACTTTACAGCCTAAGTTTATTTTGTCCGTTACCCTGATTTGTTCCCTGTCATCTTACCCGGTTATGGCTTTTGTGGATTCAGGTGCTGCCCTGCGTCTGATGGATGTGTCATTTGCCAGGCGCTGTGGTTTTGTTTTGGAGCCTTTAAAATTCCCTATTCCACTAAGGGGAATTGATGCTACACCATTGGCTACAAATAAACCTCAGTACTGGACACAAGTGACCATGTGCATGACTCCTGTTCATCAGGAGGTGATTCGCTTTCTTGTATTGCATAATTTGCATGATGTTGTCGTGTTGGGCCTGCCATGGTTGCAGACTCATAATCCAGTCCTGGATTAGAAAGCAATGTCTGTGTCAAGTTGGGGTTGTCAGGGAATTCATGGCAACGCTCCTGTGGTGTCTATTGCTTCATCCACTCCTTCTGAGGTCCCTGCGTTTTTGTCGGATTACCAGGATGTATTTGATGAGCCCAAACTCAGTTCTCTGCCTCCTCATAGGGATTGTGATTGTGCTATAAATTTGATTCCTGGTAGTAAGTTTCCTAAGGGACGACTTTTCAATTTGTCAGTGCCGGAGCATGCTGCTATGCGGAGTTATATAAAGGAGTCTTTGGAGAAAGGACGTATTCGCCCCTCCTCCTCCCCTCTTGGTGCGGGGTTCTTTTTTGTGGCTAAGAAGGATGGTTCCCTGAGACCTTGTATTGATTATCACCTTCTAAACAAAATCACGGTCAAATTTCAGTATCCTTTGCCATTGTTATCTGATCTGTTTGCTCGCATTAGGGGGTCTAGTTGGTTCACCAAGATAGATCTTCGTGGTGCGTATAACCTTGTGCGTATTAAGCAGGAAGATGAATGGAAAACTGCATTTAATACGCCCGAAGGCCATTTTGAGTACTTGGTGATGCCTTTTGGACTTTCTAACGCTCCTTCTGTCTTTCAGTCCTTTATGCACGACATCTTCCGCGAATATCTGGATAAATTTATGATTGTGTATCTGGATGATATTCTGTTTTTTTCGGATGATTGGGAGTCCCATGTTAAGCAGGTCAGGATGGTGTTTCAGGTCCTGCGTGCCAATGCTTTATTTGTGAAGGGCTCAAAATGTCTTTTTGGAGTCCAGAAGGTTTCTTTTTTGGGTTTCATTTTTTCTCCTTCTGCTATTGAGATGGACCCAGTCAAGGTTCAGGCTATTCATGACTGGACTCAGCCTACATCTGTTAAGAGTCTTCAGAAGTTCTTGGGTTTTGCTAATTTTTACCGTCGCTTCATCGCTAATTTTTCTGGTGTTGTTAAGCCATTGACGAATTTGACCAAGAAGGGTTCTGATGTTGCTAATTGGTCTCCTGCGGCTGTGGAGGCCTTTCGAGAGCTGAAGCGCCGGTTTTCTTCGGCTCCGGTCTTATGTCAGCCAGACGTCTCCCTTCCTTTCCAGGTCGAGGTTGATGCTTCTGAGTTTGGAGCGGGGGCTGTTTTGTCGCAGAGAAGCTCTGATGGCTCTGTGATGAAGCCATGTGCTTTCTTTTCAAGAAAGTTTTCGCCTGCCGAGCGGAATTATGATGTTGGTAATCGGGAGTTGTTGGCTATGAAGTGGGCATTTGAGGAGTGGCGACATTGGCTCGAGGGAGCTAAGCATCGTGTGGTGGTCTTGACTGATCACAAGAATTTGATTTATCTCGAGTCGGCCAAGCTGCTGAATCCTAGACAGGCTCGTTGGTCGTTGTTTTTCTCTCGTTTTGATTTTGTGGTCTCATACCTGCCTGGTTCGAAGAATGTGAAGGCTGATGCTCTTTCTAGGAGTTTTGTGCCTGACTCTCCTGGTGATTCTGAGCCAGCTGGTATCCTCAGAGAAGGGGTGATTTTGTCTGCCATCTCCCCAGATTTGCGACGAGTGCTGCAGGAGTTTCAGGCGGATAGACCTGACCGTTGTCCACCGGAGAGACTGTTTGTCCCGGATAGATGGACCAGCAGAGTTATTTCCGAGGTTCATTCTTCGGTGTTGGCAGGCCATCCTGGGATTTTTGGTACCAGAGATTTGGTGGCTAGGTCCTTCTGGTGGCCTTCCTTGTCGCGGGATGTGCGTTCCTTTGTGCAGTCTTGTGGAATTTGTGCTCGGGCTAAGCCTTGCTGTTCTCGTGCCAGTGGCTTGTTGTTACCTTTGCCTGTCCTGAAGAGGCCTTGGACGCACATTTCCATGGATTTTATTTCAGATCTCCCTGTCTCTCAGAGAATGTCTGTCATTTGGGTGGTGTTTGATCCTTTTTCTAAGATGGTCCATTTGGTGCCCTTGCCTAAGTTGCCTTCTTCCTCCGAGTTGGTTCCTCTGTTTTTTCAAAATGTGGTTCGTTTGCACGGGATCCCTGAAAATATTGTTTCCGACAGAGGATCCCAGTTTGTGTCTAGATTTTGGCGGACCTTTTGTGCTAAGATGGGCATTAATTTGTCTTTTTCGTCGGCCTTCCATCCTCAGACGAATGGCCAAACCGAGCGCACTAATCAGACTTTGGAAACCTATTTAAGATGTTTTGTTTCTGCTGATCAGGACGACTGGGTGACTTTTTTGCCATTGGCCGAGTTTACCCTTAATAATCGGGCTAGTTCTGCTACTTTGGTTTCGCCTTTTTTTTGTAATTCAGGGTTTCATCCTCGTTTTTCCTCGGGTCAGGTGGAGCCTTCTGACTGTCCTGGAGTGGATGTTGTGGTGGATAGGTTGCATCAGATTTGGAATCATGTGGTGGACAATTTGAAGCTGTCACAAGAGAAGGCTCAGCGCTTTGCCAACCTCGGTCGCTGTGTGGGTCCCCGACTTCGCGTTGGGGACTTGGTGTAGTTGTCTTCTCGCTTTGTTCCTATGAAGGTCTCCTCTCCTAAGTTTAAGCCTTGGTTTATCGGTCCTTAAAAGATTTTGGAAGTCCTTAACCCTGTGTCTTTTCGTTTGGACCTCCCGGCATCGTTTGCTATTCATAATGTGTTCCATCGGTCGTTGTTGCGGAGGTATGTGGTGCCTGTGGTTCCTTCGGTTGAGCCTCCTGCCCCTGTGCTGGTTGAGGGAGAATTGGAATACGTGGTGGAGAAGATCTTGGATTCTCGTATTTCTAGACGGAGGCTTCAGTATTTGGTTAAGTGGAAGGGCTATGGTCAGGAGGATAATTCCTGGGTTGTCGCCTCTGATGTTCATGCGGCCGATTTGGTTCGTGCCTTCCATGTGGCTCACCCTGATTGCCCTGGGGGTTTTGATGAGGGTTCGGTGACCCCTCCTCAAGGGGGGGGTACTGTTGTGAACTCCGTTTTCAGGCTCCCTCTTGTGGTCACAGAGGGTATTGTGTGACTTTGGTTTTTTGGCTCCCCCTGGTGGTTTGGTTTATTATCCTGTGGGTCTGGCTGGATCAGCTGCCTCGTTATTCACCAGGGAGGCTCCTATTTAGCTCTGCTTCACTTCCACTTGTTGCCGGCTGTCAATGTATTCAGTGCTATTCTGATTACTCCTGATTATCTCGTTTTCTGCCTCTTCAGGATAAGCTAAGTTCTGTATGAATATTTTTTGCTCATCTGCCTGCAATATGATTTCTGTGTATGATGAGTCTAGTCCAGCTTGCTAATATGTGATTTCATGTTGCTGGTAAGCTCTGGGGTACGGAGTTGCTTCCCCCGCACCGTTAGTTGGTGCGGGGGCTCGAGCAATCTCTGCGTGGATATTTTGAATAGGGTTTTTTTATTGACCGCACAGTTCCCTTCCTATTTTCTGCTATCTAGTATTAGCGGGCCTCATTTGCTAAATCTAATTTCATCTCTGTGTTTGTGCTTTCCCCTTAACTCACCGTTAATATTTGTGAGGGGCTATTCTATATCTTTGGGGTCATTCCACTGAGGCAAGAGAGGACTTTCTTTCCCTCCAGGAATAGTCAGTTTCTCAGGCCGTGAAGAGACGTCTAGGATTTTCAGGTAACGTTCCACGGCTACCTATAGTTGTTTGCGGATAGGATCAGGTTGCGGTCAATCTAGTTACCACTTCCCCAGAGCTAGTCGTCTGTTCAGTTACTTAGCTAGTCTGACCTGCGATCCTTGCCACTAGGATCATAACAGTACAGCCGGCCCGTAAAGTGTTAATTGCATGGCAGAAGCAGGAGAAAAGAAGCTTGGAGAATTTTTTTTTTTTTTGCTGCCATGTGTCTAGCTGCTGTGTGTCTGGCTTCTCTGCTCCTCTTAATCTTGGTGTGGCTCTGAGTTCAGCTGCTGATATGGATATCCAGAGTTTAGCCTCCAGTGTAGATCATCTTGCTGCAAGGGTACAAAGTATTCAGGATTTTGTTGTGCACAGTCCTATGTCAGAGCCTAGAATACCTATTCCGGAGTTGTTTTCTGGAGATAGATCTAGGTTCCTGAATTTTAAGAACAATGGCAAATTGTTTCTTTCTTTGAAACCTCGTTCCTCTGGGGATTCTGTTCAGCAAGTTAAGATTATTATTTCTTTCTTGCGTGGCGATCCTCAAGATTGGGCTTTCGCATTGGCTCCAGGGGATCCTGCATTGCTCAGTGTGGATGCGTTTTTTCTGGCCCTTGGATTGCTCTATGAGGAACCTAATCTTGAGAACCAGGCTGAAAAAGCGTTGTTGGCCCTCTCTCAGGGGCAAGATGATGCAGAGGTGTACTGCCAGAAATTTCGGAAATGGTCGGTGCTTACTCAATGGAATGAGTGTGCTCTGGCTGCAAATTTCAGAAAAGGTCTTTCTGAAGCCATTAAGAATGTCATGGTGGGGTTCCCTACGCCTGCAGGTCTGAATGAGTCAATGACTCTGGCCATTCAGATTGATCGGCGTTTGCGGGAGCGCAAACCTGCGCACCATTTGGCGGTGTCTTCTGAACAGACACCTGAGTCTATGCAATGTGATAGAATTCTGACCAGAAGTGAACGGCAAAATTATAGATGGCAAAATGGGTTGTGCTTTTACTGTGGTGACTCAGCTCATGTTATCTCAGCATGCTCTAAGCGCACAAAAAAGATTGATAAATCTGTCACCATCGGTACTTTACAGCCTAAGTTTATTTTGTCTGTTACCCTGATTTGTTCCCTGTCATCTTACCCGGTTATAGCTTTTGTGGATTCAGGTGCTGCCCTGCGTCTGATGGATGTGTCATTTGCCAGGCGCTGTGGTTTTGTTTTGGAGCCTTTAAAATTCCCTATTCCACTAAGGGGAATTGATGCTACACCATTGGCTACGAATAAACCTCAGTACTGGACACAAGTGACCATGTGCATCACTCCTGTTCATCAGGAGGTGATTCGCTTTCTTGTATTGCATAATTTGCATGATGTTGTCGTGTTGGGCCTGCCATGGTTGCAGACTCATAATCCAGTCCTGGATTGGAAAGCAATGTCTGTGTCAAGTTGGGGTTGTCAGGGAATTCATGGCGACGCTCCTGTGGTGTCTATTGCTTCATCCACTCCTTCTGAGGTCCCTGCGTTTTTGTCGGATTACCAGGATGTATTTGATGAGCCCAAACTCAGTTCTCTGCCTCCTCATAAGGATTGTGATTGTGCTATAAATTTGATTCCTGGTAGTAAGTTTCCTAAGGGACGACTTTTCAATTTGTCAGTGCCGGAGCATGCTGCTATGCGGAGTTATATAAAGGAGTCTTTGGAGAAAGGACTTATTCGCCCCTCCTCCTCCCCTCTTGGTGCGGGGTTCTTTTTTGTGGCTAAGAAGGATGGTTTCCTGAGACCTTGTATTGATTATCGCCTTCTAAATAAAATCACGGTCAAATTTCAGTATCCTTTGCCATTGTTATCTGATCTTTGTTTGCTCGCATTAGGGGGTCTAGTTGGTTCACCAAGATAGATCTTCGTGGTGCGTATAACCTTGTGCGTATTAAGCAGGGTGATGAATGGAAAACTGCATTTAATACGCCCGAAGGCCATTTTGAGTACTTGTTGATGCCTTTTGGACTTTCTAACGCTCCTTCTGTCTTTCAGTCCTTTATGCACGACATCTTCCGCGAATATCTGGATAAATTTATGATTGTGTATCTGGATGATATTCTGTTTTTTTCGGATGATTGGGAGTCCCATGTTAAGCAGGTCAGGATGGTGTTTCAGGTCCTGCATGCCAATGCTTTATTTGTGAAGGGCTCAAAATGTCTTTTTGGAGTCCAGAAGGTTTCTTTTTTGGGTTTCATTTTTTCTCCTTCTGCTATTGAGATGGACCCAGTCAAGGTTCAGGCTATTCATGACTGGACTCAGCCTACATCTGTTAAGAGTCTTCAGAAGTTCTTGGGTTTTGCTAATTTTTACCGTCGCTTCATCGCTAATTTTTCTGGTGTTGTTAAGCCATTGACGGATTTGACCAAGAAGGGTTCTGATGTTGCTAATTGGTCTCCTGCGGCTGTGGAGGCCTTTCGGGAGCTGAAGCGCCGGTTTTCTTCGGCTCCGGTCTTATGTCAGCCAGACGTCTCCCTTCCTTTCCAGGTCGAGGTTGATGCTTCTGAGTTTGGAGCGGGGGCTGTTTTGTCGCAGAGAAGCTCTGATGGCTCTGTGATGAAGCCATGTGCTTTCTTTTCAAGAAAGTTTTCGCCTGCCGAGCGGAATTATGATGTTGGTAATCGGGAGTTGTTGGCTATGAAGTGGGCATTTGAGGAGTGGCGACATTGGCTCGAGGGAGCTAAGCATCGTGTGGTGGTCTTGACTGATCACAAGAATTTGATTTATCTCGAGTCGGCCAAGCGGCTGAATCCTAGACAGGCTCGTTGGTCGTTGTTTTTCTCTCGTTTTGATTTCGTGGTCTCATACCTGCCTGGTTCGAAGAATGTGAAGGCTGATGCTCTTTCTAGGAGTTTTGTGCCTGACTCTCCTGGTGATTCTGAGCCAGCTGGTATCCTCAGAGAAGGGGTGATTTTGTCTGCCATCTCCCCAGATTTGCGACGAGTGCTGCAGGAGTTTCAGGCGGATAGACCTGACCGTTGTCCACCGGAGAGACTGTTTGTCCCGGATAGATGGACCAGCAGAGTTATTTCCGAGGTTCATTCTTCGGTGTTGGCAGGCCATCCTGGGATCTTTGGTACCAGAGATTTGGTGGCTAGGTCCTTCTGGTGGCCTTCCTTGTCGCGGGATGTGCGTTCCTTTGTGCAGTCTTGTGGAATTTGTGCTCGGGCTAAGCCTTGCTGTTCTCGTGCCAGTGGCTTGTTGTTACCTTTGCCTGTCCCGAAGAGGCCTTGGACGCACATTTCCATGGATTTTATTTCAGATCTCCCTGTCTCTCAGAGAATGTCTGTCATTTGGGTGGTGTTTGATCCTTTTTCTAAGATGGTCCATTTGGTGCCCTTGCCTAAGTTGCCTTCTTCCTCCGAGTTGGTTCCTCTGTTTTTTCAAAATGTGGTTCGTTTGCACGGGATCCCTGAAAATATTGTTTCCGACAGAGGATCCCAGTTTGTGTCTAGATTTTGGCGGACCTTTTGTGCTAAGATGGGCATTAATTTGTCTTTTTCGTCGGCCTTCCATCCTCAGACGAATGGCCAAACCGAGCGCACTAATCAGACTTTGGAAACCTATTTAAGATGTTTTGTTTCTGCTGATCAGGACGACTGGGTGACTTTTTTGCCATTGGCTGAGTTTACCCTTAATAATCGGGCTAGTTCTGCTACTTTGGTTTCGCCTTTTTTTTGTAATTCAGGGTTTCATCCTCGTTTTTCCTCGGGTCAGGTGGAGCCTTCTGACTGTCCTGGAGTGGATGTTGTGGTGGATAGGTTGCATCAGATTTGGAATCATGTGGTGGACAATTTGAAGCTGTCACAAGAGAAGGCTCAGCGCTTTGCCAACCGCCGTCGCTGTGTGGGTCCCCAACTTCGCGTTGGGGACTTGGTGTGGTTGTCTTCTCGCTTTGTTCCTATGAAGGTCTCCTCTCCTAAGTTTAAGCCTCGGTTTATCGGTCCTTATAAGATTTTGGAAGTCCTTAACCCTGTGTCTTTTCGTTTGGACCTCCCGGCATCGTTTGCTATTCATAATGTGTTCCATCGGTCATTGTTGCGGAGGTATGTGGTGCCTGTGGTTCCTTCGGTTGAGCCTCCTGCCCCTGTGCTGGTTGAGGGAGAATTGGAATACGTGGTGGAGAAGATCTTGGATTCTCATATTTCTAGACGGAGGCTTCAGTATTTGGTTAAGTGGAAGGGCTATGGTCAGGAGGATAATTCCTGGGTTGTCGCCTCTGATGTTCATGCGGCCGATTTGGTTCGTGCCTTCCATGTGGCTCACCCTGATCGCCCTGGGGGTTTTGATGAGGGTTCGGTGACCCCTCCTCAAGGGGGGGGTACTGTTGTGAACTCCGTTTTCAGGCTCCCTCTTGTGGTCACAGAGGGTATTGTGTGACTTTGGTTTTTTGGCTCCCCCTGGTGGTTTGGTTTATTATCCTGCGGGTCTGGCTGGATCAGCTGCCTCGTTATTCACCAGGGAGGCTCCTATTTAGCTCTGCTTCACTTCCACTTGTTGCCGGCTGTCAATGTATTCAGTGTTATTCTGATTACTCCTGATTATCTCGTTTTCTGCCTCTTCAGGATAAGCTAAGTTCTGTTTGAATATTTTTTGCTCATCTGCCTGCAATATGATTTCTGTGTATGATGAGTCTAGTCCAGCTTGCTAATATGTGATTTCTTGTTGCTGGTAAGCTCTGGGGTACGGAAATTGCTTCCCCCGCACCGTTAGTTGGTGCGGGGGCTCGAGCAATCTCTGCGTGGATATTTTGAATAGGGTTTTTTTATTGACCGCACAGTTCCCTTCCTATTTTCTGCTATCTAGTATTAGCGGGCCTCATTTGCTAAATCTAATTTCATCTCTGCGTTTGTGCTTTCCCCTTAACTCACCGTTAATATTTGTGGGGGGCTATTCTATATCTTTGGGGTCATTCCACTGAGGCAAGAGAGGACTTTCTTTCCCTCCAGGAATAGTCAGTTTCTCAGGCCGTGAAGAGACGTCTAGGATTTTCAGGTAACGTTCCACGGCTACCTATAGTTGTTTGCGGATAGGATCAGGTTCCGGTCAATCTAGTTACCACTTCCCCAGAGCTAGTCGTCTGTTCAGTTACTTAGCTAGTCCGACCTGCGATCCTTGCCACTAGGATCATAACAGACTCCCCAGTCTTGTAGAAACAAGAGAACAATTATAGAACCAGAAACACATGGGCTACTTGCACATTGAACAAGTCTGCAGGAACATGTTCACACCACCAAGAAACTTGAAGACACAAAAGAGCACAGTGAGGTCAAAAATACTCTGTTGTAAAAAAAATCACAGTAATGAGCAAGTGCTAGTCAAAAGATGGAAAAAAAAACAGGGTATTTAGTTGATACTTTTTTTGCAAAAAAATGTATACTAAGCTGCTCCACTAATCGTCAAGGTATACCCATATAGAGCAGTCCAAACTAATGTATATGATCCCTATCTCATGTATTTAAAAACCTGATCATCTGTATAGTACCTGTATAAGCAGGGTTCAGAGAGGGAATATCCATGTGGACCTGCTAGATGGAAAGTATAGGGTTTGGCATTGGCTAAGCTGCTGAGTTCAGTGATTGACATGATGTCACTCCTGCAGCTAAAATACTGGGGCAGAAGCCGCGTGGAGAGTCGGCCCAGTACCCACCATTCCTGGGTCCAATCTGATTTTATTATTTTATAATTACAAGAAACATTTGAGGTCCACTTTTCTAACAGTCGAAAACCTTCATAAAACTTATGGTCCCCATTGCAAAATCTCCAATAGGGCCCCCATCTATCATGACTCATATGGGCCAAATGGACCATTTGGACTTTTTTGGATTAACCCCCTACCCCAAAGGTTTTGACTGCAACATTAGTACTCATTATGGTTATAATCCTGGGGATCTGGACAGGAAACCAGGCTTGAGAAACAGGGATGTAAACCAAATGGAAAAAAGGCCATTGGGTAAATGTATCAAATATCATCATATCATGCATCACTTTGTTAGATAGCAGAAATTAGACAAATGATTTAAAATGTATGACAATGGGGTTCACTTAATGACTTGGGTATATTACACTGAAAACCCCTGATGCACATTTTGTTACAGTTCTAATTCTAAAAATGTGCTACAGTAAAATATTAGTAGGCATAAGCCTGTCTTGACTTTCCTTTTCCCTCGCGTGGTACGATGAGAAAAACGAAAAGACTTATCTCATGCTGAGAATTACTGTACACAGATGTTTGCAGTTCTGAACTTTGTATGGCTGACATTATATCCAATTGCCAATCCTACCTGGTTGTGGCACAGTGACATATTTTGCTTCAGGTCTCTACTGCTTTACAATCATCATTCTGACAGGTTCCATAGTGCCCTCTGGCAATTATCAGCTTCTGAATTAATCAGTTAATGTTTTTTACTGCTCATAACAGACTGCTCCTTATTAACTATTTTGTATTGTTTTAAAGAGGACCCGTCACCAGGTCAAAATTGGCCAGTTTTTTGCTCTTATTTTATTCCCACTGCTTCTCTGACTATTACATTTTTTGGGTGAGATCTGGACCCTTCTTAAATTTGGATAGAATTTATTCTTATTCACAATCTGGGGGCATGTTTTTAGGCTGCTAAGCATTATTACCATGTGAGCAACGCCTCTTTGGTAAAGACCATAAAAAGCAGCACTAATTGAAAAGGCCATACATTTCTTAAAAAAGTAAAAAACAAAGACAAAAAAGCTAAATACTTAGGGTAGCAGTGGAAAAAAATTGAAAGCTAAAACTGGCCACTTTAGATCTGGTGACAGGTCCTGTTTAATTGAGTAGAGCAGATATTGCAGAGATATGATGACTGGTCATATGATGACCAGATAAAATAACTTAAGCAAATAATACATTCGGGGGTGCCTGTTGTGAATTCTGTTGTGGGTTCTGCTCTTAGGCTCCCTCCGGTGGTTATAAGTGGTAGTGCTGCTGTTTGTCCTTCACAACAGTCATCAGCTGCTTTCACTTTGGACGGGGCTATTTAGTCTGGCTTCACCCTTTAGTGAGTGCCAGTTGTCCATTGTTTTCTAGGGATCCACATCTCTGCTTGGTTTCTCCTTCTGGATTGCCCAAATCATCAAAGATAAGTCCTGGCTCTGTTTTTGCAGTCCACATGCGATGGACTTAATAGTTCTGTGAATTGCTTTGTTTTTTCTTGTCCAGCTTTGTCTGTGTTAAGATTTACTCAGCCAAGTTGGAAGCTCTGGAGTCACAGAGTTACCCTCCATGCCTTTAGTTAGGTGTGGAGATTTTTGTATTCTCTGTGGTGGATTTTGTAGTATTTTTTATACTGACCGCACAGTACTCTTTCCTGTCTTTTCTTTCTAGGTAGCGTGGCCTCCTTTGCTAAATTCTGTTTTCAGTCTGCGTTTGTAATTTCCCTCTCCTCTCACAGTCAATATTTGTGGGGGGCTGCCTTTCCTTTGGGGATTTTCTCTGAGGCAAGATAGTATTCCTGTTTCTTTCTTTAGGTGTAATTAGTCCTCCGGCCGTGATGAGGTGTCTAGGGAGTGACAGGAACATCCCACGGCTACTTCTAGTTGATGTGTTAAGTTCAGGGTCTGCGGTCAGTATAGAGGCCACCTACTCCAGAGCTCGTCCATGCTGCTCCTAGGCCACCAGTTCATAACAGGTTCCCCCCTCCAGGGCTCAGCACCCTTATCTACAAATCAATGGTAGGATGCACGCCACTCCGTATAGAAAGGTGCCAAGAAAAGGGTAACACTCCTATATCTCAAAAATATAAACAATCCGGCACTCTATGATATGCAAAAAAATTGTTTTATTCAAGTCTGGCAATTCCAAATTCATGTGTAACGTTTCGGTCTTACAATCAGACCTTCATCAGATGGATTGCAGTGAATAATGGGTGGCCTTAGAGCAGCGCAAGGTAGTGCGGAAGATTCCCTGGGGAAGGCAATCTGAGTGTAAGACTGAAGCGTTACACATGAATTTGGGATTGCCAGACCTGAAGAAAATAATTTTTTTGCTTATCTACACATCCTTACCAGACAAGGTTTTAATTGTGAGGTACTCTTATTTTTTTTTCTTTCACCATTTAAATGAGGCCTGGTTTGGCAAATGGAGAGAGGACCTAAATGATGGGGACCATCTATATTTAGCTACACCTTGACATGGTTTGATGGCTTTTGCGTTCTTTGTAAAAAAATTTAACTAAGTACCTTACGTTTATAACGTTTGCAGCAATATTGGAGTTCATGCATTAAGTAATAGCAGCGTGCTGTTGCAATGTATATGTGTGAATATTGGCCACAGCGCATTTATGTTCCTGTACATTAATTCAATGCTAAAAATGTGGGGGCCTTATTTTTGAAATATAGAATATATATGTGATGTCCGGTCTACCAAGAGGATAGTATTATATTGAGGGTGATTTGGGTATTTTGCTTTGTGACCTTCTCTTCCTTCAATTTGAAACAGATGGTACAAACATCTGCATTTTTTCTGTCAAAATGGAACCCGACTATGGTATAGATAGAAGCATAGGAATCCGACAGCAAAGATTAAAATGTGCGACTGATTCAATGATGAGATGCTGTGTTTTACTATCCTGAACAGATGAACTGGGATTCTGCAGTGCCTGCTCCATTTTCATAGCCCTTGAGACAATTCTTTGCATCTGTTATTGCTAACCATACAGTTTATCTAAAAAAGAGGGTGTCTTACACTGGTTCTCATCCTCCAATCTGAAAAGATGAGGGCCAAGTAACTGTTAACTCATACTACATACTGACTTATGTAGTATTAGTTAAATGGAATCTGTCAGCAGTTTTGGCCGATAAGAGATACGGCCATCACCTTTCAGGCCTGATGTACAGCATTCCATAATGCTGTATACCTGCCCCAACCCGACCTGCAAGAGAAGAAAAATAACTTTTATTATACTCACTTGCGGGGCGGTCCGGTCCAAGGGTGTCACTCTTCTTCGTCCGGCACATCCCATCTTCAAGCAAGACATCATTCCTAAGGGCAAACTATTCACCATTGAGTCAATAAATCTAAAAACGTAATTATCCTTTATTCCTCGAGTATTCAATTTGCATATTAGGAATGGAGAGGCTGCTTCTCAGTCTTAATCCACGTTTGCTCCATTAAAATCAGCATTGACAGAGATCCCAGAGGCATTATACTATTCTAAGATGAGAATTCCCATTTAATTATTGTGTGAATTTATGGCATTTGCCTTTTTTCTCTGATTTTTGTCTTGTTCCAATACACACAAAGGAAATAAGCATGCGTATAAAAAAACATGTGTAATTGCAATACATTTCTAAAATAAATACTTCACTTTCTGGGACAATTTCAAGGTGTCAACACTTTCGGCCTTTACTGTATATTGTCCACATTGTGTCCACTAGTAGAAGTGGTGGGCATGGATGGACACTAGGTCGGCCACAACCAGATAGATGCAAAGTAGGGTGTATCCAGCAACACATCCAGGGAAAGGTAATTGAAAGCAATATTTATTTGCTCAAGTTAAAAATAAAAATACGAAATGAATGGAAGAGAAAATTCATGGGAATCCACTTCATTCCCTTAAACGCGAGTTTCATTTTAAATGATAGAGAATGGAAATGATGATAAACTGGTGATAATCTAAAGAGAATTTTCTTATATAAAATGTATTAGTTCAATATACAGAATTAAGCCTCATGCACACGTTCAGTATTTGGTCAGTATTTTACATCAGTATTTCTAAATCAAAACCAGGAGAGGAGCAATCAGACGAAAAGTAAAATAGAAACACATCACCCCTTCTGTATCCATCACCCACTCCTGGATTTGGCTTATAAATACTGAGGTAAAATACTGACTGAATACTGGACATGTGCATGTGACCTATGCAGTAGCTATAAATCCCTAAGGCTTTATTCCCACAATGAGCTTTTGTTGAGTTTTTGAATTTCTGCACCTATTAATTAAATTAGGGTACTTGACCTTTTTTATTTTTTAATTTATGTTTTTATTGCGTTTTTGACTCTTGTTTGTGTGTCATTTTTTTAAATAAAGCTGCTTTGTTTTTGAATTTGCCTGGTGTTTGGCTTTGACAAGACTTTACTGATATACTTAGGTGCGGATTACATGTGTTTTTGATGCAGCGGAAAGTTTTTCAATATTATATTTGGCACTTTACTGGATAACTAATATAGAATCCTGCGCTATTCTGTCCAGTACTGGGATCACTGGTGCTGGAGCCGCTAATGTTGAATAGTGATTTAAGCAAGAACTCAGGAACACGTGTGCTTCTACCTTATAACCGCACTGCGCTGTATGGATAATTTATAGATCTTGGACCTCCATAGCATGACATGTTCTTTGCTGCCCACCCCTACTGCACACTGGCTAGTAGATGAGGGGCCTATACAAAGCTCCTTCCATTACATCAGGAAACTTGAAAATGGGTTTTCTAAATCAGACAACCCCTTGAGAACTGAGAATTAACCATCATCAATTTATGTGACTGCTCACACTATAGCTTTTACAGTACAAATTCCCATAGCATAAGCGCTTATTTATGTTCACAATAAAAAGTAATTAAAGCTCAAGCATTTAAAAAACCCTTCACAGCTAAGTGCAGACACACAACAAGCCGTCCTGGCAGGAGCCGAACGAAACTGTTTAGAGTTTTTACGTTCTGTTTACGACTGATTGGTTTTTAATGATTCATTGCGATTGAATGATTAACTTCAGCTTCATTCAAGCACAAAACTACATGATACATCATCAAAAGAAAGCGATTCTGGAAAGGAAACGCATACTCAGCTCATTTTTATTTCCTAATTCATCACTGTACAGTGTCACTTATGAGATATAATCAAATGTGTTTAACGCATGGTTTAGTCTGCAAAGTAAGCATGTCTTTCAATATCCCTTGGAAATATTCTGACAATTTATAATTAACTATGGATTTTGTAAAGTTAATATAATACAATGATGTTTTGAAGGAAAACATATTTTTGATGCAATTCACAGATATAGCAGAACTGGTTTTGGCAATGCAGTAGAGTTTGGTTAGGCATTTGGCACAGCTTATTTAGTTTGTTGGACAGTCTGGTTTTGAGTTTGATCCTATCATGGTGCGACACCCGCTAGGGCCATGGGGTAGTTGTAACCAGGTTGGATGGTTCTTAAAGGGGTGGTCATGGCAGCAGTGACCCGGTCCGTGGCCCTGGGCACGCAATAAAAGTATGAGGAAATGTTTGTAGGGGATAGGGGAATTGTTCGTGATGCCACCTGTGGTGTTTGGCTATAGATGGCCGACGCTGCTTAAGGAGACCGCTGGGACTGATGGTGATGCAGCAGAGTTGTTACAGCTCTCCACAAGTAGAGCTTAGTTCCAGGGCAGTTATGTTATTAAAGATGGTGATGATGGATATAGTACAGAGCAAGTGATGCAGGAAAGAATTGAGAGGACACAGCAGTGTGCAGTCTTCACGTTTTACTCACAGTTCTCAGAGTACGGTACCCAGCCGGGTGCTGTGTCCTCCGGGTCAGTAATCCAGCCAACTCTCCAGTAGCTTGGGGCACTTGTCCAGAACCCCCTTCTTATGTGCCTTTTCCTGGCCGACTCACTGCACTGGCTCCCACCTCTCCTGCCTGGCGCTCCACACACAGTGTCCTAGGCCGACGGTTGCGGGTCCTGTCGGGCAACGTCCTCACTGTCCCCTTGACTCTCTGTGACTCCCTTTTCAGCGAGCTGTGCATGGCTGTGGCTGTCACACATAACGATATGACAGCCTCCAGTTTCTTAGCTGGGACCTGTAGTACCTCCAATGGTTCAGGGCCGGTCCCCCACTGTGACCTGGTCCCTCCACCTGATGACTGTCAGTGTGGATGCGGGCCCCACGGGTGGTTTACACTCCTCCCATGCCCCAAGGTACCATTCGTTCCTTCTCAGAGGTTCTCTCTCCTACCAGCTTCAGTCCCCTGCTCCAACTCTCTCTCACTCCACTCCCTTAACTTCTCCGTGGTTTCTATAACAACTCCTCTAACTGTCTCCACCCACACCTTCTAACTAATCCCTCCCTGGCCTGGAGAGCACTAGTAATGGGTGCTAGTGTCAGGGTTCTGTATAGTGTTCCCTCCTTATCAGAGAGTTGGGGCACCACACCTCTGGCTGAGGTGCAGTACCTCTGTGGTGACTGGACCCTCAGGGGTGCCACACAGACACAACTGCTTCCAACACATTTTGTCTATCCTAATTAGGATCCAAATGATCCTCTGTGTGCCCCCCTACCTCCCAACATGCTTCTAAGAATAATCATTATTTTCTTCTCTCCTGCATGGTTAAGGGATTGTAGAGTAAACTTTACACCAAATAGGACACAAATCATAGTATTACAACATCTTGTCAATTACGGAATGTGGTCAGAAGTTTGATATGTCATTATGTATTTTAGAGTTAAATATATATGGCTGAAATCCTACAGTGTCTGGACAAGCAATCGTATCTTGGAACACTAGAGTCTTGTAAACAGATTGGCAACTTTATGTTGTAGAGTCTAATGTGTATACAACACTTTGGAACACTAGAGTTGTGTAGCTAGACAGGCACCTAGATGCAGCAGAGTGTTTGCTAATGGCACCATGGAACAGCAGAGTGATGTAGAACCTTGATGCACAGCTGAGTGTGCGGATAGCATCAATGAACAGCAGAGCTAAGCTGGCAGAGAGGAACTTTAAAGTAACAGAACCAAATGTGCAAACAGCACTTAGGAACAGTGTGCCAACAGGTACCTTGAACTAGCAGTACTCAGGAAGAGAGGAAGAGAAGAGCTAAGTTGTGAGATGGACACCTTTACAGTGCTAAGTCTGCTGACAGGTACCCTTGAAGTAACAGAGTTGAGTGTTCAGACAGCTGCGTGAGGCAGTCTTAAAAAGCCTGGGATGATGACAACAGATATACACTCTTGGTTACCACACTAAGCAGATATGCACAAGCCCTTGTCAGTTGACCACCTGGGAAGGAAAAAGAGGAGCTCAGTATTGGAGCCGTGTCAGGTAAGTAATAATATGTATTTTTTAAGCTTTAAAAGTTGCTTAAAACATCTAATTAATTATTTTGGGGGACAAAGAAATATGCAAAATTATGAACAGTCATATCGTAGCATCTAAATGGAATTCTTTTTACCTTAATGCATGTATTTTGTGCTCCATTTGGGTTTCATTTAGAAAATTGCCTTCTGTAGCCTTTGAGTTGCACTATCTATTGCCGGCTGCAATAAAGTAAACTGAAGATTCATCATTGAGCCTGATATGACAGACAGTCATTGGTCAGTATTTTACCTCAGTAAGTATATGTAAGCCAAAACCAGGAGTGGATGATAAATACAGAAGTGGTGACATGTTTCTATTATACTGTTCATCTGATTGTTCCACTCCCAGATTTGGCTTACAAATACTAAGGTTAAAAAGTCAACAAATACTCAACATGTGAACATGGATGGCCTAACAGCCAAATGTTGAAAAATGTTTAATGAAACCCAAATGGAATTTTTTTTCACCCCGAATGCATGCATTCAATAAGAAAAAATGTACAAGCCTTTTAAGTTTTGTTTTTTCATTCTTCTTACATGAGTTTAGCCCATTTTAATCTTTAGATAAATAACCAGATAAAATGTATAAAGTTTTACAAATTAATCTTAAATAGCTGACATCACTTCACAACTAACTTTATCCATGTGGATAAAGCAACTAAAACTAGAGAAGTGGTATAATGGTGACTGCCAAAATGCATGAGTAGGAGGAAACGCTTAATTTCTCAATGCAAACTTAGCTACCTCTTAAATTACAGTTTGTGTATTTGGATATCAGGTAACTTTTTGGTCAGTTTCCTAACTGCGAACAGCTGTAATTAGATAAAATCCACATATGTTCTTACTATTTCAGGTAATAAAAGTTACAGCTCATTTTTAAAGATAATTTAAATGGAACCTGACAACTGAAACATGCTGCCCGATCCACTTGGAGTTTCTGTTTCAAAAACTCAGCAAAAAACAGTGTTGCCAAAAGCTCTTGGAAAATTTTTCCAATTCTTTTCTGTGGGAAATCTACTTTGCTGTTCATATGAGAAGTTTTATAAGTTTTTTTTTCCTGAAGAAGTTATGATAAGTACCTGTTGGAAAAAAAGTGCATATCACTTCTTTGAAGAGGATCTCGAGGAAACCTCTCCAAACTATCTATGGTTCAATCAAAATTCTGCAAAGAACACTTCAGGAAACAAAAAGCTCTTCTAAACCTTTTTAAAACATCGTTGGGAAAAAGAATAACTCCTCCAGAAACATCTTAAACAGTTTCCTGAAACGGTATCTGCTTGAAAAAAAAAAACTTGTTTTTTAAATGCCTCCAAATTCAGTGTGAGCATAGCTTAAGGATTGTACTACACAGAAAGATTTTGAAGTCAAATATATTGATTTTAAGATTACTGTAAATTGAGTGAGAGATGCAATCTACAAAATTACATGCTACTTAATGTATTGTATTGAACTCCTGTAACCTGAAATATCGGGAAGAATGAGAGTATGACCACCGGATCAGTCTATGCATTTGTTTGTTTGTCATCTTTTGCCTTGGAAACACAAACATCTTCGTAGGAGCTAAAGTCACAAAAGGTTAACGTATTTTTAATCAATATTATTTGATACATTTTCTATTTCCTATCTTAGATTCAATAAAGAAATTTAAAGATATGGTTTCCAAAGCTCACCCTTCCCTCATCTTACAACAATAGATCCTCACCAGATATTGGTAACAACCCATTCAATCTAAACAGGCAAAGAAATCAAACCATAGCTGTCCATGAATTAAGTTATGTGTAGTAATGAGAAATGAAAAGGAGGAAAAGTATTGTATAGCGATGTGCGATCATAGAATCATAGAATGGTAGAGTTGGAAGGGACATCCTGGGTCACCTGGTTCACTAAATCATCCCAGACAGATGTCTGTCCAGCCTCTGTTTGAAGACTTCCATTGAAGGAGAACTCACCAGCTCTCGTGGCAGCCTGTTCCACTCATTGATCACCCTAACTGTCAAAAAGTTTATTCTAATATCTAATCTGTGTCTCCTCCCATTCAGTTTCATCCCATTGCTTCTAGTCTTTCCTTGTGCAAATGAGAATAAAGATGATCCTTCTACAATGTGACCATGCTTGGCAATACTTGGATATCACTAGAGTATCACAGTGCTTGGATGTGCTCGTTACTTGGCGATCATTAGCCGGTGCTCGATAACAAACTCAAATCCCCCCCACATGCTTGGCACCCGTTACACAGCCAATAAGCATGTGGGGATTGTCTGTGAGTCACTGTAATGTGTAGCTATCTTAGTAGTGGCATTAATATGATTGTGAGTTGTGACATCATCAAGGGTTTTAAAAGTACAGGAGCTGCCCGGCTTGGCACACTGACACCACTGCACACCTCTGTTACAGTTGTTTTTGCAGGTAGAGAGTGGTTGTCCAGGTGTGTGTGCAGAGATTTAACGAATCAGAGTCCAGTAGTCTTGATACTGGCACTGAAGCTGAAATATTATATTAAGATCCCTTGAAAGGGCTAAACTTGTGCTTTCCTATTTGTATCAGATACAATCTGCATTTAACCTAGGCAGGGAGAGAAAATTGCAGGAGCAGGGAGAGTGGCTTAATACAGTCTCTAGGCAGGCATTTAGGTTTTGCTTTCAGTTGCTAAATATATAGCTGCAGCACGACCATATTTTCAGTTTTTGGGTGAAAAATGAACTATATTGTGATCCATAGAGTATTAGGTGCTCTGTGGAACATTTATGTTACATAACACAGCCTTTAAACATTTTTCTGTATTCAATTAATCATCCATAGACTTTTACGTGGTCTGTGGTACTTTTTGGTGCTACATAATAGTCAAAAAAGCATTGAAATATTTTTTCTGTGTTTAATTACTCATTCATATACTATTACATGGTCTGTGATGCATTTCGATGTTACATAACAGTGCAAAAAAGCATTGAATTTTTTTCTGTATTCAATTACTCATCCATATACTAGTGGTCATCCATACCACAGTGGTCTGTGGTACATTTCTGTGGCATATAACACTTTACAAAAGCATTGAAAATATTTTTGGATTCACTTACTTATGCATAAAGTATTCCGTGTTATAGGGTACATTTCTGTGGCATATAACACTCTACAAAAGAGTTGAAAAAACTTTCTGGATTCACTTACTCATCCAAAGAGTATTCTGTGTTCTAAGGTACATTTCTATTGCATATAACACTCCAAAGAAGAGTTAAACAAAATTCTGCATTCAATTAGTAATCCATACAGTGCAGCGTACTTGGTGTGCAACAAAGGTGGCAGAATTACTCAAGACCCCCCCTCCCCCCCGAGAAAGTGACCAGAAAAATACTGGAGCCAGAGGATGCTGGGGTGACAGATGAACCAGAAGCAGTCTGTAGTTCAGAACCAGCCGCTTTACTGGAACCATCAAGGCCCGGACACAGGCTGCAGCCATCATGGCTGTTGCTATTGCGGTCTGTGGATGGGAGAGCCAGGATGCAGGAACTTGTGAGTGGACTGCAGAAGAGACAAAAAAGGCAAGCCAGAAACAAGACTGGAGAAATGCTAGCAGACCTGCTAGCTGCAAGGTACCGACAGTTGGCATCTCTGGGGACATCATTACATACAGCCGGCAGCAGAGATGAGGGTCCATAAAACAGTTTGGGACCCGTCATCACTTCCTGTTCAACAAGCTGGCAGTAGAGATGGAACACTTGCCTTGAAGGCTGCAAGAGCTGACAACTGGAACCAAGATAACGTTCCTCAAAATGGAGGGTCCCCATTACTGGTATGAGTTGGGTGTGATTCGAGAAGGAAGAGAACAGGATGAACACTTTTTGAAAAATGAACAGGAGAGACTCCTCAAGGCATCGACAGGGCTAAAACCCCAGAGAGAGCATACTGTTTTTTTTTATTCTCCACCTCCTATGCGGAAGCAGGCGATGGTTCAGGTAATACAGGGGGCTGTTGCACATTTCTACATGTCGAGGGCTCTGAAACTACCAAAAGTCGGGTCACTTACAGCTCAGGTACATTGGAATTGGGCTCCAGGAAGCAGGTGGAGGCAGTCCCTCTAGCCTCCCGAGGAAGGAGAAGAAGAAGCAGATACCTGAAGAAGATCACTGTATTACTCTCTGTATAATTTTTTCTTGGCTTGGCAGTTTCTGCAAAGTGTTTGTGAATGTAAGTGTATGTCAACTACACTTGCAAACTATTTACATTCAATTTTTTTTCTCTATTCAATTAGTCATCCATGCAGTTTAATGTGCTTTGTGTAAAATTATGATGAGTTAAAAATGTTAAAAGCCAATTGGCCTGGTACAGTTCACAAAATATATCTGTTCCAAAAATTGAGTATTGTCATACATACTGTGGAATCTGCTTCCTGTGAATTTTCATTGGTTTGAAATATAAACCAAAAATGGCCCCCTACAAGTGTACAAATTTGGTTGCTCAAAAAGAGACTATTGTCACACATACTGTAGAACTTGTTTTCTGTGAAATTTTGTTGGTTTGAAATAAAAAATGAAAACTGTCCTGCTACAGATGTACAAATTTGGTTCCTCGGTACTCGGTCCCCAGCCACCACTATTTCTACCATTGTGGTGTCCCCACCTTGTACCAGCGTGTGTCCAGGAACATCAAAGCAGTTACTGGGATTGCCCACTTAACGACCAACATGTAAGCAAGTGCTTGTGGCCAGATATGCTACATTTCCCTCACTTCACACTGGGTGAACAGTACGGAGGCCGGGGACCAGTTTCACCCTTGCATGGCACATGTACAACCAACACTGAGGTTTGCTGGCTCTACTTCTATATAAGCTTCCTACACCCGTTCTGCACCCCCTAATGCTCCTACTCATCCTCCATTTCCGGTGTGCTAACTCAGAGCACATCATCTGCATCAGCCAGAAGCTAGAAGCTCTGCAGCACTGCCTCAGCGAAGAGGCAAAAGGCTCCTCTGAAGCTAATTTGTCTCGGAGACAAACTGCAGACTGCGGCAGAGTTATTGAAAGGAATAACAGATAACACAGATCTGTAGCTCTCGCTGCTAAACCTATAACCAGGCATGGTCATGTGTGATAATGGGGGTAATCTGGTGGAAGCTGTGAAGCATCGCAAGCTCTCACACCAAGCTTGGCCCACATGCTCACTTGGTAGTTCAGTGATTTCTGAAAACCTACACAGATTTGCCAGAGCTTCTGGTCAAGGTAGGCTGTGTCAGCACCCATTTACACAACTCCGCTACAGCTGCTGCAGCTCTGACAGAGCTGTGGCAGAACATACAAGTGCCAGATCACTGACTGGTGTGCGATGTGACCACGCGCTGGAACTTCACACTGCACATGCTTGCAAGGCTTTGTGAGCAGAAGAGACCAGTTATGGAATACCAGCTCCAACATGACTAGGTATTCTGATGAGCCTCCACACATAAAAACTGAAGAGTGGACATTAATATCTGACATTTGGGCAGGTCTCCAAGACTTTGAGGACTCCACAAAGATGGTGAGCATCGATGACACCTTTATCAGATCAATGATCCCGCTTCTGTGCCTACTTAAACAGTCGCAGATGACAATTAAATGTGAAGCTTTGTATGCGGCCAGGTGGAGATGGAGGAAGACATGAGACAGGGAGATAGTACCCAGCCTTATCACATGGTCTCAGTGCAGATTGGATAACAATAAGGAGATGGAGGCTGAGGAAAAGGAAGAGGAATAGGAGCTGGCTGATAGCGCAACAGAGGCTAGCACCTACACAAATTTCACCCCGTCTCTCCTACATAGATGCGCTAAAAAGAGAATGAGGATGAAGAGATGAAAGAGGAGGATATGGAGAGTAGTCTTCATGCTGGATACAGGGAAGTTTTGGCTGTAGGGAACTTGGCACATACTCCTGACTTTATGTACCTCTGCCTTTACTGTGACCCTCACGTTATATTCATGTTGGCCAAAAAACAGTACTGATTGTTCACCCTGCTAGACTCATGCTACAAGCAGAACTTTGCATCACTTCTTTCTGAGGTGGTGGTGGTGGGTTCTTGTAAAATAATGCTATACCAGAATGCTATTGTGGAAAATATGTGGAAAAGATTCCCATCAGACAACACTAGTGGCAGGGTGCAAGCTTCCTTGCCCAACCAAGGAGGAGAGACAAGAGAAACACAGCAGAGAAAGAGAAACACTGTGAAAGGTTTGGACCAATTTCACGATTCCCTCTCAGTGTACAGGCCCTGATGACCAGGTATTTTTGACTAGAAGACAAAACTTTTTAAAGATGGTCAAGCAATATCTGGCCAACCAAACCAGCATACTCCCTAATTCAACTGCAACCTTCAGCTACTGGGTCTCAAAGTTGACACCTGGCATGAACTGTCCTTCTATGACTTGGAGGTGTTGTGCTGCCCTGCCACTAGCATCTTGTCTGAGCGGGTTTTTAATGCCTCCGGGGTGATCATTAAAGACAGGCCCTTTTGTCTTTCAACAGAAAGTGCTGACAGGATCAATGTGTTAAAAATGAAAAAGACTGGATTAGATCTGACTTTTCCACACTACCAGATGACAGCAGCACATAAAGTGTTCCAAATGTTCAATATTTGAATGAAGACTGCCTTTTGTTGCCTTCTAGGAGCTATGGATGACTGAATGATCATCCTTAGAATTTTTTCCTGGCTTTGAATTTTGTGCAAACTGTTTATTAGTGTAGAAGTACCACAACTGCACTTTCTTAATTTTTTTATGCGACATTCCAGTTGGTGTCTTTAAGGGTATATGGATGAACCTGCTTGCAATTATTGGTAGGCTTTGCACTATGTGCAAAGTTATTATGAGTGTAGGAGTACTACAACTACACTTTGTTCACAATATTTGAGTGAGGTACTTCAATTGGTACCATCAAGGGTGTATGGATGAGCCTGCTTGTAATTTTTCACAGAATTTGCAATTAGTGCATAGCCTTTTTGAGTCTAAGAGTACCACTACATGAAAATTTGAACAGAATGTGCATGAGGCGCTCTTATATGTCTAATACAGGGTGTATCTGTGTCCTTACTTTTTGGTACTTCTTGCTTCCTTCATAAATTACACTGAAATTTCCCATTTTTTATTTTAAAAAATTCAATTTTGGTTTACTTTAATTATATATTTGTTTAAATCATTTTGAAATTGTGCCTTATATACAAGTCATTATAAAGGAAAAATGTTTGGACATTTCAGCAAGACAATGATCTCAATTAAACAGCCAAGGAAACTCTCAATTTGTTTCAGAGAAAGAAAATAAGGGTATTTGCACACGTAGAATGGTCCACTGTGGATTTTTCCACAGCGGATTTGATAAATCTGCAGGGCAAAAACGCTGCTTTTTTCCTGCGGATTTATCGCGGATTTACTGCTGCTTTACCACTGTTTTTGTGCGGATTCTACTGCGGTTTTACACCTGCGGTTTTCTATTGGAGCAGGTGTAAAACCGCTGCGGATTCCGCACAAAGAATTGACATGCTGCGGAATGTAAACCGCTGCGTTTCCGAGCGTTTTTTTCCGCAGCGTGGGCACAGCGTTTTCGGTTTCCCATAGGTTTACATTGTAATGTAAACTCATAGGAAACTGCTGCGGACCCGCAGCTGCGGAAACGCTGCGGATCCGCAGCAAAATTCGCAGCAAAATCCGCATCGTGTGCACAAACCCTAAAGCTGCTTAAACGGCCGAGCCAATCACCTGATCTGAATCCAAAAGAAATGGATGGAAATAAAGTTCAGAGTTCATAAAAGGAGCCCACAGAACCTTCAGGATTTGAAAGAATGGACAAAAATCACACCTGAGCAATTCATGCAACTAGTTTCTCTATGCAGGAGGCATCTTGAAGCTGTCATCACCAACAAAGGCTTTTGTATGAAGTATTAAATAAATTTCAATAAGCATCTTTTTTAGTACATTATCACTGTGCCATTTCTCATTATTACATATAATTTAATTTATGGACATCTCTGTTTTGATTTCTTTGCCTGTGTGGATTGGATGGGTTGTTAATGACATGTAGTGAGAATTTCATTTCAATAGAACCTTTAGAATTATATTTACTTAGAAAATTGATGTTCAATACTTATTTCCCCCACTGTAAAATGTATTGTAATATATGTAATATAAAATAATGTACAGGGTATAGATTTATAAAAGGTTTATGTCTCTTTGAATGACAAAATAGTAGTCTAATTTCTGATTATGAATCCAGAATGTTCATTAATCTACATTTCATGTCTGAACATCCAATCATCCTAATCTAATCTGAATTCAAGACCTGTCAGAGCTGAAAAATGATCTCTGATAAGCAGATCCATGATTACTATACAGGGAATTATTAAAAAATTCACTAAGAATAATTTGTCATTTCATATCTGAGATGTAAGAAGGAAAATTTCAGTCTTGGATACCAGGAAATGACAATCAGCGAGGAAAACATATAGCGATTATCACAATATGACTAATGAAGTCCGCTTTGAACCCATAGAGATTTTATAACATATTAGTCATTAAAAAAGGAATAATGTAACTGACAGTGTGATACTGGCAACTGTACTATTGTGATAGTGATAAGAAAAAGTCCCTTTATGGGCTCATTCAGATATCGGTTTTTCACATAAGAGTTGAAACCATGCTTTTTACCCTTATGGTCTATGGTGCTATTCTTGTCTTATTCTCTTTTTTTCAGATCGAGTGGTTTGCGTACAATCCCATCAACATACCGATATTGATCCATGTGTTGCGTCAAAATTGTCAATGCAAGTCTATAGGTTCATCAAAACATCAGACAATACTCAGATGCTATCTGTTTGCTGCTTGCATGGACTGGTTGATGGTAGATGCTGGAGAAACATAGTTTTTTCTTCTTATTCAAGAAAAAATGATAATAATCTGCTTTCACTCTGCTGAAATTTGGAAGAATGTCTGATAAAAAAAAACTGATGAAAAACATATGTGAAAAAGCCAGCATCTGAATGAGCCCCTGTAGAGGACCCATTACTTGCCATAAGTAGTGTTGAGCATTCCAATACCGCAAGTATCGGGTATCGGCCGATATTTGCGGTATCGGAATTCCGATACCGAGTTCCGATATTTTTGCGATATCGGGAATCGGGATCGGAATGCATATTCATGTGTAAAATAAAGAATAAAAATAAAAAATAGGGATATACTCACCCTCTGACGTGCCCTGGTTGTAACCGCTGCAACCGGCAGCCTCCGTTCCTAAGAATGAGCGAGTGAAGGACCTGCGATGACGTCGCGGTCTTGTGATTGGTCGCGTGAGCAGTCACATGAGCGGTCATGCGACCTATCACAAGCCACCACGTCATCGAAGGTCCTTCACTCGCTCATTCTTAGGAACGGAGGCTGCCGGTTAACACCGCTAGGTCCAGGGTCCGCCGGAGGGGTGAGTATATCCATATTTTTTATTTTTATTCTTTATTTTTTACATGAATATGGATTCCAGGGCCTGAAGGAGAGTTTAATCAAGGGCAGATTCAGAATTGCAGAATTTAATCCAATTTACACTTTATTTGCATCTGTAAGATTGGCATGTATCAATTTATGAGATATTGCACTGCTTTAACACATCCAACAAATAAAATGACCTGTGATATTTTAATATGTCTGAACTCTCCCCAAAACGAAGATGTTAGGTTAGAGAAACATCCATTTTGTTAGATAGGAGTGCACATGTCCAATTTTTTGCTCAGACCAAATCAAATCGGTTGGAAAATCCCAGCATGCACAAGTTACTTCCAATAATCTGATGGAAGTCGGCCAATTATGTGTATGAGCCCATGATAAACATTGGACCGCACTAAGATTACATCAGATTCTGGACCGATTTTCATGAACACACTGCATGTAGAAGATGGAGAAACATTTTTCTCCACATCAGAGAAAATTGAATTACACTCTGAACAGAGTGTGATTTGCATAATTGGACTAATTGGATGAGAGAAAATTGGTCATATGACCCTAGTCTTGTAGGGTTCCCAGCTCTAGTGATCTGCATTCTCAATATATATATATATATATATATATATATATATATATATATATATATATATATGTTCTGCCCCTCTGAATAGAGGCAATATGTTTGTATTTATGTGCTGGTTTGTTGTGTTATAACACCATCTAGTGGTGACTGAATTTGTAAAAACAAATAGAGTGTTGCATTGTGGGATTAGGGCAAGGTATGCTGGGTAGAAGAAACTCCATTTTCTTTTGTGTACTTCCTGGGACACACGTGTTTATTCTCCATCCTGTAACTGCTCTAACTTGAGTTTGCAATCTGGTAAAGCAGAGTCAGAAGTGAAGATGCCGCAAAGTGCTGGACGGAGGACTTGAAGAAGCACCCAACAGCACACAGAGGAATCACTGCAGATCGAGCACCGGAGAGACCGCAACAGACTCTGGAAGAGAAACACCA
Organism: Ranitomeya variabilis; assembly: GCF_051348905.1. Classification (NCBI taxonomy): domain Eukaryota; kingdom Metazoa; phylum Chordata; class Amphibia; order Anura; family Dendrobatidae; genus Ranitomeya; species Ranitomeya variabilis. The sequence goes on from NC_135235.1 coordinate 509,485,528, forward strand.
GGCCTCTATAAGGTTAGCAAGGGGACATGTCTGACCTGGGAGAAAAATTGGCGGCAGTTGCAGCCGCAGGCCCCATGATGCACCCAGGCCCCACGGTAGATGCAGCTGCAGGTCCCATAATGCCACCAGTGCCCACACCTCCTGCCAGACGGCCGGACCCCACCGCAATAACCGCTCCCATAATGCCGCTATCCATGCCTTATATACCAGGAGCGGCCTAGCTGCCACAATATTCTGGGGAGTCCCATACACTAAGTGACTTTAAGGAAAGGCTCTGCAACTTATTTGAAGTATATCCTCTGGCAGAGCATCAAAAGGTCAGCATCCTAATTGGTCAACTAATTGGCGCAGCTCTAAGAGAAGTAAAATCCTGGCCAGATATAGAGAGATGAACTGTTAAGCAGATACTTGCCAAACTAAAACCCACTTTTGACACCCACACCGCTGCAATAATTTAAATGAGTTTTTTGGGTGCAAGCAAAGAGCACAGGATAGCATACAGGACTATGCCGTTAATCTCCAGGAGGCACTATGGGCCATCAAACAGGTTGACCCTAACAGTGTGCAGGATGGGGACAGGCTCTTAAAAGAACAGTTCATTGAAGGGCTCCTGTCCAACACAAACAGGACTCAGTTACGCATCCTGGCCTTGCAAAACCCTGATCTGGACTTTGCGCAATTTAAAGACAGGGCCATCCGGGTGCTGCATGAACCTCAGCCCAGCTGCACAGTGCCCCCTAGGTGACCATCCCTCACGTACCACCAGGAGGTGGAACCCTGCCATCAAGTCCCTGTTGAGGCCGACGCACAGATCCTGGATGATGACCCTTCCACGGGACTACACCTCCAGGTCCAGGAACTGACTAAAAGCGTAGCTGCACTAGCTAAAACTGTGCAGTCCCTGCAGGAATTCCCCAAAGGAGAAAATCAAGCTGGATTCCCCTGGCGATGACAGAAAAGGATCCCACCGATTAGAAGAAGAAACAGCGACCACTATCATCAGGACAGACGACCCATCTACCGCCGCTGCAATCAGGCGGGGCACATCGCAATGTTCTGCCATTTAAACGAGCGACCCCTGGGGCAAGGGGCCAACCCCCAGGAGTAAAACGACCAGGCCCACAAAACTGGCAAGCCACGTACGTTGGAGGATGACCGGTCCTCCCCATTGTGATCGACGGCATCCCGATGAACGCTTTACTGGACACCGGCTCTCAGGTGACAACTATGCCTTGCATTCTCTACAAATGGTATTGGGCTGACTCTGATATTAAAATGACAAAGAAAAAAGTAGAGATGATTACCTGCTGAAGCCTCCAAACAAATGCACTAACAGGGCGCATCGGACTTGATTAATGATTGCAAAAACACAGGTGCAAAAAATACCGAGGAAACAACCACTTTCAATCCAGTATTGGCTGTTTGGCATTAGTGCACAAAAAGATAAGAGATAATAGTAATTGTTCACACAGGCAATGCAGAGCATCTGGTTTACAGCCTATTACTAATGCACATACAGGCGGGCCGCCCAGTGCTACAAAATGCATGCTGTGTGAATAGAGGCCTACAGTTTACAGAGCCATCTAAGTCCGACTGTGTCCTTAATTGTGGAGAGAAAGAGGTCCACTTACCAAGATATGCCACACTTGCTAAACTGTTTACTGTAAATAATAGTGCAATACAGGCAACAGAACCCTTGGTCCCATCCAAACAGGCGGAGGACAATGGCTCTGCAGAGCAATTAGAAGATTGGTGTCAGAAATTACACGTGGGCACTGACTCTACCCCATCGCACAAAAACAAGGGGCTTACCGGGTGGTCAATGAGTATGAGCGGGTATTAGGCAAACAAACACTAGATTTTGGGCAGGTAAAAGGGGTTCAACATCATATCCCCACGGGAAATCATCCGCCCATTAAAGAAAGGTCGGCCTGTACCTCCAGCTCACTACCAGTGTGCCAAGAGTATGTTACAAGAGATGAAGGAGGCTGGGGTAATCAGATATAGTTGTAGCCCCTGGGCAGCTCCATTAGTTCTTGTCAGGAAAAAGGATGGTACAATGAGGATGTGTGTTGATTACAGACAGATAAACCGCATTACACATAAGGATGCATACCCATTACCCAGAATTGAAGAGTCATTAGCTGCTTTAAAATCTGCCAACTATTTCTTCACCTTGGATCTCACTAGTGGGTATTGGCAGGTTCTCTTGGCAGAGGCGGATAAGGAAAAGACTGCCTTCATGACACCGATGGACCTCTCTGAATTCAACTACATGCCATTCGGTCTGTGCAACGCACCAGGAACATTTTAGAGGATGATGGAGTGCTGTCTCGGGCACAAGAATTTTGCTGTCATCCTGTTGTACCTGAATGATGTCATTGTCATCGCCAAGACATATGAAGACCATCTGAGACACCTGGCCGAGGTGTTTGAAGCCCTGTCTGACTTTGGCTTGAAAGTAAAGCCCTCTAAGTGTCATCCTTTAAAGCCCAAAGTGCAGTACCTGGGCCTTGCGGTAAGCTCTAAAGGAGTGGCACCAGACCCTGACAAGCTCACCATGATCAGGGACTGGCCGAAACCCAGAAACTTCCACGAAGTCTGGCAGTTCCTTGGGTTGGTAGGCTACTACCGAAGGTTCATTAAGGACTTCACCAAGATAGCCGCACCACTACAAGACCTGTTAGTGGGCCAATCCAAGAAGACCAAGAGTAAGAATACTCTGTTCGAGTGGAGCGACAGGCTGGAAGGATCCTTCACTCGGTTGAAGTTGGCTCTTACGGGAGATGAGGTATTGGCCTACCCTGACTATGACCAACCGTTTGTGCTGTATACGGGCACCAGCAACGTGGGATTGGGAGCAGTGTTGTCCCAGGTGCAGAAAGGCAAAGAAAGAGTAATTGCCTACGCCAGCAGGAAGCTTCGTCCCATGGAACAGAACCCCAAATACTACAGTTCCTTTGCGTTGGAGTTCTTCCCCATAGTCTGGATGGTAACAGAGAGGTTCAAGCACTACCTGGCCTCAGCAAGATTCACAGTTTTCACGGACAACAACCCCGACACACCTGGAGATGGCAAAACTAGGTGCCTTGGAGCAGCGATGAATGGCCCATATGTCCAATTATGAATTCACCATCAAGTACCGTGCAGGGCACAAGAATGCCAATGCCCATGCGCTGTCCAGGATGCCTAACTTACCAGAGATGGGAGAAGATTCGGAAGCACTCGAAGAGATAGAGTTACCAGCTTTCCATTGCCCTGGGGTGACTCAGTACTCCCATTATGTAAGGAACAGGCGCAATGACAAGCAAGAAGCTATGCTGAACCCATTCCCCCACCATGGACACAGGACAGTGACCCCGCAGTCCATCTGGTCAAAGAGCTGCTGACGCAAGCTGATTCGCACCCTGGTCCAGATGCTCCACAAGAGACTCAACAGCTGTGGAAGGAGAAAGGAAAATTGTTTATGTACGACGGTAAGCTGTGCCGGAGGAATATTGACCCACGCGCTCACGAGCTGGTCTGGCAGATAGTGGTCCCAAGACAAGATGCGCCAATGGTTCTGGAAGCATACCACGATGGAGCAGGACACTTCAGATGGAAGAAGTTAGAGATCCTACTACATGGGAGGTTCTACTGGATTGGCATGAGAAAAGCCATTGAAAAGTGCTGCCGAGAGTGTGGCCCATGCAACCTGCGCAGAAAGGACCGTGACAGCCAGAGGGCTCCCCTACAGCCCATAGTCACTAAACAGCCACTTGAATTGGTTGTGCTGGATCATGTGAAGTTAACTCCAAGCCAGTCAGGCTATGTCTATGCTCTGACCATTGTGGACCATTATTCCAGATTCCTGGTAGTCGTGCTTGTAAAGGACCAGACAGTGAAAACAGCAGCTAAAGCCTTCCAGCCACACTTTTGCTGACCACACGGATACCCTGAAAAGGTACTCACTGACGAAGGTCCAGCCTTTGAAGCGGAAGTGTTTCAAGAGTTCTGCAACCTGTACGAATGCAAGAAAATCAGAACAACACCGTACCACCCGCAAACAAATGGTATGTGTGAAAAGATGAACCAAGTGGTAATCGACCTCTTAAAGACCTTGCCTTTACACAAAAGAAACTTATGGCCAGAGAAGTTGCCAGACTTGGTAGATTTGTACAATCACATCCCAGTGAATTCCACAAACTGCACTCCAGCATACCTGATGAGAGGAAGATCAGCAAATTACCTGTTGATCTAGATATGGGAGTCCTAACCCCAGAGACAACCTCACCAGATGCAGATTGGGATACCGAGCGACAACAGAAATACCGCCAAGTACAAGAGTGTGTAGAAAGAAGCTTGTCCCAGGCAAGACAAAAACAATAGGGTAATGGACAGTGAATTGCCCAAAAACTGTTATTGTACATAGTTGGCACCCTCAAGGTGCACCCTGGTTCTACCCACATTGCCAGTGTGGGTAGGGCCTTGTTTCTTCACAGACCTGAAGCTAAAACCTTCTGGCGTGTTGAACACCGGGTCTGGATATACGGCTTGTAGCTTGCCCAAGCCCTACGTTGGGGGTTTAATACGTATCCTTTGCATCAGTATTGTTGCTAATGAACAAGGACACCCTAGTATAAGACCAGTTATACTTTTGTAAATACGTTTGCAACGTTTAAGCAAAATGCCTCCCGTAAGGGAAGAAAAAGTTTTTACTTGTTTAACCAGTTGAAATGTTTTTAAAAACGTTTTGCATGTTTCCTAACCTGTTTGTTTATGCTTTATTTTCCCAGTCCGGGAGTACTGGATTTAAAGGGGGGAATGTGGCACCCCAGGAGTTCAGGTACCACAGTGGTATTGCCTTCCTCTCGGGGAGGGAAATGCCATACCTGGAGACAGGAGGAATCCCTTTGGCAGGTAATCTTTACCTGTTGCAGGTACCCTGGACTGAGGCAACAAAACACCAGTAAACCACGTAAAGACTGCAATCCTGTGTCCTCCATTTATTTGCCGGCATTCACCATCCATGCCAAAAGCACCGGGAGCCCAGGGGACACCGCTTCACCTGTGGGAAGCAACACCATCTTTGCTGCAATACCCTTGCCCCCAGAGGACCCCTTTAAGCAGCGTCGGTCACCTCTGACCGAGAACCACAGGTGGCTTCACAAACTTTTATTATTTCCACAACCCCTTTAAAGACCGTCCCTTTTACTTGGGCAGCCAGCGCCATGGACCTGGTCGCTGCCACCGTGACCACCGCTTTAATTGAGACCGGACTTTGTACCGAGTATCCCACTGCCCTGACGAGTGACTCAGATGCAGTAAGGAGGTGGGAGAAATTTCCACAAAGTCAACTCTCTGCAGCCCTCCAACAGTCGGGCCTTTATGGCAGAGTGGCCCAATGGATGCCTCTTCTCAGTGCAAAACATGAAAACCCGCATAGAGTTTGCTAAACAACACATGAAGGACTCCCCGACTATGAAAAATAAGATTCTCTGGTCTGATGAGACAAAGATAGAGCTTTTTGGTGATAATTCTAAGCAGTATATGTGGAAAAAAACAGGCACTGCTCATCTCCTGCCCAATACAATCCCAACAGTGAAACATGGTGGTGGCAGCATCATGCTATAGGGGTGTTTTTCAGCTGCAGGGACAGTACGACTGGTTGTCATTGAAGGAAACATGAATGCGGCCAAACACAGAGATATCCAGGATGAAAACCTCTTCCAGAGTGCTCTGGACCTCAGACTTGGCCAAAGATTCACCTTCCAACAAGACAATGACCTTTAGCACACAGCTAAAATAACAAAGGAGTGGCTTCAGAACAATTCTGTGACCATTCTTAACTGGCCCAGCCAGAGCCCTGACCTAAACCCAATTAAGCATCTCTGGAGAGACCTGAAAATGGCTGTCCACCAACGTTCACCATCCAAGCTGACGGAACTGGAGAGGATCTGCAAGGAAGAATGGCAGAGGATCTCCAAATCCAGGTGTGAAAAACTTGTTGCATCATTCCCATGAAGACTCATGGCTGTACTAGGTCAAAAGGGTGCTTCTACTCAATACTGAGCAAAGGGTCTGAATACTTATGACCATGTGATATTTCAGTTTTTCATTTTTAATAAATTTGCAAAAATCACTACATTTCTGTTTTTTGCAGTCAAGATAGTTACATAGTTACATAGTTATTAAGGCTGAAGGAAGACTGTAAGTCCATCTAGTTCAACCCATAGCCTAACCTAACATGCCCTAACATGTTGATCCAGGGGAAGGCAAAAAAACCCCATGTGGCAAAGAGTAACTCCACCATGGGGAAAAAAATTCCTTCCCGACTCCACATACGGCAATCAGACTAGTTCCCTGGATCAACGCCTTATCAAGGAATCTAGTGTATATACCCTGTAACATTATACTTTTCCAGAAAGGTATCCAGTCCCCTCTTAAATTTAATTAATGAATCACTCATTACAACATCATACGGCAGAGAGTTCCATAGTCTCACTGCTCTTACAGTAAAGAATCCGCAGATGGGGTGCAACTTGTACATTAATGAGAAAAAAAATAACTTTTTTGAATTTTCCAAATGGCTGCAATGAAACAAAGAGTGAAAAATTTAAAGGGGGTATGAATACTTTCCATACCCACTGTCTATAGGTCTAAAATTGTTTAAGAAACTATAATAATATTGCTCCAAAATTTTAAGGTAATGTTATAGAATGGTAACGTGTGCCATTATGCCCCTGCTGCTTTATTTTTAGACGATAAAAGATATCAAGATTGTGAAAACCAAACAACAGTATTATGGAAATTATATTGATTCTATTGCCAAGTACAGTTTGTAATCTTGGCATAAATATTATCTTCTAGACTTTAAAGCATGAATTACGAAGGATTGCTGGAGACAGCAGAGACGGAAATAACCTGTACGGAGTCATCATGTCCCAATCTTTGAGCCTCTTGGGGATTTGTTTGGAAAAATAAAGATGCAATAGTCTAAGTGAGGAATGACCTCATGTATTTATTTAGTTGAAATTGAGATGTTTCCTCTGATCTAGAAATAACAATGTGCCACAAGCACAAGGCTGTCGTACCACAGTGATAAAGGAGCTTGATGAACTTGGAGGTTAGAATACAATGGATCGCCTTACCAAGACTATGGAAGAGCCAGAATATTGGAATAGTTACTGATACAAATAGTAATGCCGTAAATATTAGAACTGAAAATTAGGATACAAAATAACTACTCTTAGGCTATGTTCACATGCAGCATTTTTTTCTGCAGCCAAAACCTGCTATCTTCACAGTAAAAACGTCGTGTTTAAAATGTAGGATTTGGTGAGCTTTTCACCATTTTTTTGCGCAAATTACATATGTGATTTTTCAACCGTTCATGCTGAAGAAAATTTGTTTGTCACCAAAACTGAAGCTGCATTTTTTTTGCATTCTTTTTGCCCTTTCACATTGCTTTTAATGGATAAAATGCAGCAATTCCCAAATGTATTCAGAAAAAAAGTGAGTATTTTATATCTTTTTGATGGTACTGTAAAATGCAGATTTTTATTTACATAAAAAAGTCACAAAAAAAGACAAAACACTACATTTTCTAGCCTGTAAGCGCAATTGCGTCCAGTGTGCCAATATAAGGCCGGGGTCACACTAGTGTATGGCATCTGATGCAAGAGCATCTGATGAGATATGCTAATGACCCTCGGCTCCTGCTCTGCTGCTGAGCGCTGAGCCTCTTGCACAAAGAGAATCGGAGCACAGCTGTGGAGGAGGTGGAGAAAGTAATTTCTCCATCTCCTCCACTTCCGGCTTCGGCGTATATTGCACTGTACTCGGATGATATCTGAGTGATGTGTGTTGTGTATATAAATCTATGGGTGCAAGTGAGCCGAGATCCGGACGAGTCTCAGTGCCAGTCGCAGCATGCTGTGATTGTTCTCCCATACCTATTCGGCATGAGAAAATAATCGCAGATGTGATCTGCCCAATAAATTAACACTGATCTGAGTGCTATGCAATGTTTTCTCGCATAGCACTCATTCGTATTCTACGCTAGTGTGAACCCTGGCCTAACCCATAATCTCAGTGTGTCAGAGTGCTCCTTTCTAAATACCTTTACTTCCACTATTCTAGAACTTTAAAAGGGCTGTCCACTACTAGGACAATTCCTTCTCAATATGAATGTTTGCCCATGTTAAAGTAAAAACACCTGTACTCAGCTCTTGTGTTGGCGCCGTTCCAGCGGTGTCAGCACTCGCATTCCCGGGCCTTATATGTGGTCGTTACCTCATGCAAGCCATGCACCCAAACAGTGCCAACTTCACTGTTCCCAACTTTGGACATATAAGTAATGAATAGGGTGTTAGAGAGAGGCCACAGCTCTGTCTTCCCCTTGATTACTTATTTGTGTGAAGACGGGGACAGTGAAAACAGCACTGATTGGGCGCAAAGCTTGCATGACGTAACAACCTCACGTGACCCCAGGAAGATGAGTGCTGACATAACTGGAATGGCACCAGCACGAGAGGTGAGTACTGGTGTTATTGTTTTAACTGTGGAAAATATTCAGGTTGAGAAGGACAACCATTTCTCAATCAGCATGTTTGCACCAGTAAAATATCAACACTTATACGCACCTTTGCCAGAGCAGTTCCACTGGTGACGGCCCTTGATCTCCATAGGATCGAATTACATTATGTTACACGAGCCAAGTTCCCAATCAGTGCTGGCTTCAGTATCCCCACCTTTGGACAAATAAGACATTACGAGTTGGTCAGAACTGTGGCTGGCCACTCACTTCCTCTTGATGTCTGATAAGTCCAAAGGTGGGGAGAGTGAAGCCAGGACTGACTGGGTTCAGGGCTAACGTAACATACAGCTGTGTGAAAAAGTGTTTGCCCCCTTCCGGATTACCTATTCTTTTGCATGTTTGTCACAGATAAATGTTTCAGAACACAAAACAAATTTAAATATTATAAAAAGACAGCACAAGTAAACGCAAAATGCAGTTTTTAAATGAAGATCTTTATTATTAAGAGAAAGCGAAATCCAAGCCTACAGGGCCCTGTGTGAAAAAGTAATTGCCCTCCAAACCTAATAACTGATTGGGCCACCGTTAGCAGGAGCAACTGCAATCAAACATTTGTAATAACTGGTAATGAGTCTTTCACAACGATCTGTAGGAATTTTTGCTCACTCATCTTTGCACAATTGTTGTAACTCAGCCACTTTAGAGGGTTTTCAAGCATGAACCGCAGTTTAAGGTCATGCCACAGCACCTCAATTGTATTAAGGTCTGGAATTTGACTAGGTCACTTGATATTGTTTTTCTCAAGCCATTCAGAGGTGCACTTGCTGGTGTGTTTTGGATCATTTTCCTGCTGCATAACTCAAATGTGCTTCAGCTTGAGGTTGCGAACAGATGACCAGACATTCTCCTTCAGGATTTTTTGGTTAGATAGCAGAATTCATGGTTCCATTTACCACAGCAAGTCTTCTGGGTCATGAAGTAGCAAAACAGCCCCAGACCATCACACTACCACTACTATATTTTAATGTTGGTATGATGTTCTGTTTCTGAAATGCTGTGTTACTTCTACGCCAGATGTAATGGGACATGAATAGTGTTGAGCGATACAGTCCGATACTTGAAAGTATCGATATCGGATTGTATCGGCCGATACCCAAAAAGTATCGGATATCGCCGATACCGATACCCGATACCAATACAAGTCAATGGGACACCAAGTATCGGAAGGTATCCTGATGGTTCCCAGGGTCTGAAGGAGAGGAAACTCTCCTTCAGGCCCTGGGATCCATATTACTGTGTAAAATAAAGAATTAAAATAAAAAATATTGATATACTCACCTTTCCGGAGGCCCCTGGACATCACCGCTGGTAACCGGCAGCCTTCTTTGCTTAAAATGAGCGCGTTTAGGGCCTTCCATGACGTCACGGCTTCTGATTGGTTGCGTGCCGCTCATGTGACCGCCACGCGACCAATCACAAGCCGTGACGTCATTCTCAGGTCCTAAATTCCGAATTCTAGGAATTTAGGACCTGAGAATTACGTCATGGCTTGTGATTGGTCGCGTGGCGGTCACATGAGCGGCACGCGACCAATCAGAAGCCGTGACGTCATGGAAGGTGCTGAACGCGCTCATTTTAAGCAAAGCAGGCTGCCGGTTACCAGCGGTGATGTCCAGAGGCCTCCAGAGAAGTGAGTATATCAATATTTTTTATTTTAATTCTTTATTTTTTACATGGATATGGATCCCAGGGCCTGAAGGAGAGTTTCCTCTCCTTCAGACCCTGGGAACCATACACTGGGAACTTCCGATTCCGATTCCCGATACCACAAAAGTATCGGATCTCGGTATTGGAATTCCGATACCGCAAGTATCGGCCGATACCCGATACTTGCGGTATCGGAATGCTCAACACTAGACATGAACCTTTCAAAAAGTTAAACTTTTATCTTGTCAATCCACAGACTATCCTACCAAGAGATTTGGGGATCATAAAGATGTTTTCTGGCACAACTGAGATGAGCCTTTATGTTCCTATTGCTTATCAGTGGTTTTCATCTCGGAACTCTGCCATGCAGGCCATTTTTGCCTAGTCTTTTTCTTATGGTGGAGTTATGAACTGACCTTGACTGCAGTTCCTTGGATGTTGCTGTGGGGTCTTTTGTGACCTCTTGCATGAGTAATTGCTGCATTCTTTGGGTAATTTTGGCCTGCCAGCCACTCCTTGGAAAGTTCATCACTGTTCCATGTTTTCACCATTTGTGGATAATGGCTTTCACTGTGGGTTGATGGAATCCCAAGTCTTGAGAAATGGCTTTATACCTATTCCCGACTGATAGATCTCAATTACTTTGTTTCTCATTTGTTCCAGAATTTTTTTGGATCGCGGCAAGATGTCTAGCTTTGGATGATCTTTTGGTCTACTTTACTTTGTCAGGCAGGTCCTATTTTAGTGGTTTCTTGGTTGAGAACAGGTGTGGCAGTAATCAGGCCTGCATGTTGGTAGGGAATTTGAACTCAGCTTCTGAAAGATATGATAAACCACAGATAATATATTTTTTAAGTGGGGGGAATCACTATTTCACACAGGACCCTTTAGGTTTAGATTTCTTTTTCCCTTAATAATAAAGACCTTCATTTAAAAACTGCATTTTGTATTTACTTGTGTTATCTTTGTCTAATATTTAAAATTTGATTGGTGATCTGAAGCTTTAAAGTATGACAAACGTGCAAAAAAAAGGAAATCAGAAAGGGGGAAAACACTTTTTCACACATCTGTTGTAATGTGATGTGAATCCTAGGAGAGCCAGTGCCAACACTGATTTAACGGCACTGAAGGTGAAATTAATACAGGTGTTATTATTTTTCCAATTCAAACTTGCTGATTGAGACAAGGTTGTCAGAGTAAAAAGAAGTGAAGGCCAGCATCCAATCCGGGTGAATTATCAAAAGGTTCTTTATTGTGCCAGATGTGGCTGTCGGCTATTTTCTAATTTAAGTTTGTCAGAGTAGTGAACATCCCCTTTAAAGGAAGGATCTTACAAGACGTACGGATTTGATGGTAATATTATGGTGTTGGCCTGTACAGTCCTTCCTGATATCTAAATGGAGGGACCATATATTGCCTTATAGAGGGTCCTTATTTCATACAGGGGCTAAATGTTCCTCAAAACAGCCTCATTAGAATTTAGCAGACCAAAGACCATAGTTATAAACTCATATAAAACACACAAGGTGTCAACCATGTCTTGTAATGGCTGCTCATACTGTACACAAGTCTACATTATGCTATGGTTTCTCGTGCATTGTACACATGCATTCCAAAGACAAATATTTACAGACATTTTTCTTTTTCTGGCAATTGTTTTTGCTATTTTTCTTGCTTTGGCATTGTTTTTTTTTCTTGCTGATAATAACCTGAAGTCAGTGAAATCATATTTGAGCAGAAACTAGAAAGGGAAATTCTCTTCAATCCATACTTCCACTGACACATACTGTTATTGTTTTCAGTGATCCCTATCACAATTCTTCTCTAGGAATTCACACACAGGAAATGTCTGTATTGTGATAGTGATAATGTCATCACATAGATGCACTTCATGTGGAGGTTTTGTAGGCCAACAAACATGTGTTCTAAGAATTCTTTGAATACGGCTTGGGGACAAAGATAATGCGAAGATATGGTGAACACTGCAATAAGTCAGGATGATTGAACTGTTTCCTTTCTCCATATAGGACATATTTAGTTGAATTCTATCAAACAATACAAGGACGGAGAAAGGGACCATCGAACCACCATTGTAGGCTGTAGTAAAATCAGTAAAAGGTATTTCAATAATTTACTATCTTAGTGGTAATATTTTTATAATGGCCATGTTCATGCCTTAGAGGAGTTTTCTGGAAAGTGGTGATGTTATGTCGACAGCTGTAGCTAAACACTGAGCTAAACAGCTGTTCCCAGTTAGGAGCTGCAGACCTAATTGACCACCTATAGCGTGATGAACATTACCGATGAGAAGTAAATGCTGCAATCAAAACTGAAGCAGCAGAGGACAATCATCTTTTGGCCATCACACCTTGGCCCAGATAGGGTGAGTTCCTGTGCTGCTGAATAAAATTTCAATCAAAATGAAATAAGTGAAAGATGGTGGTTTATTCTACACGTTTCGAAGTAATCAATTACTCCTTCATCAGGAAATCACCACTTGTATACCTGTTTATATATATGCTAAATTCTACACCGTTCATTTGCAAAGAGGAAGATCAGGCTGCGGGTACCTGTATGCTGCCTGGTCCGGAACTGTCAGGGCTGCGTCTAATGTTGCCGGGAGAAAATGATGGGGAACCGGACAGGATGGTGACCTGGTGAGAGGGGGCATGGTGAGCAGCGGGAGGAGAGAGCAAGAAGGGCGGGAAGAGTCTGAGGTTTTCCGCCCTTAGGAAGAAAAGACAGGAGCGCGCCGTGCTCTGCAGAGACTGAGGGAGCACAGAGCTGAGATCTGCTTGGGGTTGTGTGAGGGCCCTGCGGAACTGGGAGCGCGCAGATTCAAACAACGCTGAGGAGGCGGCGCCCAGCGCCAAGGGAGAATGAATGACGGCTGTGCTGCGTCTGATTAGGAAGGAAAGTCCCGCCTCCCTGGCGATTTCACGGTATGAGGGGGCACATTTTATATGTGTTTATTTCAGCGTGTGCAAGGAGCATAACTAAAAGAGCCACCTTGTCCAAATGCAGCATTAGTGCTGCACAAGGTGGCTCTTTTAGTCACAAACGCCTGGGGGGTGACATGTTCCCTTTAATTAATGTTTGCTTTGTAATGTTATGCCATTTATGTTAGGTTATTGCCATGCATGCATGACCACTGTTCGAAATGGATGGGGCACTTCAGAAGCCCAATCTTTGAGATCAGTTGAGGTCCCAGCAGCCAGAAACCCACCCATCAGAATTTTATTTATTTTGTGGATAGATTGTAATGTAATGTAGTGATGAACAAATCTGTCAAAATTCTATTTCAGCAGATTGGCTTAAATTTGCTGGAAAATGTATTATGCATCAACATGTATTTGATGCAAATTGCAATTTAAAAAAGTTGTCTACAATGTTCTGAGGTCTCCCATTCCCAGAGCAAAATGAAAGAAATGGGTCAAAAAGGGTTAAAAACACATTAGTAAAATATTAAACTCACATTTTCCTTCACCTGTCCCCGTCACTGTAGCTTTTTGCCAGTCCCATGTTGAAAAACTACAATAAATATCACTTTGCCCAATGAAAAATATAAATCATTTTTATTGTTAATAAATACAAATAGAAGGCTATATGTGGAAGAAACACGTGCTTCTTCCACTTTTAACATTGTTTGTATTTATAAACAATAAAAATAATTTATATTCTACATTGGGTTAAGTGATACTTATTGCAGGTTTTCTAAGGTTCTAAGGTACCCATAGCCACTTAATCTTTCGCTCATTTTAGGTTTACTATTATTTTTTTACTACTTTCTTGGAAAAACACATATAATACCATATTTACTTGAACAATCACTATATCTTTTTGTGCATCTTATGTGTCTGCTGCATTTTTGACCAGCCCTACACTGAATTCATAAGGCTCCAGCTCCAATCTGCTTTTCACTCTTTGAAATCACTTCCTGCACTGGTCAGGTTTTGATACACTTTATGACATGTGGCACCTCATATGATCACATAAGGTGAAGCACGTTATAATGTCTGGACATCAGAATGTACATTAAGACTTAGACATCTTTAGTTAGTACTGGAGAAGAGTGAAGAGGAGATCGAAACAGGAGCAGGTGCCATAAGAAGCCAAAGGAAGAACTATGGGGAGCATGAACAATTCATGTGCTAGGTGTGTATGATCTTATTGTTTTGTAACTCATTCCCGATACAAATAGAAAAGACTGGTGGCCCACTAGCTGCCATTTTGATGGATTCACTGAAAATAATTGAATTCCCCCAAAAAATCAGATTTGCTTGGGAAATTTTAAGTGGATTTGATTTATTTAGAAGCGGTTCACTCATCCTCAATGATAAAGTTCAAGCTAGAAGTACCTTTTAAGTAAAATTTTTGGCAATTCTGGAGCAATCCTTCTAAGGATATATAAGGTCAGTTAGGAATTCTGTTGTCAGTCACTCATGAATATAATTATCCCATAATGAATTGCAGAACTTTTCTCACTTGGGTTTCAAACTTTTGATCAATAATGTACTTCCTTTTTTGTCTTCCTCCGTAGTCTCTGAAATCTTTTTGAATACGAAAATGTGTTCAATACTAATCTGTTCTGCTCCTGGCATCAAATCAATGAAGAACCATAGAAAATAAATGAGTAGCTACTTTGGGTTATATTGGACTCTGTTTATCTATCATTGTACTTGCCAATGACACAATGAGGGGAACCCTGTGATTACTAGTGATTTTCTTTCCCAGAATTAAAATATAGTGAGACTACAGAGTCAAGGTGTCAAATTAGAATTTCTTGACTTTGTAGACTGACTAATGTGTTAATCATGGAAGAAAAACATGTTTATGTCACAGCCAGGTCCAAAGATACTTAAAACAGTTTCCAATAAAAGGACTCCAAAAAAACAAGGGGTTGTGCCTATGCTGGAAAATACTTTTGACAGTTTTTGGTGCAAAAAAAAGTATTTTTTTTAGTTTATAAAGGCACAACAAGCTTACTGGCTACTGTCACTTTATATGATGCACAGTGATTAATGGAGACAAAGATTTAAGTAGTACAATATGTTTTATAGTTTCTCTCACTATTGGTGGATAAATATTCTCTTAAAAAGATCAAAAGTTGCAAAATTATTGGTTTTATGTTGGGACCTGAAGGACTGTTCGCTACACTACAAATAACCTAAAAGGTTGCTTTGTGCCCAAGATAGTTACAAAAAATGTATCCAATCATCTTGTTGCCGTGGGTCTATGGTAGGCATATGTAACGCCCGGGAGACCAAGGTACCCAGCACCAGATCAAAGAGGTCCGTCTCTTGAGGGGGATGTCACTAGTGGCTTGACCCGGTGCTGTGGCCTCAGGCGATGCACAGTGCAAGGGATATCATGAAGGAACAGACACTTACTTGATCAGCAGCAGGTCCTCTCAGCTGTGATGACCCCGATCCTGGATCGATGGCTATTGTCCAAATGAAAGACTGAGGCGCTGAAACGTTTAACCAGTTTACTTCAACAAAAAGGGATTTGCAACCAATACTGTCACCGGAGTCTTTATAAGAACTCTGAATTACTTTGACCCTGTCAGGATTTCCACCTCTTATTATGCGCAGTTTCTGTATGGCCCTGCTGCTGTATGTGAACTGGCTGCCGACCCAATCTGTCTCTTCTGTGCTCTGGTTCGACGGACAACCCGAGTCCTTTTTGTCGGCTTACCCCCTTTGGGAGTACCGCTGAACTCTGTGTCTGTTGCTGCGTCTTACCTTGGTGAAGCTGATATCACCTCACTTTCTTCCAGTTGCTGTATTATATATAACGAATATAGCCACGGATCCGGTATCCGTCTCTGCGCCTATTTTGGGTAGAAATTATTGCTACCCGGTTCTCACAATGTCCTTTTTCTCTATTCCTCTTTTCCTACTATGGGTATTACGGGCCTATAATCCGTCATAGGGCTGTTAGGAGTTCAGTTATACGACCTCTCACTTTCAGCTCCTCAACCCAACTGCCAGTCCTTTTCTCAGACCAGAATAGATCAAGGGGAGTCTCTGGAGCTCCCCCTTCTGGCCGGAGATGGTAGTGCAGTCTTGCTATTTTAATATTTGTATTTGGTGTCAATAACTATTTTTTTGTGGCAAATACCCCTAGGGGCGCCACATTCCCCCTTAGTTAAGAACAGGACTCCGGGACTGTGGGACGATAACATTATGAAATAACAATTGATATGTACAGAGTCTTAAAAATGAAAAGTTACAAAAACCACTCAAAGAAACAAAAAAAATGGAATTCTGTAAAAAGTCACTTCAAATAGCGTCCATTAATACAGTTTTATCCTTGAAGGTACAAGGAAGCAAAGTTCACAAAGCAGTCTTTCCGGAGCTTTGATTTAGTGTTTCCGGGCTGATAAAAGTTCAAGAATATGCAAGAAGTTCATACAGGTAAGTCTCTGTAGGTACTGGGCTTAAACGTTACAGAACGATAACAATGACTATAGTCTTATAGTTGGTAATCCGCATACCTGGCCGATAATTGACCCTGGGTACTACGCTGGGATCTACGTAATAGCGGTGTCTCTTTATGTGGTGTACTACTGTCTACTGCGGATATAGTATCTGCCCTCTCTGCTATAGATAATTCCACCACTATGGGGTTGGCAAGTCCACCGTGAATGGGATCACTCTGATCAGGAATCTGTTCTTCCTGACCTGGAACCTCTTGTAGTACGGGGTCTGCCTCTTCCTGTCTTGGGACTTCTAATATTGGGTTCGGTGTTGGATAAAAGGCCACCATGGGAACCACTACTGCACCATGGTATGTTAGTAGGGTTTTGGGAAAGTCTCCTATACAGGTGTGATACATTTCCTCCTCTTTTTCCTTTACTGGTTGAACCTGTATAGGTTGAATAACTTCTGATTCTGGCTGGACAACTTCTGGCTCTTTCAACGTTTCCGGACATAATTTAAGATTGTCTCTTGACACTAGTACAGATGTTAAACCTCCGTTTTTGCTAATGAGACACATTTTAGGATTATCCATTCTTGTTGGTAAAACTGTGTAGGGTACGGCTTCCCATTGATTATCCAGTTTATTGGTTCGACGATTCCTCTTGCGTACTTGGTCACCCGGTCTTAATGGAGTTGCTAGAGCATTCTGGTTGAAAGTTCGCTCTTGACTTTCTCTGGTTTGCTGGAGGCTTCTTTCCACACTCTCTTGCACTTGGTGATACTGCTTTTGCCGTACGACATCCCAATTGGAGTCTTGAACTTCTGCGTCTGGTTTCAGAATTCCCATTTCTAGATCAATTGGCAATTGGCCGGGTCTTGCACGCATAAGATAAGCTGGGGTGCAGTTGGTAGAGCTCACCGGGACATGATTATACAGATCCACCAAGTCAGGCAATTTCTCTGGCCATTGATTCCTTTCCGTTTCAGGTAAAGTCTTTAGTAGGTCTATCACAATATGGTTCATCTTCTCACATAAGCCGTTTGTTTGCGGATGATAGGCCGTCGTCCGGATCTTTTTGCAACCATACATATTACAGAATTCTCTGAAGATCTCTGATTCAAAGGCTGTACCCTGGTCAGTGAGAACCTGTTCCGGATATCCATGGGGTCTACAAAAGTACGTTTGGAACGCTTTGGCTGCTGTTTTTGCAGTTAGATCTTTTACAGGTACTACTACCAAGAAGCGTGAATAATGGTCCACGATGGTCAAGGCATAGATGTAACCGGACCGGCTCGGTGTCAACTTCACGTGGTCCATGGCTACCAGTTCAAGTGGTTGTTTGGTGATTATGGGCTGCAGTGGTGCTCTTTGGCTCTTTTGATAATTCCTTCTGAGGTTGCACGGGCCACAGTTTCTACACCACTGTTCGATTGATTTTCTCATCCCGACCCAATAAAATCTTTCTCTCAGAAGTACTTCTAGCTTTTTCCAACCAAAGTGACCAGCACCATTGTGGTAAGCCTCGAGGACCATCTTCACATCTTGTTTAGGCACGATAATCTGCCAAACCAATTCATGTGTTTTCGGATTGGTGTATCTTCTACAGAGTTTCCCTTGATACAGGAACATTTTGCCTCTCTTTCCAGAGTTGATGTGTCTCTTCTGGGGCATCCTCATCGGGATATGCACTTTGCTCAGTCAATAGTTCCTTCACTAGCTTCACAGCCAGATTGCTATCTTGGGTGTCAGCTCATCTATGGTGTGCTAACGGATTAAAATTCACTTCTTGTTGTTTCTGATAGGTATTTGACTGACGATGTTTTGTGTTATGGCTGGACCTGGTGGATAGGAGCACCGGGAATGACCTGATAGTCAAAACTGCAAAATAGAGTGAGCTCTGGGAAGTGGGAGCTCTGCTGACCGCAGCCCTAATCTATTATCACACACACTAGAATTAGCCGTGGATCGTACCTGACTCTGCCTAGACGACTCTTCACAGCCTGAGAGGTAACTACTCCTAAAGAGAAATATAGCCTCACCTTGCCTCAGAGAAATTCCCCAAAGGAAAAGAGCAGCCCCCCACATATATTGACTGTGAGTTAAGAGGAAGGCACAAACACAGGAATGAGACAGGTTTCAGCAAAGGAGGCCTGACTTACTAAATAGACAGAAGATAGATAAAGGGATCTTTGCGGTCAGCACAAAAAACTACAGAAAGCCACGCAGAGTGAGCAAGAAACCCCCCACGCCGACTCATGGCGCGGTAGGTGCCACTCTGCAACCCAGAGCTTCCAGCTAGCGAGACAATATCATGATAGCCAGCTGGACAAAACTTAGCAGGTACTCAGAAATATATTCAGCACACAAATGAACAACAAATGAGCTTAACAGGGACTTAGCTTCTGCTGAAGTAGACAGGTCATCAGGAGATCCAAGTGAGATCTGAACCAGTACAGATACATTGACAACTGGCATCAGGTAACGATCTGAGCAGAGTTAAATAGAGGAACCAGCCCAGTCTTAAACGATGCAGCTGAGGAAGCCACCTCCAGACCAGCAGCTCCACTTTCAGCCACCAGAGGGAACCCACGGACAGAACTCACAGAAATACCATTCCTGACCACAGGAGGGAGCTCGAGAACAGAGTTCACAACAGTACCCCCCCTTGAGGAGGGGTCACCGAACCCTCACCACAACCCCCCGGCCGATTAGGACGAGCCAAATGAAAGGCACGAACCAAATCGGCAGCATGGACATCGGAGGCAAGAACCCAGGAATTATCTTCCTGACCATAGCCCTTCCATTTGACCAGATACTGAAGTTTCCGTCTCGAGATACGAGAATCTAAAATCTTCTCCACCACATACTCCAATTCTCCCTCAACCTACACCGGAGCAGGAGGGTCAACGGAAGGAACCATAGGCACCACATATCTCTGCAACAACGACCTATGGAACACATTATGGATGGCAAAAGAAGCTGGAAGGTCCAAACGAAATGACACAGGATTGAGGATTTCAGAAATCTTATAAGGCCCAATAAAACGAGGCTTAAACTTAGGAGAAGAAACCTTCATAGGAACATAACGAGATGACAGCCAAACCAGATCCCCAACACGAAGTCGAGGACCAACATGGCGACGGCGGTTAGCGAAACGTTGAGCCTTCTCCTGTGACAATGTCAAATTGTCCACTACATGAGTCCAAATTTGCTGCAACCTGTCCACCACAGAATCCACACCAGGACAGTCCGAAGGCTCAACCTGCCCTGAAGAGAAACGAGGATGGAAACCAGAATTACAATAAAAAGATGAAACCAAAGTAGCCGAACTGGCCCGATTATTAAGGGCGAACTCAGCCAATGGCAAGAAGGTCACCCAATCATCCTGATCAGCAGAAACAAAGCATCTCAGATAGGTCTCCAAAGTCTGATTGGTTCGCTCAGTTTGGCCATTTGTCTGAGGATGGAAAGCAGAAGAAAAAGACAAATCAATGCCCATCTTAGCACAAAAGGACCGCCAAAACCTCAAGACAAACTGGGAACCTCTGTCCGACACAATGTTCTCCGGAATGCCATGCAAACGAACCACATGCTGGAAAAACAACGGAACCAAATCAGAGGATGAAGGCAGCTTAGGCAAGGGTACCAAATGGACCATCTTAGAGAAGCGATCACAAACCACCCAGATGACCGACATCCTTTGAGAGACAGGGAGATCTGAAATAAAATCCATGGAAACATGCGTCCAGGGCCTCTTCGGGACCGGCAAGGGCAAAAGTAACCCACTGGCATGAGAACAGCAGGGCTTCGCCCGAGCACAAGTCACACAGGACTGCACAAAAGCATGCACATCCCGGGACAAGGAAGGCCACCAAAAGGACCTAGCCACCAAATCTCTGGTACCAAAAATTCCAGGATGACCAGCCAACATCGAACAATGAACCTCCGAGATAACCCTACTAGTCCATCTATCAGGGACAAACAGTCTCTCTGCAGGACAGCGGTCAGGTCTATCAGCCTGAAACTCCAGCAGAACCCGCCGCAAATCAGGGGAGATGGCAGACAAAATCACCCCCTCTTTGAGAATACCAGCCGGCTCAGAAACTCCCGGAGAATCAGGCACAAAACTCCTTGACAGGGCATCAGCCTTCACATTCTTAGAACCCGGAAGGTATGAAACCACGAAATCGAAACGGGAGAAAAACAGTGACCATCGAGCCTGTCTAGGGTTCAACCGCTTGGCAGACTCGAGATAAGTCAAATTCTTGTAATCCGTCAAGACCACCACGCGATGCTTGGCGCCCTCAAGCCAATGTTGCCACTCCTCGAATGCCCACTTCATGGCCAACAACTCCCGATTGCCAACATCATAATTACGCTCAGCAGGCGAAAACTTTCTAGAAAAGAAAGCACATGGCTTCATCACAGAGCCATCAGAACTTCTCTGAGACAAAACAGCCCCTGCTCCAATCTCAGAAGCATCAACCTCGACCTGAAAAGGGAACGAAACATCTGGCTGACACAACACAGGAGCCGAACAAAAATGACGTTTCAGCTCCTGAATCGCCTCAACGGCCGCAGAGGACCAATTCACCACATCCGCACCTTTCTTGGTCAAATCAGTCAGTGGTTTGACAACACTAGAAAAATTAGCGATAAAGCGACGGTAAAAATTCGCAAACCCAGGAATTTCTAAAGGCTCTTTACAGATGTAGGCTGAGTCCAATCATAAATGGCCTGGACTTTAACTGGATCCATCTCGATAGTAGAAGGGGAAAAAATGAAGCCCAAAAAGGAGACCTTCTGAACTCCGAAGAGACACTTAGACCCCTTCACAAACAAGGAATTAGCACGAAGGACTTGGAACACCATTCTGACCTGCTTCACATGAGACTCCCAATCATCCGAAAAGACCAAAATATCATCCAAATATACTATCATGAATCTATCCAGATACTTTCGGAAGATGTCATGCATAAAGGACTGGAATACAGATGGCGCATTAGAAAGCCCGAATGGCATCACCAGATACTCAAAATGGCCCTCGGGCATATTAAATGCGGTTTTTGTCATGAATCCCCAATGGCTAGGGATAGCACAGGACAAGCAAAGTACAAATAAATAACGGACGAGCTCTAGGGTGATGGAACCTGGGCTGACCGCTGCCCTACGCCTGACAAACGCAACTAGAGATAGCCAGGGAGCGTGCCTACGTTGGTTCTAGACGCCACGCACCAGCCTAAGAGCTAACTAGTACTGCAGAGAAAATAAAGACCTCACTTGCCTCCAGAGGAATGAACCCCAAAAGATATAGTTGCCCCCTCACATGTATTGACGGTGAAATGAGAGGAAGGCACACACATAGAGATGATATATATAGATTTAGCAAATTGAGGCCCGCTGTAAACTAGAAAGCAGAACGATACAAAAGGGGACTGAGCGGTCAGCAAAAAACCCTAATCAAAAAACCATCCTGAGATTACAAGAACCCATGTGCCAACTCATGGCACATGGGGAGAACCTCAGTCCACTAGAGCTACCAGCTAGCATAGAGACATAATAAGCAAGCTGGACAAAAAACCAAACAACTGAAAATCAGCACTTAGCTTATCCTGAAAGATCTGGGAGCAGGTAGGCAGGAACCAAACAGAGCACATCTGAATACATTGATAGCCGGCAAGGAAATGACAGAAAGGCCAGGTAAAATAGGAAACACCCAGCCTCTGATGGACAGGTGGAAACCAAAGGCCGCAACCCACCAAAGTCACCCAGTACCAGCAGTAACCACCAGAGGGAGCCCACAAACAGAATCCACAACAGTACCCCCCCCCTTGAGGAGCGGTCACCGAACCCTCACGAGAACCCCCAGGGCGATCAGGGTGAGCTCTATGGAAGGCGCGAACCAAATCAGTCGCATGAACATCGGAGGCGATCACCCAGGAATTATCCTCCTGACCATAACCCTTCCACTTAACCAAATACTGGAGTTTGCGTCTGGAAACACGAGAATCCAAGATCTTCTCAACAACATACTCCAATTCTCCCTCCACCAGCACCGGAGCAGGAGGCTCAACCGAAGGAACAACGGGCACCTCATACCTCCGCAACAACGACCGATGGAACACATTATGAATAGCAAACGATGCTGGGAGATCCAAACGAAAAGATACAGGGTTAAGAATCTCCGAGATCCTATAAGGACCGATGAACCGAGGCTTGAACTTAGGAGAAGAGACCTTCATAGGGACAAAACGAGAAGACAACCACACCAAATCCCCAACAAGAAGTCGGGGACCCACGCGGCGACGGCGATTAGCAAACTGCTGAGTCTTCTCCTGAGATAACTTCAAATTGTCCACCACCTGATTCCAAATCTGATGTAGCCTGTCCACCACCATGTCCACTCCAGGACAATCCGAAGACTCCACCTGACCAGAGTAAAAACGAGGATGAAACCCCGAATTACAAAAAAAAGGAGAGACCAACGTGGCAGAACTAGCCCGATTATTAAGAGCAAATTCGGCCAGTGGCAAAAAAGCAACCCAGTCATCTTGGTCAGCAGAAACAAAACACCTCAAATAAGTTTCCAAGGTCTGATTAGTTCGCTTCGTCTGGCCATTCGTCTGAGGATGGAATGCAGACGAGAAAGACAAATCAATGCCCATCTTGGCACAAAACGTCCGCCAAAATCTAGACACAAACTGGGATCCCCTGTCAGAAACGATATTCTCCGGAATCCCATGCAAACGAACCACGTTCTGAAAAAATAAAGGGACCAACTCAGAGGAGGAAGGCAACTTAGGCAAGGGCACCAAATGAACCATCTTAGAAAAGCGGTCACACACAACCCAGATAACGGACATTTTCTGTGAAACCGGGAGATCAGAAATAAAATCCATGGAAATGTGCGTCCAAGGCCTCTTCGGGATGGGCAAGGATAACAACAACCCACTGGCCCGAGAACAGCAAGGCTTAGCTCGAGCACACACTTCACAAGACTGCACAAAGGTACGCACATCCCTAGACAAGGAAGGCCACCAAAAAGACCTGGCCACCAAGTCTCTAGTACCAAATATTCCAGGATGACCAGCCAACACAGAAGAATGGACCTCGGAGATGACTCTACTGGTCCAATCATCCGGAACAAACAGTCTTTCTGGTGGACAACGATCCGGTTTATCCACCTGAAACTCCTGCAATGCACGTCGCAAGTCTGGGGATACGGCGGACAATATTACCCCATCCCTAAGGATACCAGTAGGCCCAGAGTCTCCAGGAGAGTCAGGCACAAAACTCCTGGAAAGAGCATCTGCCTTCACATTCTTTGAACCTGGCAGGTATGAAACCACGAAATTGAAACGAGAAAAAAACAACGACCAACGAGCCTGTCTAGGATTCAAACGCCTGGCAGACTCAAGGTAAATGAGATTCTTGTGATCAGTCAAGACCACCACACGATGTTTAGCACCCTCAAGCCAATGACGCCACTCCTCAAATGCCCACTTCATGGCCAAAAGCTCCCGATTACCCACATCATAACTGCGCTCGGCGGGCGAGAATTTTCTAGAGAAGAATGCACATGGCTTCATCACCGAGCCATCAGAACTTCTCTGTGACAAAACCGCCCCCGCTCCAATCTCGGAAGCATCAACCTCAACCTGAAAAGGAAGTGAAACATCTGGTTGACACAACACAGGAGCAGAAGAAAACCGGCGCTTAAGTTCCTGAAAGGCCCCCACAGCCACAGGAGACCAATTAGCAACATCAGCACCCTTTTTAGTTAAATCAGTCAAAGGTTTAACAATACTGGAAAAATTTGCAATGAACCGACGATAAAAATTAGCAAACCCCAAGAACTTCTGTAGGCTCTTAACAGATGTAGGTTGTGTCCAGTCACAAATTGCCTGAACCTTAACGGGATCCATCTCAATAGTAGAAGGAGAAAAAATGTACCCCAAAAAAGAAATCTTCTGGACTCCGAAGAGACACTTTGAGCCCTTCACAAACAGAGAATTGGCCCGCAGAACCTGAAACACCTTCCTGACCTGTAGAACATGAGACTCCCAGTCATCAGAAAACACCAAAATATCATCCAAATACACAATCATAAACTTATCCAGATATTCACGGAAAATATTGTGCATAAAGAACTGAAAGACTGACGGAGCATTGGAGAGTCCAAAAGGCATTACCAAATACTCAAAATGGCCCTCAGGCGTATTAAATGCGGTTTTCCACTCATCACCTTGTTTTATCCGCACCAGATTATACACACCGCGAAGATCTATCTTAGTGAACCACCTAGCCCACTTAATACGAGCAAACAAGTCAGTCAATAATGGCAATGGATACTGATATTTGACTGTAATCTTATTCAGAAGGCGATAATCTATACAAGGCCTCAGGGAACCATCTTTTTTTGCCACGAAAAAAAAACCTGCTCCCAGAGGGGACGAAGATGGACGAATATGTCCCTTTTCCAAGGACTCCTTAATATAATTCCGCATAGCAGTATGCTCTGGCAGTGACAGATTAAATAAACGACCCTTAGGGAACTTACTGCCAGGAATCAATTCTATAGCACAGTCACAATCTCTATGAGGAGGGAGCGAATTGAGCTTAGGCTCCTCAAAAACATCCCTATAGTCAGACAAAAACTCAGGGATCTCAGAAGGAGTAGATGAAGCGATAGAAATCGGAGGTGCATCATCATGAACCCTCTGACATCCCCAGCTTAACACAGACATTGTTTTCCAGTCCAGGACAGGATTATGAGTTTGTAACCATGGCAGACCCAGCACTAGTACATCATGTAAATTATACAGTACAAGGAAGCGAATCACCTCCTGATGAACGGGAGTCATGCGCATGGTCACTTGTGTCCAATACTGCGGTTTATTCATAGCCAATGGTGTAGAGTCAATTCCCTTCAGAGGAATAGGGACTTCCAGAGGCTCCAGACTAAAACCGCAGCGTTTAGCAAATGACCAATCCATAAGACTCAGGGCAGCGCCCGAATCCACATAGGCATCAACGGAAATGGAAGACAGTGAAAAAATCAGAGTCACAGACAAAATGAACTTAGGCTGCAGAGTACCAATGGCAAAAGATTTATCAAGCTTTTTTGTGCGTTTAGAGCATGCTGATATAACATGAGCTGAATCACCACAATAAAAACACAATCCATTTTTCCGCCTATAATTTTGCCGTTCACTTCTGGACTGAATTCTATCACATTGCATAGTCTCAGGTGCCTGTTCAGAAGACACCGCCAACTGGTGCACGGGTTTGCGCTCCCGCAAACGCCGATCAATCTGAATGGCCATAGCCATAGACTCATTCAGACCTGTAGGCATAGAGAACCCCACCATAATATCCTTAATGGCCTCAGAAAGACCATTTCTGAAGTTTGCAGCCAGGGCGCACTCATTCCACTGAGTAAGCACCGACCATTTCCGAAATTTTTGACAATATATTTCCGCTTCATCATGCCCCTGAGAGAGGGCTAATAAAGCCTTTTCAGCCTGAATCTCCAGGTTGGGTTCCTCATAGAGCAATCCCAATGCCAGAAAAAACGCATCCACACTGAGCAATGCAGGATCCCCTGGTGCCAATGCAAATGCCCAATTCTGAGGGTCGCCCCGCAGGAAAGATATTACAATCCTGACCTGTTGAGCAGGGTCTCCAGAGGAGCGAGATTTTAAAGAAAGAAACAATTTACAATTGTTCCTGAAATTCAGGAAGGTAGATCTATCTCCAGAGAAGAACTCTGGAATAGGAATTCTAGGTTCAGACATGGGAGTGTGAACAACAAAATCCTGTATGTTTTGAACTTTTGCCGCGAGATTACTCAGGCTGGAAGCCAAACTCTGGACATCCATGTTAAACAGCTAAGATCAGAGCCATTCAAGGGTTAAGAGGAGGTAAGAAGCAGCTAGACAGCAATTAAGGGCTAGGCAGCAAAACTCTGAAGGGAAAAAAAAAAAAAAAAAAATTTCCCTTAAACACTTCTTTTTCTCCTGCTTCAGCCCAAACAATTAACACTTTGTGGGCCGGCTATACTGTCATGAATCCCCAATGGCTAGGGATAGCACAGGACAAGCAAAGTACAAATAAATAACGGACGAGCTCTAGGGTGATGGAACCTGGGCTGACCGCTGCCCTACGCCTGACAAACGCAACTAGAGATAGCCAGGGAGCGTGCCTACGTTGGTTCTAGACGCCACGCACCAGTCTAAGAGCTAACTAGTACTGCAGAGAAAATAAAGACCTCACTTGCCTCCAGAGGAATGAACCCCAAAAGATATAGTTGCCCCCTCACATGTATTGACGGTGAAATGAGAGGAAGGCACACACATAGAGATGATATATATAGATTTAGCAAATTGAGGCCCGCTGTAAACTAGAAAGCAGAACGATACAAAAGGGGACTGAGCGGTCAGCAAAAAACCCTAATCAAAAAACCATCCTGAGATTACAAGAACCCATGTGCCAACTCATGGCACATGGGGAGAACCTCAGTCCACTAGAGCTACCAGCTAGCATAGAGACATAATAAGCAAGCTGGACAAAAAACCAAACAACTGAAAATCAGCACTTAGCTTATCCTGAAAGATCTGGGAGCAGGTAGGCAGGAACCAAACAGAGCACATCTGAATACATTGATAGCCAGCAAGGAAATGACAGAAAGGCCAGGTAAAATAGGAAACACCCAGCCTCTGATGGACAGGTGGAAACCAAAGGCCGCAACCCACCAAAGTCACCCAGTACCAGCAGTAACCACCAGAGGGAGCCCACAAACAGAATCCACAACAGGTTTTCCATTCATCGCCCCGCTTAATACGCACAAGATTATACGCTCCTCGAAGATCTATCTTGGTAAACCAACTAGCCCCCTTAATCCGAGCAAACAAAT
Organism: Ranitomeya variabilis; assembly: GCF_051348905.1. Classification (NCBI taxonomy): domain Eukaryota; kingdom Metazoa; phylum Chordata; class Amphibia; order Anura; family Dendrobatidae; genus Ranitomeya; species Ranitomeya variabilis. Next base: position 509,513,094 of record NC_135235.1, read on the forward strand.
CAGACAATAGAGGCAAAGGGTACTGAAATTTGACCGTGATTTTATTAAGAAGGCGGTAATCTATACAAGGTCTCAGAGAACCATCCTTCTTGGCCACGAAAAAGAACCCTGCTCCCAACGGTGACGACGACGGGCGAATATGCCCCTTCTCCAAGGACTCGTTTATATAGCTCCGCATAGCGGCGTGTTCTTGCACAGATAAATTGAAAAGTCGGCCTTTAGGAAACTTACTACCAGGAATCAAATTAATAGCACAATCACAATCCCTATGAGGAGGCAGGGCACTGGGCTTGGGCTCATCAAATACATCCTGGTAATCCGACAAAAACTCAGGTACTTCAGAAGGAGTGGAAGAAGAAATTGACAATGCTGGAACATCACCATGGGCCCCTTGACAACCCCAACTGGACACAGACATAGATTTCCAGTCCAATACTGGATTATGGACCTGTAGCCATGGCAAACCCAACACGACCACATCATGCAAATTATGCAACACCAAAAAGCGAATATCTTCCCGATGTGCAGGAGCCATGCACATGGTCAACTGGGTCCAGTACTGAGGCTTATTCTTGGCCAAAGGCGTAGCATCAATTCCCCTTAATGGAATAGGATGCTGCAAGGGCTCCAAGAAAAAACCACAGCGCCTGGCATACTCTAAGTCCATCAAATTCAGGGCTGCGCCCGAATCCACAAACGCCATAACAGAGTAGGATGACAAAGAGCAAATCAAAGTAACGGACAAAAGAAATTTAGGCTGTATAGTACCAATGGTGACAGACCTAGCGGACTACTTAGTGAGCTTAGGACAATCAGAGATAGCATGAGTGGAGTCACCACAGTAAAAACACAGCCCATTCTGACGTCTGTGCTCTTGCCGTTCAGTTCTGGTCAAAGTCCTATCACATTGCATAGGCTCAGGCCTCTGCTCAGAGGACACCGCCATATGGTGCACAACTTTCCGCTCCCGCAAACGCCGATCGATCTGAATAGCCAAGGACATTGATTCATTCAGGCCAGCAGGCGTGGGGAACCCCACCATAACATCCTTAAGGCCCCCAGAAAGACCCTTTCTGAAAATCGCTGCCAGAGCACACTCATTCCATTGAGTAAGCACAGACCACTTTCTAAACTTCTGACAATACATTTCAGCATCATCCTGACCCTGACATAGAGCCAGCAAGATTTTCTCTGCCTGATCCACATAATTTGGTTCATCATAGAGCAATCCAAGCGCCAGAAAAAACGCATCTACGTTAAGCAATGCAGGATCTCCTGGCGCAAGGGAGAATGCCCAGTCTTGAGGGTCACCACGCAACAAGGAAATAATGATTTTTACTTGCTGACTAGGGTCACCAGAGGAGTGAGGTTTCAGGGCAAGAAACAGTTTACAATTATTCTTGAAATTCAGAAACTTTGATCTATCCCCAGAAAACAAATCAGGAATTGGGATTCTAGGCTCTAACATAGGATTCTGAACTATATAATCCTGAATGCCTTGTACCCTTGCAGTGAGATTATCCACACAAGAGGACAGACCTTGAATGTCCATATCTACACATGAGTCCTGAACCACCCAGAGGTTTAGGGGAAAAAAAGGACTAAACACACTGCAGAGAAAAAAAATGGTCTCAGAACTTCTCTTATCCCTCTATTGAGATGCATTAACACTTTTGGCCAGTTGTACTGTTATGGCTGGACCTGGTGGTTAGGAGCACCGGGAATGACCTGATAGTCAAAACTGCAAAATAGAGCGAGCTCTGGGAAGTGGGAGCTCTGCTGACCGCAGCCCTAATCTATTATCACACACACTAGAATTAGCCGTGGATCGTACCTGACTCTGCCTAGACGACTCTTCACAGCCTGAGAGGTAACTACTCCTAAAGAGAAATATAGCTTCACCTTGCCTCAGAGAAATTCCCCAAAGGAAAAGAGCATATATATTGACTGTGAGTTAAGAGGAAGGCACAAACACAGGAATGAGACAGGTTTCAGCAAAGGAGGCCCGACTTACTAAATAGACAGAAGATAGATAAAGGGATCTTTGCGGTCAGCACAAAAAACTACAAAAAGCCACGCAGAGTGAGCAAGAAACCCCCCACGCCGACTCACGGCGCGGTAGGTGCCACTCTGCAACCCAGAGCTTCCAGCTAGCGAGACAATATCATGATAGCCAGCTGGACAAAACTTAGCAGGTACTCAGAAATATATTCAGCACACAAATGAACAACAAATGAGCTTAACAGGGACTTACAGTAGCTTCTGCTGAAGTAGACAGGTCATCAGGAGATCCAAGTGAGATCTGAACCAGTACAGATACATTGACAACTGGCATCAGGTAACGATCTGAGCAGAGTTAAATAGAGGAACCAGCCCAGTCTTAAACGATGCAGCTGAGGAAGCCACCTCCAGACCAGCAGCTCCACTTTCAGCCACCAGAGGGAACCCATGGACAGAACTCACAGAAATACCATTCCTGACCACAGGAGGGAGCTTGAGAACAGAGTTCACAACAGTTTTGCCTTGGGCTGATGAAAGGCTGGTAGTTCAATTTCTTCAAGCTCCCCCGTTTCTTCTTCTACATCTCTCAAGTGTGGCATCCGGGATAGGGCATCGGCATTTCCATTCTTGCGACCTGCTCGATACTTGATCACGAAGTTGTAATTAGATAACCGGGCTATCCATCGCTGTTCTAACGCACCTAATTTAGCCGTGTCTAGGTGGGTCAATGGATTGTTGTCAGTATAGACAATAAATTCTGCACCAGTCAAATAGTGTTTGAAACGTTCAGTCACAGCCCAAGCTACTGCCAGTAGCTCCAATTTGAAGGAACTATAATTTTCTGAATTTCTTTCAGTAGGCCGGAGTTTTCTACTTGCAAAGGCGATGACTTTCTCCCGACCTTCTTGCTTTTGTGACAGCACCGCTCCCAATCCCACATTGCTGGCATCGGTGTAGAGGATGAAAGGTTGATGGTAATCCGGGTACGCCAGAACTTCTTCTCCGGTTAGTGCTTTCTTTAGTTGTTCAAAGGAGTCTTCTCTTTCGTCGTTCCACTGAAAAGGAGGGTTTCGGTTTGAAGGTTTCTTCGTCTGCCCTATCAAAGCATCTTGCAAGGGCGCTGCCAATTTGGTAAATCCTTTTATAAATCTACGATAGTAACCCACTAATCCCAAGAATTGCCTCACTTCTTTTGCGTTGGTAGGTCTTGGCCAATCCCTTATGGCAGTTATTTTCTCGGGATCCGGTGCTACTCCCTCCGAACTCACGATGTGCCCTAAGTATTGTACCTTTGGCTTGAGAAGGTGACATTTGGATGGTTTGATTTTCATACCATACTTGGATAAGGCTTCAAACACCTCTGCCAGGTCTGTTAAGTGCTGTTCGTAAGTCTTTGAGTAGACGATCACATCATCTAGGTACAGGAGGACGGTCTCGAAGTTCTTGTGTCCGAGGCAACATTCCATCAGTCGCTGGAAAGTACCGGATGCGTTGCAGAGTCCGAACGGCATGCGATTAAATTCGCTTAGACCCATTGGTGTGGTGAATGCCGTTTTTTCTTTATCTCTCTCAGCCACAGGGACTTGCCAATACACGCTTGTTAAGTCTAAGGTGGAAAAATAATTAGCAGATTTCAAAGCAGTGGGGACTCTTCTATCCTAGGCAAGGGATAGGTGTCTTTATGGGTGATATTATTAATCCGCCGGTAGTCTACGCACATTCTCATGGTTCCTGTTATGACCCCAATGGCAGAGGGTCTCAGAAATAAATACCAAGTCTGCAAACACAAAAAACCAGCTCATAGGGCAGTGGTAACTGGGCTGACCATATATCTAATCCTAGCACCACAAATAGCAGCAGCCGGGGAACGTGCCTACGTTGGTTCTAGACGTCTCGCGCCAGCCGGAGAACTAACTAACCCTAGAAGGGAAAAGATAGACCTTTCTTGCCTCCAGAGAAAAGACCCCAAAAGTTGGATACAAGCCCCCAACAAATAATAACGGTGAGGTAAGAAGAAAAGACAAACGTAAGAATGAACTAGGTATTTAGCAAAGAGAGGCCCACTGACTAATAGCAGAATATAGTAAGATGACTTATATGGTCAGCAAAAACCCTATCAAAATTTCCACACTGGATATTCAAGAACCCCCGAACCGTCTAACGGCCCGGGGGGAGAATACCAGCCCCCTAGAGCTTCCAGCAAAAACAGGAATCACATTTAGTACAAGCTGGACAAAAAATAAGAGCAATGCAAATAACCAAAAAACAAGGAAGCAGGACTTAGCTTAATTTTGCAAGAACCAGGACCAGCAGACAGGAGCAAACAGAAAGGACTGATTACAACGATGCCAGGCACCAGACTGAGAATTCAGGAAGTCTATATAGCAACACCCCTGGACTAACGACCCAGGTGGGTGCCAAACTAGGGAAAGACAATCTCAGAGTCATACCACTAGTGACCACAAGAGGGAGCCAAAAAAGTCTAATTCACAACAGGTTCCGTCCTTTTTTTTGACAATCACCAGAGGGGCCGCCCAAGGGCTACAACTATCTCTTATTACCCCGGCCTGTTTCATCTCTATCAGCATGTCCTTCGCGCATTGATAGTGAGCGGGCGGTATGGGTCTATATCTTTCTTTTATCGGGGGATGGTCACCGGTGGGAATTGTATGTTCCACCCCTTCTATCCGTCCGAAGTCCAATGGGTGTTTACTGAAGACCTGTTCATATTCCGTCACTAATCTATACACCCCTTGTCTTTGATGGATAGGTGTTGAATCTACACCCACGTCTAGCTGTTGGCACCTATCCTCCGATTCTCCATCTGAGCCGTTATTTTCCACCTGACAGGTCGATTCTCAACGGGCTCAATGGTTGTGATGGCATTGTTGTCAACAGTATATAACTTTGCCACTGTAGCGTACCTTGGCAAAGTGACCTCTTCCTCTCCATAGTTCAAAAGTCGAACCGGCACCCGTCCCCAGTGTACCTCGACCACCCCTCGTGCTGTGAGTATAGTGGGCCTGCTGTCGGTGTACGCTGGTTCTATTAAGGCTTGATTGTCTCGTCCTTTAGTACCAATGGCCGCTCTACACCATACCAGCATTTCTGTTTTTGGTGGGATTACAATAGACGTTGGATCACTCACCCTCACACTGCCGATTTCTCCACCTGCAACTTCTATCTGTTGCCTTAAAGGGAACCTGTCACCCCGTTTTTTCGGTATGAGATAAAAATACCGTTAAATAGGGCCTGAGCTGTGCATTACAATAGTGTAGTTTGTGTACCCCGATTTCCCACCTATGCTGCCGAAATACGTTACCGAAGTAGTCGTTTTCGCCTGTCAATCAGGCTGGTCTGGTCAAAAGGGTGTGGTGTCCTCCCCCAGATCTTGCGCAGATGGCTATCGCGGCGGCCATTTTCGTGAAGCCGAGATGCGAATTCTGCTTCACGAAAATGGCCGCCGCGATAGCCATCTGCGCACGCGCGGATGCCCGCGGCCATTTTCCTGAAGCCGCGGCCAGCAGAGCGCCGATTCTGCGGCCAAAGCAAGATGGCCGCGCCCACCGACCACCAATGGAATAACGGACATCGCTGTTGTTTTCACACCCCTGGCAGAGGATTCGGGACCTTGGGCATGCGCACACCACTACGCCACCAACGGAACACTACGCAAGATCTGGGGGAGGACACCACACCCTTTTGACCAGACCAGCCTGATTGACAGGCGAAAACGACTACTTCGGTAACGTATTTCGGCAGCATAGGTGGGAAATCGGGGTACACAAACTACACTATTGTAATGCACAGCTCAGGCCCTATTTAACGGTATTTTTATCTCATACCGAAAAAACGGGGTGACAGGTTCCCTTTAACATTAATACTTTTATTTCCCTCTGGAGAACTCTCTGCTGGCAGGATCGGGCAGTTTCAGCAATTTGTTGTAAGACAGAAATAACTTCGGAAAAGCAATTCTCTAACACATTCATCCCTATCAATACAGTTGGTTCACAGTTCTGCCGATCAACATCAACGACAATTATACCCTGTTTCTTCAATTCTGCTTTACCAATCTTTATGGTCATCTCCCTGAATCCTAGTTTCGGTACCAACTTACCATTACTGGCCCATATATCTAGTTCAACATCAGAGGGTCCTTTATCAATATCTACCTCAGCCCAGTACCTCTTATAAAGGATATATGGTATAGATGAAATCTGGGAACCTGTATCCAGCAAAGCATTGAGGGGAATTCCGTCCAGCACGATAGGGATGATGGGTCGTCCTCCGATGTATCTGTCGTGCCAGGGTGTTGGGCCTTGAAAATTCATTTCTGCGAAGCGGCCCGCAATCCCAGGAGATTCCCATTTAAATCACAATTTTGTGCAAAGTGGCCTGGCTGCTGGCAACGGCGGCAAATGGGCTGTCCATCCGGTTGGTAGCGGTCACGGGGCCGTCCTCTCCATGTCGGGTATCTCCGGGACCTCATCCATGGAACATCCTCTCTACAGTTTACCAACTCCATCTTGGGTTCTCTCATCTCCTGCATGGTTTTAGCTATTGAAGCAACAACATCAGTTAAAGAGTCAAGCTTTTGCTGAAGAGTCTCATTAGTAGTGTTGAGTGATACCGTCCGATACTTGAAAGTATCGGTATCGGAAAGTATCGGCCGATACCGGCAAAGTATCGGATCCAATCCGATACCGATACCCGATACCAATACAAGTCAATGGGACTCAAGTATCGGACGGTATTCCTGATGGTTCCCAGGGTCTGAAGGAGAGGAAACTCTCCTTCAGGCCCTGGGATCCATATAAATGTGTAAAAGAAAGAATTAAAATAAAAAATATCGCTATACTCACCTCTCCGACGCAGCCTGGACCTCAGCGAGGGAACCGGCAGCGTTGTTTGTTTAAAATTCGCGCTTTTACTTGGTTACGTGAAGTCCCGGCTTGTGATTGGTCAGGGCGGCCATGTTGCCGGGACGCGGACCAATCACAGCAAGCCGTGACGAAATTACGTCACGGCTTGCTGTGATTGGTCCGCGTCCCGGCAACATGGCCGCCATTAACCAATCACAAGCCGTGACGTCACGGGAGGCTGGACACGCGCGCTTTTTAAAATGGGCGCGTGTCCAGCCTCCCGTGATGTCCCGGCTTGTGATTGGTTGCGCCGCGGTCAACCAATCACAAGCCGGGAGGCTGGACACGCGCGCATTTTAAAATTTTAAAATGGGCGCGTGTCCAGCCTCCCGGCTTGTGATTGGTTGATCGCGGCGCAACCAATCACAAGCCGGGACGTCACGGGAGGCTGGACACGCGCCCATTTTAAAATGCGCGCGTGTCCAGCCTCCTGTGACGTCACGGCTTGTGATTGGTTGCGTCTCCCATGTGACTGCGACGCAACCAATCACAAAGCCGGGACGTAATTTTAAAATCCTTAAGGACCTGAAATTACGTCACGGCTTGCTGTGATTGGTTGCGTCGCCCATGTGACTGCGACGCAACCAATCACAACGCCGGAACGTAATTTTAAAATCCTGAAGGACCTGAAATTATGTCACGGCTTGCTGTGATTGGTTGCATCCCGGTCACATGGGCGGCACGCAACCAATCACAAGCCGGGACTCACGTAAAGGAAAGAAAAGCGCGAATTTTAAACAAAGAACGCTGCCGCTTCCCTCGGTAAGGTGCAGGCTGCGTCGGAGAGGTGAGTATAGCAATATTTTTTATTTTAATTCTCTCTTTTACACATTTTTACATTAATGTTGTTTCGATACCGATACCCGATATCACAAAAATATCGGATCTCGGTATCGGAATTCCGATACAGCAAGTATCGGCCGATACCCGATACTTGCAGTATCGGAATGCTCAACACTACTCATTAGTAATGGACCCCAGGGACTTAGCACTGGCACCGGACGTAGCTGATGTCACTGGCATTCCCCATTGCTGAAGTGCATCTGCCATGGGTTGTGTGAGATCCTGATCCCGAGGTGCCTCTGCCAGCTGGAGACGTATAGCACTCTCCTTTAATTGGGCAAATGTCAATTCAGGATTCTTAAAAACAAGCATGCTCACATGCCCCCGGTGAGAAGGGGTGTAGAGTCCCTCAATAAATTGATCTCTTAGCAGTTTATCGGCTCCTGTGTTAAAAATGGGTTCAGCCAGTGTAAGTGATTTAAGGGCTTCCTGCAGGTTTAAGGCAAAATCTCTCACGCCCTCATTAGTTTTTTGTTTGCAATTAAAGAATCGTACTTTAGCTTTGCTGCTGGCAGTGGTTTCAAATGTAGCTTTTAATCCAGCAAATATGCGTTCAACAGTACCTTTTAGATCAGTTGCCCATGCCGTGACTTCTCGCTTAGCATGGCCACTTAACTGCATCATCAGGAGACTAACATGCTGAGCTTCACCCACGGGGAACATATCAAAATGAGCCAGTATCTTTTCCCTGAAACCGTCAAGGGTATTAGGTTCACCTTCATACATTGGAAGCCACGGGCCACCCGGGGTATATGGCATCAACACCGGCATGATGGGCGCCACTCCTTGCACTGCTGCGCTGCCAGGCTCTCTATCGACACTCCTTCAGCTGTATTAGCGTCGCCGGGTGCTGCGGCGTCTCCGTGCTGCGACATACTGTACCCCCTTAGTTAATCCAGACCCCTCCGGTCCCAGCTTCCGTCTAGATAATGTAGATTTGTTCCTCTGTGCAGCAGGATGACAATGACACACCCCCTGCTGCCTCTAACTGCTGCACGCTCTGTGATGGTGAATTTTGAAGTTTTTCAGTTAGACTGGGGCTTGGGTAATGACGTAGCTCGATTAACAGTTTTGTGCCTAACGGTTATGAGATGATCACATCAGGGGATGGCGGCCATTTTTACCCCATTATAACCAATGGAGAAAAGTCACTTTCAATAGTTTTCAATGGGGACCGGGATTTTCTTTAACAAAGTCAATTTCCAAGATTTTTCATCCATATTTTCACAGTTTCAGACTCCAATTACGTCACACAATACCCGGTGTACGGGCTGGCCCAATCCTGTTCGTGACGCCAGTTGTAACGCCCGGGAGACCGAGGTACCCAGCACCAGATCAAAGAGGTCCGTCTCTTGAGGGGGATGTCACTAGTGGCTTGACCCGGTGCTGTGGCCTCAGGCGATGCACAGTGCAAGGGATATCATGAAGGAACAGACACTTACTTGATCAGCAGCAGGTCCTCTCAGCTGTGATGACCCCAATCCTGGATCGATGGCTATTGTCCAAATGAAAGACTGAGGCGCTGAAACGTTTAACCAGTTTACTTCAACAAAAAGGGATTTGCAACCAATACTGTCACCGGAGTCTGAATTACTTTGACCCTGTCAGGATTTCCACCTCTTATTATGCACAGTTTCTGTATGGCCCTGCTGCTGTATGTGAACTGGCTGCCGACCCAATCTGTCTCTTCTGTGCTCTGGTTCGACGGACAACCCGAGTCCTTTTTGTCGGCTTACCCCCTTTGGGAGTACCGCTGAACTCTGTGTCTGTTGCTGCGTCTTACCCTAGTGAAGCTGATATCACCTCACTTTCTTCCGGTTGCTGTGTTATATATAATGAATATAGCCACGGATCCGGTATCCGTCTCTGCGCCTATTTTGGGTAGAAATTATTGCTACCCGGTTCTCACAATGTCCTTTTTCTCTATTCCTCTTTTCCTACTATGGGTATTACGGGCCTATAATCCGTCATAGGGCTGTTAGGATTTCAGTTATACGACCTCTCACTTTCAGCTCCTCAACCCAACTGCCAGTCCTTTTCTCAGACCAGAATAGATCAAGGGGAGTCTCTGGAGCTCCCCCTTCTGGCCGGAGATGGTAGTGCAGTCTTGCTATTTTAATATTTGTATTTGGTGTCAATAACTATTTTTTTGTGGCAAATACCCCTAGGGGCGCCACACATACTCCACCTAAACATTAGTCATAGGATTGCACCAGCCCCTTGCATCATGCTAGGTCACTAGCCTTTCTTCAGAATTCTTCTGACTACACACTGTATATTATAATAAGGGAGGACATTATATGTAATAGGAAAAGAGTTCACTGAGGCAGCACTTTCTATATACATAAAGCTGAGTGTATGTATGTGTGTGTGTATCAAGCCACTCCCAGTCAACATAGCCACGCCCTCTCCGCATAGCCACACGTACTCCACATGCAAAGCCCCATCCACATTGCCCATATTGTTAACACGCACAGGTGGAGACACATTCACCTTGAACGTCACCCTGCAAAACTCAGCAGCGCGACATCCCAGCCGCTGCGAGGTACAATCAGGGCCACTGCCATCAGAGTATCAGTGCGTGGCAGGCCCAGGCCACATCTAGCTCCATTGTGTTTAGAATGGAGTTGCTCCTGTGAGGCATAACATAAAGGGAAAGGGAGGAGCCTCAGGATTACACCGCTGTGCTCATAACAGGAAGTTGCTGTGCACGTGTGAGGTGAAGAGAGGAGTGAAGTGAAAATGAGAGGAGTGAGTGGAAAATGTGAGAAGTAAGATGAAAATAGTGGAGTGAGGGGAAAATAGTAGAGTGATGGGAAAATGAGAGGTGTGAGGTGAAAATGATAGGTGTGAGGTGAAAATGAAGAGGTGTGATTGGAAGATGAGAGGAGTGAGGGAAAAATAGTGGAGTGATTGGAAAATGACAGGTGTGAAGTGAAAATGACTGGTGTGAGGGGGAAAATGAAAGGAGTGAGGAGGAAAATGAGAAATGTGAGGGGAAAATGAGTGATATGAGGGGGAAAATGAGAGGCGTGATGGGAAAATAAGAGAAGTGAGGTGCTGCTGCAGTATGAGGCTGTGTATAGAGAAGAGTGATGCGCTGCAGGTGGAGGCTGTGCATAAGGCCACATTCACTTGTTCAGTATTTGGTCAGTATTTTACCTCAGTATTTATAAGCCAAAACCACGAGTAGGAGAAATATACAGAAGTGGTGACGTGTTTCTAATATACTTTTCCTCTGATTGTTTTACTCCATGTTTTAACTTACAAATACTGAGGTAAAAATACTGACCAAATAACATGTGAACGAGGTCTAAAGGAGAAAAGTGTGGTGCTGCAGATGAAGTAGGCTGTGTTTATGATAAGCTTTATTGCAATTAATGCAATTTCTCTCGGGATCAATTGTTTCCAATTGTATATGGAAGAGGAGTGTGAGGTGCTGCCTGAGGAGGTGGCTATAAAGGAGAAAAGCTGTGCTACAGAAAAATGCTGTGTATAAAGGAAGAGCTTGAGGTACAGGAGGAGGCTGTGTAAAAAGGAACATGAGGTGCAGGAGGAATAAGGCCCCTTAACTGCCGCCGTTAAATGTCGTATCGGTCAGGTGGAAACAGGATGCTGTGAAATATCTGGGGGTGAATATTACATCCTCATATGAGACCCTCTACAAACTAAATTTTCCCTCCCTCTATAAAGAATCAAAAGCCCGCCTGACTAAATGGCAATCACTCCCTCTCTCGTGGATGGGTCGGATAGCGGCGGTAAAAATGAGCCTTTTACCCAGATTGATCTATGCCTTTGAGACCCTCCCAGTTGGAGTTCCGGTCTCAGAATTGAAGTCCCTTCAGGCGGCTATTAGGTTCATATGGCAACAAAAGCGCCATAGAGTGGCTAAGGAGGTTCTCACAGCTCATAAGACCAGGGGAGGGCTTTCTGTGCCAAATATTCTTAAATACTACTGGGCTACTCACCTGAGGAGAATCCCCTGCTGGACGTCCCTATGGGCCTACAGCAAGTGGAATGAAATAGAGAAATTATGGCTTGCCCCAATACACCCTAACTCTCTTTTATGGTCGCCAGCACAATGTAAGTCCTTTCCGCCCCTTTTAGGCCCCATGCAGTTCACCCGTGACATTTGGAATACCTGCACACGGAGATTTGCCCTCATGTCACCTTGCTCCCCCCTGGTGTCCTTCATCTATCATCCACAGCTCCCAAGCAGTTTAGAGTCTCCTATGGTTCACCCCTGGCTTAAAGCGGGCCTATTTAGATTTGTGGATATTATAGACGGGGAGACCATGGAGATTCACTCCTTTGATTATCTTAAGCAACATTTCTCGATTTCCGACAGGGAATTCCTTCAATACCTACAAATCAGAGATTATGCTAACTCCCTATATGGTAAAGCGGGAGCTTCAAACCCCACGGATTTCGAGAAAATTTGCAGGAGGGGCGTGAACACCAGGGGTCTGATCTCAGAAATTGATAACCTTTTATCGGATCCACCGGACGGGTCTGGTGAATCTTTTCTATACATGCGCAAGTGGGAGGCCGCCCTGGAGCGGCATATTTCTCCCCGAGAGTGGTCTGTCATTTGGAGGAATGCCGCAAAATCATCAGTGTGTACTCTCTATAGAGAAAATATCTATAAGATACTAATGCACTGGTATCACACTCCAGAGTTTCTGCATGGACTGAATCCCTCTGTCCCTCCCTCCTGTTGGAGATGTGGAGGAAGCACTGGGTCCCTCATGCACATATTCTGGTCGTGCCCAAAAATTGTGCCTTTTTGGGGTCAAGCTAAGTCCCTTATTGACAAGGTATTGCATACAGATATAGAACTAAACCCGCTGGTCCTTCTCCTGGGTCACAGGGCGCCAGGTATGGGCAAACTCTCCAATAGATTATTGCAACATATCCTTACGGCAGCCAGATGCCTGATTGCGCGTCTTTGGAGGCAGCCGAGTCCCCCTTCGCTTCAGATCCTCATTAGACGGATCATGGATGTCAGAAGGATGGAACACCTTACAGCCTTACTAAATGACTCGGTGGTGCGCTTCCAGGCAATATGGTCCCCGTGGGATTATTATGCAGCGGGATCCGACCTGTAGTGCGGCTGAGTTCGGATTTGATTAGTCGATTTAACTGAGGTTTTTCCCTTTTTTTTTTTTTCCCCTCCCTCCTTCTACCCCTTACTGTCTTGTCTTGTCTTAGTGCAGCGCCCCAGAGTCCTGGTCGTTGCAGTACTGTGGCTCCGCCACTAAGGGGAGCTATGGTACGTCTGATGGCACTGAAGGAGTTCATCTGATCAGGTATCACAGACACCAAGACATTTCACCGCCGGGCCTCCAGGGGGAGCTAAGGGTTCTATTCATTAGGCCACTCCTCACACACTGGTAAAACTGGCGGTCAGGCAGGAAGTTAGACAGAAAGCTGACTGGGTTGGAACCAGGCAACACCTTGTGGCAGAAGGTGTTGCGGGAGAAGATTCGGTAGGGTCTCTGTCAGGAGTGGGATCCTGACAGAGACTTGGCAACTAGAGAGAAAGCAACGGGACCGTGCCTGCTCAGTATAGCGGCGGTGCCCAAGAAGGGATTGGAAGCGAGATAGATTGTGCTGAGTGAGAAACGAGATCAAAGCGACAAGGAGAATACCAGTAGGGGTCGTGCTGTAAGATCGAGGCAACATTCTACTGAGGCGCACAACCGGCGGCCGGAACGCCGAGGGAGTATTACAATATTCAGCTTCAAGCAATACTCTAAACAGCAGCAGGACAGTCAGTCTAAGGCGGGCTGTCTCACTTAAATCACCTATGCAGTCTTGGGGGGCAACTTGTGGAGAGGGGCGACTCTAGGGTCCCGGAAGAGCTCCGAGCCTACCCGTCAAACGGGTGCCGTTCTAACCGTAACATCAGGGAGGAACGGGGAATTAGCAGAACATCATCTAATTGAGTTGTGAGGGAACTTAAGAAACGGACACAACAGTTGTGGGGACTTTCCGTAAGCACAGCAGGGAAGGACCGCAACACATAGCGCTAGAAGGAAGGCACAGATTTCCACCTGCTAAGAGAACTCTGGAGGTGCCATTGGACCGGCCGGACTTGCGCAGCCTGGCTATCTGGACTCCGGACTGAGGACCCAGAGATCTTCAGTAAAGAGGTAAAGAGACTGCAACCTGGTGTCCTCGTTATTTACTGCACCGCACCACTACAGCGTCACCATCACCATCATCATCCATCATATCTTTCACTGTACGCCCCTCAGCAGGGTCACGGACCGGGCCTAGCCACCGTGACAACCCCAGAGCAGAGACTCAGAGGCCCGGTACCGGGTACCCCTCGGCCCTGCGGCAGTGGGGGCGCTATAACTTGGCGTCATGAACAGGATCTACTTAAGCCTGAAAAATCAGGTCATGTGTGCCTTGGAACTGTGACTTATCATGCTTGGACTGTACTTTATTGCAAGGACTGTGCTGCGCCATTTACCGCCAAAATCCGCCGCCATAACAGCGCCGAGGAGAGCGCAGGACAAGAAGAGGGGCGTGGAGTGGGCGTAGGCAAGCTAGAGAGCGCGAAGGACAATGACCGCCCAGTCTAAATATTTCTGTGTCCTGAGGACGTGTCCGTCAACAGTCGAGGTCCGCCTCCTGATCCTGTTTGGAGGGTGGAGACCATGGAGATGGGGCCGCCCACGGAAGAGACCGCGGGAAGAGGACACTGGAGAAGAAAAAAAGATGGCGGCGCCGGGAACACCGCGTGGGACTGACCCGATTCGGTCTGAGGCTACACGACCCGACACAGCCCCAGATGCACCAACGTTGCGGGGACTGACCCTCGCAGAGCCACCGATGGGCCGACCCCCCTTACCACCGTCTGAGGAGTGTGTGGCTGCAGCCGAGGCCCGGCAGATAGCATGCCGCTTGGAGGCTGATGCCCGCGTGCTCGCTCGGCTGGGCCAGCCCACGGAGGTCCGCTTGTCTCCGGTGTCCCCTGCTCCTCCCAACCCGGCCGCGGCTGAAGGTCCGCTGCGGGCGCAGGGCCTGAGGATCCTGCCGGAGGCAGAACATCTGTGGCGCCTAATGGCAGCCTGGGGGAACAGGCCTCAGCCTGCGGCCCAGATCGATTTAACCAGTGCGGAAGAAACCTCACCGTCGCACTGGGGCGTGGTGGTATCCTTTAACTCCCGACACAGAAGGGGAGTTATCCAGGAGATCGGGGAGCCACTGCAGGTCCGAGTTGACTGCGAGGAAGTCGAACCCTGTGGAGGGAGGTATGACTCCGACCTGGAGCCTGGCGACGCCGTGACCTACACCCGGTGGAGGAGGGAAGCGGGTGGAACCGGCTGGATAGCTCGGGGCGTCCAGCGGTGTGTCGCCCTACAGGCTGCTACCAGAACGCTGGAGGATGAGCCTTCTGCAGAGAAGATGCCGGAACCAGCCCCCGAGGAATCTCAGGAGGTCCGGGTCCACCGCGTGCCTCTGGGTCGCGCTCGCCCACAAGCAAGGAGGGCATCTCGGCGTGGGATCCTGTCGCTGCTGGAGCCAGAACCGGCCCTTGCTACCCCAAGGCGACCCGTTGGCCGGGTGAGGCCCGGAAGGAGGCCGTCCCCTGCACAAGAAGACTGAGTAAGCATGAATGCTTTATTAATGTAAATAGTTCCTTTAACTGTTCGTTGTCTGCTACGTTGCTGCTAAACCCGTCCAGGGTTAACTCTTAAAGGGATCCCTTTGTTGACCCGGGATCCCTATTGTCTTGTTTGTATTTTTCAAGTTTTTGCACAAAGTTTCCAGAACTGCCGCAATCATGAACAGTGCATGATACAAACTTTTTGTAAATAGTTTGCACCTTCTTAAAGGTGCTCCCTACTGGTTTTACTTCAAAAAAGGACTCTTTGTGAAGATACCACACTGGAACCTTTGCTGAGTATGGACTGGTAGCTTGCGAAGATATGCTACCTCATAGAGACTTGGTCCCCTCTTAAAGGGGATGTTCACTTGTTGCACTTAAAGAATGGTATTGCTTTAAGACTGACAGATAGCAATAATGTCTTGACAAGAAGAAAGTGATGATAATGCATGCATGAGAAAGTTATATGTATCCAACTAGTTAATTGTAAGGAAATGCTGATAATGTTCCCTGAAAGAAAGTGAAAGCTAGAAGAAGGATGCAGTGGGCCCGTAGGGGTAGACGTAGTGTCCAGCATACATGTCAGTAAGAAAATAATGAGAAGGTTTAATGTTATACAGAAAATGTTTGATAATGTTGATAGACAACGAGGACAGAAGGTGAACCCTGAGTCCTCCTAGGAGCCAAATAGAGGTGGCTCAGTGCTCTTAAACTGAAAGTAATGTTATGTTCTATACTGTGTATAGTAGTTGAAAAGACAGAAGGCTCGGGCTGAAAGGAGCGGTCCTGTAAGAAAGGAGAGGCAGTAGGTCTGGCGCCGTTAGGACAGGCGGTCCTGCAGATTTAAAGAAGGAGAATGTAAAAGTTAGATTGCCTTATAATTAGTGTTGAGTGATACCTTCCGATATCGGAAAGTATCGGTATCGGAAAGTATCGGAAGATACCGTCAAAATATCGGATCTAATCCGATACCGATACCCGATCCCAATGCAAGTCAATGGGACGAAAATATCGGAATTAAAATAAACCCTTTATAAACTTGTAGGTTCATTCTACATGAAGGAAAACAACTAAGAATAATGTAGGATGTATTGGGGGACGTGGCGGAGACATTAAAGGCACAGAGGTTTAGCCCAATCTAATAGAATAGCAGGATTTTGTTTTATTTTTTATGACGTTCGGCGTTAGAAAGATTTTGACTATGTTAATTTTTTTTTTATTTTGTCAGATATTGATGTTTCACTACTTCCACGCCCTTCACCTTCTTTTTTACTTCTCCCACACTTTCTTCTTCATTATCCTCATCATCAGCTTCTTTGACATCAACTTCTTCACCTTATTCATCTTCTTCTTCATCTTCTACCTATTATTTTTTGGGTTACATTGTTCATATTCTTTTTATTTTACTATTATCTTCATCATATTCTACTTCTTCATCATATTCTTATTTGTGACAGGCATTCCCGTAGTTGTTATCTATAACAGTTTGAAGATTACACCTTCCGTTCTGCCTGTCACAAAACAGTTACATTTGTCCGCGTTCAGTTTGGCCTGCAGCATCAGGCTTTATCCAGGGGCACCACGAGGAGGAACGGACTCACCCCCATACACTGCTTAGTCTTCTTCTGCTTATAATTTAGATAATATTTTTTGCTCTGATATTTAGTGTTATGCTTAATGTTCTTCTGCTCTTTGTTCTGCAGCCTCTTGTTCATCTGCTTCTCGGTCTTCCAGGTCGTCGTCGTCTCCAGGGTCGTCGTCTCCGGGGTCGTCGTCATCGGGGTGGTCTTCAGGGTCATCGTCTCCAGGGTCGTCGTCATCACGGTGGTTGTCGTCTCTGGTGTCGTCGTCATCTTAGGGGTGGTCTTCCGGGTCATCGTGTTTAGTCTCTTGAACTTGGAAATGTAGCAGAAGGTACAAGAAGGCTGAGAAAATGCCGAGAACCAGCTGATGGAACTGGAACTCGGATGGCTACCCGAAGGTCCAAGAGCCAATGGAACTACCGAGGACCAGCTGACGTTACTGGAACCCGGTTACTAAGCAGGAGGTACCCGTGCCTGAAAGCACTACCAAGGACCACCTGACGTTGGTGGAACTCGGATACCCAGAGGGAGGCACCTAAGCCAAAGGCTCTGCCCGGAACCAGCTGACGGTACTGGAACCAGGATGGGGAGCAGGAGGTACAAGAGCAAAAGACACTGCCGAGAACCAACTGACATTGCTGGAACCCGGATGGGTAGCCGAAGGTCCAAGAGCCAATGGAACTACCGAGGACCAGCTGACGTTACTGGAACCCGGTTACTAAGCAGGAGGTACCCGTGCCTGAAAGCACTACCAAGGACCACCTGACGTTGGTGGAACTCGGATACCCAGAGGGAGGCACCTAAGCCAAAGGCTCTGCCCGGAACCAGCTGACGGTACTGGAACCAGGATGGGGAGCAGAAGGTACAAGTGCAAGTGTCTGCGTGGCTTTTGCAGGACACGATGCTGGCTGCACAGCAGGGGAACAGCTGGCGGTGCTGAACCCCACTGACACATTGGCTGGTGTTTTTCTCTGTGCAGCTAGCAGTACCGGGCCCCAACTGGCGGTGTTAGAGCCCGGGGTCAGCAGGAGGAGGAGATAGAGCAGAGTGTAGGCCGAAGCCTGCACTGGCGGCAGCTTTGGGTCTGTTGTGCCTGCGTGGCAGTTGCAGGACACGTTGCCTGCTGCACAGCAGGGGAACAGCTGGCGGTGCTGAACTCCACTGACACATTGGCTGGTGTTTTTCTCTGTGCAGCTAGCAGTACCGGGCCCCAACTGGCGGTGTTGGAGCCCGGGCTCTGCAGGGGGAGCAGAGTGTAGGCCGAAGCCTAATTGAACCAATTTCAAAGGTAACCTTTAACCCCCCCTCAGGGGTTACAAAGTAGAAGAGCCACAGCTTATGCAGCAGTAGTGCTGCACAAGTCAAAGGTTGCTCTTTTAATTTTGCTCCTTGCACACGCTGAATGAAACACGTATAACATTTAGCCCTTTATACAGTCAAACTGTGTTGGAGGCGCGAGTTCCCTTTGTAATGAGACGCAGCACAGATGTCAAGAATCCCACCTTGGTGCTGGGTGCAGCCTCCTGAGCGTTGTTATTTGCTGTACAGGAGTCTGCGCTGTCGTGTTATCCCCTGGCCTAGCGTTGTTAGCGCTGCCCATCTTCTGACATCATTTAATGTCGGCCGGTGCAGTTCGCGATGACCATGAATCCCAGCCCCGCAGTGTCTTAACATTGTTAAAACACTGCGGGGCTGGGATTCATGGCCTGGCGCAGCACATACGTTCGCCTCTCACACTCGGGTCCTTACACCCGCTTCAGACTGTGCGGCGTCAGCTGATCCCTTATCGCATGCCACGGCCATGAAGCCGCACAGTCTGAAGAAGGCGGAAGGAGATGAGGGACAGGCGAACTGATGCACTGCTCATGCCCATCAATCACACCCTCGCAGTCCCAAGAAATAAGACACCGAGGGGCGTTGTGTGGGTCAGGGCGGCCGCAGAGGCGCAGGCAGCCAAACAATGATGCCAGAAGACGGGCAGCGCTACCAAGGGGGTTGCAGCGTGTCATTACAAAGGAAAGTCACACCACCAGGACGGTTAAATGGTCACACAGAGGACACATTTTAAACGTGTTTTCAGTTCCACATGTGCGAGGAGAATACGTTTATGAGCTACCTTGCACACATGCAGCATTACCGCTGTACAAGGTGGCCTTAAAAACGTACAAATGCCTGGGGGAGGGGGGACAGGTTCCCTTCAATTTCAGTTCTTGTGTCTGCGTGGCTTTTGCAGGGCACGATGCTGGCTGCACAGCAGGGGAACAGCTGGCGGTGCTGAACCCCACTGACACATTGGCTGGTGTTTTTCTCTGTGCAGCTAGCAGTACCGGGCCCCAACTGGCGGTGTTAGAGCCCGGGGTCAGCAGGAGGAGGAGATGGAGCAGAGTGTAGGCCGAAGCCTGCACTGGCGGCAGCTTTGGGTCTGTTGTGCCTGCGTGGCAGTTGCAGGACACGTTGCCGGCTGCACAGCAGGGGAACAGCTGGCGGTGCTGAACCCCACTGACACATTGGCTGGTGTTTTTGTCTGTGCAGCTAGCAGTACCGGGCCCCAACTGGCGGTGTTGGAGCCCGGGCTCTGCAGGGGGAGCAGAGTGTAGGCCGAAGCCTAATTGAACCAATTTCAAAGGTAACCTTTAACCCCCCCTCAGGGGTTACAAAGTAGAAGAGCCACAGCTTATGCAGCAGTAGTGCTGCACAAGTCAAAGGTTGCTCTTTTAATTTTGCTCCTTGCACACGCTGAATGAAACACGTATAACATTTAGGCCCTTACACAGTCAAACTGTTTTGGAGGCGTGAGTTCCCCTCGTAAGGAGACGCAGCACAGCTTGCAAAAATGCCACCTTGGTGCTTTGCGCGGCCTCCTGAGCATCGTTATTTGTTGCACAGGAGTCTGCGCTGTCGTGTTATCCCTTGGCCTTGCGCTGTTAGTGCTGCCCGTCCTCTGACATCATTTGATGTCGGCCGGTGCGGTTCGCGATGCCCATGAATCCCAGCCCCGCAGTGTCTTGACATAGTTAAAACACTGCGGGGCTGGGATTAATGGCCTGGCGCAGTACATATGTTCGCCTCTCGCTTGGGTTCTTACACCTGCTTCAGACTATGTGGCGTCAGCTGATCCCTTATCGCATGCCACGGCCATGAAGCCGCACAGTCCGAAGAAGGCAGAAGGAGATGAGGGACAGGCGAAGAAATGCACCGTTCATGCCCGTCAATCACACCCTCGCAGTCAAAATAAATAAGACACCGAGGGGCGTTGTGTGGGGCAAGGCGGCCGCAGAGGCGCACCCAGCCAAACAATGATGCCAGAAGACGGGCAGCGTTACCAAGGAGCTTGTTGCGTGTCAATACAAAGGAAAATCACACCTGAGGGACGTTTTAATGGTCACAGAGGACACATTTTAGACGTGTTCAGTTCCACGAGTGCAAGGAGAATACGTTTCTGAGCCACCTTGCACACATGCAGCATTACTACTGTACAAGGTGGCTGTAAAACATAGAAACACCTGGGGGAGGGGGGACAGGTTCCCTTCAATTTCAGTTCTTGTGTCTGCGTGGCGGTCGCAGGACACGTTGCCGACTACACAGCAGGGGAACAGCTGGCGGTGCTGAACCCACTGACACATTGGCTGGTATTTTTCTCTGTGCAGCTAGCACATCTGGGCCAAAACTGGCGTTGTTAGAGCCCAGGGTCAGCAGGAGGAGCAGGGGGAGCGGAGTGTAGGCCGAAGCCTGCACCGGAGCAAGTTGAAAGGAAACCTTTAACCCCCCCCCCCCAGGCGTTTGTAGCTGAAAGAGCCATTGTGTACAGCACTAATGCTGGAAAAGGTAAACTTAGCTCTTTTAATTATGGTCCTTGCACATGCTGAACCTAACACTTATGAAATGTGTCCCCTCACAGCGTTAAACTGTCCGGTAGGTGGAACTTTCCTTTGTCGTGTGACGCAGCACAGCCATCATTTTTACCCCCTTGGCGCCGTGCGCCGCCTCCTCAGCGTTGTTTGAATCTGTCCCGGAGCATGCGCTGTTAGGTTAGCCCTTGGCCATGCACACATTTTGCGCTGCCCGTCTTCTGACATCATTTGGTGTCAGGCTGGCTGCGCCTGTGTGGGTGCACTGGCCGAGATCCCGCCTCGCAGTGTCGTCTAATGTAATCCCACCGCGGGCCTGGGATCCGTGGCCATGCGCAGTGCATATCCTCGCCTCTCACTCCCCTCCCTACGGCTTCTTCAGACTGTGCGGTGTCACAGCCGTGGCATGCTATTAGGGATCAGCTGACACCGCACAGTCTGAAGAAGCCGTAGGGAGGGGAGTGAGAGGCGAGGATATGCACTGCGCATGGCCACGGATCCCAGGCCCGCGGTGGGATTACATTAGACGACACTGCGAGGCGGGATCTCGGCCAGCGCACCCGCACAGGCGCAGCCAGCCTGACACCAAATGATGTCAGAAGACGGGCAGCGCAAAATGTGTGCATGGCCAAGGGCTAACCTAACAGCGCAGGCTCCGGGACAGATTCAAACAACGCTGAGGAGGCGGCGCACGGCGCCAAGGGGGTAAAAATGATGGCTGTGCTGCGTCACACGACAAAGGAAAGTTCCACCTACCGGACGGTTTAACGCTGTGAGGGGACACATTTCATAAGTGTTAGGTTCAGCATGTGCAAGGAGCACCACGAAAAGAGGCACTTTTTCCCTTTGCATCATTACTGCTGCACAAGGTGGCTCCTTCAGTAACAAACGCCCGGGGGGGGGGGGACAGGTTCCCTTAAATTTAACTTGTTGTGCCTGCGTGGCGGTCGCAGTACACGTTGCCGTATACACAGCAGAGGAACAGCTGGCGGTGCTGAACCCCACTAACACATTGGCGAGGTGTTTGGCTCTGTGCGTACAGCACTTCTGGACGGCAACTAGCGGTGTTGGAGCCCAGGGACAGGTGGAGGAGGAGGAGGTGGAGGAGGTAGGAGGGATTGCCACACACACAGCAGGGGAACAGCTGACGTTACTGAACCCCAATAACAGAGGAGGGACTGTTGGGACTGTGCGGACAGCACTTCTGGACGGCAACTAGCGGTGTTGGAGCCCAGGGACAGGTGGAGGAGGAGGAGGTGGAGGAGGTAGGAGGGATTGCCACACACACAGCAGGGGAACAGCTGACATTACTGAACCCCAATAACAGAGGAGGGACTGTTGGGACTGTGCGGACAGCACTTCTGGACGGCAACTAGCGGTGTTGGAGCCCAGGGACAGGTGGAGGAGGAGGAGGTGGAGGAGGTAGGAGGGATTGCCACACACACAGCAGGGGAACAGCTGACATTACTGAACCCCAATAACAGAGGAGGGACTGTTGACTGTGCGTACAGCACTACTGGACGGCAACTAGCGGTGTTGGAGCCCAGGGACAGGAGGGGGAGGTGGTGGAGGAGGTAGGAGGGATTGCCACACACACAGCAGGGGAACAGCTGACGTTACTGAACCCCAATAACAGAGGAGGGACTGTTGGGACTGTGCGGACAGCACTTCTGGATGGCAACTAGCGGTGTTGGAGCCCAGGGACAGGTGGAGGAGGAGGAGGTGGAGGAGGTAGGAGGGATTGCCACACACACAGCAGGGGAACAGCTGACGTTACTGAACCCCAATAACAGAGGAGGGACTGTTGGGACTGTGCGGACAGCACTTCTGGACGGCAACTAGCGGTGTTGGAGCCCAGGGACAGGTGGAGGAGGAGGAGGTGGAGGAGGTAGGAGGGATTGCCACACACACAGCAGGGGAACAGCTGACGTTACTGAACCCCAATAACAGAGGAGGGACTGTTGGGACTGTGCGTACAGCACTTCTGGATGGCAACTAGCGGTGTTGGAGCCCAGGGACAGGAGGAGGAGGTAGGAGGAGGTAGGAGGGATTGCCACACACACAGCAGGGGAACAGCTGACGTTACTGAACCCCAATAACAGAGGAGGGACTGTTGGGACTGTGCGTACAGCACTTCTGGACGGCAACTAGCGGTGTTGGAGCCCAGGGACAGGTGGAGGAGGAGGAGGTAGGAGGAGGTAGGAGGGATTGCCACACACACAGCAGGGGAACAGCTGACGTTACTGAATCCCAATAACAGAGGAGCGACTGTTGGGACTGTGCGGACAGCACTTCTGGACGGCAACTAGCGGTGTTGGAGCCCAGGGACAGGTGGAGGAGGAGGAGGTGGAGGAGGTAGGAGGGATTGCCACACACACAGGAGGGGAACAGCTGACGTTACTGAACCCCAATAACAGAGGAGGGACTGTTGACTGTGTGTACAGCACTACTGGACGGCAACTAGCGGTGTTGGAGCCCAGGGACAGGTGGAGGAGGAGGAGGTAGGAGGAGGTAGGAGGGATTGCCACACACACAGCAGGGGAACAGCTGACGTTACTGAACCCCAATAACAGAGGAGCGACTGTTGGGACTGTGCGGACAGCACTTCTGGACGGCAACTAGCGTTGTTGGAGCCCAGGGACAGGTGGAAAAGCAGAGGAACACAATGTAGGCCGAAGCCTGATTGGAGAAAATCGAAAGGGAACCTTTAACCCCCCCCCCCAAGGCGTTTGTAGCTGAAAGAGCCAGCTTGTGCAGCACAAAAGATGCAAAGGGAAAAGGTGGCTCTTTTCATCATGCTCCTTGCAAACACAGAACTAAACACTTATAAAATGTGTCCCCTGAAACCGTGAAACCGTCCCGGAGGTGGGACTTTCCTTCGTAATATGACGCAGCACAGCCGTCATTCCTACCCCCCCGGCGCCGTGCCACGGCTCCTCAGCGTTGTTTGATTCCGTCCCGGAGCCTGCGCTGTTATGTTATCCCGTGGCCAGGCACACTTAGCGCTGCCCATCTTCTGACATCATTTGGTGTCAGGCTGGCTGCGCCTGTGCGACCGCGCTGGCTGAGAGCCCGCCTCACAGTGTCTTCTGATTTAATCCCACTGGGGGCCTGGGATCCATGGCCATGGGCAGTGCATATCCTCGCCTCTCACTCCCCTCCCTACGGCTTCTTAAGACTGTGCGGTGTCACGGCCGTGGCATGCTATTAGGGACCAGCTGACACCGAACAGTCTGAAGAAGCCATAGAGAGATGAGTGAGAGGTGGAGGTTCAGATATGCACTGCGCATGTCCATGGATCCCAGGCCCCCAGTGGGATTAAATCAGAAGACACTGCGAGGCGGGCTCTCGGCCAGCGCGGCCGCACAGGCGCAGCCATCCTGACACCAAATGATGCCAGAAGACGGGCAGCGCTAAGTGTCATGATCTCAATGGCAAGAGAACATAGCATAAGCATATATAGGAACTAGCTCTTGGAAGATGGGAACTGAGCTGACCATGAACTAAACCTAACGCACAACTAGCAGTGGCCGGGTAGCATGCCTACGTTGATTCTAGATGCCCAGCACCAGCCGGAGGACTAAATAATGCTAGCAGAGGAAAATATCAGTCCTAGCTCACCTCTAGAGAAATACCCCGAAAGGAGACAGAGGCCCCCCACATGTATTGGCGGTGAATAAAGATGAAATAACAAACGTAGTATGAAAATAGGTTTAGCAAATTTGAGGTCCACTTACTACATAGCAGAAGACAGAAAGGACACTTTCATGGTCAGCTGAAAACCCTATCAAAACACCATCCAGAAATTACTTTAAAACTCTGGCATTAACTCATAACACCAGAGTGGCAATTCCTGTTCACAAGAGCTTTCCAGACACAGTAACGAAACTACAGCTGTGAACTGGAACAAAAATGCAAAAACAAACATGGACAAGAGTCCAACTTATCTAGTAGTTGTCTAGGAGCAGGAACAAGCACAGAGAGGCTTCTGATAACATTGTTGACCGGCAAGCAACTAACAGAGCAGCAAGGTTATATAGCGACTCCCACATCTTGATGGGAACAGGTGAACAGAGAAGATGAAGACACCAGTTCAATTCCACCAGTAGCCACCGGGGGAGCCCAGAATCCAAATTCACAACAGTACCCCCCCCTCAAGGAGGGGGCACCGAACCCTCACCAGAACCACCAGGGCGATCAGGATGGGCCCTATGAAAGGCACGAACCAGATCAGAGGCATGAACATCAGATGCATTCACCCAAGAATTATCCTCCTGGCCGTATCCCTTCCACTTGACCAGATACTGGAGTCTCCGTCTGGAAACACGAGAGTCCAAGATTTTCTCCACAACGTACTCCAACTCACCCTCAACCAACACCGGAGCAGGAGGCTCAACGGAAGGCACAACCGGTACCTCATACCTGCGCAATAATGACCGATGAAAAACGTTATGAATAGAAAAGGATGCAGGGAGGTCCAAACGGAAGGAAACAGGGTTAAGAATCTCCAATATCTTATACGGGCCGATGAACCGAGGCTTAAACTTAGGAGAAGAGACCCTCATAGGGACAAAACGAGAAGACAACCACACCAAATCCCCAACACAAAGCCGAGGACCAACACGACGGTGGCGGTTGGCAAAAAGCTGAGTCTTCTCCTGGGACAACCTCAAATTGTCCACCACCTGCCCCCAGATCTGATGCAATCTCTCCACCACAGCATCCACTCCAGGACAATCCGAAGATTCCACCTGACCAGAGGAAAATCGAGGATGAAACCCCGAATTACAGAAAAACGGGGACACCAAAGTGGCAGAGCTGGCCCGATTATTGAGAGCGAACTCCGCCAATGGCAAAAAAGCAACCCAATCATCCTGGTCAGCAGACACAAAACACCTCAGATATGTCTCCAGGGTCTGATTAATCCGCTCGGTCTGGCCATTCGTCTGAGGATGGAAAGCGGACGAAAAAGATAAATCTATGCCCATCCTAGCACAGAATGCCCGCCAAAATCTAGACACGAATTGGGTCCCTCTGTCAGAAACGATATTCTCAGGAATACCATGCAAACGAACAACATTTTGAAAAAACAGAGGAACCAACTCGGAAGAAGAAGGCAACTTGGGCAGAGGAACCAAATGGACCATCTTAGAGAAACGGTCACACACCACCCAGATGACAGACATCTTCTGAGAAACAGGCAGATCTGAAATAAAATCCATCGAGATGTGCGTCCAAGGCCTCTTAGGAATAGGCAAGGGCAACAATAATCCACTAGCCCGAGAACAACAAGGCTTGGCCCGAGCACAAACGTCACAAGACTGCACAAAGCCTCGCACATCTCGTGACAGGGAAGGCCACCAGAAGGACCTTGCCACCAAATCCCTGGTACCAAAAATGCCAGGATGACCTGCCAACGCAGAAGAATGAACCTCAGAGATGACTCTACTGGTCCAATCATCAGGAACAAACAGTTTATCAGGTGGGCAACGATCAGGTCTATCCGCCTGAAACTCCTGCAAGGCCCGCCGCAGGTCTGGAGAAACGGCTGACAATACCACTCCATCCTTAAGGATACCTGTGGGCTCAGAGTTACCAGGCGAGTCAGGCTCAAAACTCCTAGAAAGGGCATCCGCCTTAACATTCTTAGAACCCGGTAGGTATGACACCACAAAATTAAACCGAGAGAAAAATAATGACCAGCGCGCCTGTCTAGGATTCAGGCGCCTGGCGGTCTCAAGATAAATCAAATTTTTGTGGTCAGTCAATACCACCACCTGATGTCTGGCCCCCTCAAGCCAATGGCGCCACTCCTCAAAAGCCCACTTCATGGCCAAAAGCTCCCGATTCCCAACATCATAATTCCGCTCAGCGGGCGAAAATTTACGGGAAAAGAAGGCACAAGGCCTCATCACGGAGCAGTCAGAACTTTTCTGCGACAACACTGCCCCAGCTCCGATCTCAGAAGCGTCGACCTCAACCTGAAAAGGTAGAGCAAAATCAGGCTGACGCAACACAGGGGCAGAGGAAAAACGGCGCTTAAGCTCCCGAAAGGCCTCCACAGCATCAGGGGACCAATCAGCAACATCAGCACCCTTCTTAGTCAAATCGGTCAATGGCTTAGCAATATCCGAAAAACCAGCAATAAATCGACGATAAAAGTTAGCAAAGCCCAAAAATTTCTGAAGACTCTTAAGAGAAGAGGGCTGCGTCCAATCACAAATAGCTTGAACCTTGACAGGATCCATTTCAATGGAAGAGGGGGAAAAAATATATCCCAAAAAGGAAATCCTCTGTACCCCAAAAACACACTTAGAACCCTTCACACACAAAGAATTAGACCGCAAAACCTGAAAAACCCTCCTGACTTGCTGGACATGAGAGTCCCAGTCATCCGAAAAAATCAGAATATCATCCAGATACACAATCATAAATTTATCCAAATAATCACGAAAAATATCATGCATAAAGGACTGGAAAACTGACGGAGCATTTGAAAGACCAAAAGGCATCACTAAGTACTCAAAGTGGCCCTCGGGCGTATTAAATGCGGTTTTCCACTCATCCCCCTGCCTGATTCGCACCAAATTATACGCCCCACGAAGGTCAATCTTAGAGAACCACTTGGCCCCCTTTATGCGAGCAAACAAATCAGTCAGCAACGGCAATGGGTATTGGTATTTAACAGTGATTTTATTCAAAAGCCGATAATCAATACATGGTCTCAAAGAGCCGTCTTTTTTTGACACAAAGAAAAAACCGGCTCCTAAGGGGAATGACGATGGACGAATATGTCCCTTTTCCAAGGACTCCTTTATATATTCTCGCATAGCAGCATGTTCAGGCACAGACAGATTAAATAAACGACCCTTTGGGTATTTACTACCCGGGATTAAATCTATGGCACAATCGCACTCTCGGTGCGGAGGTAACGAACCAAGCTTGGATTCTTCAAAGACGTCACGATAGTCAGACAGGAACTCAGGAATTTCAGAGGGAATAGATGATGAAATGGAAACCACAGGTACATCCCCATGAGCCCCCTTACATCCCCAGCTCAACACAGACATAGCTCTCCAGTCGAGGACTGGGTTGTGAGATTGCAGCCAAGGCAATCCTAGCACCAAATCATCATGTAGATTATACAGCACCAGAAAGCGAATAATCTCCTGGTGATCCGGATTAATACGCATAGTTACTTGTGTCCAGTATTGTGGTTTTTTATTAGCCAATGGGGTGGAGTCAATCCCCTTCAGAGGAATAGGAGTCTCCAAAGGCTCTAAATCATACCCACAGCGTTTGGCAAAGGACCAATCCATAAGACTCAAAGCGGCGCCAGAGTCGACATAGGCGTCCGTGGTAATAGATGACAAAGAGCAAATCAGGGTCACAGATAGAATAAACTTAGACGGTAAGGTGCAAATGGAAACAGATTTACCAAGCTTTTTAGTGCGCTTAGAGCATGCTGATATAACATGAGTAGAATCACCACAATAGAAACACAACCCATTTTTCCGTCTAAAATTCTGCCGCTCGCTTCGGGACAGAATTCTATCACACTGCATACTCTCTGGCGACTTCTCAGTGGACACCGCCAGATGGTGCACTGGTTTGCGCTCCCGCAAACGCCTATCGATCTGAATAGCCATTGTCATGGACTCATTCAGACCCGCAGGCACAGGGAACCCCACCATAACATCCTTAATGGCATCAGAGAGACCCTCTCTGAAAGTCGCCGCCAGGGCGCACTCATTCCACTGAGTAAGCACAGACCATTTACGGAATCTTTGGCAGTAAATTTCCGCTTCATCTTGCCCCTGAGATAGGGACATCAAAGTTTTTTCTGCCTGAAGCTCCAAATGAGGTTCGTCATAAAGCAACCCCAAGGCCAGAAAAAACGCATCCACATTGAGCAACGCAGGATCCCCTGGTGTCAATGAAAAAGCCCAGTCTTGAGGGTCGCCCCGGAGCAAGGAAATCACAATCCTGACCTGCTGTGCAGGGTCTCCGGCAGAGCGAGATTTCAGGGACAAAAATAATTTGCAATTATTTCGAAAATTCTGAAACCCAGATCTATTCCCCGAGAAAAATTCCGGCAAAGGAATTCTCGGCTCAGATACAGGTGCATGACAAACAAAATCTTGCAAATTTTGTACCTTCGTGGCGAGATTATTCAAACCTGCAGTTACACTCTGAAGATCCATTACAAACAGGTGGACACAGAGCCATTCAAAGATTAGAAGGAGAGAAAAAAAAAAAAAAAATTTCAGCAGACTACTTATTTCTCTCCTTTCTCAGCCAAGGATTTTAACCCTTTAGTGGGCCGGTCAAACTGTCATGATCTCAATGGCAAGAGAACATAGCATAAGCATATATAGGAACTAGCTCTTGGAAGATGGGAACTGAGCTGACCATGAACTAAACCTAACGCACAACTAGCAGTGGCCGGGTAGCATGCCTACGTTGATTCTAGATGCCCAGCACCAGCCGGAGGACTAAATAATGCTAGCAGAGGAAAATATCAGTCCTAGCTCACCTCTAGAGAAATACCCCGAAAGGAGACAGAGGCCCCCCACATGTATTGGCGGTGAATAAAGATGAAATAACAAACGTAGTATGAAAATAGGTTTAGCAAATTTGAGGTCCACTTACTACATAGCAGAAGACAGAAAGGACACTTTCATGGTCAGCTGAAAACCCTATCAAAACACCATCCAGAAATTACTTTAAAACTCTGGCATTAACTCATAACACCAGAGTGGCAATTCCTGTTCACAAGAGCTTTCCAGACACAGTAACGAAACTACAGCTGTGAACTGGAACAAAAATGCAAAAACAAACATGGACAAGAGTCCAACTTATCTAGTAGTTGTCTAGGAGCAGGAACAAGCACAGAGAGGCTTCTGATAACATTGTTGACCGGCAAGCAACTAACAGAGCAGCAAGGTTATATAGCGACTCCCACATCTTGATGGGAACAGGTGAACAGAGAAGATGAAGACACCAGTTCAATTCCACCAGTAGCCACCGGGGGAGCCCAGAATCCAAATTCACAACAGCTAAGTGTGCCTGGCCACGGGATAACATAACAGCGCAGGCTCCGGGACGGAATCAAACAACGCTGAGGAGCCGGGCCACGGCGCCAAGGGGGTAGGAATGACGGCTGTGCTGCGTCATATTACGAAGGAAAGTCCCACCTCCGGGACGGTTTTACGGTATCAGTGGACACATTTTATAAGTGTTAAGTTCTGCGTGTGCAAGGAGCTAAACAAAAATAGCTACCTTTTCCTTGTGCAGCATTACTGCTGCACAAGGTGGCTCTTTCAGTAACAAACGCCTTGGGGGGGGGACAGATTCCCTTACATTTCAGTTGTTGTGTCAGCGTGGCGGTCGCAGGACACATTGCCGGCTTCACAGCTGGGGATCAGCTGACGTTACTGAAACCCAATAACACTGGGTCGTATGTTTTGACTGTGCAGACGGCACTTCTGAGCCTCAACTGGCGGTGTTGGAGCCCAGGAATTTAAGTTCAGGTGGTAGAAAGATGAACACAACAGGAGACCTGGATAACGTATACAGTGACCTAATTATTTAATCAGGAAGAGGAGTGGCAAATTCCTGCGAGATCCAGGCCTTGTTCATTTTCAGGAAAGTAAGCCGGTCAACGTTATCGGAGGATAGTCGCATGCGACGGTCAGTTAGTACACCACCTGCAGCACTAAAGACACGTTCCGATAATACACTGGCCGCAGGGCAAGACAGCACCTCCAATGCATACTGGCTTAGCTCTGGCCATGTATCCAGCTTTGAGACCCAAAACTTGAAAGGGGAAGAGCCATCTGGGAGTACAGCAAGAGGGCAAGACATGTAGTCTGTCACCATCTGACGGAACCGTTGCCTCCTGCTGACTGGAGCCGTCTGTGATGGTGTAGACTTTTGTGGGGGGCACAGAAAACTGTGCCACAGTTGGGCCATACTGGTCTTGCCTTGGGCAGAGGCACTGCTTCTGCTCCCTCTTTGTGCAGAGCCTCCACCACTGCCTGGACGCACTGAGCTGCTTTGGAATGCACTAGCAGCACTTCTCTCAGTTGGAATGGAGAAGATGATGGAATTGACCAGTGTGTCTTGGTACTCCCGCATTTTTCGCTCCCGGTTCAACGGTGTGATGAGGCTTTCTACGTTGTCCCGGTAGCGAGGATCGAGGAGGGTGAACACCCAATAATCAGACATGTTGAGAATGTGGGCGATGCGGCGGTCGTTTCTCAGGCACTGCAGCATGTAATCCACCATGTGCTGCAGACTGCCAACTGCCCAAGAAACGCTGTCCCCTGCTGAAGGCGTGATCTCTGCCCGCTCGTCATCACCCCACCCTCGCTGTACACACTGAGTACTGGACAATTGTGTAACTCCCTCCTCTGGACGGATGTCTTCCTCCTCCATTGACTCCTCCTCATCCTCCTCACAAACTGTCCCCTGCCTACGCGTTTGTGAGGAACCACGTGGCGCTGACTGTCCAGAAGATGATGGAAATGGTGAATCCTCATCCTCCACCTCTTCCACAACATCATCCCTTAGCGCTTGCAGTGATTTTTCAAGCAGGCAGATAAGGGGGACAGTCATGCTGACTAGTGCATCATCTGCACTCGCCATCCGCGTGGAATAATCAAAGGGACGCAAAACCTGGCAGACGTCATTCATAGTGGCCCACTCTGTGGTTGTGAAGTCTGTACGGCGCTGACTGCGACTTCTTTGCGCCTGAAGCAGCTGGTACTCCATTACAGCTTGCTGCTGCTCACACAACCGCTCCAACATATGTAACGTGGAATTCCACCTGGTAGGTAGGTCACATATGATGCGATGTTCCGGCAGGCGGTGTCGGCGCTGCAGAGCCGCAATGCGCGCTTTTGCCGTGCTGGAACGCCGCAAGTGAGCACACTCTAGGCGGACCTTGTGCAGCAGTGCATCAAGATCCGGATAGTCCCTCAAAAAGCTCTGCACGACCAAATTGAGCACATGTGCCAGACATGGGATGTGAGTGAGGTTGCCGAGGCCCAGAGCTGCCACCAGATTTCGGCCATTATCACACACTACCATGCCTGGCTGGAGATTCGCTGGCACAAACCACACATCGCTCTCCTGCTTGATGGCATTCCAGAGCTCCTGCGCTGTGTGGCTACGATTCCCCAAAAAAATTAATTTCAAGACGGCCTGTTGACGTTTGGCCATGGCTGTGCTCATGTCGGTCGTAACAGGTACACGTTCATCACGGGTCCATGTGGAGGTGGACTGTGACGGCTCCTGCAGCGATGATTCTGAGGAACTGGTGTAAGAGGAGGAGTCAATGCGTACAGAATGGATTTCTGCAATCCTTGGAGTGGGCAGGACACGTCCTGCGCCACTCGCACGGTCTGTACCCGGCTCAACGACATTAACCCAATGGGCAGTGAGGGAAAGGTATCGCCCCTGTCCATGTTGACTGGTCCACGCATCGGTGGTGAGGTGGACCTTGCTACTGACGGCGTTCAGTAGCGCGTGTTTTATGTGTCCCTCCACATGCTTGTGCAGGGCAGGGACGGCTTGCCTGCTGAAGTAAAAGCGGCTGGGCACATTGTACTGTGGGACTGCCAATGACATCAAGTCACGGAAGCTGTCAGTCTCCACCAGCCTGAATGACAGCATTTCCAGTGACAGAAGTTTGGCAATGCCTGCAGTCAGAGCCTGTGCTCGTGGGTGGTTTGACGAGAAAGGCCGCCTTTTCTCCCATGCCTGTACTACCGATGGCTGTAGACTGGGCTGGGAGTGTGTGGATGACTGGGAAAGTGGTGCTGCGGGTGGAATTACAGCGGGTCTCTGGACAACAGGGCCAGAGGTTCTTCCACGGCGATCCTGGGAGGAAGCCGAACCAGCTGCGTGTGAGCTGGAGGAAGAGGCAACACGAGCTGAAGAGGTGGTAGCTGCCGCTGTTGGTTGGCCTAGCTCTTCAGTGTGTTTTTCTAACTCCGCCGGGTGCCTGGTGCGCACATGTTTCCACATGTTGGAGGTATTGAGGTTGCTGACATTTTTCCCTCTTTTGACTTTTTGATGACACAACTTGCATCTGACATAGCAAATGTCATCTGCAACTGTGTCAAAAAAGGACCAGGCACTGCAAGTCTTGGGAGCGCCCTTTTTGGCTTTTGGAAGAGACATGCTCCTAACGGGTGCCAAAGCGGAGGCTGCAGGATCCGCAGTCTTCCCCCTCCCTCTCCCTCTTTGGGCCGTACGGGGAATCTCTTCCTCAGAGCTGCTCCCACCACCTTCCTGTCCCTCACGCCAAGATGGGTCAAGGACCTCATCATCTACACTACCCTCTGCCCCCAACTGCTCCTCCTGGGTAGTCTCAGCAGCAGAGCACGCACCAGTAAGTGGCACCTGAGTGTCATCATCAGCTGATGCGGCCTGCGATGTGGTGACCGGAGCCACTGGCCCACCCGCCTCTTCAGAGTAAGAGAGAAAAAGCTGTTGGGCATCACTGCACCCTGCCTCTTCTTCCATTTCTCCAATGCTGCTTGGCTGGCCCCCTGTTTCCAAGCCAAGAGATTCAGAGAACAGAAGTAGAGACGGCTCCTGTCCTGGGCTCTCTGTCTGCCTGGGCAATTTGGCAGGTGGTGAAGAGACAGATGGCTGCTCTCCAGTGCTCTGTGTCTGAGAGGATGTGGCACTAATTGAAGTTGATGCATTAGCTGCCATCCATCCGACAACGGCTTCAATTTGTTCTTCACGCAGCAGCGGTGTACGGCGCTCTGACACAAAGCTGCGCATGAATGACTGTTGCCTGGTGAAAGTGGGTGCTGATGAGTCACCGGTGCCCGCAGCAGGCACAGAATCCCCACGTCCCCTCCCTGCTCCGTGCCCACGCCCACGTGCCTTACTCACTGCCTTCTTCATCTTGGTTGACTGATAAAGATAAGCAGAAAAGTACTAACGGCTTTGTGTGCTTATTCCTGAACAACTCCTCCTAACAGGTATAAGAAACACTAATTTTCTAAAGTGTGGACTAGACTTTAATATGAGCTAATGTGGCCTACACAAATGTAAAGTGGTGTAACTGGTGTGTTTGGTGAACTTTATTATTTATTTATTTTTTTGGGGCTGAACTGACAACAGATAGAGCTGCAGTCACACGGAGACCGTGCAGACAGCCGTAAACGGCGCTGCAAGGCCCAAAAACCCTCCTCTGCGTTATCCTATGTAGTGTTTTTCCACAAGTTAGCTGGAGACGGGTGGAAAGACACTAATAGGAATTTTTTGAAAAAATGTGCAGCAGCCTGCACTACTTAAAACAAAATGAAAATTGATTTGGCGGTATGACGCAGTGAACAACCCTGAGCTGGAGACAACCAGGCTATGGCTGCTCACAGACTACAGGGCGAGCTGCAGTCACACGGAGACTGTGCAGACAGCCGTAAACGGCGCTGCAAGGCCCAAAAACCCTCCTCTACGTTATCCTATGTAGTGTTTTTCCACAAGTTAGCTGGAGACGGGTGGAAAGACACTAATAGGATTTTTTTGAATAAATTAGCAGCAGACTACACTACTTGGAAAAAAAAAAAAAAAAAGAACAGTATGAGGCAATGAACCACCCTCCCTGAACTGAATACAACCAGCTATGGATGGCCTATGTGGCTGCACTCAGACTAGAGAGTGGGCTGCACTCACACACACACACACACACACAGACCTTGCAGATCGCTGTGAAAACAGCGCTACAAGGCAAAAGCAAGGTGAATAGTAGGTGAACACAGCGGTTGCTAAATTAGCCTTTGGAAAGCACAAAGAAGCAAATCGCTATCTCTAAACTGGCCCTCAGTCAGCAAACAGCGTCCTGTCACTAACTGAATTCACAGCAGAGTGATCGCAAAATGGCGCCAGCGACTTTTAAACTGCATCATGACATCATTTCAGCAGCCAATCACTGCCTTGCCAGTAGTTTCATGCCCTCCATGCTAAACAGGATGTGCCCACACTTGGAATCATTCTCATTGGCTGAATTTGTGCATTTTGAATCTGGGAACTTCCGATTCCGGTATCCGATACGCGGCAAGTATCGGAATCCCGGTATCGGAATTCCGATACCGCAAGTATCGGCCGATACCCGATACTTGCGGTATCGGAATGCTCAACACTACTTATAATGTGATTATGAGAAGGTCTTTAGCGGATTCAGAGTGTACGTCCTTAAAGGCAATGTTAAATTATTGTTCCAGAATTTGTATTAACCAGAATACCCGGTTGGGTAAGAAAAGTTATTTATAGCATGTTGCTATGATATTTAACCATGTTTGTAACGTTCAAGTGTCCTCACCTCCCATAAAGGGAAGCTCTATTCAAGTATACTTATTGTTATTGCACTCAACAAAATTGTATGTCTTTTTGCTAACCTGTATTGTTGTTTTCTTCCCAGTCCCGGAGTACTGGATTTAACCGGGGGGGGAGTGCAGCGCCCCAGAGTCTTGGTCGTTGCAGTACTGTGGCTCTGCCACTAAGGGGAGCTATGGTACGTCTGATGGCACTGAAGGAGTTCATCTGATCAGGTATCACAGACACCAAGACATTTCACCGCCGGGCCTCCAGGGGGAGCTAAGGGTTCTATTCATTAGGCCACTCCTCACACACTGGTAAAACTGGGGGTCAGGCAGGAAGTTAGACAGAAAGCTGACTGGGTTGGAACCAGGCAACACCTTGTGGCAGAAGGTGTTGCGGGAGAAGATTCGGTAGGGTCTCTGTCAGGAGTGGGATCCTGACAGAGACTTGGCAACTAGAGAGAAAGCAACGGGACCGTGCCTGCTCAGTATAGCGGCGGTGCCCAAGAAGGGATTGGAAGTGAGATAGATTGTGCTGAGTGAGAAACGAGATCAAAGCGACAAGGAGAATACCAGTAGGGGTCGTGCTGTAAGATCGAGGCAACATTCTACTGAGGCGCACAACCGGCGGCCAGAACGCCGAGGGAGTATTACAATATTCAGCTTCAAGCAATACTCTAAACAGCGGCAGGACAGTCAGTCTAAGGCGGGCTGTCTCACTTAAATCACCTATGCAGTCTTGGGGGGCAACTTGTGGAGAGGGGCGACTCTAGGGTCCCGGAAGAGCTCCGAGCCTACCCGTCAAACGGGTGCCGTTCTAACCGTAACATCAGGGAGGAACGGGGAATTAGCAGAACATCATCTAATTGAGTTGTGAGGGAACTTAAGAAACGGACACAACAGTTGTGGGGACTTTCCGTAAGCACAGCAGGGAAGGACCGCAACACATAGCGCTAGAAGGAAGGCACAGATTTCTACCTGCTAAGAGAACTCTGGAGGTGCCATTGGACCGGCCGGACTTGCGCAGCCTGGCTATCTGGACTCCGGACTGAGGACCCAGAGATCTTCAGTAAAGAGGTAAAGAGACTGCAACCTGGTGTCCTCGTTATTTACTGCACCGCACCACTACAGCGTCACCATCACCATCATCATCCATCATATCTTTCACTGTACGCCCCTCAGCAGGGTCACGGACCAGGCCTAGCCACCGTGACAACCCCAGAGCAGAGACTCAGAGGCCCGGTACCGGGTACCCCTCGGCCCTGCGGCAGTGGGGGCGCTACATTAGTCATTTACGTCTTTGTAAAATTAAGGTAATTTATAGCCTTACATCGTTTATATCGTTTATTATTCATGCACACTATACAGAAACTAAATACTTGTATGACCCTGTTTTGTTATACAATGTTTAATAAAATAAAAATTTTACGGTTTAAAAAAAAAAAAAAAGTCGTATCGGCAGTTGGTAAGGGGTTAATATTGTGTGCAAAAAAAATTTTGCTTTAACAAAATGGCACCGGTTGTGTTCTGTGTATCAGTGCAGGAGCGTTAATATGTTCAACAGCGACAATTTCTTTTTCTTGTGTGTGTTCCCACACTGGTCCTCGGAACACAGCGGGCTGCGCAAGTGCAGATTAAGAGCATTGCTTGCCGATAGATGCAATTGTGCATGCGCCAGCACCGCTTTGTTGAAGTAAAATTTCTCTTTTTTGAAGACCACAATATTAAATGCGCGGCAAAAAAGATCCGCTTACAACCATTTTGACAGAATGTGCCAAAGGAGAGTACATTTTCATTCCAAGAATTATACTCATTCCATCTGATTTGGCTTTTGATTTTAAATGCCCCCAGTTTCCAGTTCAACTGGCATTTGCAATATCCATTAACAAGGCTCAGGGACAGTCCTTAAAAGTAGTAGGGATTGATTTGCAATCTCCATGCTTTTCTCATGGTCAACTTTACGTGTCCTGTTCAAGAGTTGGAACAGTCAAAAATCTGTTCATCTTTGCACCGGAAGGAAAACCCAAAAATGTAGTTTATCAAAAGGCTCTTGAATGAGTTGACAATAAAATACTATCAATACTTTGGTAATCATTTAGTTAATTTGTGTTGCAAATCTGTAGTGTTGAATATATGACGTGAAATGCTTTTATGTGCAGTATAATCATTATAATTTGTTATAACTAACCACAGTTAGTTACTATGCCTGGGCAACGCTGGGCTCTTCAGCTAGTACATAATGAAGGAGGAAACAATATGTAATGAGGGAGAGGACT
Organism: Ranitomeya variabilis; assembly: GCF_051348905.1. Taxonomy (NCBI): domain Eukaryota; kingdom Metazoa; phylum Chordata; class Amphibia; order Anura; family Dendrobatidae; genus Ranitomeya; species Ranitomeya variabilis. The sequence continues at coordinate 509,550,530 of NC_135235.1, forward strand.
ATACTTTACTTTAGTAACTACATATTTAGGGGCGGCATAAAATAATAAGAGAGGAAGGACACTGAATACAAAGGAATAATCAGAGACTTAGCACTGGGAAGAGGGGAAAACATATCTGAGTGAGCACTCAAAGCAAGTTTTTTAAAGACATGTAAATATGAATATAAATATACAGCATATATGGCATATACAGTGGGGAAAATAAGTATTTGATACATTGCCAATTTTGCACGTTTTACTACCTGCAAAGAATGGAGAGGTCTGTAATTTTTATCATAGGTACACGGCAACTGTTAGAGACAGAATCTAAAAATTAAAAAAAAAAAAGAAAATCACATTGTATAATTTTTAAATAATTAAATTTAATTTTATTGCATAAAATAAGTATTTGATCACCTACCAACAAACAAGAATTCTGGCTTTCACAGACCTGTTAGTTTTTCTTTAAGAAGCTCACCTACTGTGCGCTTATTACTTATATTAATTGCATCTGTTTGAACTCATTACTTTTATAAAATTCACTTGTCCACAAACTCAATCAATCACACTCCAACCTCTCCACCATAGCCAAGACTAAAGAGCTGTCTAAGGATACCAGGGAAAAAATTGTAGACCTGGAGAAGGCTGGGATGAGCTACAGGGCAATAGGCAAGTTGCTTGGTGAGAAGGCAATAACTATTGGCACAATAATTAGAAAATGGAAAAAATACAAGATAACTGTCACTTTTCCTTAGTCTGGGGCTTCATGCAAGATCTACCCTTGTGGGATAAGGATGATTATGAGAAAGGTCAGGAATCAGCCCAGAGCAACACAGGAGGAACTGGTCAATGACCTGAAAGATGTGGGACTGCAGTCTCAAACATTACCACTAGTAACACACAAAGCCATCATGGATTCAAATCCTGCAGGGCACGCAAGGTCCCCCTACTCATGCTAGCACATGTCTAGGCCTGTTTGAAGTTTGCCACTGACCATCTGGATGACCCAGAGGAGGCATGTGAGAAGATCATTTGGTCAGATGAGACCAAAATAGAACTTTTTGGTATCAACTCCACTCACCATGTTTGGAGGAAGAAGAATGAGTACAACCCCAAAAACACAATCGCAACTGTGAAGCATGGTGGAGGAAACCTCATATTCTGGGGGTGCTTTTCTGCGAAGAGGACAGGATTACTGCACCTTATTAAAGGAAGGATGGATAGGGTCATGTATTGTGAGATTTTGGCCAGCAACCTCCTTCCCTCAGCAAGAGCACTGAAGATGGGTCGTGGCTGGGTCTTCCAGCATGACAATGACCCAAAACACACAGCCAGGGCAACTAAGGCTTGGCTCTGTAAGAAGCATTTCAAGGTTCTGGAGTGGCTTAGCCAGTCTCCAACCCTGAACCCAATAGAAAATCTTTGGAGGAAGCTGAAACTCAATGTTGCCCAGTGACAGCCTCGAAACCTGGGAGATCTGGAGAAGATCTGCATGGAGAAGTGGACAAAATCTCTGCTGCAGTGTGTACAAACTTGGTCAAGAACTGCAGGGAACGTCTGACCTCTGTAATTGCAAACAAAGATTTCTGTACCAAATATTAGGTTCTGTTTTTCTATTGTATTAAATACTTTTTTAATGCAATAAAATGCAAATTAATAATTTAAAAATCATACAATATACAATATGATTTTCTAGATTTGTTTTAACCTCTTAACGACCAGAAGTTAAGATTCTATCTCTCACAATTGAAGTGTGCATATGATAAAAATTACAGACCTCTCCATTCTTTGTAGGTGGGAAAGCTTGCAAAATCGGCAGTGTATGAAATACTTATTTTCCCTACTGTAAACTTTCACTGTGTGAGCTCCACCTCCCAGTATGACTTTAAAGTCATGTTCACGCATTCAATATCAGGTCAATATTTTACATCAGTACTTGCAAGCCAAAACCAAAAGTAGGTGAAAAAAAGTGGTGCACTAGTCTCTTTTAGGGATGAGCGAACAGGCTCGGTGATACTCGGATATCAGTCAAGTATCTGAGTGCTTGGACATGCTCGGCAAATGGCGATCATTAACCAGTGCCTGATTTCAAACTTGAATCCCTGCTCTGCATGTTTGACACCTGTTACACAACCAATAAGCATGCAGGATTTCCTGCAACTCACTGTAATGCCGTAGCCATCTTGGTAGTGGCATTACTTTGATTGGCTGGCTATGTGACATCATCAGCGGTTATAAAAGCTGTGACAGAAAGTGCCTGTCCAGATGAGTGTGTGCACAGTATAACGAATCAGAGTCCAGTAGTGTTGATACTGGTGCTGAAGCATCAAACTAACAGTACTTGTAATGACCAATTTTATGCTTTGCTGTTTAAATCAGATACATTCTGAAATTAGCCTACGGATGGAGAAAAAGTTACAGGAGTAGGGAGAGTGACTAAATACAGTCTCTAAACAGGGATTTGGACTTTGCAGTCTATTGTTAAATATAAAGTCTCGACAGTTGACTACATTTTTATTTTATGGGTGACAGAATTGACTATATTGTCATCCATATAGTATTAGGTGTTGTGTGGTGCATTTCTGTGTCATATAACATTACAAAAAAAAGCATTGAAACATTTTTCCTGGATTCAGTTACTCACCCATAGAGTAAAGCATTGAAACATTTTTCTGTATTAAATTACTCAGCAATAAACTATTACATTCTCTGCACTACATTCCGCTGTTAAATAGTAGTCCGAGAAAGCATTCAACATTTTTTCCATATTTAATTTCTCATACATATTGTAACAACTCTGCTGGCATCACGGCATGGCCTCTCATCTCTCACACTATCTTACCCACTGCTCCAGGTCATGTTATGGTTTCTGTTTCTTGCCAGCTCCATATTCTGTGCCTCTGCTCTCTGCATGCTTCCTGGCTGTGTGCATAGTGGGGCGGCGCCTGCACTCTCTGGTTCTTATAAGAATCAGGTGCACCTGTCTAATATGGTCCTGACAAATTACCAAGAGGCCTCCAGTATTTAGTGCAGCTCCACCCAGTGGACTGGGCCTGTGCAATGTGTTAGCTCAGTTTGTGTTAAGCTTCTGAGTTTGCCAGGCCTTGCTCTGTGTTACTCCCTCTCTAGAGGCTTTTCTCAGTGTCCTTGCCTTGATCTTGTTGTCTGCCCTCCAGGAGGCAGAATATCCTGGTCCCTGTGTCTTTGTTCTTGTTCATTGTCTTGTTCCATTACCTTGTCTGAACTTAGTCCTATCTCTGTCTCCTTGTCTGTGGCTTCCTTCCCTGCTGTGTCTTTCCTTGCGTTCTCAGTCTGCTTATGCTCCGCACTCTTGCGGCTCTGCCTGCTCTGAACCCTTGTGACTTTGCCTGGGCTCCGCTCTCTTGCAGCTTTGCCTCTGCTCTGCACTCCTGCGGTTCTGCTCTGTTCTGCTCTGCTCTGCTGCTGCAGAGACCTCTTGCTGCAGCTCCTCTCGGCATTCCATGCGGTTCCGCTCTGCTTAGCTTCTGTTGCTGCTCCATCTCCTGCTGCTCTACCATTCCTATCCGCAGCCTTGTGGTTCTCTTCCTGTGTGAACAGGTCCCAACCTGTTCCTTCACACTCCATTCCTTCCTGCTTGTTTCTGTACCTGCATCTCCTGTGTGAACAGGTCCCTACCTGTTCCTTCACCCTCCATTACTTCCTGCTTGTTTCCATACCTGCATCTTCTGTATGAACAGGTCCCAACCTGTTCCTTCCCACTCCATTCCTTCCTGCTTGGTTCTGTACCTGCATCTCCTGTGTTCTCTGCCGTGCCTGTCAGCCCTGTTTTCTCTGCCGTGCCTGCCAGCCCTGTGTTCTCTGCCGTGCCTGCCAGCCCTGTGTTCTCTGCCGTGCCTGCCAGCCCTGTTTTCTCTGCCGTGCCTGCTTGCCTACTCGTGCAAGTTTCAGCAGTGCTCTTCTGCCAGTCCTGCCTGATGCCCGCACCTGTCCTAGTGTTCCTGCTCTCCAAGTGGGATCAGCAGCCACAGCCAGACACCACCCTGGTGTAGCACCTGGCAGCTGCCTGCCGCTCAAGCCTGACCTCACCATCAGAGGCTCCAGTGAAGACCAAGGCAGCTGTCATAGTCACGCCCCTTCCAGGGTAGTCTGATTTGTGGCACAGTGGGGCCACAAACCCCCCCGAGCTCACGCCCACCAGATGGGGCATGAGCATGACACATATACTATTATGTGCTCTGTGTTACATTTCAGTGTGATATAACAGTCCCTAAAGTGTTGAAACATTTTTCTGTATTCAATTACTCATCAATATACTATTATGTGCTCTGTGCTACATTTCGGTCATATAACAGTCCAAAAAAGCGTTGAAAATGTTTTCCTTATTTAATTACTCATACATATACTGTTACATGCTCTGTGGTACATGTTGGTGTTATATAACAGCCCAAAAAAGCATTGAAAATATTTTCCACATTTAATTACTCACCCATAGAGTTTTACGTGCTTTGCAGTACATTTTGTTGTTTTATAACACTCCCAAAAAGCGTTTAAACATTTTTATGTATTCAAGCACTCATCAATATACTATATACTATTCTATGCTCTGTGCTACATTTCGGTGTTATATAGCAGTCCAAAAAAGAGTTGACTTTTTTTCATATTTAATTAGTCATACATATACTATTACTTTCTCTGTGGCACATTTCAGTGTTGCATAACAGTCCAAAAAAGCGTTGAAAATTGTTTCTGCATTCAATTACTCATTCATATATTTTCATATATTCTTATGTGCTCTGTGGCACATTTTGATGTTGTATAACACTCCCAAAAAGAGTTGAAACATTTTTCTATGTTCAATTACTCATTCAGTTACTATTACGAAGTCTGTGGTATATTTCAGCATTATATAACAGTCCAAATAAGTGTTGACAAATTTTTGTGTATTCAATTCCTCATCCATATACTAGAACTTGCTCTGTAGTACATTTTGGTATTAAATAACACTCTCAAAAAGGGTAAAAACATTTCTCTGTATTCAATTATTCATCCATATTCTATTACATGCTCTGTGGTGCATTCCTATAGCATATAACACTCCAAAAATGCATTGAATTTTTTTTCTTTATTCAATTACTCATCCATATGCTATTATGTGCACTGTGGTACATTTTGATGTTATATAACAGTCCAAAAAAGAGTTGAAAAAAAATCTGTATTCAATTACGTATCCATATACTATTACGTGCTCAGAGACTGTGTGTACCACACACTTTGGTGTTATGTAACACTCGCAAAAAGCATTGAAATTTTTCTCTATATTAAATGACTCATCCATGGAGTATTACTTGCCCTGTGTGCGACAGAGATGGCAGAATCACCCGAGACTCTAAAGGGAGTAACCGGAGGAATATCAGTCAGACTGGCCCACCGTACAACGGAGGATTCTTTGGTGGGCCCAGGCACTTACATCTGCTGGCACAAAGGGCCGGCAGCTGCCTAGGGCCCCTGCTGCTCCAGGGGGCCCCAAGCCAGTGGAACATCACTAATAGTGGCACACCCAGGTGCTATGGGTCCCCTGAGTCAGGGGGGCCAGCCCTGTGCCAGCGGAGCAGCATCTGGAGGAGAAGCCTGTCACCACTTCTAACGAGAAATGAATGTTCACATTTCCCCATGCCCCCATGGGTGTGGAGAGGGATGAATATTAATTTCACATAGCGGGCAGTGTTAGACACAGGCTGAGGCTGACAGTGGAGGTGTCAAGAGCCTGTGGTCCAGAACCAGACGCTTTCCTGGAACCACCAAGTCCCTAACCCTGGTGTGGAGACATGGGGTCATAGGAAGCTCTCGTCTGCTGGTTCAGCTGTCTTTAGAAAGACCGCATGGACAAGGGCCCATCCCACTGAACACCTGCTTTTTTTCAAGTTGGACAGAACACTACTCAGACAACACAGAGTGAGGTTTAAACAGTGTGGCAATAATTTATTGAACTACCAATAATCACTAACATATAGAACAGTCCCCAAAAATATGCTAAATGGTGCAAATTACAGAATCTCACAATTCCGCTCATTCATCAGGATTACAGAAGCTGCGACTTGGGAGTTTCCATCCTCTCCAGTGGCACCCACCTTTTGGCAATACCTGCGGAAGCTCTACTTCACTAAAAATGTCCAGTAGAGCTTGAGCCCCATTCTCCGCATCTATTGAGGACGGCAATAGCCTTTGGGTAGCAGGTGGCAAAGTCAACCAGGGTGAAGATGAACTTCTTTCTATTGTGGCTGGGGACAGCTAAGGGGCCCCTTAAATCGATGGCAACCCTCTGGAATGGTTCACCTTTCAAGGGCATGGATTGGAGCGGCAACAACAAGGTGCTCTCTCCCATCCATTGACAAACCGGACAAGAGGCTCCTTATTTCCGTACCTCTTGAGCAGCAGATTGGTCCTAGTCTTTTTGCCCATCATGTGACCAGCTGCAGTGACATCATCGGCCAAGCGTAGGAGTTAAGGTTGATACTGTGTTGGTACCATGAGCTAATGGACACAGGTCCAGGGTTTCTCTAGGCAAGATTTGGGCTTTTCCCAATATAACAGTCCATTCTCTCTTCTATACACCTCCCATTGATTTAATTACCAAGGTCGAGCAGCCATACTGCGGGCAAGCTCTAGGGTGTGGTCAATGAGTTGGGCTTCATTAAAATACTTGCATTGTATCATTTAGAAGAGGATGATGGAGTGTGGGTTCTCCTCAGGAGGCGTGGCAGAAGGATCCACGTCAGGGTGTTGCTTGGCTTGGTTGCGGGTGATGACTGTGACAAATTCACTGGACAGTCTTTGTCCTAGGTCATTCCACAAAATCACAGATGTGTTTGGAGGCCATCTATGAGTCCAACTTCGACCTCTCCCTGGTCAGTACCCCAGTCCAACTGCACACCTGATAGAGGCATGTCCCAGTGCTGACCTCCAACCTGAAAGATGGTCACTTGACGGCCTTGTAAAAAGTTATGGCTAAACAAAAAAGGGCAGGGTGCACCACAGTATATATTTCAAATGCAATTATAATAATCACAGGGTGCTACTAACGCATAGAAAGGAGGAGCACACTCTCCCACACTCCCATCTTTCCACGCCATCCATCTCCTTCCCTTCATCCAGGGGCTCCCTGCTGCCATTATCTTTATTGTCTTAGGGACTTTCTAGCTATTTACATGAGCTCCCCCTGTGATTACCACCTGGCAATTTTGCAGCACAGCATATCTATTTGACATTGCAGGTATTCAATATTGGATAATAACTTTGTCCACTATAATACATTTTTCTGCACTCTTGTTCCAATTTGTATAGTGCTATTTTGCACGCATGAGGGATTTAGGATGGCTTCCGGTCACAGTATGGACAATTGCTTTATCTTTCTCAGACATCGAGCTTACACCTGTGGGGACGCCCATATTCCAGGGTCCATGGTATGTGCACTCAGCCAACTATATTGACTTAATTGATTGTTATTTTATTATTTACGGCTGGATTGTTTTGACCTTATGATTACTTTTTGGAGTTCACATTATTCATGCATATTGCACTTCCATTATGAGTTCCTATGTTGCTACGGTATCATGTCCTAGGGTCACATAGATGTATTATAGTACATGGATGGGGGTGTTATCATTGTTGTTTTTAAATGTTTTTAATCATGTTTGTGCTTTGGTGACAATAAAGAAGTTTTTGATATTTTCGGTACCTCGGGTGTGCACTTTCTACATACGCATTAGCCTTTCCTCCAGTTATTGGGCCTGGTAAATAGTGTCCTGGAGGGGAAATATCTGGCTGGATCATGGAAGACCAAGTATCCAGAAGTCCATGGACCTGGATATCACTGACCTTGACTACCTGGATGTGGCGATGGTTTGCCGGTGTAGGGTGGCCAACCCGCTGTAAAATATGGATGGGATATATCACTTCCTCTGCTGCTGGTGTATCCTGGGCATAGCATCCCTCAGACCCTGCTGGATCGTTTTGACAGATGTTGAATGGCTGAACTGTTAGAGGGATTAAAGGCATGGGGCCCTGGCCTTAGGGACAATCTTTGACCATTTGTCCAAGGCGTCTGCATGTATAACAGAGATGTGGGTTGGGCAAATCACAGGTACTGTTGGTAGCTCTTTTTCCTGGTGGGGTTTCTGCAGGGTAGCAGGATTGTCTTGCTTAAGTGACTGGTGGCTAGTTGAACTGGCTAGTCGAACCTTTGGTTGAGGTGTCTTCTGCGATCAGTGGACATATTGGATTTCCAACGGGGTCGTTTGGCCGTAAACTTGTCAGCCAATCGGGCTGCTTGCTATAGCGTGTCGTGCTTCCTTTCAGCTATCCACTCTTGTATTCCTGGAACAATTTTCTCGATAAGTTACTAAAGCACTATCGCATCCCAAAGGGCAGCAGTGGAGTGGGCACCCATACCGTTGAGCCAGCAGATGCTATGTCATCAGAGATGACTGCCCAATTTTACATATGAGACCCCCTGGCGAGACAATGTCTGGTACTTGGTGAGATAAAAAGGGACAGCAGAGTGTTCTTAATTATTCCTTAGTCCTGGCAGTTCTGAGGCCCAGGAAGCGGTGCATGGTAGTCAAACTAGTCCACAGGTATTTAACCCAAACACCTGTGGTCACCTGGTGCATTAGTATCAGAATCTCAAAATCTTGCAGATGTTCATCAATTTTGGTGTTGGACTCATTAAACACTAGCATGTCTGTGAAATGTGAAGAGGAGATAAGTTCCTTGGTGGGGGGCCATTATGTGGGTAGGGTCTGGTGCTGGCAGTAGGGATACTGTAACACCGAAACTGAATCCATAACACAAGCCCTTCCCCAATTGAGGCTCCAACCAACAACTCCTGGATTCTGGCTGCTGGGACTGGGTTATTGCCAGACCGCCACTGAATCCTTGATCTGGCAATTCCTCTGGGTCCACCTCAGCTGAGTTTTTGTCATCCTCCACAACATTCTCAGCATCCCAACTGACCAATTTCTTGATCAATCCATCAAAGCTGTCACAGCTCCTGTAGTTACTGTTCTTGTTGTGGCTATACATCCACTCTGGGCCTTTTCCCAAGGCTGAGCTGGTGGGGTTGGACATGGTGGCGTCCAAAACCTGCTACGCAGGCCTCATCCATCCCGCCATCCTTCCATCCCACGCTGCTGATATAGAAGGGTTAATGTTTTGCCTTTAATTGCTTTTTGCCTTTAATTGCTAGAATTTCTAGAATTTATTCTTATGACGCTGTAGTATGGTAGTCTCTTCTTCAAGGAGACTATACTTCTTATCATATATGTTCTCAATAGCCAGCCTCAACATGTTCTTGGTACGTGGGAAATAAAGGTCAGCATGACCCAGGGTAACAGGGGGGAGGGCTACATGAATTACATTGAGAGTTACATTTGTTGTAAATGGTATAAAATACTGCCTCTTGCTCCATAAGATCAGATAAAGTGACTTTGCTCACAGCATGTGTGCAGTTTCCTTTTTCTCCAAGCGCGCTTGACAATTAAGGGCGTAACCTCCTGATTTGGCCTTACTGGTGATCTGGCATATCACTAGTACATTAATTTTACTTGGTGTAGTCCTTTAAAATCGGTCCCAAAATTCTAGCTTTCTAGAAATCTCCCATTGAAAGCTATTGGATCCTTTAATGCTATTTACTTTTCCTTCTTATCAAAATGTCACACTGCTGAAATTTATTGAGGTCTCTTAAAACAAAGGTGCGAATGATATCTTATAGAATTCATAAATAAGGCAACACTCCCATGAGAACTGGGGATTTCATAGGCGATGAGCATGAATTTCTCTAAGTGATAACTGATGCAGGGGATGTCTGGAATTCACCACTAGTTTAGCTGTTTCCTTCCTGTGTAAATTCTCAAAGGCTATTAGAGATAATAGTTTTGACCTTTTTGTGTTTTCTTTGCTTTTCTATGTAAAACAAAGTGAGCGTGACTTTCCAGCTATATTGGAACTAAGCAAGAATGTTTCATGATATGGCATATCTATCCCCTGTACCTTTGTTTTTTCAATAAACTGATCATTAGTAGAAGGAATTATGCTTATCATTTGTTAATAATTATGCATTTAAGAAATTTCCTGCAATCATTAGTTCCGGAAGGGGTAAATGCTTCTTCCTCATAAATAAAGACTGACATAATCAATAGTGATTACAAGCAAACAAGAAGTGGATAAAAACACGGAAAATAAGTGAAATGATCATCTACTGTAAAGTATTTCTTACATTTTAATTAATTCTAATTAGATATTAAAAAATATTTGTGGATTATTCTTCTTTGTTACCAATTGTTAGTTCATGTGAGTAATGTCTACTCTTACTATATGCACTAATGAGGGTGACTTTCTCTGGAGCTATCTGTAGACCAGTATTCTCTTTTAGAAATGACCCAATAGTAGCATGTGTGGAGCCTCCATAGTTTTTTTTTTTGCAGATATATTTAGTAGTGTTTCATTTCCCCTGTGGTTGTCCAGACTTTCCAAAGATCATAATTGATTATTAGGAGATCAATAAAAGGGTCATTTCATGAACATGTTATTATCAAGGAACCTCTTTAAAGGAACCAGTCAAATGATTCCTACTGGGCAAAGTGCATCAGGGCATCACTGCCATTACTGGTATATGGGGTCCTGTGAGCATAGGGGGCATGGACTGGTGAGACATGCTGGCTGCGTGTTTCAGACAGTCCAGGCCTCCCTCTTTTTTGCTTCTGCTCACTGGGATGATCAATGCTGGGAGAATACCGGGCAGACAGTGAGTGAGGGAGGATCAGTGCTGGATGGGAAACAGGCTGAGAGCTAGTGAGGAAGGATGTCGGACTGATTGGTTGAGCGTAAAGGAGGATTGGTGCTGGGAGGATGCCAGGCTGAAAGTGAGTGACTGAGGATCAGTACTGGGAGGATGGCAGGCCAAGAGTCAGGGAGTATCCGTGCTGGGAGAATACCGGGCTGACAGTGAGTGAGGGAAGATCAGTGCTGAGAGGACACCGGGCTGAGAGTGAGTGAGGGAGGGAGGATATTGGGCTGAGAGTAAAGGAGGCTCAGTGCTGGGAGGATGTTAGGCTGAGCTGAGAGTGATTGTGGGAGGATGCCAGGCTGAGAGTGAGTGAAGGAGGATCAGTGCTGGGAGGATGCTGGGCTGAGAGTGAGGGAGGATCAGTGCTGGGAGGAAACAGGGCTGAGAGTGAGTGAGGGAAGATCAGTGCTGGGAGGATGTCAGACTGAGAGTGACTGAGGGTGGTTCAGTGCTGTGAGGATGCTGGGCTGAGAGTGAGTGAGGGAGTATCAGTGCAGGAAGGATGACAGGCTCAGAGTCAGGGAGGGAGGATCAGTGCTGGGAGAATACCGGGCTCGTTGTGATTGAGGGAGGATCAGTGCTTTGAGGAAACTGGGCTGAGAGTGAATGAGTGAGGGAGGATATTGGGCTGAGAGTAAAGGAGGATCAGTGCTGGGAGGATGTCAGGCTGAGCTGAGAGTGATTGTGGGAGGATGCCAGGCTGAGAGTGAGTGAAGGAGGATCAGTGCTGGGAGGATGCTGAGCTGAGAGTGAGTGAGAGAGGATCAGTACTGGGAGGATGCCAGGCTGAGAGTGAGGGAGGATCAGTGCTGGGAGGAAACAGGGCTGAGAGTGAGTGAGGGAAGATCAGTGTGGGAAAGATGCCAGGTTGAAAGTGAGGGAGGATCAGTGGTAGGAGGAAACCAGGCTGAAAGTGAGTGAGGGAGGATGTAGAACTGACAGGCTGAGAGTGAGTGTGGTAGGATGCCAGGCTGAGATTGAGTGTGGGAGGATGCCAGGCTGAGAGTGAATGAGGAAGGATGCCGGGCTGAGAGTGAGTGAGGGAGGGAGGATACCAGGCTGAGAGTGAGTGTGGGAAGATGCCAGGCTGAGAGTGAATGAGGGAGAATGCCAGGCTGGGAGTGAGTGAGGGAGGATGCCAGGCTGAGAGTGAGTGAGGGAGGATACCAGGTTGAGAGTGAGTGTGGGAAGATGCCAGGCTGAGAGTGAATGAGGGAGAATGCCAGGCTGAGAGTGAGTGTGGGAGGATGCCAGGCTGAGAGTGAATGAGGGAGGATCAGTGTCTGGAGAATGCCGAGCTGACAGCAGCACAGAGTGGTTCATCCTGTGTGCATGATCAGTTTTTTTTTATCACCATAATTCCACAAAAAAATGCTGTAACAAGCGTTCAAAATATCACACCTATCAAAAAATGGTATCAATAAACACATTGCTTCGCCCCGCAAAAAATAAACCATCACACTCAATCACCTACTTTAAAAGTGAAAATCCAGAGTAAAGTGAAATAAGTCAGCTCATCTGGTTAATGCATGGATTCCTAATGCTCAGGAGGACTAGCATGGATATAGGCTGAGCAGCCGATGCAGGAACAAAAGAAAGATAGGTAGAATCCAGGGAGAGATTGTGACCTTGTGGTAAAACATAGCTTTTAATGAGCCATTTAAAATGCAAACATCACAGCATAGTGATCCACCAAATGCAATACTAGCACACAGCAGCACAGTGCACACAATGCAGCATTAGGACCAACGCATTTCAACTTGCGTCTTAATCATGGTACCAAGTCTTTCATTGGATTCTACCTATCTATCTTCTGTTAAAAATGAAAATGTTACGAGTTATAGAAAAAGGTGACACAACCCCCCAAAATGTTTTTTTTTTTTTTTTGCAAACTCCTTTTTTTCACCACTAAAATAATAAATAAACTGGACATGTTTGGTATCACTGTAATTGAACTCATGAGCAGAATTATATTACCAGGTCATTTTTACAACAAATTGTACATTGTAAAAACAATTCACAAAAAAACAATGCCATAATTGTATTTTTTCACAACTGCTCCCCACTTGGAATTTTTTTCTCAGTTTTCAGTACACTATGTGGTAAAATGAGTGGTGCCATTCAAGAGTACAATACACCCAGCAAAAAACAAGTCTGCACATGTCTATGTGGGCAGAAAAATGAAAGAATTATGGCTCTGTGAAGACAGGGCGGAAAAAATGGAAACGTAAAAGCAAAAATTGTCCACTGTATGAAGGAGTTAAAAACTTTTTTTACTTTTCAATCTGTAAAAGTTTTTAATCAGAGACATGTTTAGTCTTATTTGCATGAACATGTTAATGAAATGAAAAAAAGACAGAACAGGCCGGCCATTAATGTTGCATCTGTCAGTTAGGTTTCTTTCACGTGTCCGTGTTTAAAAAAAGTACATGAAAAAAATTATACTGGTGTCATCAGTGTGTAAGTATTTACCATCAGTGTAAAGTCCATGTGTCATCATTGTAGGGTCTGTGTGTCATCAATGTAGGGTCCGTATGCCATCAGCATAAGGTCCATGCGTCACCATTTTGTGGTTCATGTGTTTTTAGTATTTGCCCCTTGTATGTGGTATTATTGGTCACTATGTGGTAGTAATATGTGATCTAGTCATGGTGTGGTGGTATTTGTCCCTTGTATGTGGTGTTATTCAGTCAGCTCACAATGTTTATATAGAATACTTTAGGGAATCAAAAACCATGTCATATAAACCCCTATGAAAAGTTTTATGAGATATAACTTTTAAAAAAACACCTATATCAAGGAGGATACACATAAAAACCATTACTGAAAAAAACACATCATGGTGAAACTCCTATTGATTAGGATAATACTGGAAATACAGGGTAGGGGTTTACCTCAAGCACTAAGGTATACACGTAAAACAGATAGTCAGGACTAGGCTAAGAAGATACTGCTAGAGGAATATAACCTGCACATACCCTCAATCTATCCCAATCTTGTACCTGCCTACCAGCGGAGGTTGGCATCCTATATAAGCAACGTAAATAGCACCACCACTCCATGGTGGCTGCCCCTAAATAGCTCTGAATGTTTGCTAATCTAGTCAACAAGATAACAAGGCAAAAAACAATTCCATATCCATATTTGGAGTATATCTGCCAAATAAAGAGACAATGTGCAAAAATGAAAAACAAGTGCAAATAGTGCAAGAAAAGTTCCTCAAAACAGCAGGACTGGAGATCAGTTATACTGCACTGTTACCTGATTACTCATCTCATGCCTGTCAGTGGAGGTTGGCACCCTTTTTATATCAATAATGGCGCTTCGCTCCACAGCGGCTTTCCCTTGTATAACCCTCATATTAACTCTTAACAATGTAAACCTGGACTGATATAAAACTGATCACCAACTTTGCTTAGGTCACAACAATGCCATAGAAGGAACTTATCTGCGATCAATGCTGTTATTGTTTAACCAAAACCAAGGAGAAAGATATACCCAAATATCAATATAAGTTTCAAGTAGAAACACAACCTTATAACCAAAAAGACTACTTGAAAAAATTATACTGAACGCCAATATTGTAAAATCAAATATTTTATTATGATAAGACACTAAACAAAACTAAACACAAAAATATGAGGGAGGCAAGTACTATAAAACACAGAAGCACCGATGTAAGGGCCAATATGACAATTTATATAATTATACCCATGCTCTGGTCAAATAATTAATATGACTATGAACAACGGTAAGGAAGAAGAAAAAGGGCACATAAAATACCATTAGTTTATCCAAATATGTGGCTTAATGTGATCCCTTATAAGTAATCCAACTAAACAAAGTGCATAGTGCATACTGTGGAGTACATATAGCAGATCCTGCCAAGATTCAATTAATACATGGTGCAAATGCACATCTAGCAATCTCTAATAATATCAAACAAGATGCGGGGTTGAGGCACGGTATTTGAACGTGAACTCCGGTAAGGAATATCATATGCACTTTGCACTTTATCTTGTTTAAACTAATGGTATTTTATGTGCCCTTTTTCTTCTTCCTTACCGTTGTTCATAGTCATATTAATTATTTGACCAGAGCATGGGTATAATTATATAAATTGTCATATTGGCCCTTACATCGGTGCTTCTGTTTTTTATAGTACTTGCCTCCCTCATATTTTTGTGTTTAGTTTTGTTTAGTGTCTTATCATAATAAAATATTTGATTTTACAATATTGGCGTTCAGTATAATTTTTTCAAGTAGTCTTTTTGGTTATAATGCTGTTATTGTTACCTGCAGTAAGCTTCAACACGTTTCCTCATATCCAGGCTCCTCAGAGGCTGGTATTGATAATACCAGAAGTCCCATAATCGACGATGCTCAGATATGTATAGAGACCAGCTTGGTTAATGCTCAAACATGAATCCACTGTATCAATAATACAGACAACTCCCACTGATTACTGACCTTCCCACTTCAGCTAGAAGAAATCTCCATATTACCAAGCAATTCCCCGGTGTATTTTTTGTGTTATTCAGTCACTATGTAGTAGTAATATATGGTCTGTTCATGGTGTGGTAATATTTGTTCCTTGCATGTGGTATTATTAGGCAACTATATGGTGGTAATATGTGGTCTGGTCGTGGTGTGGCGGTATTTGTTCCATGCATGTGCTATTATTCGGTCACTATGTGGTGGTAATATATAGTCTTGCCATGGTGTGGCAGTATTTGTCTCTCGTATGTGGTATTACTCAGTCACAATGTGGTGGTAATATGTGGTCTGGTCATAACGTGGCAGTATTTGTGCCTTGTATGTCATAATATTCGGCCACTATGTGGGGGTAATATGTTGTCTGGTCATCGTATGGCAACATTTGTCCCTTGTATGTGGTATAATGCAGTCACCATGTGGTGGTAATATGTGGTCTGGTCATGGTGTGATTGTATTTGTCCCTTGCATGTGGTAATATGTGGTCTGGTCATGGTGTGTTGTCATTTGTCCCTTGTATATGGTATTATTTGGTCACTTTGTGATGTAATATGTGGTCTGGTCATGATGTGGCAATATTTGTCTCTCGTATGTGGTAATATGTGATCTGGTCATGGTGTGATGGAATTTATCTCTTGTATGTGGTAATATGTGATCTGGTCATGGTGTTGCAGTATTTGTCCCATGCATGTGGCATTATTTGGCCAGTATGTGGTGGTAATATATGGTCTGGACATGGTGTGGCGGTATTTGTTCTTTTTGTATGTGGTATTATTAGTCTTGGTATGGTGGATTGTGTTGTGTATGGAAGTCACTTGTTCTCTCTGATATAAATAAGGAGAAGATTCTTTATTTCCAACAGAGATTAATTACTTGGATGTTTAACTCCTCTCTGTTCTGTGACTATTAGACAGCAGCAATTAAACACTTACAGAGGTTCTCCTGGGAAAACAAGTAATTGCCTATGCTTACAACACATTCACACATTCAATATTTGGTCTGTATTTTACATCAGTTTTTGAAAGCCAAAATCAGGAGTTGGTGAAAAATGCAGAAGTAGTGACGTGTTTTATTATACTTTCCCTCTGACTGTTCCACTCATGGTTTTGGCTTACAAATAAGTGATGTAAAATACTGAACATGTGAATGTGGCCTAAGGATAAGTGATAAATTATTCATTGGTGGGGGTCTGACTTCTGGGACCCTCATCAATCAGCAGAATGTGGAACTTTTATCCCCATTAGAATGGAGTTCATGTGCGACATGAAAGCTAATCCATTCATTCCTGCAGTGGCTGCACTTGGCTTTTTCTGGTGAGGACAGAGTGTTGAAGTGGAGTTTTTCCAAGAGTGGGACGGTGGAAGCTTCAAAGGGTGAAGGGTCTCAAGGGGGCCTGAAAATGTTGCCAGTGTGGGGCCCTGAAATTCTGATGGCAACCCTGAACTGTGGGCAACATGAATTAGAGCCTGGCTACACGATTACAGCCAGGTATATCTTCTCTGAAATGCTCCAGAGTTTCAGAGAAAATAAATTCATGATCCAGCCATGCAATATAGCCAGAGACATGAAATGAATACTTAGGCTCCGCCACAGTCTCCTCTCAATGTGCAAATAAGGGAGAGACCTGTCAATCACCTGCAACAGCACTGGGAAGAGACAGCCTGAGCTAGAGTTAGACAAGTTTGATCTCCAGATATGTTTCTTGTGGTTTGATCACCTTGATTCAGATGACATGTGTTAGGCTCTGGAATTTTCCCACTGCACAGGGTAAATCCCAGAGCCTAACACATGTCATCTGAACGTGTGAGTGGCACAGCTCAGTTGCAGAGCATCTCTTTCGTCTTTGTGTGTGAGTTACACAGCTCAGTTGCAGAGCATCTGTTTTGTTTCTGTGTGCGAGTTCAGTTCATTTGCTGTTCACACTGAGTGGCTTTCAACTCAGTTTGTACGGGTAATCGCTAGTCCTGTGTTCCGTCATTATTCACTAGCAGCAGATTTCCATCTCTGCACAGTGGACCCCTGGTGGTGATTGCGCTTTATTATTTATTTTATTTAGTGCAATCCGCCAACCCTAACAACATGTTTCCTTAATAATTAGAGATTGTTCCAATAGGATAGCCCTTTTAAAAACTGTTAGAAAGTATAAGAATTTGGACTCTCCCAAAAGTCTAACATTTTTTAAATCGCAGAGGAAGGTGAATAGCAGCACCAGTGTTGAAACATGTAATTCTTTGTACGGAGGAGTTGAGCCAAATTATAGAGCCTTTATCAACATAAATGTCCAAATTGGATGTGCTCAGCATACATCAAGTAGATATTAACATTTTTTATTTCAAACTGTAGGTAAAAACTCTGAAAACATCACTGGAGCAAAGAACAGGATAAAGTCACTATGAGCAAAAAGTGAATTGATGTTCAATTGATGTAAAGAGTGACTTTATTGTTATCTTATATTTACAGATAAAGATAATAAGGCTTTTGAATGAGCACACAACTCTGGATAGAGAGAAGAGAACAGAGAGCCTTGATTAGGAGAAATGTTGTGAAAACTGCTGGATTGGTGATTTATAACTGTCTGTATCTCCTCAGACAATGAAAGGGAGTGAGGGGGAAAAAACAGCTAGCTGTTTACAATTCAATGAACCAGGGAGATTAGTCTAGGATGTTAAGAGTTAACTCTTCTTTTGGAATTTAACTATTGAGCACTCTGGCAAGAATCTGGTCAGGAACTAGAGGTCAGGCTCCATGGAAACCAGCTGTACACTATAAAAGATAACATTTCTCATTGCAGGTGAATGACAGCAGATAGAAAAACCAAGCCAATTGCAAACTTGCTTATGTTCTTGCTGTGAAACTAATTCAAGCCATTTAAGTACCTTGACAACACCCCTTTAATGCTCCAAATTAAACATATAAAATGCAGCGTAGAGCTCAATGTCTTCTGAAGCTATTTATTAGTTTAATTTTGCAAAATAACCACCTCATTATGTCAAGACTTACCATTCAGTAGGGAAGGATGGATGATTCACACCCTTAGCCACTGAGCCAATTTTTTAATCTTTCTATTGGATTGTTCAAATAAATAGCAGTCAATATTATTTACATTCTTTACACCCCAGTTTTATTTTTGGAAAAGCATTTTTATTCATATCGATGTTGCAATAGCCATCAGTAAAGTGGCCACCAATGCTGTCAATGTAAGAAATAGTATATAATATATATAATCTGTATATAAAGCAGAACCAACAAATCCTCTGGACTGCAGACTGTGAAGCACAGATACCAAATACGCCCTTCTGAAAATTAAAAGAGAACCTGTCAATTCTTTTGTTTTGCCTGTTTTTGCAAATACTGGCATTTTTCCATAATATACCAATTCATTTCTTTGAACTCTACATTTTTCCATTGTTCTGTTTTATCTCTGGAAAATGTATGAATAAATTGAAAGCTGGGCTGGGTGTTATAAGTTTGGGAAGGATGCAATTCCCATATTTCAGGGAAGAATAGTACCAAATATTGTTCTTAAAATCGAGATACTACTGAATTATTTCATGAGGGTTACAAATATCTAATAAAATGATGTCAGGATTGATGAATAGCACCCCCAAAAAACAAATTAAGGGATTCGCCAATAGTAAAACAATTTGAAAAGGTCAGGTGACTAGATGTTTCTCCATTGATGTGTGACCATTAGAGGCTGCGGAATTCCTTTGACTTTTGAACAGGGCAGACATAGCTGGTCCAGTCCTTCAAAGTGCCTGTCAATATGAGTATGAGTATAGAAGATGATGCTTCCATTTATTATTTGTAATTAATCTATGCCTAAAATAAATATCTTACAGTCCTACACTCCCTTTAAAATGAGGAAATGTTTTCGCATTTTCCGATCTTATTCCATCAGCTGTATCTTTTTTATCTATTTAATATTGCTGGACCTGTCTGATGCCCTTATTTTTGCTGAAAGAGTTGTGGAATTATTTCTTAGACTGGACTATATATTATATAATTTTACTTGTTCAAAAATTCTGTTGTTAATATTTTTATATTTTTTACATTTTTATTTTGTATATCTAAAAGTACTTGATAACTTAATTTTATGGATTTTTAGCAGTGAAATTTTAGCTTTTTCGAGTTTTTGAATTACAATGTAATAACTACAAAATAATGCTCTTCCATTCACGGTATTGCATATAAAGCCTTTCCCACTACAGTTAATTTTCACTTGTTTGGGTTTTTTTTTCTTTTTTTATTCTTTCCTCCCTTTCTCCTAAAAGTCCTAATTTTTTTATTTTCCATCGACATAACCGTATGAAGGCTTTTATGTTGCAGGACGATGTGGTTTTGAGTGACAGCATCCATTTTGTACTGACAAAGAGAAACAAAATCCAAGTGCAGTGCAATGGTGGGAAAAAAACACAATTTTGCCATTATTTTGGTGTTTTGTTTTTACATTGTATATTATTTGGTAAAAATAACCTAGCAGCATGATTCTGTAGGTGAATATGATTATGACAACACCAACTTGCTAAGTATTTTTTATTTATGTAATGAAAAAATTAACACTTATTTTTATGAAATTAATAAATAAATTAATAAATTAATATTTATTTATTCTGTGTCCTGTCACTTTTTTATTTTAACATCGATTGAGCTGTAAGAGGGTTTGCTTCTCACCTTGTGATCTGTAGTTTTATTGCTACTATTTTAGGGTAACTAGAGTACAAAGTTTGGATTAATTTTTAATTGCATTTTTTATGGACGTGCTCGAATAGACCTGATTTAGGCCTTAACTAGGTCAAGGGCTGTCAGTATTAAGGGATTGTACTAGACTAGAAATACATGGCTTGTTTTCTTAGACATACTGGCCCAGCTATCCTTTTATGGTGGATGATATTGCAGCTCATCTCCATTGAACAGAATAGTGTTAGACTTCAATTACACAACCTAAGGTTCACTGTGCCACTGATTTTGGGAAACACCTGCTATGTTTTTCTAACCCCATGCATGTCAAATGTTTTACTGTGTTATAGAGCTTAAAGGGGTGGTCCGAAGTACAAAGTTATTTTAAACCTAAATCCCTATCTATTAAGTGTCGTAATCTAAACTGTTTTTTAATATACTTGAATTAGAAATTCCCTATCATTCCCTATCTACACTATCAAGCTACTTTTCTTTTTTTTCACTACTTCCTTTATTTTCCGCATCCTCCCTGAAACAAAGCATCATCAGTGACACTCAATTCAGGAGCTGGGATAGTCCCTGCAATGTGCACAATGACAGCGCACTCTCAAATCAGTAGTAATAAACCGCCAACAAAGAGGTGTCAGAATATCTAACGTGCAGAGACTAAGTGACATCGCATGCGGGGTCAGCACTGGTCTCTGTATGCCAGGTATTCTGACAGTGCACTTAGATGATGGCTCCTTACTGCGGATATGAGCTGGCAACAGAGAGCATGCTGTCATTGTGCACATTGCACAGTGCACATTGCCTCTGACCCTGGATGACCTTTAGCTTCAGGATTCCAATATGCACTGGGATTCTCAAACAAAGCATCATCAAAAAAGTAAGAAGCAAATAAATAAGAAGAGCAGTTTGATAGTGTCGTTATGGAACGATAGGACATTTTTAATTCATGTATATTAGAAAACAGTTTATATTATGGCTCTAAACTGATAGGGATTTTGGAGGAAAATTACTTTGGACTTCAGACCACCCCTTTAACCCCGTCACCCCAAAGCCTGTTTTCACCTAAGTGACAGGGCCAATTTTTACAATTCTGACCACTGTCACTTTATGAGATCATAACTCTAAAACGCTTCAACGGATCCTGCTGATTCTGAGATAGTTTTCTCATGACATATTGTACTTCATGATAATGGTAAAACTTCTTCGATATGACTTGCATTTATTTGTGAAAAAACCAAAAATTTGTCGAAAATTATGAAAATTTAGCAATTTTCAAACTTTTAGTTTTTATGCCCTTAAATTAGAGAGTAATATCTCATAATATAGTTAATAGACAACATTTCCCACATGTCTGCTTTACATCAGCACAATTTTGGAAACATGATTTTTTTTTGTTAGGGAGTTATAAGGGTTAAAAGTTGACCAGCGATTTCTCATTTTTGCAACAAAATTTGCAAAACCATTTTTTTTACGGACCACCTCACACTTGAAGTGACTTTGAGGGGTCTATATGACAGAAAATGCCCAAAAGTGACACCATTCTAAAAACTGCACCCCTCAAGGTACTCAAAACCACATTCAAAAAGTTTATTAACCCTTCAGGTGCTTCACAGGAATTTTTGGAATGTTTAAAAAAAATTGAACATTTAACTTTTTTTTCACAAAATTTTTACTTCAGATCCAATTTGTTTTATTTTACCAAGAGTAACAGGAGAAATTGGACACAAAAAGTCGTTGTACAATTTGTCCTGAGTACGCCGATACCCCACATGTTGGGGTAAACCATTGATTGGGCACATGGCAGAGCTCGGAAGCGAAGGAGCGCCATTTGACTTTTCAATGCAAAATTGGCTGGAATTGAGATCGGAACCCATGTCGTGTTTGGAGAGCCCCTGACGTGCCTAAACAGTGGAAACCCCCACAAGTGACACCATTTTGGAAAGTAGACCCTTTAAGGAACTAATCTAGATGTGTGGTGAGCACTTTGAACCTTCAAGTGCTTCACAGAAGTTTATAATGTAGAGCCGTAAAAAAAATTCATATTCATTTTCACAAAAAATGATCTTTTTGCCCCAAATTTTTATTTTCCCAAGGGTAACAGGATAAATTGGACCCCAAAAGTTGTTGCGCAATTTGTCCTGAGTACGCTGATACCCCATATATGGGGGGGAACCACTGTTTGGGCGCACGGCAGAGCTCGGAAGGGAAGGAGCGCCGTTTAAATTGCAGACTTAGATGGATTGGTCTGCAGGTGTCATGTTGCATTTGCAGAGCCCCTGATGTACCTAAACAGTAGAAACCCCCCACAAGTGACCCCATATTGGAAACTAGACCCCCCAGGGAACTTATCAAGATGTGTTGTGAGAACTTTGAACCCCCATGTGTTTCACTACAGTTTATAACGCAGAGCCGCAAAAATAAAAAATATATTTTTTTCCACGAAAATTATATTTTAGCCCCCACGTTTTTATTTTCCCAAGGGTAACAGGACAAATTGGACCCCAAAAGTTGTTGTCCAACTTGTCCTGAGAACGCTGATACCCCATATGTTGGGGGGAACCACTGTTTGGGTGCACAGGAGAACTCGGAAGGGAAGGAGCACTGTTTTAGTTTTTCAAAGCAGAATTGGCTGGAATTGAGATCGGACGCCATGTCGCATTTGGAGAGCCCCTGATGTGCCTAAACAGTGAAAACTCCCCAATTCTAACTGAAACCCTAACCCCAACCCTAACCTCAGCCCTAACCCTAGCCCTAACCCCAACCCTAACCCTAGCCCTAACCCTAGTCCTAACCCTAGCGCTACTTTTACACTAGCGTTTTTTTGCATACGTCGCAATGCGTCATTTTGGCGAAAAAACGCATCCTGCAAAGTCATCTGCAGGATGCGTTTTTTCCCCATAGACTAACATTAGCGACGTATTGACACACGTCGCAAGCGTTGTGCGACGGTTGCGTCGTGTTGTGGCGGACCGCCGGCAGCAAAAAATGTTACATGTAACTTTTTTTGTGCTGACGGTCCACCATTTCCGACCGCGCATGCGCGGATGGAACTCCGCCCCCACCTCCTCGCACCTCACAATGGGGCAGCAGATGCGTGGAAAAACAGCATCCGCTGCCCCCGTTGTGCGGCGCTTGCACAGTATGCATCGGTATGTCGGGCCGACGCAGCGCGACGGCCCCGTACCGACGCTAGTGTGAAAGTAGCCTAACGGGAAAAAGGAAATAAATATATTTTTTAAAATTTTATTATTTTTCCCTAACTAAGGGGGTGATGAAGGGGGATTTGATTTACTTTTATAGCGTTTTTTGGGTGGATTTTTATGGTTGGCAGCCGTCACACACTAAAAGACGCTTTTTATTGCAAAAAATAGTTTTTGCATCACCACATTTTGAGAGCTATAATTTTTCCATATTTTGGTCCACAGAGTCATGTGAGATCTTGTTTTTTGCAGGACGAGTTGACGTTTTTAATGGTACCATTTTCGGGTACATGACATTTTTTGATCGCTTTTTATTCCGATTTTTGGGAGGCAGAATGAACAAAAACCAGCAATTCCTGAAATTCTTTTAGGGGGGGCGTTTATACCGTTCCGCGTTTGGTTAAAAGGATAAAGCAGTTTCATTCTTCGGGTCAGTACGATTACAGCGATACCTCATTTATGAAATTTTTTAATGTTTTGCCGCTTTTACACAATAAAAACTATTTTATATAAAAAAATAATTGTTTTTGCATCGCTTTATTCTGAGAGCTATAACTTTTTTATTTTTCTGCTGATGATGCTGTATGGTGGCTTTTTTTTGCGGGACAAGATGACGTTTTCAGCGGTACCATGGTTATTTATATCCATCTTTTTGATCGCGTGTTATTCCACTTTTTGTTTGGCGGTATGAGAATAAAGCGTTGTTTTTTGCCTCGTTTTTTTTTTTTTTTTTTTACGGCGTTCACTGAAGGGGTTAACTAGTGATATAGTTTTATAGGTGGGGTCGTTACGGACGCGGCGATACTAAATATGTGTACTTTTATTGTGTGATTTTTTTTATTTAGATAAAGAAATGTATTTATGGGAATATTTTTTTTTTTTTATTTATTTAGGAATTTTTTTTTTATTTTTTTTTTACACATGTGGAAAATTTTTTTTTCCCTTTTTTACTTTGTCCCAGGGGGGGACATCACAGATCGGTGATCTGACAGTGTGCACAGCACTCTGTCAGATCACCGATCTGAGAGGCACGTTCCAGAGGCTTGCCGGCGCCTGCTATGAGGAATTCTCAGCAGGCGCCGGCAAGCAGGGTCATCTCATGACCCGGAAGGAGTCCCGCGGCCATCTTGGATCCGGGGACTCCTTCCAGGTCACCGGAGCAGCGCGATCTCATCGCGTTGCTCCGGTGGGAGAGCGCAGGGAGCCCCCGTCCCTGCGCGATCCCCCTCTATACCGCTGTCACTATTGACAGCGGCATCAGAGGGGTTAAATGCCCGCGATCGGCGATAGCGCCGATCGTGGGCATTGCTGTGGGGTGTCAGCTGTCATATACAGCTGACACCCGCACCCGATCACCGCGGCGCTCAGCGCGAGACCGCGGTGATCGGGGCGCCGTACTAGTACTGCGGCTGGCACAAATGCAGTGCCAGCAGCGCAGTACTAGTACGGCGCATGTCGCGAAGGGGTTAAATGGCTCAGTTCATAGTTTTAAGATTCCAATTGTGTCAGTTATGTTTTCCCGTTTTCTAGAGTATGCACATGTCTCAGAATTCATGATATACCTATCATTATATAAATATATGCCCGCTAGTTTCAAGAGGTAATTTTTAAGCATGGCTAAAAAAGTTTTTTTGAGGCAAAAATTATGGTATTTAGCAAGTTTCAACTTTTAAAAGCTGAATTAAGAATTCATATTAATAAATAGGGTATTCTGTATTTTTTCCTAAATGACCTTTCATGAGCACAAAGAAAAAAGGCGTCATGAAATGTACGGAAAGAAATTATGGCGGATCGTCATTACAGCCTACGTTAATGTCCTCCATACTACAGTATCCCTGTTATCCCACGAAATTCCAGAGGATATGGAGTGGGTGGCTAATTTATGTTGCATTGGCTTATTTTTCTTTAAAGACGATAGATTAACTAGTGATTCATTTCTATTAGATCCGGTTGCCAACACTGAAGCAATTATTGTACAGTTGATTATGGTGAATTGCAAGAGAAAATATGTGAAAAATGCTCAATAGACTCTCCTCACTACCATCTCCTTAAGGGCTCATGGACAGCAATCATCTACAGAAATGTTTTTCATACCAACACGAGAAGCCAATTTCCTGTGTCACTTTCAATTGTATTGTCACAGAAGCCAGACATCATTGAGTAGAGACCATTAAGTAAATCTGTTCTTCCTGCTTTACATTGAAGCTGACAAAATGCACCTAATCTCTGGCTTAAGCTATTGAGCTTTGCAGGTGGTTAGGAATTGATCCACCCATTCATGTTATAGCAATTGACTATGAGCATCCGCCAGCTTGTTCATTGGAAAGGAATGTATCAGGTGTGGGCCGACACTGGTAAGGTTTACTTACTGAAAAACAAGTTTACATTGAAGGGAAATCTCTTCGCGATTTGGCATTTATTTATAGGATTTGATTTTTGAAGTGTCAATTGCATTCAGCTTCTCACAAGATAGTAAACTCAGTCAGCAATAAAATGGGATTTCTGCTTCTGCTCAAAATTTCATGTTTAAGGAACTAAACCGTTGAGGAAGAAACCAAAGTTTGTCCAAAATATTTGATTTACAAACAGAGATGTTGTCATTTTTCCTATTCAATTGCAATGGCTATTTACCGTATTTTTCAGACTATAAGATGCACCGGACTGTAAGACGCACCCAGGTTTTAGAGGTGGAAAATAGGGAAAAAATATTTGAAGCAAAAAATGTGATAGAATATTTACTAATATAAATAACATACTATTATATGTGGTGTTATTATATATAATAGTATGTTATTATGTTGGAAGCTACAGGTAGAAGATGGTCCTGTGGGACCAGTGAGGTGTCTGTGAAGTACTATATGAAGATGCTGGAGGGTGAGTATAAGAATGGGGGCACAGGGCTTATATTTAAAGCACCATTCCAACACTGAAAAATAACACTGGGGTGCTGCTTTAAGATCCCACGGGAGAACTATAACTCCCAGCATGTCCTGTGGATCCTATGGCATGCTGCAAGTTATAGTTCACCACAGGAGTGGCAGAGTTCTTTTTTATGTGTTGCAGTTACTAAACTTTTAATTATTACTTGTACAGGCTGTGCTCAAATCAGTGCAGGTCCTGCAGCCTGCCAGCCACGCTAGAAAACCAAACGTATCTCTCTCTACAGCTTACAGGACCTGTGGTGAAGTAATGAAGGTCTGGAGCATCACATGACCACACAGAGCCCTCCCTTTTCTTACCTCACCACAGGTCTGGAAGAGGAAGCTGCATTGCGTCTAGTGTGGTGTCTGCAGGACCTGTGATGACATAATGAAGAGGGAGGGCTCTGTGCTGTCATGTAATGCTCCAGCCCTCCCTCTTCATTACATCACCACAGGTCTCATAATGATGGGAGCACTCAGCATCAGCACAGCCCGCGATGTGCTGTCGGGTATGCGACTTCGGCGATCTCTCCTGTGGCACCCTACTCCTGCCACCACATCTTACATCCTTAAAAGGTTACTGAATTTGTGATCTTACTGAATACCACTGATGTTTTTTCAGTGATCTCGCATCATCTCACACTGTAACTGATGAAGGTCTGAAGCAAGACCGAAACGTTTTATTACTACAGTGAATCACATTAAATATGCTGTTTGATCACTTAAGTTGAGTGTTGGGTCTATTTAATATATACCTATGGTGTGGGATCCTACCTAAGCACCCTTACATAGTTGTGCATATGGTACCCTTTATTATGTCATCAACATGAAGCAGGGAAGGAAGACAGTACTGAAAGAACAGTGATGATCATCTGACCAGACCGCATTGTTTTGGGGTATAATAAAAGTTTTTTTTTAATCATGCAAAGGAGACTGGGGACTAGAGGTAAATAGAATGCTGTAAAAGAGGTATTAAAGATGGTGGCTGTACTTTATACTGGGAAAACCTATTTACAGGTTTCTTTTAAATTCTGAAAGGCAATTATTATTTTTGCTGTGACTTTAACAAAATAGTTGTTGAGGACAAAAGTTTTGAGACTCACACAAATTTTGTTTTGCACAAACTTTTCTGCTTCAGTGGTTTTTAGATCTTTCAGTCAGATCCGGGGGGGGGGGGGGGGGGACATATCATTGGTGCATCCTGGGCAGTCACATAGGAGCCCAAGGGTTCAGTGGGCCCATATTAACCTCCAAAGCAGGTGGTGGAATTGTCCATTATAATGATCTATTGGACTGCAAATTGCTCTTGCATAAGGACCATCTTCTGTCCGTGTTCTCCACTGGTCAGATGTTTCTAGATGTTACTAAAGTACAATGTTGATTCTTATTTTTCATGACTCATGCCTTTCACTCTGGCATGCTGAATATCAGTTTCTGGGTCAAATCCTGACAACCCTTTCTTGAATAACCAGTGCTTGGAGTTAATCACAATTTCTGTGTTTTTGTTTGTTCACTCTTTTTTTAGGAGAATAATAACTTTAGAGATTCCTGGTCATGGACCCAAAATTTAAATGTTTTGCTCACAAAGCTACTTAGTTATCACTTTTGCTTTGTGATGTGGTTTTCAACATGCTAGAAAAGGCGTTGTTCTTCACCAAATTGCTCTTGGATTGTTGGGCGAAGTTGCTCTTAGAGGATGTTTAGATACCATTGTTCATTCATGGCCGTGTAATTAGCCAAAATTGTGAGTGCATCATAGAGACCATGTCACAAGGCTAGAATGATAACAATGTGGCTCTGTGAGCAAAACATAAAATGTAGGGTCTATGGCCAGGAAACTCCCCAAATCAACAAAAAGTGGACAGACAAAAACACAGAAATTGTATAAAAAAAACCCTCCAAGTTGGTAAGAATGGATTGCCATCAGGATTTGGCCCAGAAGCTGATATCCAGCATGCCAGGGTGAATTGCAAAAGTCTTGAAAAACAAGGGTCAAAAGTGTAAATTTTTAGTCTTTGCATAAGCTTGATGTATTTATCCATAAAAGTGTAAAATCTTATGAAATGCCTATAACTGTACTTCAGTTCCCATAGAAATATCTGAATAAGATCTAAAATCACTGAAGCATCAAATTTTATAAAAATAAGCAAAATTTTTATCAGTCTCAAAACATGTGGACATAATTGTACTGGGAAAGCAGCCAGTCCATTTACATCTCCAACAGTGCCCTTTATGCAGCCTATTAAATTCAATGGTCAAACGGAGCGATTGATAGGTACTACAGGCCTTTAAAAGTAAATTCAAGTCTAGCAATCACTCTAAAGTTGGTTGCCGACTATTAAAACATAGTAATAGAAATAGGAAAAGCTCAGCCAATCTGACAAGTTAAAAGTAGTCAAAACCATGATCAGCATTTCAATGGTGACAAAATGATTAGTGGAAGCTCATTTCATACTTCATTTGCATTTTGTGTGGCATTATGTCAATGTTCTCATAGTTTTCAGTATTTTATTGTTTCAGTTTTATTTATACCTTGCAGCCAAGTACTTTCAGAGGTTACCTGGGTTTGTGATGAAAGTCTGCAGTCACCATGTGTCCCTGCAGAATTTAGAATCCTCACAGCATGCATATCGCTTGCCGTCGGGATTCTCTGATGCCAGCAGCGAGAGCAAACGGTCACTTGACCGCAAGTATGAGATTTGCATACATATGTTTATGTGCCGACTGGATGTGTGCGGCTTCACTTAATTCACTTGTACTGAGCGAGGCTGCACACATCTAGGCAGAATGTGGCCAGAAGTATCTAAATCACATACTGGTGGTCAAGTGACAGCCCTCTTTCACCACCGACATCGGAGAATCCTGACAGGATCCGGTGTGCATTCTTTGAGGACTCAGAAGTCTGTATTCACATAGAATGACTGCAGGCTATCATCACAAGCCTGGATGAACCCTTTGAAGGAAATGTAGGTTTCTCCTGGTTTATGAATGTACATCAGTGGTGGAGAATGTGGCAACTTTGTGTTCCTCATTGACACTTATAGTCAATCATGCTCTAGGGCAATGTTCTCCAACTCCAGTCCTCAAAAGCAACCAACAGGTCATGTTTTCAGGATTTTCCTAGTATTGCCTAGATGACAATTGCATCACATGGACAGGCAAGAATCTCATCACCCGGTGAAATACTAGGGAAATCCTGAAACATAATCTGTTGGGAGTTCTAGGAACCGGAGTTGGAGAACACTGCTCTAGAGTATCCCACAATCATTACTGCTTATTTCTCAACCTACCTTTCACAAAGGATGAAATATAAAAATAATTTTTAGATGCATCTGTTGATTGCAAGCATCTATGAAACTGTAATAACCTATATAAATGTAAATGTTCTTTCCTGAATTGGCATCTCAGTAAGATGTCTCAGTAGTAGAAACAGAAGAGATTACACATTTGACTCTACAGCAGGTGAAGAAGATAAATAGATTTACTTAGGGGATTCTATAAAGTGCATATATATCACTGTGGTACTCAAAAAAATGAGAGATTATTACAAATAGTTTGAAGGTGATTCAAGGCCATACACATAAACATAATCAACGGTTTATTGAAAATAAATCAAAATATCTGCAATATTAAAATATGTTAAGGCAATATTCAGTTTCTTTCTTTACAGTACAATATGTATACATTAATAAATAACAGAAATAAATATATTCCACCTTTTAAACCAATGGTAGACATGCCATAAGATTGATTGGGATTTACTTTAGAATGGTCTTAAAGTAGGGCAACTGATCTTTATAAATTTAGCATCCAGAATTTCACTTTTTTTTTAATTTGGGAAAGACATTGTCAAATTTGAAGAACGTCTGTTCACGTGTACGTTCCCTCTGACCATGCGCAGATCATCAATCGGAGGACAGATTCATGCTATTTTCAGCAATCAATGGAACAGTCCATGTGCAGTGCAGGTGAGATGGATCTGCTGGAGGGTGGATCTCTGCTGTGCTCAATAAAGCAGAGTCCTGATCATAGTACCCCTTTTCCATAATAGCAGGATATCATAAAAGGGCACGTTGGGGTTATCTAGACCAAAAAAGTGTTTTCATGGGCCACATGCCATTTGAAAGTTATTAAAAACACATTGGCAAGAGACAACATAGTGTTACTTTTCCAGTACATTGAAAATTAATGAACCAATAGTTTATAGTCTGAGAATATTAAAGGCAATATCATGAGGTTTTTTTTCATAAAATTATTTTCTTCATTTTTTAAAGTGTCCTTAAAAGGGTTACTATCACCTTGTAATAATATTTGGAATTGAGAGTCCTTGGGGTTGATATAGTTTCCTGCATCAGCCTTGTAAAACACTAATTACATCCAAATATAGAGTTAATCTGCAGGTAAATAGTGCTACAATGCTCTCCAAATGCCATACTGAAATGACAACTGTCAAGATAAAATTAAATTATTTCTTCCTGGGAGCCAACGGCTTTCAGGCATCTGTCAGTTAAAGATGCTTACATCCATCTCTATAGTGAGCGGTGCTGTGAGTGGTGACTGGAGCCATTCTATGCATGTCTCAATGACTGAAAACCGGCGGTTCCGGTAGGAAATAAGTTAATTTTCTTTTGGGAACTAAACTTACAGTAAGATAGCCATGAAGTATTGAAACAATATTTACCTGCAGATTAACCCCATATCTGCAAGTTAATAGCATTTTCTGAGGTGACAGGTTCCCTTTAAGTTTCATATTCAAGAAGAATTCATATAAAGTGGTGCACCATTTGTGCACCACTTTAAGACCCATATTATTTATTAAAAAATTTCTAAGGGCATATTACATTTTTCTATGAACCATTGGCAATTAGGGATAATGACAGCGATCCCTTAAAATATTAACTACTGAATGTCTTAGCAATGATATATACAAAAATCTACTGAAAAATAGCTAATAGTCAAGGATTTAGGAGAAGCCAGCCCTCACCTCTCGAAGATTACTAAACTTGTATTAGTGAACAAATCACAGCAGGATTTTTTTCTAAACTAAAATAAAAATCATGCTTAAAATCATCTGCACAGCGGGAAAAGACGTGTCTTGTTGCGGTATTCCTTGAAGGATCTTTATTACACCTGGATGACTTTTAACAATTTGGGTCTAACTCAGGGGTGTCCATACCCAATGGCCCCTAAACACATGTGGGGCAGTGGTTCAATATTTTCTTGAATTTGTACATCACAATCATTGGTAGAGCGTTAAAGAGTCAGGTGGGGGAGATGTATGAGTTGCAATTAAAGCACAACAGACCCTTATACTGTTCTCACCCGGGAGCCTTTAAATGTCTCTATCTGTATCTTTATGGAAAAAATAGGGATGGCTGGAATTGGGGGAGAATTTTTGATTCTATGTAAAAGAAGACATGAATTACATTTTCATACAGCAAAGATATCATTTAAGGTAAAATTTCTTTTTTATAAAGAGCGTCAGCTAGCCTATTTACACTTTTATTCATGGCGCAAATTGGACGCTTGTCTTTGGGCTATAGTACAAAGCATATACAAGCAGTTAGTTTCAAAGTCCTTTTCACTTCATGCAATCTCCAAAATGTACATCATTTCCTATAGTAGAACTTTGCAGTAGTCTCTCAACCCTTTTTCTTCTCTGCATAGTAGCCGTCCGTACAAGCGGGCTGCCATTATATACGTAACTGAATGCTCTGGAATATAATATGTAATATTAGAAATAACATACTGAGTATTTTCTCTTCTCTACTCCAGTCCAGTCATTCTTTTTAAGACTGCTAAATGGCCTGTTCAACTTAATCTGTAGATACTAGGTCAGCCTTAATCTTAAATTCCTTAAGTAACTCCTCAGACCGAATCTGTATGTGAGTTACAGATAAGACACATACAGGCACCTCATCCTTATAAAACATATAAATAGCATCAACCTTAGCACTGGGTGATTAATATGCATTTTCCAACTCGTGCTGGATTGTTTTGCTCCTCAGCCTTGCAAGTCGAGGCTTTTTGTTCTTTGCAGGCCTCAATATATCTTTTCCAAAATCTTTTAGTTCTGATTGATTGTGGAAGCGGGTATATCTCTTGCATCGGCATGAAGTCACCACTCGAATTTTGTATGTTCGCACTTCATTGTCAGGGCACATGAGTTGAATACGTTGAGAATGACTGTGAGCTGGAACACAGCGGTAATCCATTGAGCTCTGGCGCCACCATTTTCCTCGACCAATAGCATTTGGAAGGAGATGAGATGGCAAACATTGGCCAGAGCAAACCAGCTCTTTCACTGGTTTCAGGCTGCGACATGGACCATCTGTGATATGTTGAGCAGAACGTAGTTCTCTGCAGCTAAATTCTGAGGGATCTGAAGAAAAATTAGAAAGGTAAATATACTTAGTATGGATTGTTTAGTATGAGAATTTACATCAGTGACACATTAATCACCATTATACAAAGTGGTATTATTGGTGTATGGAATATAGCAAATATATTGTAGACTCCATACTATAGTATGATCTCAGACACTTGTAACCCAAAATGTCCTAAAATTGAGTTACTTTAATAAAACACTAATTGAATAAATAAAGCAAATATACACAGGGCAGTAACTTGAAGCTCCTGAGCCACAATGCAAAACAGGTTCTTCCAACTTCCATAAGTCATCTATATTACTTGTATCTTCTTATGGTACAGAAGGGCTTTGGACTTGATTGCAACTCGTATTTCTGCACAAGTGCAAAATACTGATGGAGCAACCACTCACAAACCCATCAATTGTGAGAGAGTTACTCCATCAAGTGAATGGTTGCTCCATCAGTATTTTGCACTTATGCTGCTCCCGCCTTTGTCATGGTGGTCTACTTCGTACTACTAGTGCATTGGTAATCTGACCTGGTGTTGGTAAGGCTGTATCTTTTTGATGTTTTTTGAGTTTTTGTCCTTCTGTGAGCAACTCTAATCTCTGCACCCCTTCTTAGCTTCATCTCCACTTTTACAAAATGTTGTCTATTTCAAAGAGATAGATCCAGAAGCTTCTATTGACTTTGAGCAGAAAGAGAGCAGCTCAGGTGGGCCTCACTTTTTTCTTTCTAATGATTCCCTTTACATAGGAACTCCAAGATTGACAAATTATGGGGTAACAAAAGGGCCAAAGTGCAAGTTACACTTCTCTAGAACAAAGTTGTCCACTTTGATGTTTGCCATGAAGCCTCCTTGTCTTTTTGTATAGAACTACTTTCTACTTCTCGTGCTTAGGGGCGGGACTGTAAGCAGAGTCTTTTCTTCTGGCTCTATCCTGCTCTATGCCAGAGAAACCAAGGAAAGACCTGACCAAAGGCCTGCCCCGAAGCACAAACATGTTCATCATAATAGTGACTGACTGTTTGTGCTTTGGGGTGGCCTGTGGGCAGGTCTTTCTTTTGTTTCTCTGGCTTAGAGAAGAAGGTAAGACTCTGCCTACAGTCCTGCCCAGAAGCTTGAGAATCCCATTAACTGGAAACTTTTAATTAGAATTAGACAAGAACCACAAGATGAATTTCTTCACCCCAGGTATCATTTTAATCAGTTTAACACTGTCAACTTGACAGTGTATGTAGGTTACTTAGCAAAATCCTGCTGACAGGTTAACTTTAAAAATTATAAAAACTAACTTGTGACCTCAATGTTACAAATTGGATAGAATTTAAGAGTTATTATAAAGCCAAAATAATACTAAGGTCATAACCATAGAATAATAATACATTTCTATCCAGACACGGTTGAAAGCCTCAAATCCCTTTCTTCCAACAAGAATATCAATGTGTTACTTTGGTAACTCCTGAAGGCTCAACATTTAGTTTGATCATAACATGGATGAACTATAGCAAAAGACTTCGGGCAAATGTAAAGTTCAATAATGTGTCTAAGAACTATCAAATGCAAAGGTCAGAAGGATCATTCATCTTAGAATAATTCAACATATAAGAAAAGAAAAACAATCAAATGTAAGTCACACAAACAATATCTGGCTTGACTGTAATTTACTTACATCAACATCCAGAGCTGATATGTTCTTAAGTGAAGTCAATGCTTAATTTCCTATTTTGCCAGTGGAGTTTGCATCTGGAAAAAGCTTCTACAGTTCAAGTGTACATGTTCCAAGAGTAAATCTTATTGAAAGATACTTTTACAATAATTTATGAACTTGAGCCAAATTGTAGCTTTTCGCGTTACTTCCAAATTAACATATCACTCCCTTATTTCAAAGTAGCTCAGTAGTGAGCCCTGCAGCTAGGACAACAAAACCATTGATTATAACATAAGAAGATTCTGGTCCACAGAAATTCTCAACTTTTTCATTGAAGCTTTGATTAGTATGAATGAGTGGAACTGAATGTTTCCAACTTCACAAGCAATATATCCCCTACTTCTTCAGAAATTTGAAGTATGCACAAAATGTGCATAGTGCTAACACCGTAGAAGTAAAAAAATGTAGGCATGAAAGTACTTAGCAGGTTAAGGAGTCTGGATGTCTAAATAATCATAACTTTGTAATTCACCCATATACAATTTGCCAGTTTTTTCATTATAAGACACTGAAGATCAAGAACAAATGCTAGTCACCACATAGGAGATATGTTTATCAATGATCTACAAAACAGATAGAGGGTCTAATAGCAAAGTTCAAAATGGGTTCTCTCCAATTTGGTTTTGCCACCAACTGAGAGAAAGGAATAGCATTTGTCTTCCCCATCTGAGACTCTTTGGCAGGTTCAGCCCCACCCCCATTCGTAGTAATGCAGTTGCTTTGAATAGGAGAATATCAGCATTTTTTTTTATTGTTGGAGTGTGCGGTCATTTGTATTCTTTTATACAACCATTAAAGACTATTAGAGAATGAAGGGCACCCACCGCATATGTCACAACTCCCCAGGAACATCTAAGAGGCTACCAGAAATAGGGGCAACTTCTTGGATGGGTTGGTGGAGCTCCCATGCATCGCCAAAGCCACCTGAAACTTCCTGGTAACTAGTGATGAGCGAATATACTCATTACTTGAGATTTCCTGAGCA
Source organism: Ranitomeya variabilis (assembly GCF_051348905.1). Lineage (NCBI taxonomy): Eukaryota > Metazoa > Chordata > Amphibia > Anura > Dendrobatidae > Ranitomeya > Ranitomeya variabilis. The sequence goes on from NC_135235.1 coordinate 509,585,706, forward strand.
CGCTCGGGTGACCTCCGAGTATTTTTTGGTGCTCGGAGATTTAGTTTTCATCGCCACAGCTGTATGATTTACATCTGTTAGCCAGCATAAGTACATGTGGGGGTTGCCTGGTTGCTAGGGAATCCCCACATGTAATCAAGCTGGCTAAGAGATGTAAATCATTCAACTGAGGTGAGGAAAACTAAATCTCCGAGCACTAAAAAATAGTCAGAAATCTCAAGTAACGAGAATATTCGCTCATCACTACTGGTAACCTGAATTTTTAGAAGATTTCTAGTGCATGACATCAAGATGCTTCTTAATTAAACAAAGCTTTGGTGTGCATCATCCATTAAGAGTTTTGTATTCAGGCTTAGAGGGGCATGGTCTACAAAAAAGGGCATGACTATGGGTGAAAAGTTTCACCAAAGTCCATTGCGAGCTGTTGCCTTTTGGGTATACAGCTGGAAAAATCTGGAAGTATAATCTCAATTCGGTATCAGCATTGGGGGATGTGATGTCCTGGTGCCTAATAGTATCCTTGAAGTAAACTCAGTATGATACAAAATAAACATGAATTGTTTTATATACAAGAGCAATCCAGGGAAAATAATGAAGTTATACGCATACTACAGAGTGCATGACAGTGATTCATAGACCACAAAAGATAGAGTCCTGGTATCATCCTTCACCCCCAGGCCCCATTCGTTTTTCCTGGAGTGTTTCTTCTAACTATAATAATATACGAAAAAGAAGATTTCCTATACTAGTGATGATTCAGCCATTTACATTAACCTAAATAAAATCTGTTATTAAAAGTCACATCATCACTTTTTTCTTTTTCTGTACCATTGCACTCATCCCCAGCACCGCAGAGTAATTTTGTTCTATCTCTGACTGAGGAAAGGAGTTCTTATATATGAGCTCTGCACAGTTTGTCTCAGATTAAATAATAAAGGAAGTGTAGACATTTATTCGTTACCCTAGTTCCACTACAATCTAGTAAAAGATATATCCTCTGTAAAGGCATCCCTTATTTAGCCAATGTTAGACTAAAAAAAGCAGAAAAACAAATGCTGATACTGTACAGATCTGTAATACATTTCCAATAACATTTTAGTGCCTGGAGAAAATAGAATTTTATTCAATTTTTCGAGTCTGTTTTTCTCTGATCAACACATATATGAAAAGAAGCCAATTTTAATAAAGGAAGCTGGAAAAATGTATTTCATTTCTTAAAGTATATATTTTTCACCCTACGGACATCACATCTAATCCAAATGCTTCATCAGATTAATGGGTTTTCAAATTCAACTTATCAAGCTTTCTAGAATTCTGGAGTTACATGGTCTAATGCTTCAAAGCACATTTTAAATGTGCCTTGTGGCCATTAACACAGGCTTTACTTTATAAATGGTTTATTACGTGTCCTGGAGTAAACACTACCAAATGCTCCATCTAGATGTAGAACTGATGTTTACAAGAAATCAACCCTATGGATTCTACAATGGATTCCTGCAGAATGCTTGCTTATTATGATGAACTGCATTTTTATGCATGTATGGTATATGTAGCCATCACATGTAGTATTATGTAAATGTGCACATAAGGTGGAAGGGTTGAACTGAGAGGTCAGACAACTGGGCACTGCATAAGTGCCTAGAGCATTGGAAAAATGTTTAGAATTGAGAGTCCTCAGTGGTTGATACCTTTTAATGGCTAACTGAAAAGATGGTAACAAATTGCAAGCTTTCGAGACTACACAGGTCTCTTCATCAGGAATAGACTAAAAGAAATTCTGGAGAATCACATATTTATGCATAAGACACCAGAGGAAAAAAAAACAGAAAAAACATGGATAAGACAGGTGACATGAAGCAGAATTACTACGAGTGATAAACAGTTATGTCCATAAATATTGGACCAGTTCTTAGATAAGGAATGTTTTATTGTCCTCTGATTGGGGTCTGGTTCTGTTGTGATGACCCCACATGGTCTGAGGGGCAAACTCCTTAGTTCCTTAGTTGATGTAAAAAGACACATGGACATAACTGTTTATCACTCATGGTAATTCTGCTTCATGTCACCTGTCTTATCCATGTTTTTTTTTCTGTTTTTTTTTCTCTGATGTCTTATGCATAAATATGTGATTCTCCAGAATTTCTTTTAGTCCATGCCTGATGAAGAAACCTGTGTAGTCTCGAAAGCTTGCAATTTGTTACCATCTTTTCAGTTAGCCATTAAAAGGTATCAACCACTGAGGACTCTCAATTCTAAATATTTTTCTATCTACTGGCTAACACGGTACCAAGATATTTATCTTTCCTGTATCAAAATAGAGTATTGGAGTGTCCCGCAACCCTCCACCTAGAAACTTCATCACATATAGAACATCAAATCCCCTACTTTCCACACTAATTTAAATAAGAAAATTGTAGTTTCTTACAGCTATCACTAGACGACGCTCTTCGTGGACAGACTTATACATTTAGATAAAGGAAACCTGGGATTTTGTGGTGCAAACATGCTCATGTCAAAACTGAGCATTTCAGAGTGAGGAAGTAAATGACCTTATAAATTACACATCATAAACCCGAATCTCTCTTCCAGAACCAAGGGGCATTGCACAGATCATCTTTCCTTATTTTGCTCACTGTCAGATTTAATATTGATATAGCCCCCACCCCTCCATTTGTTATTACATCTGAATGTAGCAAAAAGTTATTATTAGGGTCAATTTACATAGTCTGACTATACAGGTGCTTCTCACAGAATTAGAATATCATCAAAAAGTTTATTTATTTCAGTTCTTCAATACAAAAAGTGAAGCTCACATATTATATTGAGTCATTACAAACACAGTGATCTATTTCAAGAGTTTATTCCTTGTAATGTTAATGATTATGGCTGAGGCTAGCTTCACACTAGCGTTCGGCAGGGCCTTCAGCCCCGCCTACATCTGCATGCATCCTGCGTACCCTATCTTTAACATTGGGTACGCAGGCCATACGTATGTACGTGGATGCCTCCGCATGCGTAGTTTTGAAGCTGCGCCGACTGCAATAAAATGCAACATGTTGCATTTGACGCAGGTCAGGGCAGCGTCAAGATGACGCTTGCGGAGGCATCCACGTACATCCGTATGGCCTGCGTACCCAATGTTAAAGATAGGGTACGCCGGACGCATGCAGACTTGGATTGACCTGAAGGAAGAGGTGCAGCAGTGGGCGGGCTTCACTTAGAAAGAAGGCTTTCATCTGCAGTCCTGCCGAACACTAGTGTGAAACTAGCATTACAGCCAATGAAAACCCAAAAGTCATTATCTCAGTAAATTAGAATAATTAACAAAAAAAGCCTGCAAAGGCTTCCTAAAAATTTAAAAAAGGTCCCTTAGTCTGTTTCAGTAGGCTCCACAATCATGGACAAGACTGCTGACTTGACAGATGTCCAGAAGGCAGTCATTGACACACTCCACAAGGAGGGTAAGCCACAAAAGATCATTGCTAAAGAATCTGGCTGTTCAGAGTGCTGTATCCAAGCATTTTAATGGAAAGTTGAGAGGAAAGAAAAAGGTGCACAAGCAGCCAGAATAACTGCAGCTTTGAAAGGATTGTTAAGAAAAGGCCATTCAAAAATTTTGGGGAGATTCACAAGGAGTTGAGTGCTGCTGGAGTCATTGCTTCAAGAGCCACCACACACCAACGCATCCAGGACATGGGCTATAAGTGCTGCATTCCTTGTGTTAAGCCACTCATGACGAATAGACAACGCCAGAAGCGTCTTACCTGGGCCAAGGAGAAAAAGAACTGGACTGTTGCTCAGTGGTCCAAGGTGTAGTTTTCAGATGAAAGTAAATTTTGCATTTCATTGAATCACAAGGCCTGGAGGAAGAGTGGAGAGGCACACAATCCAAACTACTTGAGGTTCAGTGTGAAGTTTACACAATCAGTGATATTTTGGAGAGTCATGTCATCTGCTGGTATAGGTCTACTGTGTTTTATCAAGGCCAAAGTCAGCGCAGCCATCTACCAGGAAATTTTAGAGCACTTCATGCTTCCCTCTGCCAACAAGCTTTTTGGGGGCTGCTGTGGAGCACACACTGACAGATATTACTATGGGTAAGTTGAGCGTCCTTTAAATGGGTCTTTTTCATTTTGTACCTTGTTGGATTGGATAGAGGATATGGAGTATTCTATGCCTATTATTTATATGGAGATTTAGGTACATCCACTTATATTCGGTCCTACTAAATGGGCTTTATATTTTGTATAGGTAATAGTGGATACGGACTATACCCTTGCTGGGCCGCTCACTGGCTCATTCTGTTACTGCAGTTGTGGTGCTTCCCCCCACATGAGTTGATGTCTGTGCTTTTCATGTCTGTTTTATACTGGTTATGACTATGTCTTTATTAATAAAATATTGATTTTGTTAAAATTGTTTTGGACATATACTCCTTTGGTTCTGTGTAGGATTTAAGGTTTTCTGGAGTGTCTAAGGAAACTTATATGGGTCTATCAATGTGGCAATTTGTCCTTTGGAGATATCTCTTTATGTACCAGTGGATTGTTTTTCTATAAGCTTTTTAGAGATGGAAATTTCATTCTCCAGCAGGACTTGGCACCTATCCATGCTGCCTAAAGTATCAATACCTGGTTTAAAAACAACAGTATCACTGTGCTTGATTAACCAGCAAACTCGCCTGACCTTAACCCCATAGATTCTCTATGGGGTATTGTCAAGAGGAAGATGAGAGACACCAGAGCCAACAATGCTGATGAGCTGAAGGCTGCTATCAAAGCAACCTGGGCTCCCGTAACACCAAAAAAGTGGCACAGGCTGATCACCTCCATGCCACGCCGCATTGATGCAGTTTTAAGGAGGTGGCGAGGACCCTAAATTGCCTTCTCTCTCCAGAATAATGAGCACATGTGTTACATGCGGCTTCCTAATGTTTTATAAATGTAATGTGCGGTTTTCTTGCATTGTGTCATGTGTGGTATTATTAAGGGATGTTCTCTTAATGTCTTTTTACTGTATATGTAAATGTATTCTTTAGCTTAGGGATAGAGTACTAAGGGTTAAACTGTTGGGAGGAGTTAAAAGGGGGACGGTACAAAGCCTCAAGGACTAAAGGTACCGTCACATTTAGCGACGCTGCAGCGATCTAGACAACGATGCCGATCGCTGCAGCGTCGCTGTTTCGTCGTTGTGTGGTTGCTGGAGAGCTGTCACACAGACAGCTCTCCAGCGACCAACGATGCCGGTCCCCGGGTAACCAGGGTAAACATCAGGTTACTAAGCGCAGGGCCGCGCTTAGTAACCCGATGTTTACCCTGGTTACCAGTGCTAATGTAAAAAAACCCAAACACTACATACTTACATTCCGGTGTCTGTCCCCCGGCACTGTGCTTTCCTGCACTGACTGTGAGCGCCGGCCGGAAAGCAGAGCGGTGACGTCACCGCTGTAATCTGCTTTACGGCTGGCCGGCTCTGACAGTGCAGGAAAGCACAGCGCCGGGGGACAGACACCGGAATGTAAGTATGTAGTGTTTGGGTTTTTTTACATTTACACTGGTAACCAGGGTAAACATCGGGTTACTAAGCGCGGCCCAGCGCTTAGTAACCCGATGTTTACCCTGGTTACCAGTGAAGACATCGCTGAATCGGCGTCACACACACCGATTCAGCGATGTCTGCGGGAGTCCAGCGACGAAATAAAGTTCTGGACTTTCTGCTCCGACCAACGATGACACAGCAGGATCCTGATCGCTGCTGCGTGTCAAACTCAACGATATCGCTATCCAGGACGCTGCAACGTCACAGATCGCTAGCGATATCGTTCAGTGTGAAGGTACCTTTAGGGGAGGCACTTCTGGCTCTTAGAGCAGAGCTCAGGCAGGTTGCCCAGGGCAGGACATGCACCATAGCAATGACAGAGGATTCCCCGGTTGGGGGATAGAAACTTCCCTAGCTTGACGGGCAGCGTGGATTGTGGATTGTGGCTGTGCGGGATCAACCCCAGGAGAAATAAGGGGTTCGGTACCAGGATGGGAGCTAGTGTTGTACAGCCTTCTGAAGTCGCAGGGACAGAGCAGGAAATGTTGTCTTGTTTGCACCGTATTCAGTAAAGTTTTGCCGTTATAATTGAACTTTGGCTTGTGAAAGAGAAGGATACAAACAGGTTATCAATGGAAATGGAAGAATTTTGTAAACCTTTGTAACTCTACAAATCGATCCCAATCCCCTATATTTGCTACAGAATATCTTTTACAGGTTGCCCACAATGTGTAATAATTAGTGATGAGCGAGTGTACTCATTGCTTGGGTTTTTTCGGGTAGTCTCCGAGTATTTTTTTAGTGCTCGGAGATTTTGTTTTCATCGCCTCAGCAGCATGATTTACAGCTATTAGCCAGCTTGATTACATGTGGGGATTACCTAGCAACCAGGCAACCCCCACATGTACTCAGCCTGGCTAATAGCTGTAAATCATTCAGCTGCCGTGATGAAAACTAAATCTCCGAACACTATCAAATACTCGGAGGTCACCCGAACAATGAGTACACTCGCTCATCACTAGTAATAATATATTGTCTAATCTTAAATATCAGACTTGGAATGGTTCCTTCAAAGGGAATGTGTCATTAGAAAATGACCAATTGAATACATTATTAAAAATCTATTTTTATGTTAAATGTATTCAACTATTATGTTATCTTTCATATGATGACTTCTTTTAAAAATAGCAATTGATCAATTTTCACACTGGCCATAGGAGCTAATTTTAGATTCATAGCTCTTGTTTTTTACAGAAGACTTTTCAACAGTCTCAGTATCACGACAGGCAGAAAAACAAGGACAGAGCTTGTATACAAAAGATAGGGTCTGAGTCTATTGCTGCTAATATGCATGTGGAACTCTAAAAAAACAGGACTCATGAGTCTAGAATTAGTCTCAGGCTTCTTTTACACTTGCCGTGTTTTTGCGGGCTGTTTTTTTCGGTCCCAATAGATTTCTATGGGGCCGAAAAAACGGGCCATAAAAAATCGTTGGAGTGCCGTATGCCATTTGGTCGTGAGGGCCGTATTTACAGCCGTGAAAAAATATCGAGCCTGCTCGATATTTTTCACAGCTTACGGACACGGCCCCCATTGAAATTAATGGGGCCGCAAAAAACAACAGAAGCTTGCCCAGTGTGTTGATTTTGTGGTACACTGTGAAGACCGTATTTGTGAAACACCCTATTTGTACTAGGACACACCCATGTACTTCCTGTTTATCACTTCGAAGGCCTGCACAGACACGAGATGGACCTATTCCAAACCAGAAAAATGGCGATCCGCAAAAACGGGCCTCAAAATACACGGCAAATGTAAAAGAATTCTTAGTAGCCAGTGTGAAAATGTCAAGATTGCTATTTTTAATCTTGATATGAATAACCAAAACTTTCCAAAAGAATGTAAAAATACATTTAGCATAAAAAATGTATTTAAACAGTAGGTTATTTTCTCATGACATTTCCTTAAACAATCAACGGTGAATAGAACATATGCAGTATGTAGATTTATGTATCACAAAAATTACTGAATTGAATGACTATTTTATGCTAAACACATTTTTCCCAGGGTAAATCCACTTTTAACAAGTGAACGCATTAGTGCACTCTGGCTCTTGAGAAGCAACGTAGGCTGCAAAGCATGCACGCCAATGTTGTACCCACAACCCCTGCCGCTTTGTCACAATGTTTGCCCTCTTTGAGGTCACCAGTTATGATAACCCCTGGGTTCCTTCTTCTCTTTGGTAGCTGTCAGTAGTTTGTCAATGTAAAATCTTCACAGCATGGCCCCTTTCTCTCATTGTACTTCTACATACCACCAATGGACATGAAAGAGCTGTTCCATTTAATTGGCAGCCTTTAAATGGATTGCCTTGGTTGAAATTAATTAAAAGCAGGATGCAAACTCTACTGCGCTATGTGAAAAATCCATTCAATCATTTCTTGTGTGGGTGTTGAAAGCATTCTTATGCTGAGAATGATATCAGTGCTAGTATAAAAGAACTTGTATTCTGCGCTCAAACACAGTAGAATACAACAAAGAGTTAACTCTGCATATTAGATTATGTGCATCCACATTCTGTCTACAGAGTCGAAAGTCAAATGCCACCATATCGCTCTCCTGACGTGTATACACCAATTTCTCTGACGTTCAGGATGACATTTCATTCATGAATCAACTGCAAATATTTATATTTTCTATTAGATTTATCCCAAAAAAGCACTGATGATGGATATAAATTGATAATTATGATATTAAGAAAGCACTATCATCAAATTTGTTATCCTCTTAATATGTTGCAGGCATCATATTATATAGCACTGTGTACTTACAATTGCTCATTTTGTCTTTCTAACCAGCTAATTATTCTCTTTTACATTAGGTCTATGACATCCCATGAATAAAAACTGACTAGCTGAATCCTTCTAAGCTCTATCTAGAAATAGGAGGTCAATTTTCACTGAATGAGTCATGCGTTGCTGCCAAAGTCCCTGGCAGGGATTAGAAGGGAGCGACTGGGTCAGGAGTGGAAAAGTGGGATGACTCATGCAGGAAAAACAGCCTTCCTGTTTCTACATAGAGCAGAGAAAAGGGAAGAATGAACTGGGTAGAAAAGCAAAATGAGCAATTGTAAGTACACAGTACTATATAATGTGATTACATGTGACTTTGCTGAGGATGGAGTCAGTTTGACTTTGAAATGCGATGACAATAAACCACCTTCATTTTATTGATCCTTCTTTAGAATTCAGCAGTGCAGATGTTATCCATTTCCCCTTTCTTCTCTTCTATATCATATGATGACTGAAATATATTAAGAGGATACAAACTTTGATGGGAGTGCTTCTTTAATTAATGGGTAACGTTTCTTCTTATGGAGAGTGACATACCAGCTGGCTTGTCAAGGTAAGGAGGCTTATTCGCCGTGCAATGCCATCCAGAGCCTCTCACTTAGCCAAATCAGTTCTCATGCTTCGCACTGACGAGGGCCAACAGCCCGAAATACCGTGTCTGCGAATTGAGATACTGATTTGGCTTTTATCCTAAGTCATATTGCACGACTCGTTAAAGGGTTGATTGTGACTTGTAGGATCGCTACTTCCAACAGGTGGCACTATAGAGTTAAGTCCTCTTTTTCTCAGAAGAGGCAATTTTCATCTTTAATTAACATAACTTGAAGTTCCAGGGCATCCTGGAATTGGAGGCAACCTTAAGTGGAGCCTTGATTTTGACATGATAGTCACAGTATTGGTTTGCTCTTAGAATAGCTAATTAATTTTCATCAAGCACAAGGGGCCTCATGGTACCACATAATCTTGCAGAGGTCTTTACCATTTTTCATAGGAGAAAAGGTCAGCATGACCTAAGGTAATTTTCCTTACTCCATCTTCAGGTACAATTGTTGCCCTGCTTATGGAGAATAACCCTCATTCAGTTTACAACTCAAGATGAATGTACTATGTGACATTACAATGATAAACTTTGCAAAATAACTACTGTAGTTGATGTAAAAGTGTGTACAAGCCTGTAGGTCATAGCCATTTAATTACACAGTAGTTGAAAATGAGGTGTATACAAGGGAGCACTGCCGCTTTGACAATGATAAGGATTATAGCGTGGTTCTTGAGAAAGTGCTTACAAAGTTTCCTACACAATAAGGTTCACATATCCTACTTTTGAGTTACCGACCTTCTGATTCAGAGGTCAACCATAGTAAAGAAGTCTTCTGTTGGTCATGGCTTGAAAAAACTCTGTGAATTGAAAATTTGTTGTAAATTTTTGAAACTCCAATGCTATGGACTTCTTCTAACCATAGAAAAGGAGCAAAATACCCATACTATGCTCACAAGAGTTTTGCCATTCCATACGCCTTATTGCTACCACATGATCAAAATGCTTTTAGGATCAAAACTATAAAAGGGGTTTATAATCTGGGTCCTTTGTTGATCTCTTTCTTTTACTTCTGAGAATAAGCGACTACTTCCTATCATATAATGGGGAAAAAAAAGCATTTACCGTATTTTTTGGACTATAAGATGCACCGGACTATAAGGCGCACCCAGGTTTTAGAGGTGGAAAATAGGGAAAAAAATATTTGAAGCAAAAAAATGTGGTAAAATATTTAATAACATACTATTATATGTGGTGTTATTATATATATAATAGTATGTTATTATGTTGGAAGCTGCGGGACCAGTGTGGTGTCTGTGAAGTACTATATGAAGATGCTGGAGGGTGAGTATAAGAATGGGGGCACAGGGCTTATATTGAAAGCACCACTCCAGCACTGCAAAATAACACTGGAGTGCTGCTTTAAAATCCCATGGGAGAACTATAACTCCCAGCATGTCTTGCAGATCCTACGACATGCTGGGAGTTATAGTTCACTAAAGGAGTGGCAGATTGCTTTATTGTGTTTTGGAAAGACGAACCTCTTAATTGTGGCAGCCAGCCACACTGTGGTGAGGTAAAAGCATCCCATGGCTGCAAACACAGAGCCCTCCCTCTTGTTGCCTTTCCACACAGGTAATGGAAGCCAGCAGATTCTAGTGTTGGAGTCTGAAGGACCTGTGATGATGTCAAGAAGAGGGAGGGCTCTGTGCTGCCATGTGATGCTCCAGCCCGCCCACTTCTGACATCATCACAGGTCCTCCTTGTGCACACTGCACAGCACTCAGCTCCAGCCCAGGAAGGTACCAGTGATCTCCTCTCCCCCGGACCCTGCTGCTGCCTCCTCCTCCCCCGGACACACGGATCTCCCCAGCTGCTGCAGGAATCAGCGCTGAGGAAACCATGTGTGTCCCTGCTTAAGTTGGAGTATTCATTTGCTGCTCCAGGCTCACCGCTCAGCTGATAGGTGGGCGGGGAGTAGCTAATGAATATTCACTGCACTTAATCATCAGGACCACATGGTTTCCCCAGCACTGATTCCCAGCAGTGGGGACATTTTTCTGCCTCCTGAAGTGGGATAACAGTGCGATCCCACTCACTGCTGCCCCCCTCCCCACATGCTACATCCCTACCATAAGACGCACCCACACTTTCCTCCCAAATTTGGAGGAAAAAAAGTGCATCTTATGGTCAGAAAAACACGGTAGTCAGCCACCAATTGTGCAAGTTCTCCCACTTAAAAAGATGAGAGAGGCCAGTAATTGACATCATAGGTAGACCACTACTATGAGAGTCAAAATGAGAAAACAAATCCAGAAAATCACCTTGTCTGATTCAGCATGATTTATTTTGCACATTATGTTGGAAAATAAGTATTTGGTCACCTAAAAACATGCAAGATTTCTGGCTCTCACAGACTTGTAACTCCACTCATTACCTGTAGCAATGGCACCTGTTTGCTGTTTGATCTTGTTATTAGTATAAAAGACACCTGTCCACAACCTCAAACAGTCACACTCCAAACTCCACTATTGTGAAGACCAAAGAGCTGCCGAAGAACACCAGAAACAAAATTGTAGCCCTGCACCAACTGGGAAGACTGATTCTGCAATATGCAAGCAGCTTGGTGTGATGAAATCAACTGTGGGAGCAATAATAAGAAAATGGAAGACATACAAGACCGCTGATAATCTCCCTCGATCTGGGGCTCCACACAAGATCTCACCCCTTGGGGTCAAAATGATCACAAGAACGGTGAGCAAAAATCCCAGAACCACACAGGGGGACCTAGTGAATGACCTGCATAGAGCTGAGACCACCATAGCAAAGGCTACCATCAGTAACACACTTCACCACCAGGGACTCAGATGCTGAAGTGCCAGACGTGTCCCCCTGCTTAAGCCAGTACATATACGGGTCCGTCTGAAGTTTGTTAGAGAGCATTTGAATTATCCAGAAGAGTATTGGGAGAATATCATATGGTTTGATGAAACCAAAGTAGAACTGTTTGGTAGAAACAAAACTCGTCGTGTTTGGAGGAGACAGAATGCTGAGTGGCATCCAAAGAATACCATACCTACTGTGAAGCATAGGGGTGGCAATATCATGCTTTGGGGCTGCTTCTCTGCAAAGGGACCACTGGAGACTGATCCGTGTACATGAAAGAATGAATGGGGCCATGTATCGTGAGATTATGAGTGCAAACCTCCTTCCATCAGCAAGGGCATTGAAGATGAAATGTGGATGGGTCTTTCAGCATGATAATGATCCCAAGCACACAGCAAGGGCAACGAAGGAGTGGCTTCATAAGAAGCATATGAAGGTCCTGGAGTGGCCTAGCCAGTCTCCAGATCTCATCCCCATAGAAAACCTTTGAAGGGAGTTGAAAGTCCGTGTTGCCCAGCAGCAGGCCCAAAACATCATTGCTCTAGAGGAGATCTGCATGGAGGAATGGGCCAACATACCACCAACAGTGTGTGCCAACCTTGTGAAGACTTACAGAAAACGTTTGACCTCTGTCATTGCCAACAAAGGATATATAACAAAATATTGAGATGAACTTTTGTTAATGACCAAATACTTAATTTCCAAAATAATTTGCAAAATAAATCTTGCCAAATCAGACAAGGTGATTTTCTGGATTTGGTTTCTCATTTTGACTCTCATAGTTGTGGTCAACCTATGATGTCAATTACAGGCCTCTCTCATCTTTTGAAGTGGGAGAACTTGCACAATTGGTGGCTGACTAAGTACTTTTTTTTCCCACTGTACATAGATTGTACGGAGAGCCTACACTCTAATGATGTCAGTTGAAGTCAGACCTGAGTTTTCTCTTATGTAATGTGCTAGGTTGCCTTTTTACAATGTAATACCTACACAATGTAATTTTTATGTGCCAATAAAACTAGCCACTGCTGGTCCTTGTCACTACTGGAGGAGAGTGGAGAGTAGACCCTAGAGATAAGTGTTAATGTTTAGGTACACAATAGACTCAAGTGATGAATGAGCTTCCATTATCTATATTATTACACAAAACTCTCACATCCTCAGACAATCCAAATAACCTATAGTCATTACTCTAACATGGTATTTATGAGGCATTTAAAGGGACATTAACCCCTTTGCTGCCAGGTGTGACATACATTAGGTATGATAACCTATGATCACAGACAAACAGTGGCATTCCGGGACATGACAAACATTTGCTTATTTACCATAGAATAATTGAAGGGATTAGATCATTTACATTTGTCACCTGGTGAAACACCTTTATTACCCAGCAAAGAGGTAGTCGTCTTACCAGCCATTGTGTAAACTTCTAAAAGATTATCTATCAGTCATATCTAGGTCAGAAGATGCTCTATGATAATTAGGCTTGGGATTTTCATGCCATCTCCTCTGTGAGAACATATAACCCAGGGGACACCTGCTACCTTCATACAGCAAGAGACATCCATCCTACAAGGTATAGTGATTATGTTTGAGACAATGAAGCCTACAAATAAAGTGAGGACTATAATTAATGATCAACCATTATGGAGGTCCTGATAAGGAGAAGTTTGATTGTCCTGGTCAGGCTGTCACTTTGGTTCCCCACACTCATACTCTGGCCCTAACAAATCTAATATTTATCACTGATGCAATAGATCTTGGATGGAGCACATTTTCTCTTAGCAAAAGTAGATGTATAGCAATATGGAAACTCAACATTGAAAAGTAAATAATGGAAGCAAATAAATATAAACCAAATAAATTTGCCCCTTTAAGACTATTATTAAAAATTCAAAAATTGTGTTTTTAAAGCAATATGTACAGAGGCAGATTCTCTGGACGATCTGTGTCCGGCCCATAGATCTTAAAATTAAGAAAATTGTGGATTTTTCTGAAATAAGACATTGGATCGCAGATATCAAGTATCGTTTTATTCAACTTTCTCTGATCTACTTGCCCGTATAGACTAGTGCTATGGATGCACTACTTAACAATCATAAAGATCGCAATCCTTCAGGCAGCTTGTCCTTGTTAACCAGTCTATGTCAGATTACTTGGATCTTTAGCAGAACTACCTCTGAATTAAATGCAGAGAGATTCCAAAAAAGCTTGGGAGAACATAATATGATGCTCTCTCAACCTTTTACTGCCACATGTAAACTGTGGTCACATTATATAATGACATGCTGTGGTGATTAGTTGACAGCTTGGAATGAGGCATTTTAGTGTCATTCCGTCAGATTCCACCTGCCAATGTTTATGAAGATTAATAGATCTCCTATATTAAGCTGGTCATGCAATAACCTCCAATGTACATTCATGCGATGATCAGGGCCATGCAGACCCTTCTATATGAAAACTGACAGAGAAAGCAAAGCACCTTACACTTTCAGGTAAGATGTTGAGTGGAAGATCCCTAATTTCTCACAGCCAAAATATGGCCACATTATTGAGTCAGAGCTTTGCCAACAAATTCTTCATCTTTAAAGGTACTACTGAACCAACATGATGATCCAAGACTGATGCAGTACAACCTCATGGAGAATACAGGTGTGTTGGTTATATAGGTTTTACCTGCAATGTTCATGGCCCGAGAGAACCAATGTTTTTCATAGAACCCTAAATCTGGTTCTATAGGACCTCATAAGTAACACAGCTAGAATACTGTTTGCCCCATAAACAATATATGTCACTGATTTAAAGAGCATGTGATAAATGTAGGACTGCTAGGGGTCTGACCATTGAAAACCAACCATTCCTCAGAAATAGGGGGTCCCAAGCTTTGTAGAGCAGTATGCATGTCTGACCTCTGACTCTATATTTTTATGGAGCTGACAGAGACATTGATCCCAATATATTGTGGTGTTGACATGCATAAAAATTCTATTTAATTTGGCACTTATGGAGTACATCTGTGGATATTCTGTAAAAATTATTAGCTCACACAATATTACATCATATAATATTCATTTTCCACATTGCACAATAATATTTTCAACAGATTCCTGGCCTTAATAAGGAAAATGGAAATGATAATTCTAGAATGACCATAATGAACGCTTGTTAAAGGGGAATTCTATCTCAGTGTTTCTCCTTGATAAATCATGTCCTACCTCCCATCTGAATTAGATCAGTGTGCGCCAAGTCTGTGATGACCCACTGCTCTGCATAGTAAAAGCAATGAACAACTGCTACATGAGTGCCCCCTACAGACAAGGTTTATAACTTGGGGTACAAGAGCCAAAGTTTTATAACCAGACTTGTAATATTACTTATTGTGACTACAAGTTATTCCGGCCCAAAGTTGTTACTAATTAATTTACTAGTAAATGACAACCTCTGGTACAACTCACAAACTCAGTTTTGCTATAATGAACAGTCTCAGCTCTGCTACATGTGTGCAGGAAGCAATATGTGAAAAGTTTGTAACTTGTGTAGTTACCTGTTGGGTCTGTGGATTGGTGCAGGTATCGCCCCCCGTGTTTAGCTTGGTTCAGAGTGTAATTGTCGCTGGTGATGGTGGCTTCTACGACTACCTCCGTATTTTCGATGTTGCCCGGAATGATCTCAGTGGCGTCGTTTTTGAGTGATGGCCATCCCAGCACAGGATCTAGGAAAGTGTGGATCAGCAGAAGGGCGCAGTGGACAGCCAAGGCAAAGTACATGGTGCTGCCTCTGATGCTTCTTCCAGCTCAGTCACAGCTTAAGATGTTACTCAGACACTCATTATTCTCCTTTTTTAAATCTTTTTCCTCAGCCGGCTCAGCCAATGACGAGAGGGATAGGAAGGACTTAATCCTGGCTTCATTCATGCTAAAGAAGTGTTTGACAAGGGAGGTGTGGTCTGCTTATCCGGCCACACTAACTACTTCATCCCTTTCTGTCCCCCCTCCCTTCTCACAGTTTAGGTAGCCAAAGTATCTGCTTTCATAGCAGCCTAGAACGTTGTCACATTCACAAATCCACTTGTGTGTAATCGATTGCATTGCAGAATGATCAAAAAGGTAATGGAGGGGAAAAGAGATTTGATATTCTGCCCCAAACTATTGATCAATCATAGAAGGCAAACTAATCGGAGAGATTGCAGCACAGGTGAACATTCGGCCAATTTATCCGCGCCATGTCGCAAACTTGGCCAGCTATAATATTTATTTCAGCTGTGCATTGTTATTCGGTTACTGTGGGCCACAATTAACACATGCCTTGGTACAAATCGAGATTGGACTAAATGAATTGGATAAAAGTCATTTTTAGCCAACCTTTAGCTGCAGTTACTTTAAGCTATTTTTTAACTATTAACTAAACAAAAAATGTTCTCCATCCAAGCCATGGCCATTGAGACTATACAAAATCAGTATAGAAGAAACCAATGAAAGAAAAACATGTATAAAATGATGATAAATATTGTGCACATGAAAAAGCAAACAAATTTGGCAAAAAATGTAGCACAATGAAAATAATCAATGTAGTACTATATGTGGTCAGTGCACAACAATATTATGATGCTACTATGTTCCAGTATTGTTTGGACATTGCATATTAATATTTAACACTTTTTGGTAATATTCTTTGCCTTGCTTCATTTTAGTTACCATTACTTCTCACCTTTCAAAAAATGTGTTCCTAAAAACTAAATATGATTCAATGTTTTAGGCAAAGATACAAGATAGATAGATAGATAGATAGATAGATAGATAGATAGATAGATAGATAGATAGATAATAGGTAGATAGATAAAAATATATGTGATAGATAGATAAAAATATAGGTAATAGACAGATAGATAGAAATATAGGTAATAGAGAGATAGATAAAAATATAGGTGATCAATAGATAGATAAATATATATGAGATAGATAGATAGATAGATAGATAGATAGATAGATAGATAGATAGATAGATACATGGATAATGGATAGATAGATAGATAGATAGATAGATAGATAGATAGATAGAAGATAGATAGATAGATAGATAGATAGATATGGGATAGATAGATAGATAGATAGATAGATAGATAGATAGATAGATAGATAGAATAGATAGATGATAGATAGATTTAAAGATAGATAGATAAAATATAGGTAATAGAGAGATAGATAGATAGATAGATAGATAGATAGATATGGGATAGATAGATAGATAGATAGATAGATGATAGATAGAGAGATTTAAAGATAGATAGATAGATAAAATATAGGTACCGTAATAGAGAGATAGATAGATAGATCTATAGATAGATAATAGATAGATAGATAGATAGATAGATAGATAGATACAAATATAGGTAATAGAGAGATAGATAGATAGATAATAGATAGATAGATAAGATCTGCAATAAGAGGACGTGATGATGATGAGACGGGTCTGCTTCTCCCTTTGAATCTATGGAGATGACAGAAAAGGTCATGTACAGTGCTCCACTGTTTTTGATGCCCCATAGACATTAAATGGGTCTACAGAGCACATGTGTTACCATTTCTCCATTGATGCTTTGACACTGCAGTCGCATGGTGATACTTCCACCCCATAGGGGAGCTCCGGTCATTCAGATATTTATCTCCTATCACGTTGATAGGTGATAAATCTCTTTTATGGGACAAGCACTTCAACTAGTGAATTACAAACTCAACCCTTCTGACAAACTTGCCTCTGCCACTCCTGTATCGGCTCACTGACAAATTGCTGCCTTTTCTTGGATGGAAAGTATGAAGGTGAACTCCCCTGAACACAGGATATAAACGTGTTTGCAGTTGCAGCCAAGAAGGGTAATCACTATATTTTACTTAGGAAGCAGTAGAGAGTCTACAAATAGTGATGAGAAATGGACATTTTTACCATATCCCACTTATATTTAGTGAAATGAAGGTAAATGTGTTTTTGATGAGAGAGCCTTTTCATGTCAGCATGTCGTTCTGTGGGCCACCTAGGAGCAAACTCTGCAGAATGAAAGGTTGTCAGAGTTGAACCGCTGAGCATTCAGCTTAAAATATATTATATCCTTGGTGCAAAAATAAACTTGTGTTGTGTCTATGTCTATAACATGCATGCAGTCATGCTCAAAGAATGACAATAAATGCTAGAGATAAATGCGCTTCCTCAATAGATGGGAAGTGTTGGCACAGGCATGCAGCACAAAGAGTCATGCTGGACGCGAAGGACACTTATGCACCCAACAATGTATAATAATTTAGGCCCTGTTATGCCAATTTACTATGGAGATTTATCAAAAGTGGCACAAAATATGTTGTACAGAGCAGCCAATCAGATGCTTACTTTATATTCAAACGGTCTATCAAAACCAAGAGCTGGAAACTGATTGGCTGATATTGGCAATTATTCCTCTTTTCCTTCACATCAATATTAGCGAATTTTCCTTATTTACGTACAGCATATGTACATATGGGGGTAGATTTAGTAATTTGTGTATGCCGGTTTCCCACCCTGGATTATGATATTCAGGCCAGGGCATATTTAGACTTGTGTTTAGCAGTGCATCAGCAGAACAAAAGGTATAAGTGGAAGGCATCAAAAGTAAAGTCACAAAGTGTTCTTTTTTGCATTACAAATCCATGAAAAGCACATACAATAGATGCGATTCACATGATAGACTGATGTACGTGTTTCTGGTGAAAAAATAATACCCTTAATCATAGTCTCACTAAGTCAGACATCAATGGTCAGCAATGGCACTAGCATCCATTCACTTCAGACCAGTACCCACTACTGAATTCTGGGTGTGGGGAGCCCTCTTTACACATGCTGCTTTACATGAACAGAACGGGCTCCCGGCTGATACATCTGTCATACGCTGCACTGCACTGTGGTTGTCCCATTCCATTCTAACATAGCCATCCAAACTGTCCCTCAAGGGCTGCTTAGTACATGTAGTTGCATCTTTTATAGATTTCCTAGAAGTATCAGGTCGATTTAAATATTGCCTTGGAAATTAGTAGAAATATCTGCCATATGCATTTACTGCAAGGGCAATCCTTCTTTCCCACCAAATCATCTGTTGAGGGATAGGCAGAAGGAGGCAGAAAGACCCCATTCTCTTATGATAGTGGGCTTGTCCTGCCTATATCACTCCACTGCAACCTTAACAACTAAGATGCACACAGAAAAAGTGAAGGCCTAAGATTACCCAAATAAACTGAGAAAGCCTCCTGAAACCCTCCATAAAGCAGGTGTGTGCTTGATCTTGAGATCTAACCTTGGAAATAAGTCACACATTAAGGGGGCAGGAAACCAGGGCAAAGTATGGGCACGGCTGATTCTCCCGCATGACTGCTCCAATGTGGGCGGCCATCTTTCAATTACTGGCCCACCAAAGTGATCAAATGAAGGGTCAAATATCTGATAAATAATCCACTTATGATAAACGATATACATTATATTTATTTTTATTTCAAATTGTCACTGCGGCAACAAATGACTTAATTTGTCTCAATTCACTGCCTATAAATTATTTACTGTACTTTATACACATTAAACCTTTATTAATTATAACTTATAAATAAAGTATAAAACAGACCACACAAAAAGGATGACCATGGTTCCTCTATATGAATCTTATTGCACTCAATATAATTAATTTTGCCATTGGCGAGGGCACTGCATGTTATTCACAGTTAGATACAGAACTTCTTGTATGAATATTAATCGTGGTTGCAATTCCCATAACAGAGGAAACCATGTGCCATTACAACACTAAAGAGCTCCATTCCTCCCATCCCCACACATGTGTAACTATATGTTTCGCCAGGTACTGGAATTCTCAAGGGGTTCACAGGGCAATGAGGGGATAATGAGCATATTTTATATTTGTGGGCCACAGAAATCCCAAGAGCATCCATTATACTATATATGATATTAATGTGCTGTAAAATGAACCCTTTGTAAAGAAATCCTCAGCAATAAATACAATATAGAATTGCGTATAAAATATTAATATAATCTGTATTCCTCTTATTTGGAAACCCAATGGCTGAATAGATGTGTGTAACCAGGTTTCCTTACATTGACATTGTACTCCTTCGTCTTTCCTCCATGGATCTGAGTCACCAGACTGCAGAAAGAGAACAGACAAGCTTAAGTAATTCAGGCCGCCTATCTAATCCAGGGAGTGCAGACAGTGGCTGGAGGAGAGGGATAAGCAGCAATGACCTGAATAATGACCTGAGAGGTGGCACCAAGGATTCTCATCACCTGATACAGATAAATGGGACCTACTGCCAAAAACGAAAACATTATATTATATACAGTTTTTTATTATATCAGTAGTGGAACATTAATGCTTGGCTTACCCATGTGCATAAATAAAAACACATGGCACAGAAAGGAGACCAAAATATTCAGAATTTTTTTTCTGAGCACTCTGCTTGGTAAATGTAATCAGCATATTACAAGTCCCATTGTGGAACTTACTGACTTTCTCTTTCCTCTTCATCCCCACCATCTATTGATATGAGCCACATTTATGTTCTTTATTTGGAAGTTTTAGAAGCAATGTTCTCACCACATTTAATTCGGGTGACCACTGAAATATTTCTACTTTGCCTCAACATTTCCTTTAGCTTAAAAATCCCTAGTGATGACACTTCCCTTTGAGAGCCTGTGTGTTGTGACTGTGACACAGCCCTGACACATGCAGCTGTGGAGCCGGACAGCTGATCAGCCGGAGAGCTCCATGTGTCCGGGTTCCCTCTGCAGCTTATTCAGCAAGTGCTATAGCTGGCCAAATAGGCAGGAACCTGATCAAATTCGCTCAACTCTACTAAGAATCAAAGAAGAAAAGACAGCGGTGGTCCCCGAGTTCTGCCAAGAATCGCTGACAAGGAATGGCGTTACTACAACCTTCTCTTAATACGACGCATTTTGAAGATGGATAGACTCCTTCTTCAGGTATAATGCATGGATTATACCTGAAGAAGGTGTCAATTCAACTCCGAAACTCATTGTATTAAGAATAGACTATATTAACACAATTCCTTGTCAGGGATTCTTGGCAACACCATGGGACTCTTTTCATCTTTGGTTCTTAGCACCTCGATTTCCAGGATAGAGGATTTTGTATATTATGCAAAGTTAATATTTTCTTAGAGGTGAGGGTAAATGATAGCTGCTTAATCCAGGTTATCTGATGACACTTTAGCAGTCAATATATAACAGGTGCATCCACCTGGGGCCTAATATAAAATGCAAGAACAAGAGAATATCAATCTGTATGGAGATAGTGTAAAAAGTAGCGGAGGCAATCTCATAAATCAGGTAAACACAGCTGATCTGCAATCCGGAATAAGTAAGAGTTTAAGTGTTGGGTAAACACCGAAAGAAAGTTCCTAATCTTGTCCAAATACATCACAATACAAACATTTGCTGGATTTTGCTAAAAAGGTTGGTAAGGAATTCTGTTTTTTAAGAGAATTCTTTTTAGTCATTTAGTATTTGTAGCCAGTTTTTGAGACAAATTCTTCAAATGACACATGCGGGTAAATGCATTTTCCACAAAATCAAATATGCTTTAATTTTTTGTCTTCACAATCGTATAAACTGACATACATTAGTCTTCATCTGTGCAAAAATAAAATTAGAGAGATTCTGTACTCCATACTGAAATTGGGTGAATTATGATGTGACGTTAAGGATAAGGAAAAACATTGTCGAACAAACAAAACCAGACAAAACAAGTTAAAGTTAACTATAAAATGGCAAAATGAAATAATGAATAAGTGGCAAACAGACTAATAATATAAAAAACATTTCTATGTGAGAAAAAAAGTGTAAAGGTAATGATGATTTAAGGCCTGTTAAGCACCTGTCTCATCTGGGCCAGGCTCCTCTCGGTCACCCTATGGCCATCGCCCTTTCCTGTGCTCCATGTCAGGTTTTACACGTTGCTTGGCATGTCTTACTGATGTCTTTTCCCTAGGCCTCTTGAAGCCCAATTTGACACACAACTGTGTCTTAGTAAGGAGACTTATGTGTTTAGTTGCTGTTTAGAGTACTCCACTATCCGTTCATATTATGTATTAATCGTGGCAAAACTCCGAGATTCCTGCACATCCTCAGACTGGACTGCCTCACTCTGGGATTCTGGGAGGCTTCTTATAGCCTCATTGTGGGGTCATTCCTCATCGCTTATACTTTGACCCTTGACTGAGTGTGTGACCCTGTTGTGCCTGTGCTTTGTAACTGTGCTACTTTATTCTTGTCTGGTTCTGATCTGGTTCTGTCCCTGTTAAGAGTTCTGCCTGTCTCTCCTGTACTGCGCTGCTATCTCCATGTATGACTCCTTGCCTACGTTCTGACTATTCTCTGCTCGCCCCTCCTGTACCGTGCCGCTCTCTCCATGTATGACCCCCATTTGTACGACCTGAGTTCCCCTCTCCTCTACTCCAGGGTCCCTGTAGCATCCTACACTCATCTTCAGTAGCAGGATGCTAAGCCCCGCCCCCATGTGGTCACATGATCGCAGATCCTTCTGCTTTCTGCTATCCTCAGCATCCCCTCTCGCCGCGTTGCTCAGGTACCGTCTGCCTGAGCTTTCCCCACGGCATCTGATCCCGGGCTTTCCCACAGTGTGGGTGAGTCACCCTGCTCAGCCGTGGCAGTTCGCCGGTGCTGACAGGATCCTGATACATTTTCATTGATAGAGTAGCTGTTATTTTTCTATAGATTAAATTGGATATCTAGTTTACAAAGCCTTTTTTAAAGGTACCTTATTAGTGATTTCTGATTAGTGATTAATAAGGAGTCTCTAATTCAGGACCTTTAAAGGACAATTGCCCAGGATGATAATCTGCAAAGAGGCTTTCACCAGACCACTTGTTCCTGATCATTGGCTCAGAGAAACTTGCCACCAATCAGATGATGAACTGACTGCTGTAAACATATACAAAGAAACTTCTTTAAGAAGACCACTCAAAATTGCATTGGTAAGTAATGTATGAAGATGCCCACATACATAATATATGGCGGAAAAAAATTCTCATGAACAATCTAGACTAGATGTGGTCATTTCATGAGAGGTTTCACTAGACACTCTATAATTTGGAACAATTTATTCTGTTCAAACCAGTTAATACTCTGACATTTTTGCTAGAAATAATGCGTTGAAGACTACCTTGCAGTGACTAATGTAAAGCTAGTTTATGGTCATCACACATTCCTCCATATCACCGGAGCCCCATTCTATTTAGATATTTTTCATGATTATCAAGCTCTGCTGTTCTCTGAATCTCAGGGTATGTGCACACGTCAGGATTTCTTGCAGAAATTTCCTGAAGAAAACCGGAAATTTTCTGCAAGAAATCCGCATTTTTTTTTTGCGTTTTTTTCCCGTTTTTTTCCCGTTTTTTTTTAGCATTTTGCAAGCAAAATTAGCTTGCAGAATGCTAAAGTTTTCCAAGCGATCTGTAGCTTCGCTTGGAAAACTGACTGACAGGTTGGTCACACTTGTCAAACATACTGTTTGACAAGTGTGACCAACTTTTTACCATAGATGCTGCTTATGCAGCATCAATAGTAAAAAGATATGTTAAAAATAATAAAAAATTTAAAAATGGTTATACTCACCCTCTGCAGACAGCCGATCTCCTCAGCGGCGTCCGTCCGTTCCTATAGATGGTGTGTGCAGGACCTTCCATGACGTCGCGGTCACGTGAGCGTGACGTCAGCGCGGTCATGTGACCGCGACGTCATCGCAGGTCCTTCACACACACCAGCTATAGGAACGGAAGCGGCAGCATGCACAGATGAGAGGCGGGAAGACTCCGGGGGCCATCGAAGGTGAGTATATGACTATTTTTTATTTTCATTCTTTTTTTTTTACTAATTATATGGTGCCCAGTCCGTGGAGGAGAGTCTCCTCTCCTCCACCCTGGGTACCAACCGCACATGATCCGCTTACTTCCCGCATAGTGGGCACAGCCCCGTGCGGGAAGTAAGCAGATCAATGCATTCCTAGGTGTGCGGAATCCCCGCAATTCCGCAAATTTAATGAACATGTTGCTTTTTTTTCCGCAATGCGATTTTTTCGTGGAAAAAAAATGCAACATTTGCACAAGAAATGCGGAATACACTGTAAATAATAGGAGGCATATGTAAGTGTTTTTATCACGTTTTTATAGCGAAAAAACGCGAAAAAAAACGCGAAAAATACTGAACGTGTGCACATGGCCTAAGGGTTTGGGTGTGTAATGATGATTATCAAATGTTATATTTGTTGGATGAGAACCGAAGAGCAAATTGAACATCTATGTCTGTTCTTAACAAAAGTGTGATTTTTTTGGTCTCTCAAAGCTAAGCTCTACTCCTGACAAATCTCTCATAGGATAATTAACTTGAGACTGCTCTTTAACACGATCTTAAGGCTACTTTCACACTAGCGTTTTTTGCAATCCGTCGCAATGCGTCGTTTGGCCGAAAAAACGCATCCTGCAAAAGTGCTTGCAGGATACGTTTTTTCCCCATAGACTAACCGTCTCGCCGTGTTGTGGTGGACCGTCGGCACAAAAAAACGCTACATGTAACGTTTTTTGCCGCCGACGGTCCGCTTTTTCTGACCGCGCATGCGCGGCCGGAACTCCGCCCCCACCTCCCCGCACTTCCCCGCACCTCACAATGGGGCAGCGGATGCGCTGGAAAAATGCATCCGCTGCCCCCGTTGTGCGGCGCAGAGAACGCTAGCATCGGTAACCTCGGCTCGACGCACTGCGACGGGCCGAGCCCGACGCTAGTGTGAAAGTAGCCTTAGATGTACTTAAAGAAAAGTTATGTTCGCAAAATCTATATAGACGGTCCAATAGTCTCTTTATCTCTGTATGTAATATAGGGTCATATACATTCCATGTACCATAATATTGTTTAATATACATATTAGAGATGAGCAGATCTCTTTGCACAGTCTCAGTCAAAGGTCCAAGTCAGTGCTCTCTGGCCATGGACAGAAGCTGCACAAATTTCCTGAACTTAGGGGTAGCTCGGTTTGGTGTTTTATTTGCTGGCCTGGTGTGATGTCATCTGTGTGCTGTGCAGTGCATAGGAGATGACACTAACACGCAGCGCAGCAAATCATAAGATGAACCTTAAATCAAATCTATTGGAATTCTTTGTACACACCTGTGACACCCAGTAACTCATATGGGCCTTTTTTTTTTTTTTTTTTTTAACCTTCCTTACACTATATATGCGGTCTTGATTCAGTACTCATTTGGACTGGGAGGAAGACACGTGGTGTCGAAACATGTCATCCATAAGGGATTGAATGTATGCAATACTGTTATTGAAGAACTCTGGAACTTTTTAATGGATAAATAAAAGGTATATTTTACTTTACCATTGGACTGATCGGTGGAGAAACAAAAAGTTTTTTCTTTACATGTGTGGATTTATCCCAATCCGTTTTCCGTGCGAACTGTAACCACAGGTTGGATGTATTCCTGTTTCTTCAAAGCGGTGAGCTGGCTTTGCCAAAAACTGTTATATATATATATATATATATATATATATATATATATATATATATATATATATATATATGTGTGTGTGTGTGTATGGGCCAATAGAAGGAGACTTGACATCTACTTGTCTATACTGTGCTATGCATTCACCAGTCAGGAGGTGAAGTTGAGGGAGAGTGATTCCGTGCCACTCAATCTTCTATTACACTCACCTTCAACACCAACAACAAAGTCCTGTATAGAAAGGTTCTTGGTAATGTGGACAGTACCAAGCGGAGGGGGAAGAAGGACACCATCTCATCCAAACTCATTCCACTGTACTAACCAGTTAACTGGCTCAACTGCTCCTAATTCACCAACCTGTAGCCTGCTGCTCCTGCTACATTTACCAAGCTGGGAAAGGGGGGCAGTGCTTACCGGATTCTTTGCTGACCGATACCTACTGCATTCAGTACCCACATCGAAAGGCTATACATGAAAACATAGCATGATGTGGGAGATGACAATCCCAAGAGGGTCCATGGTTATCAGCTCTTAGGCCAAGCGGTTACTTAGGGTGAGGGCTGAAGGATATTCATCTCTTGAATCAATGGCTCCTATGCTCAGCAGATCCTGCTTCATTTAGGTCATCCATTGGAGCGATAGGGGTAAAGGGTGAAGATGGCTGCATCATTCATTCGTACTGCACTTAGCAGTGTAGCAGAGAGCAGCTTCTGCTACAGTAAACTGCACTGTGACTGAGTAGGCCAGTGGAGGTTTGTCCTGGGGATTTTGTGTGTTCAAAATAGCTGATGCCTTTACATTACATCTATTATTCCTAATTCCACTAAGTGATTTTCAGAAGCATGGATATATACGTATGTAGATTAAAATCTTTGTCTTGGGACAAGAAATCTGCCATTAAATGGATGCATTTTCTATTACAGTTGCCATCCTAGGATTGGCTATCTACTAGCATATACATATGATTGAGAAGCTCTGGAGAGAGACAGAATTGCACGCAAAATAAGGTAATGCCATCTGGTAAAGGAAAAGTTAAAGCAATGGTCAGCGTTCGGCTGAAGGTCTTATGTGCAGGCAAAATACCTTTAAAAGTGTGGAAAGCAGCTACTGTTGCCCTGTGGCTAGAGGAGGATTCTTCCAGATCTATAATAAAGAAAATGGAAACTGGCAAGTTTAGGTGGGTGGGAATGATAAGCCTTGAATCCAAATCAATTTTTATTCATATCAACGTGTTTTTGCATCGGATCAGTGCCTGTCTCAAGATATAAAAATACTTAGTTCTTATAACTTGAGAAAGGCGCAAGTCGGGAAAGTCGGGAAAGTATTTTGTGTTAATTGGAATCCCAAAGTTCTTCATTCTGCAGCACAGCCCACCTGAACTTAACAGTTTCCATTTTTGAGATATATATGTATATATATACAGTGGGGCAAAAAAGAATTTAGTCATTCAGCAATAGTGCAAGTTTCACCACTTAAAAAGATGAGAGGCGTCTGTAATTTACATCATAGGTAGACCTCAACTATGGGAGACAAACTGAGAAAAAAAAATCCAGAAAATCACATTGTCTGTTTTTTTATCATTTTATTTGCATATTATGGTGGAAAATAAGTATTTGGTCAGAAACAAACAATCAAGATTTCTGGCTCTCACAGACCTGTAACTTCTTCTTTAAGAGTCTCCTCTTTCCTCCACTCATTACCTGTAGTAATGGCACCTGTTTAAACTTGTTATCAGTATAAAAAGACACCTGTGCACACCCTCAAACAGTCTGACTCCAAAGTCCACTATGGTGAAGACCAAAGAGCTGTCAAAGGACACCAGAAACAAAATTGTAGCCCTGCACCAGGCTGGGAAGACTGAATCTGCAATAGCCAACCAGCTTGGAGTGAAGAAATCAACAGTGGGAGCAATAATTAGAAAATGGAAGACATTCAAGACCACTGATAATCTCCCTCGATCTGGGGCTCCACGCAAAATCCCACCCCGTGGGGTCAGAATGATCACAAGAACGGTGAGCAAAAATCCCAGAACCACGCGGGGGGACCTAGTGAATGAACTACAGAGAGCTGGGACCAATGTAACAAGGCCTACCATAAGTAACACACTACGCCACCATGGACTCAGATCCTGCAGTGCCAGACGTGTCCCACTGCTTAAGCCAGTACATGTCCGGGCCCATCTGAAGTTTGCTAGAGAGCATTTGGATGATCCAGAGGAGTTTTGGAAGAATGTCCTATGGTCTGATGAAACCAAACTGGAACTGTTTGGTAGAAACACAACTTGTCGTGTTTGGAGGAAAAAGAGTACTGAGTTGCATCCATCAAACACCATACCTACTGTAAAGCATGGTGGTGGAAACATCATGCTTTGGGGCTGTTTCTCTGCAAAGGGGCCAGGACAACTGATCCGGGTACATGAAAGAATGAATGGGGCCATGTATCGTGAGATTTTGAGTGCAAACCTCCTTCCATCAGCAAGGGCATTGAAGATGAAACGTGGCAGGGTCTTTCAACATGACAATGATCCAAAGCACACCACCAGAGCAACGAAGGAGTGGCTTCGTAAGAAGCATTTCAAGGTCCTGGAGTGGCCTAGCCAGTCTCCAGATCTCAACCCTATAGAAAACCTTTGGAGGGAGTTGAAAGTCCGTGTTGCCAAGCGAAAAGCCAAAAACATCACTGTTCTAGAGGAGATCTGCATGGAGGAATGGGCCAACATACCAACAACAGTGTGTGGCAACCTTGTGAAGACTTACAGAAAACGTTTGACCTCTGTCATTGCCAACAAAGGATATATTACAAAGTATTGAGATGAAATTTTGTTTCTGACCAAATACTTATTTTCCACCATAATATGCAAATAAAATGATAAAAAAACAGACAATGTGATTTTCTGGATTTTTTTTTCTCAGTTTGTCTCCCATAGTTGAGGTCTACCTATGATGTAAATTACAGACGCCTCTCATCTTTTTAAGTGGTGGAAATTGCACTATTGCTGACTGACTAAATACTTTTTTGCCCCACTGTATATATATATATATATATATATATATATATATATATATATATATATATATATACTGTATATATATATATATATATATATATATATATATATATATATATATATATATATATATATATAGCCATATTAGGGAGGAATTATATTCCAGAAGCGATAAATCTAATGCAGGCTTCCATGGCTAGGCTTGGTACTAACCACTCCACTTAGCAGATTCTAGGAACTCCCTGAATTTCTATGGTTTACATCTATACTGTATGTGGTCCATACTGCAGGTGCATCCGAGTTCCATCTGTAAAGTAGTCACTTACCTGTGGAGTGTGCTGAGGTAAAATACTAGACAAGCTCTGTCTGACCCACAAAGTCAGGGACAATGACAGGCTTGGATTTAAAAACTTAATCGGGTTTGAGTTCAGGAGGTCAGTCAGATTAAAAGGGCAGATAGTGGTCAAGCATTCCATTCCTAGATTGAACCAGAGTGGATATGCAAATGATAATCAGTAGAATAGTCAATATGCAATTTGCCTCTTCAGAGAGGAAGAGGACTTGAACTCTATAGTGCCACCAGTTGGAAGCAGCAATCCTACAAGCAGGTATGGACTGGGGCTGAAATTCAGTCCTGGCATTTGAAATCACACAAGCCCATGTTGTCCCCGTCCCCATGAACCTGATGGGATATATTACTAATGTGACCCTGGATGGAGGAAAGGAAGATTTTCTACAAGACCAATATTTCTAGTTATTCCTGTGGCTGCTGGGGTAAATGACGTAGTCAGTGACTTTGTGCTCCGTCACAACTCTTAATAGTATGAGTGTCTTGAGAACACCGATTCTGTTAACATAGCAGACAAGGCAGCCCATGACCAGACAGGCCCTTCTGGCATTTGCCAGATGGCCAGTCCGGCCCTGCCTACCAGTCACTATTGATCCTGTAACGAGTCTTGCAATATGACATACAGTGCCTTGCGAAAGTATTCTGCTCCCTGGAACGTTTCAACCTTTTCCCACGTATCATGCTTCAAACATAAAGATACTAAATGTAAATTTTGGTGAAGAATCAACAACAAGTGGAACACAATTATGAAATTGAACAAAATTTATTGGTTATTTTTTTATTTTTGTGGAAATTCAAAAACTGAAAAGTGGGGCGTGCAATATTATTCTGCCTCTATACTTTCAGTGCAGCAAACTCACTCCAGAAGTTCATTGTGGATCTCTGAATGATCCAATGTTGTCCTAAATGCCTAATTATGATAAATATAATCCACCTATGTGTAATCAAGTCTCCGTATAAATGCACCTGTTCTGTGATAGTCTCAGGGTTCTGTTTGAAGCACAGAGAGCATCATGAAGACCAAGGAACACAACAGGCAGGTCCGTGATACTGTTGTGGAGAAGTTTAAAGCTGCATTTGGATACAAAATGATTTCCAAAACTTTAAACATCCCAAGGAGCACTGTGCAAGTGATCATATTGAAATGAAAGGAGTATCATACCACTGTAAATCTACCAAGACCCGGCCATCCCTCTAAACTTTCATCACTAACTAGAAGACTGATCAGAGATGCAGCCAAGAGGCCCATGATCACTCTGGATGAACTTTAGAGATCTACAGCTGAGGTGGGACAGTCTGTCCATAGAACAACAATCAGTTGTACACTGCACAAATATGGCCTTTATGGAAGAGTGGCAAGAAGAAAGCCATTTCTCAAAGATATCCATAAAAAGTATTGTTTAAAGTTTGCAATAAGCCACCTGGGAGACACACCAAACATGTGGAAGAAGGTGCTCTGGTCAGATGAAACCAAAATTGAACTTTTTGGCAACAATGCCAAACGATATGTTTGGCGTAAAGGCAACACAGCTCATCACCCTAAACACACCATCCCCACTGTCAAACAATGGGGTGGCAGCATCATGGTTTGGACCTGCTTTTCTTCAGCAGGGACAGGGAAGATGGTTAAAATTGATGGGAAGATGGATTGAGCCAAATACAGGACCATTCTTGAAGAAAACCTGTTGGAGTTTGCAAAAGACCTGAGACTGGGATGGAGATTTGTCTTTCAACAAGACAATGATCCCAAACATAAAGCAAAATCTACAATGGAATGGTTCACTAATAAATGTATCCAGGTGTTAGAATGGCCAAGTCAAAGTCCAGACCTCAATCCAATCGAGAATCTGTGGAAAGATCTGAAAACTGCTGTTCACAAGTGATCTCCATCAAACCTCACTGAGCTCGAGCTGTTTGCCAAGTAAGAATGGGCAAGAATTTCAGTCTCCCTATGTATAAAACTGATAGAGACATACCCCAAGCGACTTGCAGCTGTAATCGCAGCAAAAGGTGGTGCAATAAGTATTAAGTTAAAGGGGCCGAATAATATTGCACGCCCCACTTTTCAGTTTTTGAATTTCCACAAAAATTTAAAAAAAAACAATAAACTTCATTCAACTTCACAATTGTGTTCCACTGGTTGTTGATTCTTCACCAGAAATTTACATTAGGTATCTTTATGTTTGAAGTATGATATGTGGGAAAAGGTTGAAAAGTTCCAGGGAGCTGAATACTTTCGCAAGGCACTGTAGGATAAAAGCCAAATCAAAATTCAATTTGGAGACACAGTGTTTCGGAAAATTTGCATATTAAATTTCTCAGAGGAGAATTGCATTGCAAATAAGTCTCCTTCCACTGGTATGCCACGGCCAGTATATCACTCTCCACAAGGAGAAACGTTAACCTCTAGAATGGTCAAGAAATTAGACTGGTCAGAGGGCAGAGAAATTAACACAGAAGTGTATCATGGCAGTATTCAAAGGTGTTCAAAGGCTGTCACAGATAAAAGGATTAAGGGCAGTTAAACATAGAGATGGGAGCGTAAAGCTGGAGTCACACTAAACGACTTACCAACGATCACGACCAGCGATACGACCTGGCCGTGATTGTTGGTAAGTCGTTGTGTGGTTGCTGGGGAGCTGTCACACAGACAGCTCTCTCCAGCGACCAACGATCAGGGGAACGACTTCGGCATCGTTGAAACTGTCTTCAACGATGCTGAAGTCCCCCTGCAGCACCCGGGTAACCAGGGTAAACATCGGGTTACTAAGTGCAGGGCCGCGCTTAATAACCCAATATTTACCCTGGTTACCATTGTAAAAGTAAAAAAAAAAACCATTACATACTCACATTCTGATGTCTGTCACGTCCCCCGCCGGCGTCCACAGGGTTAAAACTGCTTTCGGCAAGAGCGCTGCTAATGCACGCACTGCTGCCGAGAGCTTCCCTGCACTGACTGTGTCAGCGCCGGCAGTAACAGCGGTGACGCTCTGCTTTACGGCCGGCGCTGACACAGTTAGTGCAGGGAAGCTCTCGGCAGCCGTGCGTGCATTAGCAGCGCTCTTGCCGAAAGCAGTTTTAACCCTGTGGACGCCGGCGGGGGACGTGACAGACATCATAATGTTAGTATGTACTGGTTTTTTTTAACTTTTACAATGGTAACCAGGGTAAATATCGGGTTACTAAGTGCGGCCCTGCGCTTAGTAACCTGATATTTACCCTGGTTACAAGTGAACAAATCGCTGGATCGGCGTCACACATGCCGATCCAGCGATGACAGTGGGTGATCAGCGACCAAAAAATGGTCCTGATCATTCCCCAACGACCAACGATCTCCCAGCAGGGGCCTGATCGTTGGTCGCTGTCACACATAACGAGATCGTTAGCGGGATCGTTGCTACGTCACCAAAAGCGTGACGTTACAACGATATCGTTAACGATATTGTTATGTATGACTCAGCCTTTAATTGGCTGACAAACCCAACCATTTATTTGGCTGATGACTAGCTCCTTTGATTGGCTGGTTAGACCACCTAATTGGTCATGATAACTTGCACCAAAACCAAAGTTTTGACTGATGACATCAGAATTACAAAAGAAGTAGGTGAATCTGTATTATGGCATTTTGATTTCTTAATCATTTGTGCTGTATTACAGTAATGTCCATGCAACCTATGGTTAAATCCACGCATGTTCACACATTTTGTGCAAAAACACCTCTGAACCGTGATAAAATAAATATAAGGTTTCAGCTAAATAAGTACAAGCACTTTACTATACTAAAACATAAGAATTAGTTCATAAATGCAAAACGTTATACATTTACAAAATAGACAATTGTAACTAATGAACAGTATATTAATAAAATAAAATTAAAGAATATGTTTTCCTACACACAAAATTAAAACAATATAAACTAAAGGAGCATAAAAGTCAGTAAGTTCAGTATACGGAGCCAAGATGTCTGTCTATAATGCTGGCACAGGACCATATTACTGAAAAGCACAAAAACAAGAACAACAATTATAGTGCCAAGATAATAAACAAAGACACCCCACATTGGTAGAGTGGCATGTGTAGCAAAACACTATTAATAACAATAACCATACGGGCTGTAAGCAGTAGACATTGTACACCGCCCTATAACTTTATTTTAGAATCCAATCATGGAGTTCTGGTTTGGCTGGAAGCCTGGCTAAAAAAAGAGATATTTTCTACATGCTAGGCTGAAACTCATACAAGCTGTAGCCCTTAACATGATTTCTGTAGGCGAAGAAAAAAAAAGAACTATAAATGTTTACAATCCTCTAATAGAAATGACCGAAGTGACACATGTATTAAATTAAATAGTCATTGACCCTGAATAATGTCAGGATACTGAGTAAATACTAATACTGCTACATCTGAATATGCAGGATAATAAGACTATATGAGATTAAATGTAAGTCAGAATGAAATATAAACCCATTGACAGTCACAAAAATACCCTAATGCACAGATTGCCAAGGAAATGGAAGTAATCTGCGCTTACTGGAAAGATGACATCCA
This sequence comes from Ranitomeya variabilis, assembly GCF_051348905.1. Lineage (NCBI taxonomy): Eukaryota > Metazoa > Chordata > Amphibia > Anura > Dendrobatidae > Ranitomeya > Ranitomeya variabilis. Next base: position 509,618,995 of record NC_135235.1, read on the forward strand.
CAATCAGATATAGTATGATGGTTTATTGTCAACGCGTTTCAGAGTCGCACCAATTCCTTCAGGAGTAAGACTTATACATACATATAGTATTATGTATGAGTGTCCTGAGGAAGGGGTCAGTGTGCCTCTTAAACGCGTTGACAATAAACCATCATACTATATCTGATTGTGGATGTCATCTTTCCAGTAAGCGCAGATCACTTCCATTTCCCTGGAAATCTCAATCCTGACACTTTTTTTATTGGAGCGGCAGCAACTGGTTTTCTCAATGTTTGTAGCTTACACAACCTTGTAAGGTTTACTTTATCTTGTTTCAATTATATTAGGATATGACACTCTTGTACTTTATCTAATGCGCAGGGAATGAACATATGACCATTTCAACCTCTCTGGTAAAGAGTGCCAACCAGACAACATGCCCTAATAAATACTAAAAGAAATCAAACCAGCTCTCAAGATAAAGGTACTCACTGATTCTCAAAGTATCCGCCATATTGGCTAACACTGCAGAAAATGTAAATCCAAGGTACTCATGAATTGTGTCCCCTCCAAGCAACCTTGCTTTCCAGAGCCAGATCCATATTGGAGAGCTCTGAGCAATTAGATGAAAAAAGATGTACCAGTTTACAAAAAAGGCAGCACTCCAAGCATATTGAAACACAAATGGATATTCATTTAGCCCATTGATGGGATATTTATTTAGTACATCAATTGGAAGCAGTGGGATAAGTAAATATCCGCTTTTGTTTTACTGGACTTCCTGCCTTGGAGTGCTGCTTTCTTCTCTTCTTATATTGAAATATATTATAGGCATTTTGGAGAGGCCATAAGGACTTGTGTTGCCTTGACATTTTTTGCTTTTTAAAAAAAAAAAAAAAAAAAGATAAATAGCTACAAACAAAATCTATGAATATATGAAATTTGAACTGCACTACTGCTATATAGAATATACTTGTAAAAATAAAGGTACTAAGGCAGATAGGATCCAGGGCTAATTAAAAACAGCCTCAGGCTGATTGGCTCTCACTAATTGACCAATTTATGCATTAAGTACCTTCATTTTATAACTATATTCCACATAGCACTAATGCAGTCCACATTTCATATATTCATTGTTTGCATACATCTTACCGCTTACAGAGGCTGCTGTATTCTTTTGTTTGTATATTATGCAGTCATAGCAGCTTGCACCTGTTCACACTTGGATTATTCTGTTCAGAGGTGCTGGTCAGTAAGTTGATTGTTTTTTTGTAGATAGAGAGACAAACAGATAAACAGACAGGTTAGAAACACTATGGGATGGAACGTAGAGAAATTGGTGCAGAGGCTCCAGTCACACCTTGGTTCTTGTGTACAGTAGGGCCCAGGTATCCGCTTGCACATAGGAATATGCTAGTGGATGGATGGGTGGATGTGGATGGATGGACGGATGGAAGAACGGATGGAAGAAAGGACAGGCAGGCAGCTTGGTGGTTCAGTGTTTACCAATATTGTGTTGCTCTGGGATCCTAAATTCAAATTTCAACAAGGACAACAACTGCAAAGAGTCTGTATGTTCTCCCCATGTTTGCGTGGGTTTCCTTTCACACTCACAAGGCATACTGAAGGAGAATTTAGATTTAGATAAGCAAATAAAATAAATAAATAAATAAATAGATATGAGAGAGCGATATAAGAATATCACTATAAAGGTTGCTGGGAAACTAGTCCTGATACCTGGAGAAGGACAATGGACCGTTTGCTACTTAGGAAGCTACACGGCCAGCCATGCTGTTGAGTTAGCATTGGGTCCCGGCAGCGCTGTGTTATGCTACAAATGAAGTGCAATAAAACCTTCCACATCCATAAGTTATTTCTAAATTTTTTCTTTATATTGGACACTATATGTTTCTTCGACCTTGTAGTCCTCTCAACACAATATGCGGCAATTGAAAATATATCACTGAAAAATCTAGTCTAAATCTGGGGCAGTCTTTTCAGAAAGGTTGTCTTTCTATGAGGTTTTTCACTGTACCAAATGATGTAACCACACTGTGAAAGTCATAATGGAAGTTTAGGTACATCCCTATGGTGTATGTCATCTGTACTGTGGTGATAGAGAAAATATGAATAGCTGTAAGTCCGTAGTCAATTAATCAAATAAAGCACTTAGTTGGGGTTACAAACTAGGAGAACTGGACACCCTAATTGATGTGATTATTCACTGCAGAGCTATGTATCACATGCCGTCTGTACACAACACCCACCATGTCTACCATAGATATTTAAGGAATGTTCCAATTTGAAATGGTTATAATATTAATAGAAAAGAATACAAAATGTATTTTCACATGTGTCCGGATTTTCCACATCACTAAGATCACAGCATGTTGTTATCTGGGTGCAAGCATTATACAGACATTACAAACCGACTGGTACTAGTAGTAAGTCTTCAGCCAGCCGCCTACCAACTAAATACAGTACCCTGTCTATGGGAAACGCCATTGAAAGGATATATAAATAGTGGATGATTTTTTTAGCCATTTAGAAATAGCTATTCTATTTTTAGGTGAAGAAAAAATAACCCGCAGGACTATAATAAACCACAATCACAACCATGTGAATGCTAGTGATGCCACATAATCATGTTTTAGGTATTAGTTGTGAAAATGTTACTAAAATATCCAATGATATCTTAGTGCAGAACATAAACATATTCTAAATCATCTCCATCAAAATTGCTTGAATTTTTCAGATTTCTGGATAAGTGTGTCGGATATGACATTTTTGGTCGAGTCATGACTCCCCAAAAGCAGTCCAACCTGTTAGGCATGTTTGTCAGTATATCTCAAAATTGATCTAATGTCTGAAACATAAACTTTGGTTTGTGTCTTGCAGTAAAGCATGAATGTTCCTTTTTAAACAGCAATAACCATTAGGTAAACTTGGCTGCACAGAGAATTGTCACGAGAGTAAGTTAAGTCTCATATCAATGCTGCTGGAGCCATTGGGTTAAAAATAACCGAGATTTCTGGTCTCTGTAATCTCACTCATCCTTTTGGAAACATGAAGTGAGTCAGTCAACACATATAAAACTTGTAAATAACAGGTTTAACCTAAAATTTAGGACTATTATATGGCAAATCCATGTTGAGGAGGTTGTTTGGCAGTGCACGGAGGTACTGATGGCATTATTTTTTCCTACATCAATGTATAAAACAAAGAATAAATGTTAAAGCACCACTCCAGTGCTTTTTTTTATTTCAGTGCTGAAGTGGTGCTGTTAATGTAAGTTCCCTGACCCTAGTTTTATACTCACCAGTTGCCGACTTCAGCTTATTCCGGTGCCGCTACAGTCCCATACCGCCATCTTGTAACTGCAGATTCTGACTGATGGGAAGTATGAGGTAACGGTCACAAGATATCAAAGTTAGTCTATGGGTGCAGTCAGACGGCTGTATCACACGGATGATGAATGCATCGCAATGCTCGGACAGGCCAGGGGATCTCTATGTGTGACAGCTTTAAGTATTTCTATGCAGCTATCACAGTTGGGTCAGGAGAGCTGCCGGCTAGTATGTGCACTGCAGTGCGATTGTGGGCCATGTTAGATGGTGATCTGACTGCACCCTATCAGAACCACATTCAGGCTCTCAAAGACTTACATTGAGTTGTGACTTCTGCATCAACGAGCAAACACTGGAGCAATCTGGCTGGAGACAGACTAGAGCAATGCCGAAAAAAGATGAAGATGGCGGCTGTTAAGTATAAGACCAGAGGCAGGGAACCTAGATTGGTGGCACCACTCCATTGATGAAATAAAAAATAAAAAAACGCTAGAATGGTGCTTTAAGTGTGGCATAGGATATCAGAGTGCTAATGATTTTGCTAAAAGTTGAAATCTGCAACAGGCTATGAGTCCAGACACAATCCAGCAATGAGCACAGCAAAGCCCAACTTGATGAACAGGCTGATGCCAGGAATCTTCCAGAAGTGCTAGACTTCGGAAATAAAATAAGAATATTAGTATATAAAAGAAAAGAGTACAGCCAGCAGCTCAGAGTCTAAACTTACATTGGTTCAACTAAATAATGAATATATCCTAATCCAACTGACATCAGTGAGTGAGGATATAAAAGAGAGCTATGTTGCAGTCATATTGCTAGGCGGTTTAGTTGACACATATCCACTGATTAATGCATTAGAGACAAGGCCTGAGAAAGACCCGACACTAGAATTTGTAAAGACTAGACATGAAGATGAATGCCAAAGAAGACTGAAACTTGTACAGGGCTCCAAAGAAAGCGTCAGTGGAATTGCTCAGGAAAGGCACAGATACAAGGTCACGCAAGAAAAAAACTGCAGCATATTTTGGATGCCACAAAAAGGGGCAATTAAGGAAAAACAGAACAATATGGAAAGCAAAACCTCAGAAATAATTTCCAAAAAAGACTAAATAAAAGGTCAACGCTACAGTCTTGGATCCATGTGCAGATAATTGGAAAGGAACTTTTAAATTGACAATTAAATCAGACATTACAAGCTTGGTGCATCGAGTCCGGAGCAAAAAGTCACATGACAAGTGATAGAAGCTTTGACATAAAAACAAGAAATCAATCTATTTTACTGATGAAAGCAATATAAACACTGAAGGTACTAAATATTGAATTCTCATATGCTCCAGTAAATATGGAGATAATTTAGCCATATCAGTAAAAAACAATTTTTGTGTTCAGAGTCTAGAAAAAGAACTGTTACTGTAACAGATAAAGGACTCATAGTACAGAGACAAGTGCGCTATCCTGGATGGAAAATTGGTGACAGACATTGCCAAAGCGGATAAGCATTTAAATCTTCTGAACACAACAACTAAAGGAACAGTAGAAACGTTGCACACAAAGACTGTAACAATGCATAGCATATTTTTCTAAGTCACTGACATCTAGAAAGCATTAAAACCAACGATCAGCGCAAATAGGGTCTTATCCGATGTATATTACAAGTATGTCATCAGATTATACTAACCTGATTTGATCCTTTGAATAAAGCAAGAAATATAACATGGGAGATATCAGCTGCAGCAGATCCACAGGTCAGCAAGTGACCATATCAGAACCAGAGTATAGTGGAATGTGGATATTATCCTCGTAGAATAAACCACCATCGTTTATTTCATCATATTTGGATTAATGCTTTATTCAGCAGCGTGGATAATATCCACATTCCACTATACTCTAGAAAGCATTGAAGGTTATTCCCAAAATCAAAATGTCATAATAATGTACACATATATTTATTCATTTGTGCCAACATAACCCACTTTTAAATCTGCCACAGTTTGCACATATCACCAACTAAAGATGAACCTCTGTGCCCTATTTATTCTTTAGTTGGCATTGGAACCATCCTGTAGTTCCAGGGGCCATATCAGATGCTGCACAGTGCAGTCTCTCTCAGCTGGCATCCTGACAGCATAGCTGTGCTGCGTCTGGACAATAGCTTCTACTGTGAGGGATAATGTCACAGAAAGAGCAGAGCCTCCTTCAGTACAGTGCAGAGCTCATACCAGAAAGCAGCAGTGTGCCTGGGTGCTGGTAACAAAGAAGCTATGTATTTCAGGATGGGCTGTATATAAAGGAGACAGAAAGGAAAGATAGACTGCAGAATGGACAGTATACAGGGAGATAAGAGGAGAGATATACTGCAAGAGAGGGCTCTAAAAAAGGGGCTGAGAGGAAATACTGCAGGATGGGGTTCTGTTTAGAGGGGCTGAGAGAATATATTGCAAGATGGGACTCTATACAGGGGCTGAGATTAGTTGAGCTGTGTTTTGGCCTGCTGATGAGAGTTTAGTGATGTGAAACTGTAAATGCCGCTCTTTAATTAATATTACAGAGTATTATCTTCTGCCATATTAAGTTGCAGCATCAGAAAACTGACCTGTCAGCAGCAGGAAACAAATACAGTTCTGTACTGTTGTTGTAGAGGATATCAGGAAAGTTGAGCTCTGCTACAACCAGCTATTGATGTAAAACTGCACTGCAGCTATATACTTAGATAAGCGTAATGGTAGTTTAGAGGTGGAGCTGGTCAGAAGCACACATGAGGGGGTAGGGTGCTGCAGCACCTGGGAGAAGCAAGAGAATCTGGAAAGTTAAGTTTTAGCAGATAAGAATAGAATTTTCCATTTTGCTATGTGGAGTTGAATGTATCAAATGGCAGACAGAGATTAATAAAAAAAATGGGAAGGTACCGGAAGGAAACTAAGTTTGACTTAGTCTGTATATTAAAAAAAATTATCTGTTTAATGTGTTTTGTGAAAAATAATTTGATTATGTTTAATAATCCTTTAATAAACGACACAAATACAAACAGAACCTGACAAAGGATCTGAAATATGTGATGACATTACAAAATTAATGACAGGTAAAACTGACTGTGATCAGACTTCTTCTGAGCAAATGTCTAAATTCAGTGCAAGCCCAAACACTACAAGTGAGAAGACACATCAAACCAGAGAAAGGTAAAGATGGCAAGGCAGTGTATGCGAACCCATGTCTTGGGAAAACAAATCTCAGCTCTGAGAAAAAGTCAATAATAATATTAATAATAATTTTTATTTATATAGCGCCAACATATTCCGCAGCACTTGACAATTAAGCGGGGACATGTACAGACAATAAATTCAATCCAAGTTAAGACAATTTAAACAGTGACATTAGGAGTGAGGTCCCTGCTCGCAAGCTTACAGTCTACAAGGAAATGGGGGGACATAATAGGTAAAAAGTGCTTGTTATTTCAGGTCTGGCAATTATAATAAATAGGGATTTTCTTATAGCTGCATGATCCGGTCATCAGCCCGTGTGTTTAAGTGCAATAGTCAAGTATCAAGTGCATGGAGGGTGTGGAGACAGATGAATAGTAGGGTGCAGATTCAGAATAATATTTGGAAGGAGGAAACAGGGTGTTAGGAGTCGAGTTCCCGCCGCTGCACAGGGGAAATCTCGAGCCATGTCTGCATCGGCCGCATTGGAGCCTGCTCAGCGGAGACATCGGTCCCAGCGTCTCACTGAATCTGATACTGTGCAAAGGGTTACTGCTGCCTCTCCAGGCTCTGCTATTGTACCCTGCACTGATCTGCGGTGAGCAGGCTTTTCTGGGACTAAGTGCTGCTTTGCACACACTGAGCATGCCCAGGGCAAGATCTCTCAGTGGAGATCTAGGGTCACATGCTCAGGTACTGCAGCAACTTCCATTGGTCCATCTTGGAAGGTCCTGTAGGTGCTAGGACTAAGTCCTGCTTTGCACACACTGAGCATGCCCAGGGCAAGATCTCTCAGTGGAGGTCTAGGGTCACATGCTCAGGTACTGCAGCAATTTCCATTGGTCCTTCTTGGAAGGTCCTGTAGGTGCTGCGACTATAAAGGGTTCTCATGACCGCACAGCCATGCGCTAGTATCAAATATGTACGAGCTCAGCGCCAGTGTGGTCGTGTGTGTGGTCAGGGACCTGGCTGAAATAAGCCCCTAGAATGCTGGCACCTCCGGCGAGGAGCTTTTGTGTGTATACAGTCAGGGACCCGGCTGAAATAAGCCCCTAGAATGCTGGCACCTCCGGCGAGGAGTTTCTCATGAGTGAATTCAGGGCTGGCTAATAGCCATTAGAATTCCGGCTCCACCGGAGAGGAACAGTGGACTGCATGACCACTGTCGGCTCTACTCAGTAGCTGTGTTCCCTGTGAGCTAAACAGGGCACAGCGTTCTCTTTACTACGGGCTCTGTGAAGTAACAGAGTTCGTTTATTCTAATTTACTTCACCACCTTACTTAGCAGCAGGTTCTTTCCTGCACGGTGGATCCCGGGTTGCGAACGCACCTATCTCATTAATAAATATATTCGGTGCATTCCGCCAACCCTAACATTATACTAGCGCCAGGATCTGGCTAATGGCGGATGAACAGCGATTGCAGGGGTACATTCAGCTGCTGGAGGGCCGGTTGGCGTCTCTTGAGCGTGCAACCTCGGCGGTGGAAGTTACCGCAATAGCTGTTCAGGCTGCTAGCGTGGCTGCAGCAGCTTTACCCACTGCCACCTCTGTTCCAACTTTATCTCACCTCCCATTGCCTGAGAAATACTCTGGGGACAGTAAGTCCTGTAGGGGTTTCGTGAGCCAGTGTGGTATACACCTCAAGCTCCTGGCTGCACGTTTTCCCACAGAGCGGGCAAAGGTGGGATTTATAATCTCTCTCCTGTCGGACAGAGCTTTGGAGTGGGCTACGCCGCTGTGGGAGTGCAATGATCATGTGGTGCGGAGTGTTCCTCAGTTTCTGGACACTCTGAAACAGGTCTTTGTGGGACCTCAAGTCACTCATGATACAGCGTTCCAGCTGCTGGCTTTGACTCAGGGTTCAACCATGGTCAGCCATTTTGCCATCCACTTCCGGACATTAGCGTCTGAGTTGGAATGGTCAGATAAAACCCTCATTCCTGTATTTTGGAGGGGGCTGGCTGACCATGTGAAGGACGCTTTGGCCACTAGGGAGATTCCCGCCACACTGGAGGAGCTCATAGCTGTATCAACTCGCATAGACCTTCGCTTTCACGAGCGAAGGTTGGAGCGAGCCCAGTGTAGGCAGAGGTTTCGGCTGGCTCCCACCTTCGCCAGACCTTTGGAATCTCCAGTCCAGGCGTCCGAGTCACATGAGGCCATAGAGGTGACACGAGCGGGATCCAAGTCCCAGTCCGCTCGTGCACATAAGGTCTGTCATGTTTGCCGGCAGTCAGGACATCTTGCCTCCAAGTGTCCTTAGTAGTGTTGAGCATTCCGATACCGCAAGTATCGGGTATCGGCCGATATTTGCTGTATCGGAATTCCGATACCGAGATCCGATACTTTTGTGGTATCGGGTATCGGTATCGAAACAACATTAATGTGTAAAATAAAGAATTAAAATAAAAAATATTGCTATACTCACCTCTCCGACGCAGCCTGCACCTTACCGAGGGAACCGGCAGCGTTGTTTGCTTAAAATTCGCGCTTTAACTTCCTTACTTGAAGTCCCGGCTTGTGATTGGTCGCGCGCCGCCCATGTGACCGCGACGCGACCAATCACAGCAAGCCGTGACGTAATTTTAGGTCCTTCAGGATTTTAAAATTACGTTCCGGCGTTGTGATTGGTTGCGTCGCGGTCACATGGGCGACGCGACCAATCACAAGCCGTGACGTCACGGGAGGCAGGAGACGCGCGCATTTTAAAATGCGCGCGTGTCCTGCCTCCCGTGACGTCACGGCTTGTGATTGGTCGCGTCGCCCATGTGACTGCGACGCGACCAATCACAGCAAGCCGTGACGTAATTTTTGGTCCTTCAGGATTTTAAAATTACGTTCCGGTGTTGTGATTGGTTGCGTCGCGGTCACATGGGCGACGCGACCAATCACAAGCCGTGACGTCACGGGAGGCAGGACACGCGCGCATTTTAAAATAATACTAATCCAGAATAGCACTTGGGTGCACGAGGAGGAAACTATAAACAAATGCTGGCACAGCGTTAAGCAAGCTGGATTGTCAGGTTGAATACGGTCGCACCAAATGGCCTGAACGAGTCGCTTAGTTTTGCTTCATTTCTTTAATAAATCTATTCTGGATTAGTATTATTTTACTATATAGTCTGCATTTCTGATAGCCCATTTTCCTGTATCCCTCCTCTGTCTTATGGACAGAATAGTTGATTATAACTATCCCCCATCCAAGGGGAACTGGTTGCCATTGGCCGGTTCTTGGTTTTATTGTTTGTAGGTATTTGTGTTATGTTTTCACTGTGATGTCCTAATTTTGGTTTTTTCTTCACAGTTGTAATTTTGTCTTGTATTGTATTGCCGAGATGTCCCTTTGTCTTTTGCCATTTGGAGGATCTGACGTGAGGTTTACAAGAAGTGACTGAACATCAGCCCTACTGTCATTATGGAAGATGTGGCATCTATTAATGATATACAAAATATTATTACTATTTCTTTTTCCATGTGACATAATATGGACTTTTCTAATTATTATCTTGGCTGCAGGTTACTTATCTGTTTTTTATATAGTGGGGCGTGTTTGCCCCTTTTGATTTATGTAATGCTGTGGTCAGGCGTCCAGATCCCTTCCCTTTGCCCCTTTTTTCTAGTGGGATATGGTATCTTCATGCTTTCATTTCATTAGTGGCAGTGCGCATGCGCGGACCTGGGCTGCCGACTCCTGCTCCCGGGCGGCGTCCTTATAGCCTCCCACGTGTGACCGGGGGTCTTCCCCGCTCGCGCGTTGTGACGCTGGACGCCGCTTTCTGGTGTAGGACCTGCGGCCCGATCTGCGCATGCGCCAAGCATGCCGCATGCTATTGGCCGATTCCTAGCATGTGACACATCACATGTTCTAGGTCCAGCCCTTTTTAAAGTCCTTCTCGCCAACTTCTATTATCCCCTTGATAAAGCGGTAATATGGACTAAGCAAAACGTACGTCGGGGGTCGTCTTATCTTGGTTCTGGTCTGGTGTGCGGTGTAGCCCATTTCATCTGCGGTAAGCCCCATTACTTATCATCAGTGACGGTTTGTCACTTCATATACATATTATTAGGGTGGTTACCTGCAACGTGGTGTATCTTCAGTCTGTTACTTCAGACTGTTTGGGACTTTTTGTGCTCCCGCACACCGGGTGGATACTGGTTTCCCGTTTTTCCATCCTTTCTTGCACTTTGTATTGTGTATCTTGTTTACATATTACTATTTTATATGTGCCTTACTGTTTATATATTTATACCTTATATTTGTAATAAAATTTATACACCCATTATACTCCTAGTTCTCTTGTTTCCATCCACTCTTATGGTAGAGCTATGCGTGGACTCTGGGGCGGAGGGTAATTTTATGTCATTCGCTTTCGCCCAGCGTCACGCAATACCCCTGGTGATGCTCGCCAAACCTGTAACCGTTCGAGTGGTAAATCGGTCGACACTACCCTCACAGATTACCCACCAAACCATTCCTTTCACTCTATCTGTGTCTCCATCACATCAGGAGATTATCTCTCTATTAGTCATTCCTGAGGGAATTGATGAGGTCCTGTTGGGGATACCATGGCTACGTTACCATTCTCCTCATATAGAGTGGTCATCAGGGAGAATTTTGGGATGGAGTAAATCCTGTGAGGGTAGATGTCAGAGGGAGTGCGTTCAGGTTGCTACAACAGAGGTACCCGCAGATCTTTCCTCTCTCCCCAAACACTATTGGCCCTATGCGGACGTGTTCTCCAAAAGGGCTGCGGAGACCCTTCCGCCTCACCGCCCCTATGACTGTCCTATTGACCTCTTGCCTGGTGCTGAGCCTCCCCGGGGTCGAGTCTATCGGTTATCTCTCCTGGAGATGGAGGCAATGTCTCAGTACATCCAAGAGAATCTGGCAAGAGGATTCATTAGGAAGTCAGTGTCACCTGCAGGGGCTGGGTTCTTCTTCGTGCAGAAGAAGAGTGGAGACTTACATCCATGCATAGACTACAGGGGTCTTAACACCATCACTGTTAAGAACAAGTACCCATTACCCCTGATATCTGAGCATTTCGATAGGCTACTGGGAGCAAGGGTATTTACAAAATTAGGTCTGTGGGGTGCTTACAACCTGATTCACATCCGTGAGGGGGACGAATGGAAGACGACTTTTAACACCAGGGAAGGGCACTATGAATATCTGGTGATGCCCTTTGGGCTCTGTAATGCCCCAGCCGTTTTCCAAGACTTTGTGAACGACATCTTCCGGGATATGCTCACCACCTCGGTCGTAATGTATCTGGATGATATTTTCATCTACTCTCCAGATATTGACTCCCATCGGAGAGATGTTCGCAAAGTCTTTGACCTCTTATGGGCAAACTCCCTCTACGCCAAGTTGGAGAAGTGTGTGTTTGAGCAGGAGTCCTTGCCTTTCCTTGGTTATATCATCTCTGCCCAGGGTTTGGCTATGGATCCTGCCAAGCTACAGGCTGTGATGGACTGGCAGGAACCCCATTCACTTAAAGCGGTGCAGCGCTTTATGGGTTCATTAATTACTATCGTCAGTTCATCCCACACTTCTCAACTTTGGTAGCTCCCTTGGTTGCCCTCACCAAGAAGGGAGCAAATCCCAAGTTGTGGTCAGAGGATGTCTCCAAGGCCTTCCTCTCGGTTAAGTCACACTTCGCTAGCGCTCCCATTCTACATTGCCCAGATGTAGATAAGCCATTTATCATGGAGGTGGATGCCTCATCCGTTGGTGCTGGAGCAGTCCTTTTCCAAAAGGATGCTCAAGGTTGGAAGCATCCTTGCTTCTTCTTCCCCAAGACCTTCACACCGGCGGAGAGGAATTATTCCATCGGGGACAGGGAGTTGCTAGCCATGAAGTTAGCTTTCTCAGAGTGGAGACACCTCTTGGAGGGAGCTCGCTTTCCCTTCCAGGTTTTTACTGACCACAAGAACTTGGTATATCTACAGACGGCCCAGAGGCTGAATTCTCGCCAGGCTAGATGGTCCCTGTTCTTCTCCCGGTTTCATTTTACTCTTCATTTTCTCTCCGGGGAGAAGAACATTTGCGCCGACGCTCTCTCGCGCTCCGTAGTGTCTTCTGAGGAGGAGGAGGAGGAGCCTTGGCTTATTGTCCCTTCTGAGAGCCTGAGAACTGTAGCTCCGGTTTCTCTAGAGTCTGTGCCCCCGGGCAAGACTTTCGTGCCAGCGAATTTGTGACCGGAGGTTCTTGCTTGGGCTCTCTCGTCCAGAGTGGGTGGGCATTTTGGGACCAAAAGGACAACTGAGCTTTTGGCAAGAACGTACTGGTGGCCGCATTTGGCCTGTGATGTCGGGGACTATATTCGGGCGTGCGTTTCCTGTGCCCAGAATCGGTCTCCTCGGCAACGGCCTGCTGGGTTGCTTTACCCCCTACCGGTGGCAGACAGGCCCTGGGAAATGGTCGGGATGGACTTCGTGGTGGGCTTACCCAAGTCTCGTAGCTGCACTGTTATCTGGGTTGTCACCGATCATTTCTCTAAAATGGTGCACTTGGTGCCGCTTCCACGGTTACCTTCTGCACGGGCCTTGGCGGCGTTGTTCATAAAACATATTTTCCGTTTACATGGAATGCCTGATAAAATTGTCAGCGACCGGGGTCCCCAGTTCGCGTCTCGGTTTTGGAGAGAGCTCTGTCGTTTACTCAGCATAGAATTAAATCTCTCCTCTGCATACCATCCCGAGATGAATGGGTTGGTAGAGAGGACCAACCAGACTCTGGTGACATACTTGCGGCATTTTGTCTCTGCTAGGCAGGATGACTGGGCATCTTTGCTACCTTGGGCGGAATTTGCCTTGAACAACGCCGTAGCCGATTCCACTGGGCAGACTCCTTTTCTCCTTAATTACGGCCAGCATTCGCGTGTCCCTGTGCCCATGCCTGTGTCTTCCACCGATTCTAGGGTGGCAGACTGGGCGGTGGAGGCACATGACATTTGGGACCGCACACAGGATGCCATCCAGGCCTCCAAGGAGAGAATGAGGGTTTCTGCTGATACACACCGGCGCCCCGCTCCGACCTTTGATCCTGATGACTTAGTGTGGCTCTCCACCCGTAACATCAGGCTGCAAGTTGAGTCCACTAAGTTTGCGCCTCGCTACATTGGCCCGTTCAAAGTTCTGGAACAGGTCAACCCTGTGGATTACCATTTGGCTATTCCTCCACGCCTGGGTATCACCGACACTTTTCACGTTTCCCTCTTAAAGCCCGTTCATATGTCCCGGTTTTCTGAGTCATCTGCCGGGACATCGGGTTCATCCAGGGATGAGTTTGAGGTGAATGCTATCGTGGGGTGCAAGGTGGTACGTGGCAAGAAATTTTATCTGGTGGACTGGAAGGGTCACGGTCCAGAAGATAAAACCTGGGAACCTGTGGAGCACATTTGGGCTCCTCTGCTCATTGCAGCTTTTGAGCGTAGTGAGGCTCAAGGAGGGGGGTAATGTTAGGAGTCGAGTTCCCGCCGCTGCACAGGGGGAATCTCGAGCCATGTCTGCTGCGGTCTCCCAATCTGCATCTGCCGCAGTGCAGCCTGCTCAGTGGAGACGTCGGTACCAGCGTCTCACTGAATCTAATACTGTGCAAAGGGTTACTGCTGCCTCTCCAGGCTTTACTATTGTACCCTGCACTGTTCTGCGGCGAGCAGGCTTTTCTGGGACTAAGTCCTGCTTTGCACATACTGAGCATGCCCAGTGCAAGATCTCTCAGTGGAGATCTAGGGTCACATGCTCAGGTATCCCAAAAATAAGAAGAAGAATGCGGCACTCACCCCAATGAACTGCTGAATTAATGTCCTTTATTCGTCATAAAATGATGTAGTTACCATTTGGAGAGGCGGCTGGGATCGGGAAAAGGTGCGGGGAGTGAGGAGGAGGACGACGGCCGTTTCGCGCCGATGCGCTTCCACGGGTCCAGGTGCACAAATTAAAAACATCATATCCTTTATAGGAAACTATGTGACGTGACACAAACAGGTGTGAAATTTAAAAACACAAATAGTTATGTGCAAAAACAATATTAATAAGCACAATTAAATAATGGCATTATAAGTCATATATTTCAAGAGACATCGTTCAATAATTTTATAAGAATATAGTCATGTCTAATTTGTCATTGAGACCAATGGGTCCCTGCACATTGGTTTCCATTATCCATCTTGCCTCCCGTTGCAGCAAAATTTTACTGCGGTCACCACCCTGTACTGGGCATTTTACAGCCTCCAAACCTGCAATCCGTAATACATTCGGGTTTGCATTATGGTGGTCTCGTATATGTTTAATAAACCGGGGGCACCCTTTACCAGATAGCACTGAATTATAGTGCTCCTTTAATCTGGTAACCATCGGACGTATGGTTTTGCCGATGTAAAAAAATAGTCATGGGCAGAGAATTAAGTAGACCACATATTGGGTTTTGCATGTAATTAAATGCCGAACAGTATGGCAAACTGAACCTATGTGGATAGGGTTTTCAAAAAATCTCAAATGGCAAAATTTACAATTTCCACATTTGTGGTTGCCCGTTGGTTGAACTCGTGCAAGCCAATTGTTTACCGTTGGTGGGAGTCTATTTTTAACTAGTAAATCACCCAAATTTCTCGTACGTTTATAGCCAAATCTTGGCCGATTTGTTGCCAATGTTGCCAGTTCTCTGTCGTTTTGCAATATGTGCCAGTTTTTATTAATGGCAGCATAAACTTCTTTGTCCATTGGACTGTGTGTGAAAGTAAAAGTGAACCATTTTTGTTCACACTCATTACGGGGGGTCCGCACAGTACGTTTATGAGTTTTTAACAATTCTTTTTGTGTGAGTTGCTCTACTCTACATTCGGCCGCTGCTAAAATTTTTGGTGGATAATTTCTATTTATAAAATCAGTTTTTAATTCTGCAATTTGTTGTTTGAAAATTGCCTCATTATTATTAATTTTTCTGTATCGCACCATTTGGCTGTAAGGTAGGCTATTTTTAGTATGATGTGGGTGGGCGCTATTAAAGTGCAATAAGCAAAAAGACGGATGGGTGACTGATTCCGACTCCAGTGGGGTGGAAGAAGCAGTAAATGACACTACTCCCACAATTACATCTGCAAGGGAAAATATCCCTTTAGAAAAAAGACCCAACGGGGCGGCCGAAAAAGGCATGCAGAAAAAACGCAAGCAAGTCTCGTGGAGAAAGTGACAAATAATGAACTCCAAATAATGAATGTATCCAATAAGGTCTTATCCCCCGAACAAAAGAGGGTTTTGTCCCTGGGTTTAAACTTCTGTGTTCCGGATGAATTCAATCTAACTAACTTTAAGATTGACCTTTTTAAAGCTACAAGAAAACTACATTTGCATAAACATTTTTTATCTACAAAGAATCAGAGGAATAAGCCCTATGTCACTTCGACAGAAAATCCCGTTACCATTGGCAGTCTGGGGTTTATTGCGTTTCCTCCAGTTGATCCTCATGATATTGAGGACGCATGGTTATTAGCCAATCTTTGTGAACCATCGCAGGGAATTAATGTTCCCATAGAAATCGGTAATACCGACATGAATGTTGAGCCCTTTAAGGGTGGCATAAGTTCCACCTTTATGCCCCCTATTTCTCCGGGCAATGTAATTGACTTATTCCAGGACTTGGTAATAAAAGATGTTGAGGCTATTTTATACCGCAGACCCAAAAAGAATTTATCTAATAAGGAAGAAATAGCAATACGGGAAATGCAACAGTGGGAGGACGTAATCATAAGGAAAGCGGACAAGGGGGGTAATTTGGTTATTCTTGATAAAAGCTACTATGTCAATGAAGCTATGTCTCAACTAAATGATAAAAATACTTACACTCCTTTGGATCATAATCCAACGGAGAAGTATAAAGAGAAATTGAGATGTTTATTGAACAAATATGTGTCAAAGGGTACTTTATTAAAAAATAAAGCTGAAAAACTGCTCCCTAGTCATCCAAACATACCCCATTGGTATAGTTTGCCAAAAGTGCACAAAAATGCTACTCACCCCCCGGACGTCCTATAATATCCGGCATTGGTTCGTTAACAGAACCTTTATCCAAATTTCTGGACTGGTTACTGAAACCGCTGTTGCATAAAATCCCCTCATTCGTAAAGGATTCGGGAGACTTCCTTGTTGCTTTGCAATCAATTGACTGGCAACCTACATATGCACTTACTTCAATTGATGTTGTCAGCCTTTATACAAGGATACCGCAGGACAAAGGCATTGAAGCTATTGAAACCGTTCTTTCAAATACCAACAAGGACCAAGACTTCATTGCGTTTGTTGTTGAAAGTTTCCATTTTATTTTGTCACACAATGCGTTTAAGTTCGGGGATAAGTGGTTCCTTCAGCGCACTGGAACCGCGATGGGTACGCCCATCGCTTGCGTTTTTGCAAATTTATTTTTGGCGGTGTTTGAGGAGAAATACATCACCTCCATCACGAATCCTTTTCTGAAATTTATCCGTTTATATTTGAGATTTGCAGACGACATTTTTATTGTCTGGGACGGTTCCCAAAATGATTTTGATTCATTCGTTGCTCATCTCAATGTAGTGAATAACGAGACTATGCATTTTACAGCTTGTTTTGGGGGTAACACAATCGAATATTTAGATGTGAAGCTTGATATAACGGAGGGAACACTGAGTACGAAAGTACATAAAAAGTCCACCGCAACAAATAGCTTATTGCACTTTAATAGCGCCCACCCACATCATACTAAAAATAGCCTACCTTACAGCCAAATGGTGCGATACAGAAAAATTAATAATAATGAGGCAATTTTCAAACAACAAATTGCAGAATTAAAAACTGATTTTATAAATAGAAATGATCCACCAAAATTTTTTTTAGCAGCGGCCGAATGTAGAGTAGAGCAACTCACACAAAAAGAATTGTTAAAAACTCATAAACGTACTGTGCGGACCCCCCGTAATGAGTGTGAACAAAAAAGGTTCACTTTTACTTTCACACACAGTCCAATGGACAAAGAAGTTTATGCTGCCATTAATAAAAACTGGCACATATTGCAAAACGACAGAGAACTGGCAACATTGGCAACAAATCGGCCAAGATTTGGCTATAAACGTACGAGAAATTTCGGTGATTTACTTGTTAAAAATAGACTCCCACCAACGGTAAACAATTGGCTTGCACGAGTTCAACCAACGGGCAACCACAAATGTGGAAATTGTAAATTTTGCCATTTGAGATTTTTAGAAAACCCTATCCACATAGGTTCAGTTTGCCATACTGTTCGGCATTTAATTACATGCAAAACCCAATATGTGGTCTACTTAATTCTCTGCCCATGCCTATTTTTTTACATCGGCAAAACCATACGTCCGATGGTTACCAGATTCAAGGAGCACTATAATTCAGTGCTATCTGGTAAAGGGTGCCCCCGGTTTATTAAACATATACGAGACCACCATAATGCAAACCCGAATGTATTACGGTTTGCAGGTTTGGAGGCTGTAAAATGCCCAGTACAGGGTGGTGACCGCAATAAAATTTTGCTGCAACGGGAGGCAAGATGGATAATGGAAACCAATGCGCAGGGACCCATTGGTCTCAATGACAAATTAGACATGACTATATTCTTATAAAATTATTGAACGATGTCTCTTGAAATATATGACTTATAATGCCATTATTTAATTGTGCTTATTAATATTGTTTTTGCACATAACTATTTGTGTTTTTAAATTTCACACCTGTTTGTGTCACGTCACATAGTTTCCTATAAAGGATATGACGTTTTTAATTTGTGCACCTGGACCCGTGGAAGCGCATCGGCGCGAAACGGCCGTCGTCCTCCTCCTCACTCCCCGCACCTTTTCCCGATCCCAGCCGCCTCTCCAAATGGTAACTACATCATTTTATGACGAATAAAGGACATTAATTCAGCAGTTCATTGGGGTGAGTGCCGCATTCTTCTTCTTATTTTTGGGATATTATTCATTTGCTTTTGTTGAGCACCCCCGTACTTTACTGCTACTATACGTGCTGCATGAGCCCTAAACAGGATCCAGCGTTTTTCTTGAATGAATTTATGCAAAATAGCCTAGTGCCGTCCATATACCCATCACATGCTCAGGTACTGCAGCAACTTCCATTGGTCCATCTTGGAAGGTCCTGTAGGTGCTAGGACTAAGTCCTGCTTTGCACACACTGAGCATGCCCAGGGCAAGATCTCTCAGTGGAGGTCTAGGGTCACGTGCTCAGGTACTGCAGCAATTTCCATTGGTCCTTCTTGGAAGGTCCTGTAGGTGCTGCGACTATAAAGGGTTCTCATGACCGCACGGCCATGCGCTAGTATCAAATATGTACGAGCTCAGCGCCAGTGTGGTCATGTGTGTGGTCAGGGACCCGGCTGAAATAAGCCCCTAGAATGCTGGCACCTCCGGCGAGGAGTTTTAGTGTGTATGCAGTCAGGGACCCGGCTGAAATAAGCCCCTAGAAAGCTGGCACCTCCGGCGAGGAGTTTCTCATGAGTGAATTCAGGACTGGCTTATAGGGCAAAGTTAGTTTACTGAGTAGTTGATGTGGTAGGCTTGTTTGAAGAGATGGGTTTTTAAAGCGCCGCTTGAATAGGTCGGGGCTAGGTATCAGTCTGATCATCTGGAGAAGTGCATTCCAGAGAGCTGGCGCAGCACGAGAGAAGTCTTGGAGACGGAGGTGCGAGGTTCGGATTATGGGGGATGTTAGTCTTAGGTCATTTGTAGAACGGAGGGCACGTGTAGGGCGATAGACAGAGATGAGAGAGGAGATATAAGGCAGTGCAGAACTGTGGAGAGCTTTGTGGGTGAGAGAGATGAGCTTGTACTGGACCCTGTAGAGAATGGGTAGCCAGTGTAATGACTGGCACAAGATGGGGGCATCAGTGAAGTGGCTGTCAATAAATGGATAAAAGCTGAAGAATATGAAAGGAAATCGATGCATGACAACAAAGATGGAAGCTACTTGCATAATTGAAAAGTGTTAACCCAAGAACAAGAATATTGATATGAAGTTCCATTTTATAAGGGATTTTCAAAAACAAGAACTTCTGGACTTACAACACTGCCCAACTGAAGACATGACTGCTGATGTTTTTGCAAAGCCATTGACTTAAGAGAGTGCAGCTCTAGGCTGAAGAAGTGGCTGGGTCTAATGAATTAAGCTTTAGCTATTGAGAAGGGCTATTGGATTATACAACAGCTGCTGGCTTGTGCTATAAGCACTGTATTCAGGATATAGTAGATGGACCTGTGCTATCTGTTGCTGCTTATTGATTTGTTGAAAGGTATGTAGATCTTCTTTCCATTGTATTGCATGACCTCTCTGGTTTGTGCACAGCAATTAATGATTGCATGAACTCCGCTATTGCTGTAAACATTAAAAACGTAAGGTATTTAGTTTACATTTTTTAATCAAAAAGTGCAAAAGCCATCCAATTACCTCAAGTTGTACCTAAATATGTTAAGTCCCTATCACTAATATCCTACTTCTCCATGTGCCAAACCAGGCCTCATCTGAACTGGGATTGCAAGGCTTTTGCATTTATGTTTGTACATTGGCCACATAGAATATTTTTGAACCTGTACAGTAATTTAATGCTAAACGTGTGCAGGCCCTACGTTTTTCTTTTTCTTTACTTATTTGTAGTTTTCTATTGTAATCATTCATGTATGATTTTAAAGATATTGATTGGTGTACAGTATGTCCCAAGTAAAACATATCAAGAATTGAACACCAAAGAAGAGAAATCAAAATCACGTGGACCTATTGGTGTACAGTATTCAGCTGGCTGAGAAGGTCATGCACCAATTGTAAATTTAGACCCGCAAACATTGATTGAATTTATGTCAACAAGTCAGTATACATAAAGGTCACCATCTGACATAATTTAGTTGAAATGCGAATTTTGAAAAAACTCATTGTAATCAATAGGTTGTTCACTAAAGACAAGCGGATCACTCCGCGTAACCCCTGTACACGATTCAAGTCAATTGTCTCTGGCTCTGGACAGGTACTTTACAAATTTCCTTAACCTCTGAGATCACAGGCTCAGCTTATGATTAGCTGAGCTGTCGAGATGTCACTTCTGCGCCACACTTCTCACAAATGAAATGACAAGAATATCTAATGCCACGCCTGGGAATGTGGAAGATCATATAATTTGTGCAAGGCCAGAGAACACAGACCTGGACCATGGACTAAGGTTGTGCGGAGTGATTTACTCATCTCTAGTATTCACCTCATTAAGATAACCATTAGCATACCACAATCAGGTTTCCCAAAAGGTACACCTGGGAGTAAAAACTGCACATTGGCTCCTATGCAACTTTATAATGGATTGTCTGGTTATGTTCTAGAACCTAAATGTAGAATCTTTAAGATGGCTTTACACCTTAGACAGAATGCTTAGTTGACCCACAGCTATTAATCAATCTCTTCATACACATGAGGTCTCAAAGGAGGAAAGAAGTCACTACCGGATACCTCTTGCAGTGGTAGACCAGATATATTGAAATCCAGTATGACTGATCGTTTTTTCTCCATGACATCTGCTTTCTTTGCCGCATAGATGAGATAATTCCATGAACATTAGATGGTTGGTCTATAAGAGGTTCAATTCCGTGAGGGTAAAATTTGATCGTGAATTCAGTATCACACTCAAGGAAGATGCAGGGACAAGAGTTCAGAAAGTTTGAGCTAAAACAATAGGGCTTGGTGGCAGGTAATTAAAGTGACTGCAGCGTCTGGTTGAATGGAGGAAGGAGACCTCCTTTGTCATCCTACACTGTGCCTCTCATGATAGGAGTACTGATCGTAAAGTGCCAAAAATAGGGCCGAACAGTCTGCCTCAGTTTTACAATACCTAACAAAATGCATAATTACACTGATTTTTATCTAAATAATCCGTGAGTACATCATGCCTGCAGTTTGGAACCTCAGGCCTCAAATTGCACAAACTAGAGCAGTGCACCCGGGGAACATGGATAGGTAAACAGTGTTTATCTATTTATTGTTAGGTACTTGTGGGGAATAAACTGAGGAGGCCATCATACTGAGTGAAGGGTTGTGTAAATTTTGAAGGCTATAATACTAAGTGAGGTACTGTGGGGGCTATCACACTGAGTGTTAGACTGTGGGAGTCATCATACTGAATGGAGGACTGTGGGGGCCATCATACTGAGTAGACATCATCCTATTGGACAACTTTGAGAAAGAAATAATATTGAGTGGGTCCCACCTTACTAAGTGATGGACCATTAAACTAAGTAGGTGTTTTGAGTGCATCATACCAAGAGGCCATCATACTGTTGGGGAGGGGGCTGTGGAGCTATCATACAGCATGGGGGCCATCTTACTAAAAGCTATGGGGCATGATACTTGGAAGGAACTATGAAACTGTGTGTGGCGGATCTTTGAGGACATTATAATGAGGGACAAATGCCTTTAGGCACCTACTGTAGAGGTATTATATTATGTTCTGGACACTCTAGGCTCATACTGTATATCTGGAGGGGAGCAACATTTTTGGGGGGGAATCACTGTGAGGATATCATACTCTATGTGTGTGAATTTCTGTTGCACCCCCTCCAATTCCCCACCCCACCCCCCAAAAAAATCTACATTTTTTAATAAATTATGTACATGGTGTATACAGTTACATTAAAAGAAAATGTAAGTTATGGTAATTGAAAAACATGGTATCTTAAGATAGTGTGGAGTTTCCATGTAGTGGTTACATAATCCTTAGTGGATATGGTAGTGGGACCAATAGACACAATATTTGTTGAGTAGCTCATTTTACATGTGTCTGTGTATAGCTCTACATGCATTTTCAGGCTGCAGTAAGAGACCACTGCAAAATTTTCAGTTTGTCTGATTTTTCTCTTTATAGATATATTTTTGAGTAAAAGGTAAATTGCTCTTTTATTCTATAAACTACTGACAACATGTCTTCAAATTTCCAAGCACTAAATTTTGTATTAATTTTCAGAAAATGAGAAATGGTCAAAATAACAAAAAAAAATGCTTGCTTGCAGACCACAAATAATGCTAAGAAAACAAGTTAATAATCATTTAGAAACAACAATACTAATGTTTTAACTCAGGAAGAGTTCAGAAATCAATAATTTGTGGAATAACCATGATTTTTAATCACAGCTTTCATGCGTCTTGGCATGCATTCCACCAGTCTTTCACACTGTTTTTCGGTGACCTTATGCCACTCCTGGTACAAAAATTTAAGCAGTTCTTTATTTGATGGCTTTTGACTATCCATCTTCCTCTTGATTACATTCCAGAGGTTTTCAATGGGGTTCAGGTCTGGAGATTGGGCTTGCCATGACAGGGATTTGATGTGGTTGTCCTTCATCCACACATTGATTGA